>NC_135790.1:3915000-4607500 GCF_051106095.1 Pogona vitticeps
AATAGCATTACTGTATTACTTTTTTAAAAAATTCTGAGTACTGTAGACTGCTAGTCTTTGGGACAAAACGCGTGTTCCTCCAAAAAAAAAAAAAAAAAAGATAATCAGGCAAGATAATACAATTCTGCTCTTGAACCATGTGATATTCGTTTTCCAGCTAGCCTGGTAACTAAACAGTTAATTCATAAAAAGAATAAAAGCATCTGTCATTAAAATGCATTTGCAATATGTTATTGGACTGCTAGAAAAGGAATTAAAATCCCTAGTTATCTGTAATTCCCTTTTCTAATAATAGCAGTTCAATACCATTATATGACAACTGCAATTTAACGAAGGTTCATTGCATTTCACTTAACTTTCAAGCTCAGGCTAACCTTGTAGATGCTATGAATCCTCGGGGCTGCAGAGCCGAATTGTGATCGATACAAGTGGAAGTGATACTGCCTGCAAGCTCCCAAAGAAATTACCTTAGAAATAACGAATTAAGGTGAACTAAGGGTTCTCTTCCGTCCTGCTAAGATGACTCGCATGCTTGTTTCCTGTGCACTTTAACACAGGTCTCAACACAAAAACATGCACAGATATGGGAAAACAAGGTGTGTGGGGGGGCGGGAAGAGTCTTTTCAGTGGTAGGACACAGTCTGTGGGGTCATTTCATGCTGGAAAGTGGGGAACAATTCAGAGGAGGCTGTAGTGATGCAGAAGATGATACCTTTGCTTGGAGTGGGTGTCTTGGGCTTTGGGTCAAGGGCGGTTGATCCTGGAGCCAGACATTTTATTTTATTTTATTTTATTTTATTTTATTTTATTTTATTTTTATTTATTTATTTATTTATTTATTTATTTATTTATTTATTTATTTATTTATTTATTTATTTGATTTATACCCCGCCTATCTGGACTACTCGTCCACTCTAGGCGGCTTACAATATAGGATAAAACAATAAACTCAAGAATGTGCATAGTCGTTTAATAACAACTGTAATAAAGTAGAAGGGGGAAAAAGGAAAATAGAAAGAAATCAGGTATTGACTGGAGGGAAGGCCTGGATGTATAACCATGTTTTTAATTGGGTTTCAAAGATTCCCAGCGTAGGTGCTGTGTGAATCTCCGGAGGCTGTTCCATAGGCGAGGAGCCACCTAAGGACCTAACAAAACAGCTGTGGAAGAGGGTGCTTTCCAGAGAGTATGATGAAGAGTAAACCAAAAAGAGAAGTTTGGGAAGAGGTGGAAAATTATAAGAATCAGCCATCACAACATTCTTAGGAACCATAAATGTGTGAAAGAGGGGTATGCAAATACTTGCACTCACCAGCCTCATCTTGGGCTGTAAGACGTTTGTTGATGGTTCATGGCCTCATTCATAGATACGGCGACTCTCATAGGATTTTGAGGAATGTTCCAAGAAGAGTTGATCATGGCTACCCCAAGTAAGCGTCCATGGTTGAGCAGGGAATTTGAACCCAACTCCCCAGAATCCTACTCAATCCTACTCAACTCTACTCACTACCCCAAACTGGGTTTACAAACTTTGGAATGCAGGCAATTGTGAGACTGCTTCACACAAACTGGACAGGCCACAGTAGTTCAAGTATTTTATTACTGCAAATGCAGACATACCGTATATCTATATAAGGAATACATACAAACACTGTTAAAGACTTTTTTTTCTTTTTGGCAATAATAATGGAGAAATCTACCAAACAAGTGTATGCTGAACAGCGGCCGTCATGTGGGAATCAGCTGGAGTATAATTTAATAGGAATGGTGTCATTCTGAAGCTCATGTCAATGGCTTGTGGCAACCTTCGCACCGTTGACCAAGCCAGAATTTGTAAGTATTCTGTATATATTCTGTTCTGGCTTGGTAAATGGTGCAAAGATCGACACAATTCGATCCAACAAGATTTAGCCAATGTAAACATCCTGGCTGACACGAGAAAAAACAATTTGGTAAAAGTCAGCGTTGAATGATTCGATTCTTCAGCAGGTTGCTATGATTTAAAGTGCTCGTAAATCTGTTCAGTGGGTTTAAATTTTAAAGAGGGGATTTTGCACTGTGGTTGGTGCTCCCACACTAAAGAAGTTGTGACAAAACGGAGCGGGGAGAATGTGCAAATTCAACGTTCAGTTAAGGGGCACATTATACCCTCGCCCTCTCTCTCTCTTGCCGGATAGAGATTTATTTTATAAAATGTCAACAGTTATGATTAACTTGGCAGAGGATTGATAGGCCTGAAGGTCACATGGGTCATGCATCGTAAGCTGAAGAGCAGCCACTAATTGGCATGCCATTATCATTATTTGCATAGCATCTCTGTGACCCTGACAAATGCCAAAGTGTAAAGGCAGGGGGATGACATGGGCACCTCCACAGTATTCCCATCTAGACTGCCATCCTCAAAACAAGAAATGCCTCATTTGTTGTTATGTGCCATGCGGGTGCTGCCAAATTATGGCCGCCCTATGAAGGAGCCATCTCCATAATGTCTGGTCCTCAACAGCTCTGCTCTTGCAAACTCAAGCCTGTGGCTTCCTTTGAGGATTGAATACATCTCGTATTGGGTCTTCCTCTTTTCCTGCTGCTTTCAACTTTTCGCAGCATTATTGTCTTTCCCAGGGAGTCTCGGGGTGCTCAAAATAGGACAGCTCTTCAGGTTCATAACTTGTCCCTCTGGAGATCATTCAGGCTTGATTTCCTCTAGAGCCCATTTATTTGTCTTTCTGGCCGTCCAGGGTATCCCTGAAAGCTCTCCTCCAGGGCTATATTACAAATGAATCACTTTTTCCCCCGGACAGCTTTCCAACTTTCACACTTGTACATAGTGATCAGAAGGAATACAACAGCATGGATGATCTTGACGCTGGTCTTCCGGTGAGGCTAGTGACGCCTCTTGCATCCACAGGAAGATGCCAATGTTGTGGGAATCAAAACTGAGCGAGTCTCTGCTTTTAAATCTTTTCAGTTCCAGTTCTTGAGTGCTGGTTGTCATAAACATTCCAGGCGCCCCTCTGTTTCTGACTTCTAGCAAATCTGTGACAGCTGCACGGAAGTGCTTTGGCTAGCCATCAGCTGCTCGCTCCCCAGCCTTGACGAAAATTACACCTCGTACCTTTGTTTTGCATAACGATTATTAGTGGTATATTTGAAGAATTGCCTGTACTTCTGTTTGTTAACTTAAAACAATTGTTAAGTTAAACCTAGTATCCTTTATTAGCTATAGTTTAGTGTCAGCCGGAACACAGTTAAAATTGCCTTGGGTTAATTTACATAAAGACACAAGCAGTCTCCCACACCATTTAAAAAAAAACTAAAATATGCTAAGAATATGCTCCATCTTTTGTCAAGGACGGCTTTTAGGCAAGACTCCCATTGTGCAACCACCCTGTCTCTTCTACAGCCTTTTAAGGGGATTGGGTTCAGATGTCCTTCATTCATTGTGTCCTTTTCTAAGTTACCATTTCTTCCATCTTGTTTTCTTGTCGTAGAAAATATCTTACGGCAGGAACGTTGGAACAACAGCGCAGCGTGGATGGCACCCGGTCCGTCCATCTGGCGGGACATCAAGATTACATCTGCAGTCTTATAATAACTTACCTAAAAGTCCCACGAAACTTAATTGGGACTAGACACGTATAGAAGTGGACTGCAAGCTGGCTTCCTGATTCACTACGTGCCTTTTAGCTGCCTGGTAACCCAAATTAAAACAACAACAATGGTCTAGTTTCTCTTCCTGTCCATGCGCTCATCCTGTCTGAACAGCAGCTTTTAACACTTCCTTTTATGCAAGCATGAGTGAAGACAAGTGTAACACTAACCAAAGAGAACTCAGAATAGGGGCCTCAAGTCACCATCTATCATTCTTTACTCCTATTATTCTTTAGACTGTCTTTTTTTAAAAAAAATGCCATGCACGCAGTTACATCTCCATTGTTTGCCTTGTTAACGTTTTAGATTTTTAAAAGTGCAAAATTGCTCCCAAGGCTACAGAGGGTAAGACATGGATGTGGTAACGTAATGGACACAGGCCAATCAGTGCTATCCATATATGATTTCTGTTCAAAGCCTGCAGTACCCTTTAAGGCTGTTTCAAAGAGCAGGCCATCCCAACAAGATAAGATTGGTCTAAACGCAGCAAAAGAGTCTAAATTAGCCACACTGCTAACGTTTGCCTGTCTTCACTCAATGTTATATTCTTTCCAGCAACCATCTGGGGGTGGGGGATGCTCATGTACTGAATATTTTTCTGAACAAATCATCATAAAAGAGGGGAAGACACAGTTACACCCAAAAGGTAACTATAGTTCAGGCTAATCCACTGATTCCAGCAGTGCAGTCCAACTGCAGTTCACACCGACAGTTCTCACAGGCTCAGCGATCTTGGCTCCTGAAGTTTGGGTAGAGGTATTTGTTTGGTAAGCTTACATTCCTTGGTTTTGCATTTTTCTTCTTCCTTCCTTCCTTCCTTCCTCTCTTTGTTTTTTTCCTTATCCAGTGCTGATGAGAAAAGGAAGGGTCTCAAGGACCACTTGATGGAAGACTGATGTAGCTCTCTGTCCCAGCAAAATTGAACGGCTTGTGAAAGACAGGTGGGACGTTATTTGGGGGGCAAAGGTGCAGGGCGGGAGGGGACAAAACGTTCCTGAGCTGCTGTCGTCGTCTTTGTCGCCGGGGGTGGAGGCCTGCAACAGACAGGAAAAGTCAAGTGCCAGCCCGTCGGGATCTATCTCTGCATCAATCAAAACTTTAATACAGTGGTGCCTCGCTAGACAGTTACCCCGCATGACAGTTTTATTCGCTAGACATTGACTTCTTGCAATCGCTATAGCGATTCGCAAAACAGTGATTCCTATGGGGGAATTTCGCTGGACAATGTTTGGTCCCTGCTTTGCAAACCAATTTTTGCTAGATGACTATTTTTACAGCTCCCTCCATGCTCACAAAACCGGTGTTTTCGGGACCTAAGCTTCGCAAGACAGCTATTTAAACAGCTGATCAGCGGTTCGCAAAGTGGCTTTCCTATGGCCGATCTTCGCTAATGATGATTCTTCCCCATTGGAATGCATTAAACAGGTTTCAATGCATTCCAATGGGGAAATGCTTTTTCGCTAGACGATGATTTCGCTAAACAGCGATTTCAGTGGAACGGATTATCATCGTCTAGCGAGGCACCACTGTAAGGGTTCCACTAAATCAATGGGACTTAGAGAGGAGCGGACTCATTGAGTCTCCATTGATTCAGTGGGCCTACTCTAGCTGCAGTTTACTACAGGAGTGCAGCCATTGTGTACTACCGTGCTTTCACTACACTTGGTGAAATTCTCTTTGACCCGTTAGCATCCTATAGTCTAACTGTAGATAGTAAAGGTAAAGGTTCCCCTTGACATTTAGTCCAGTCGTGTCCGACTCTAGGGTGCGGTGCTCATCCCCGTCTCCAAGCCATAGAGCCAGCGTTTGTCCGAGGACAGTTTCCATGGTCACGTGGCCAGCACGACTAGACATGGAACGCCGTTACCTTCTCACTGAGGTGGTACCTATTAATCTATTCGCATTTACATGCTTTCAAACTGCTAGGTTGGCAGGAGGTGAGACAAGCTATGGGAGCTCAATCTAGTATACCACATCTGGGTAGCACATCTGGAAAGGTCTCATCCTCAGAACCCTGTGTTTTTAGGCTGAGGGCTAACTGACCGGTCCAGGGTCACACTGCACGCGTTGAAGCTGAATAGAGATTTGAACGCGGGCCTTGGTCCAGTACTTGGAATCAGCTGTCAAGCAAGGAAAACTGCAACAGCAGCAATAAAATAAAATAAAAGAGTGTTCCCACCAGAACTAGAGGCTGCCCATTACCTACCTTGTTGGGACAAAATGCTGTTCCATGGACTGGGAAACAAGTGGTGCTGAATTTACAGGTGGCGCCTTGTAATGGAAAGGTTCACCATGCCATTGCTGATTAGCTGTGTAGGATGGCACAGGGTATCTGTTTGATTGCCTATTCTGTGAGAAAACCAGTAACCAAAGGTTATTATTGAATTGTGGATTCATTTAAAAAGAACAACTTTGGCTTTACTGCTTCAGGTTGGTGGTACTCAGGGCGTGCATTGCAAAACCCATCTCCCAACCACTCAAGAGGCACATCATGTTCAGAGCGCATCATTGAAAAGTAGGAAGAGCTGTTATGCCTTGCATAATGTTAGGGGTAACTGGGTTCAAGTCAGCTAATATTATGTGGCTAAATGAAGCCGTTTTCCTCTTTCTTCCTCTCCGGGAGAGGGCAGAGAATCTCTCTCTGTGTGTAAGAACTTCCAATAGGCAAACGCGTGGCTTCGGACGACCAATCTCAGAATTCCCCAGGCAGCAAAAACACATATCTGCACACGGTGTTTTGTTTTTGTAGAGACATCGGTCATCGTGAAGGTCAACAGAGTCCAAAATCAAACCAGAAACAGACATTTCCATAGAGTTTTCTATACTTGAAATTTAAAAGATTTAATAGAAACCCTCTCTCCCAAAAGAATCACTGGAACTTTAAATTGGCAGAGATTTCTCAACAGAAAATTCTCAGGAACCTCCCCCCCCCCCCCCGCAATCCAAAAGCAATTACCCAACTTATTTGGAAAGTCATGCCTGTCGCTCATGTGGCTTTTCTAATACAGCTCCAGCTCCTATTCATTCTCAGCATGTCCAGTTCTGATATTCAGTCCCCCCCCCCGCCTCCAATGCAAATCAATGACCTAAGGTCAAAAAATTAGTGGATAAATCGTTCATTCCTACCATTTGAGTTGATGTATCTCTCGGAGGGTATGGAGCGCTTGGTGGGAACTCTGTGTTTACATTTTGCCGCGTCCTGTGATCCGATCTGCTGAAACACCTTTCGGTAGACAGAAGAGCAGAGAGAACATACGCTGAAGATACCTGCTAAGCCCATTGCAACGTTATGGCTGCGAGGATAAAGTATACCTCTATAGCCCAAGTTCTGCATGGCCATCATCAATTTCACCTCTGGCAAAATCTGCATATCCCATATATTAGTCTTTACACAGGTTTCTAGCCCTCTTGAGGGATAGGGTTTGTTTTACAGCCTCAGGTGCAGAGGTGTCTTGGATCAGTCCTGTTGCCATCAAAGATCTTGGGTCCAGATGTTCTAGCCTTCCAGCACAGCTCTCACTGGGACAGGCATGTTGCAACATCTGCTCTGCTCCCTACTCATCAGATTTTCAGGATGTAAAGTTTAGAGCAGATCTGCTTTAACAAGCTGGACACAAAGCTGGTGGATTACTCACTCTCCTCTTTTACTGATCCCTTGGTGTGTTTTTTCCCTCCTATTAGGATTTTAATCCCTGCTTTTCTATAAGGTAATTTTCAATCACTTTCTGCCACAAGTGGGGAAGAGAAATACGCACCGACAACAGCTGTCCACCAGTGGCCTTATGGATTTCGCAAACTGATTCCTTGTAAAATAACAGAAGAGCAAAGCCACAAGAAGGGGAAGAATCAGGAAGAAGAATACCAGTAGCCAGTTTCTGGTTGTGTTATCTTCATCTGGAAGGAAAAAAAGAAAAGAAAAGAAGGAGAGGGCGAAAAATCGATTAGCTCTAGCATCAACCTTAGTGACATTTCAGCAGCAGCTCCTTCCCTCAAATTGAAATTACAGCGGTGCCTCGCTTGACGACGTTAATCCGTTCCAGCGAAATCACTGTAGAGCGAAATCGTCGTCAAGCAGGGGAAAAAACCAATTGAAACGCATTGAGAACTGCTCAGTGCGTTCCAATGGGCTAAATACCTAATCGTCCAGCGAAGATCCTCCATAGGGCGGCCATTTTCTGGTGTCTGTCTTGCGAAAAATCCATCCTTAAAAACAGCTGTTTTTAAACCATCATTAAGTGAAAAATCGGTTCCTGAAGCAGGGAACTGATCATCGTAAAGCGAGTTTCTCCCATTAAAACATCATTTTGCGATCACTATAGCAATCGCGAAAACCTCATCGTCAAGCAGATTCATCGTTTAAACAGGCAATTGTTAAGCGAGGCACCACTGTAAAAACTTCTTCGGCCTCACATGGGGCAGAGAGGAGAATAAAAGGACACAGATTGTGATTCTCAATGGACTGCAGCTCCCATCTTGTCAAAGCCAATGGTGAGGGAGGATGGAATTTGGAGTCTAGGAACACCTGGAAGATTGCATAGTCTCCACTCTGGGTTTCATCAGTTTCCACTTTACTTTTGTGATTTTCATCTGCTGTCTTTAGCAGCATGCATTGAGGTGACTAATCTTTTCTACATTCTGCATACCTCCTTTTTGTTTTTAAACCAAGGGGGTCACATTTCTGACATGGAGGGAACTCATTTGAATTTGGATAGGCCTGTTTTTGGAGACATAATGCCCAGGAGGAGGAGGAGGAGGAGGAGAAGAAGAAGAAGAAGAAGAAGAAGAAGAAGAAGAAGAAGAAGAAGAAGAAGAAGAAGAAGAAGAAGAAGAAGAAGAAGAAGAAGAAGAAGAAGAAGAAGAAGAAGAAGAAGAAGAAGAAGAAGGAGGAGGAGGAGGAGGAGGAGGAGAAGGAGAAGGAGAAGGAGAAGGAGAAGGAGAAGGAGAAGGAGAAGGAGAAGGAGAAGGAGAAGGAGAAGGAGAAGGAGAAGGAGAAGGAGAAGGAGAAGGAGAAGGAGAAGAAAGGAACCTACAAAAGTCTACAAGTTTTCTGCTGGTAGTTTTCCAAGACCCTAGCACCTTTTCCCGCTGCAGGTAAAGGCTGATGGTCAGAGTCACAGGGTCAGCCAACCAGGACCCAAGGAACTTGGGAGAAGACAGACTCAACACCATCCCAGAACCCGGCTGAACACATGAGCCCAGAAGGTCCCATGACCGTGTCTACTTGGGGTACTTGCCGTTATAGGGAGGCCCACTGTCCGCACTGCCACCGTATCCTTTGGTGTCACAGAAGGGAGGGGCCCAGCCTGGATCACAGTGACAGTTCTTGTTGCTATTGCATACCTGTATAAAGATTAAAGGGTGGGGGGGGAGAAAAAGTCAAAGAGGGGATTGTAACTCTTAGATTTAGAAGCAAATATCTCCTGTCTGTCTGTCTGTCTGTCTGTCTGTCTGTCTGTCTGTCTGTCTGTCTGTCTGTCTGTCTGTCTGTCTGTCTGTCTGTCAGATCAGGTACGTAGCAGTTCCTGATAACAGAGTTTGGAAAAAGTATTTTTACAGTTCCAAACATCCCTGTGTTGGCCGGGGGGATTCTGGAAGCCGTCGTCGAAAAGAAAAGACACAACACAACAGGACCAGACAAGAAAAGTGAAGAGCTGTTCCTGCTTTTCGAAGAGAACAATTCTTGCCTTAAACACAGTGTAGCCCCTGCTGGGAGAGATTTATTCATTGGTTCGTTCATTCCATTTTTATACCACCCACTTGGCAAAAACCACTGCTCGGGGGGTGGGGGTGTACAACAAAAAATGAAGAAGCGTGAATTTTAAAATCAACTATAGAAAGATTATGCCGAGTTTTGGAGCTCAATGTTATTATTTATGCCACTGGGTTCCCCCTGCCCCTTTTGAAAGCAACCTGATTTGAGAGAAAGACAGGATGTGGACAAAACGAAATGGCCTTTATATCCATAAAAGTCCAGTTCCTCCCCCTCTGTCAGTTACTGCATCAGGCAAGAATGGCTAGAGGGGCTTCCACGAAATTTGGAGGGTCCATTTGGGGTGGTCTGGCGTCCCCGACTGCAGCCCATCAGGGTCACTTGGGGGTCTAGCCAACAATCTTTCACTGAAGGGAGGACTGTCCGACAACACATTTTAAAGATGTCAATGTCAAGAATTTGAGTTCAGAAATGCACATGTTTTGAATTGTTCCATAATTTTATGGGCAGAGAAAAGAGGGGGTTCAAAACTTTGTTAAACTAGAGAGTGATGCTGGCTGGGGATACTGGGTCATGTAGCCTTTGGATAAGCTCAGAGAGTGCTCAGCTGAAGGATGTAAGAGAGAGACCAGTGCAAAGGAAAGACTGTGGCTAGAGATGGGCACAAACCTTCAGTTCATCGGTTCGTCCTGGTTCGTTTTGAGATGAGCAAGTGTTTCACAGCTCCCAGCCTCGCCTTATCCAGCAGGTGCCTGCTCGGGAAGAGCGTCCCAGCTTCCCAGCGCTGCCGCCTCCAGACACTGCCTCTGAGAGGCCGGGCTGGGAGCCGCCAAACGCCTGCTCCTCCGAAGGACAAACCGGCATGAACCATGAACTGGCAGTTCATGCCCATCTCTAGCTGTGGTGCAACCGAGAAGAGTGAGAGCATGGGGTGGAGAGGCCAACAAACGTCCCAGCCAACCGCTACTGTCGAAAGCGCAAAACGCCTCTTACCCCGTGGCCGTGGCACCGATTCTTTGTGTCACAGTCATAACCCAAAACTGCCGCATCCACACACTGGTAGTGCTTACACACCTGGAACAAAAGCACACGTGTTAAAACTATATCGGCCAGGATATGATCGGTAGTAGATGCTTATGTAAGAGGAATCACAACAGTAGATTGCTGCTATTTCCCCGTCCCTATCAGAGTCTGAATATCCAGTCGATGATTTTCACTTGTAAACAAATTAAGGAGTGTGTTCTCTACCACTTCTTAATAGCTCAGTGGTGTAGGCCTCTGGCTATGGAGCCAGAGGTTGAGAGTTCGATTCTCCACTGCTCCACAGCAGCAGCAGTAGCAGTAGTATATTATTATTAATAATATAATATAATATATAATTATTATATAATATAATATTATGACTGTGACTATTACTACTAGTAACAACAACAACAACAGTGCTTATTTAACATTGTGTCACCTGGGTTCCACTTATAAAAAGGTAAAGGTTCCCCTTGACATTTTTAGTCCAGTCATGTCCGACTCTAGGGGGGCGGTGCTCATTCCGTTTTCAAGCCGCAGAGCTAGCGCTTGTCCAAAGACAGTTTCCGTGGTCACGTGGCCAGCGTGACTAGGGAACGCCATTTTACCTTCCCACCAAGGTGGTACCTATTTATCTACTTGCATTTTTACATGCTTTAGAACTGCTAGGTTGGCAGGAGCTGGGACAAGCGACAGGAGCTCACTCTGTCGCGTGGATTCGATCTTGCGACTGCTGGTCTTCTGACCCTGCAGTACACAAAGGCTTCTGTGGTTTAGCCCACAGTGCCACCACGTCCCCTGGGGTTCCGCTTATAGTCATCTGTTAATACAACTACAGTACATATTAAGCCCTTAAGCTATACAACGTGCTTCTAGTCATTGATAAAACAGATTCCAAGTTTGATAATATCTCAAACTTCCTTCTCTTTAATTCTTAATGTCAGTTAATTTTTAATTAATGCTATTAATCTAACTGTCACACAAATGCATGCCAATGGTGGTCAAAGCTTTGCAAGAGGATTACTTGGTGCTACCAGACCAGCTACATTCTAAAAATTAACCTCTGATACAAATCAAAATTAAAATTAAATAGGGGATAAATGATGATTCCAAAACTTGAGCAGCCGTCCAGTGGTCTACAGGAAAGACGGAGACCTTCCCTGATTTACCTTTCCAGGTGCACACTTGGTACCTTCGTTCACCATTCCTGGGTCTGGGACGTCCGATCCTAGCTGGAAATCCACTCCCCAGCACATGCTGGTTTTGATAGGAGACTGAATAATGGCCGGCTTGATCCCAAAGACGGGTAGTGTCTTCACGTTCTCACACTGTAGCTTTCCACACATGGCATTCCTGCAGGGTAACAATTTATCACCATTACGATCAACCACAACGTCCTTGCCCTCTTTTATTATATTTCTACCCTACTTTTCCACTACTAAGTAGTCCTCAAGGTAGCTTTATGGTCAACGTGAAACATAATAATAAAAAAAACAAGGGCAGAAAGCTGAACCACTCAATCATCCAAATCACAAAATGATTATAAAAATCATTAAAATCATGAAGTCTACAATCAATTAAAACTAGCTGGATAGTTCAGTGGTTTAAGTATCTGGCTGTGGAGCCAGAAGTTGGGAGTTCATTTCTTCACTGGGCCTCTTGCAAGGAAAGCCAGCCTAGGTAGCCTTGGGCAAGTGCACAGTTCCAGAAATGATTCCAGAAAAAAGGAATGGTAAACCACACCTCTGAATATTCTCTACCTGGAAAACACTGAAAAAAAGGGTTGCCCTATGTAAAAAAATTGACTTGATGGCACATTATGATGATGATGATCACAACCAGTTAAAATCATCACAATAAATTAAGCAATATCACAAAAGCCAGTATGAAAAGATGTGCTTTTATACCCTTCCTGAGAGCAGCAACAGTAAAAATCGATCTACTCTACATTTAAATCCACTTAAAGTTTCATTGAAGTAATTGTTATAATTGCTGACATTATCTGAAGATCAATATCCACCTAGATTTTTTTTCCAGGCTTGGTTTTCCAATGGGGATTAAAGAAAATTACACCCTCCCAAGCAATAATCTCAGATTTAAGCATCATAAAGAATAACAGAAGGTGTTGGTGTAATGACATAACTGACAGAGTAGATTTATTGGCACCACCAGCCAAAAATGACCATGTATAAGACTATACTTTTGTCTAAAATATTTAGACTAAAAATTGAGGGTCGTCTTATACACGGAAGTAAGCCGAGCAGAGAACAAAAACAAGTGGAGGGGAAAGCAGGGATCAAAGTGATCCTGTAGGGCTTTGATCCCTTTCCCCCTACACTTGCAAAGCCCCACTTTGATTTCTTAATTTTGGGTTAGAAAAGTGGGGGGTGTATTATACATAGGGGCGTCTTATACATGAAAAAATATGGTGCAAAACTCAGAAGAGGGGTTTGGGAATGCATGGCCCTTAGCCACTGAATAGAAATTGCTCCATAGTTAAGAGAACAAAAGTTAATCTCCTTTTGATACCCTTCCCCAAGAAGTTGTGAAAAACATAATCTTGGCACTTTAAAGATGCCACATGTATGGATGCCCACGAAATCTTATATCAAAAATAATTTGTTAGCCTTTAAGGCAACACAAGAGGCTGTCAAAGTTTACAAGAGGTGATACTTTTATTAGACCACTAAAATTCAAACGTTCAGCACAAGCTTCCATGATGAAATATCACTTCTTCGGGCATGCATCCATCTCTTGTGGAGAGTGGAGAAAAAATTATAAACCAAAGTCCCAACATTTCATGGCAGGTGTCTGTGAGGTCTGTTTCTTAAGGTGAGGTCAGTGTTCAGGTGTGTGTGGTTAAATGTACCATGTGGTTGAAATTTTCCACTCAGGAGTTATTTTTTGCCACCACAGACTAACATGGCTACGTTCTGGTCATCTCCTGAAAAATAATATTAAAACAAGCACAGAGGTCTAAAGAGAAAAAAAAAAGGTCCTGCTCCATCAGAGCCATGCTCTTCTAACCCCTGTGTAAATATTAATTCCAGAAGAAGTAAATGAAGCAACACAACTCAGCTTCCTCAAAATTATATCCATTTTGTGTATAATTGTTTTTAAAAACCTCTCAAGTTTCTAGCCCTTATGGCTGCAAAGGTGTTGTTTAAAGTGTGCCAAGGTCTCAAAAGAGGTGACAAAACAACCTCGCCCCTGGGTGAGAGATGCCCATATAGTTTTCCTCCGCCCCCGATAAGACCACCCCATACATCTCCTCCGGGAAGTACTCCCAGCTTATTTGCAAAGTATTTTCGCAACACACCTGACTTACCAGCTTGAGCACTTCTTGTAATCATGGCCGTGGTAGCCACAGTTTCCAAACCGGTCCCCTTTGGAATTGACGGCAGAGAAGCAAATTTCTGGGGCCGCCTTCGCTTCTGCAAAACAGAGATTGAAGAAGCGGGCTCAGGGATAGTTCGTGCCCTTTCTTTGGATGACAGCTTTGCCCCTTTCGTTTAAAACCTGATGGGCAGGACAACCCCTTAAAAGAAGAGGCAAAGGGAAGGATCCATTTTTGAAATACACACATGCAAACGCTCTGCTTGATTTCTTTCTTTTCTTTTTTGGCACTTGGAGAAAGGGTTCCCCTTTTGCCCAACCCACCAGATCATCCCAGACTAAGCTCCTCCATGTTGCCACCCCAAGGGAGGCCCAGAAGTCTTCGACCAGAGGTAGGGCCTTCTTCACAGCGGCCCCATCCTGGTGGAACCAGCTCCTGGAGGAGCTTTGATTTAAGAGGCAGCTGAAAACATGACTTTCCAGGGAGGCCTTTCACACAGACCTTGGTTGACCGGCCCTCCTCCTGTCCCACTCTTATTGGGAAAACTTGCTTTTGGTGCCATTTGGCTTAATGCTGTTTGCTGTTGGCGCTTTTTAATTTACTGCTGATTCTATGTTGATGCTGGTTTTAGCTGCTTGTAAACTGCCCAGAATAGGGCTCCTGCACTAATGGGGTGGTATATGAACAAAACAAAACAGATTCACTACATATGCAAAACATGGAAGCCTTTTTTGCTTTAAACAGGGCAGTCACTGGTTTGTACACTCCAAACCAGGGGTTGCATAGGGCCCTAGGCCCATGGGCTCCTTCCTCCACGGAGCCTGTGGTTTTGCCTAGACCGGGATAAAAAAGACAGTAGACGGCTGTTCTCCCTACTTGGGCCAAAGATGGCTTGGCACTGCGCTTCGTAGTACTGGCACAACCCGTTGTAGCAATAGGCTTCCTCGTTGTGGCAAGGGTGCCCGTTCTGAACGGTGACGTCCTGCGGGCAGAAGGGCGAGGATCCGTTGCAGTACTCCGGGAGGTCACACTCACTGGCGCTTTCTCTGCACTTGGTGCCTTTGGTCAAGTACTGGGAAGAAAAACAGAACCCAGGGACCATCATTAATTCACCCCCAAAGGATTGTGGTCTTAAATGCCCTCCTTTTATGGGTGGGCAACTGGTAGATATTGCCGGACTACAACACCCATTATCCCCAGCTGGGGCAGAGGAGAAGACGGATGGGACCTGCAGTCCATCCCCATCTGGGAGGCTACACATTTCCTCCTCGTCCTAATCCCATGGAAATTTCCCCCTGCCCTGCCCCTTCTTGCAAGGACTTGGGGGATAGGAAGGTCTTACATAGCAATTGTGACAGCAGTCTCCATAACCACATTCGGCGCCTGGGCGGAGTTTACACGTTCCAGCTTCACAGCAAGGATCAGTTTTGCACTCCTGAAAGGGAAAGAAAAAATAACCAAGGAGGGCCAAGCAGACTCTAGATCCTTTCCAACACCATCTCGCAAGAAAAACCGAAATGAAATTTGGACTTCTGCCAGGGGGAACACGGTTAAGTCTGACTTCACAAGAGGCAGTGAATCCACTCAGGGTTGAGTCTTTATTTGGAAGTTGGGTTCAGCACCCTGGACATCTCCTGTAAAGTTTAGACTCAAACCTGGAATGGATTAGCTGCCCTGGCAATGTTGGAAGTCATCAGCAAGCTGCAAAGCATTAGGGGACGGTAGTCTCTCTGTTCATTAGGCTCTGTAGAGGATGCCTCTCAAATGTCCTCTAATGCTGTGCAGCTACCATGGAGTTTAGAAAGTTCAACTGAGGTCCTTCTCTATCTTTAATGGCCACCACTGCAGAGAGAATAGCTGTGTACTCTGAAACTTCTCTGAGAACTTAAGGGGTTTGTTGTGTGGGTTTTTTTGTTTTGTTTTGTTTTGTTTGTTTGTTTGCTTGTTTGTTTGTTTTGCTGCAGCTATTAGAATTCTAGTTGGGAGACTTCCTGTTGAATTCTGGTGGCTGTGGTGAAAAGAAACTGAGAATCCCAGAAAATTAGGCATACCATATTTTTCCGTGTATAAGACTATACCTTTGTCTAAAATCTTTAGACAAAAAATTGAGGGTCATCTTATACACGGAAGTAAGCCGAGGAGAGAACAAAAACAAGTGGAGGGGAAAGCAGGGATCAAAGCGATCCTGCAGCTTTGATCCCTTTCCCCCCACCCTTACTAAGCCCCACCTAGATTTCTTAATTTTGGATTAGAAAAGTGGGGGGCGTCTTATACATGGGGGTGTCTTATACATGGAAAAATATGGCATGAACAAAAAATAATATCACCATGCTATTGATTAGGAAGAGTGCCCACTATAAAAAAAAAGAACACAGGCAAGTTGTGTACAAAATTTTCCAGCAATTTGGATAAGCAAATTGTGTACAAAAATGCATTCCCATTAGAAAAAACTGTGGACAGAGAAGAAAAATGTGTGTGAATTTTTAGGTCCTATTTTGTAAAAATCCGAAATATTACACAAACCAAAGGTACGGCTGGAAAAATGTGAAGCTTGAGCAGACAGATATGGGCCGATCTGTGCACCCTCAACTACAAATTCATCCAAAGTTCACAGATAACCAGACTGCCTCCACGGCGTCCCAGTTACTCACGTCCAGAGAGCCACAATCGCATTCCTCCCCTGCATCCACGAGCTTATTGCCGCAGTAGGGAATACTGTAGGTTTCCTCCGGCCGGGGGATATTGAGAAGGCAGCTTCCACCCTTGTTCAGCGTGAGCTTCTCAAAGTCTTCCTCGCTGCAGCTGCTGAAGTTTCGGGCTCCTCTAAGAACACAGAATGCCAGGCTGAGCCCACTCAGCCTCCCTGGAGTTCTGCGGACAGCCACTAGCTCCCATGCCCTCTCGCGCTGCTTGATCCAAAATAATAATCTTTATTATTTCAAATAATAAACATTAATGAACCCAGACAGAAGCATTACATACGATGCTCCAGAATTCATAATGCAGTTCCCCGTTTCACAGTGGCAGTTCCTTTCATCGTCATGGTTCATTCCAAGGTTGTGGCCGAGCTCGTGGGCGACGATGGATGCAAACATCTGGACGCTGATCGGTCCGAACTACAACACAGAGAAGAAGCAACTCTGGAAATTTATTCATCAAGGTCAAACATCTTCTAGGGGCAAAAGTTCACTGCAGTAGGTCAGGCGTTACAGCTCCGGACTTGAACTCCCACGGATGTTTCCCACCGGTTCGCGGCAGCAGAGGTTAAAAAATAGAAGGTTCTCCACCTTGGTTTGATTTCAGCATGGGTTGGTTGACTGCTCAGCTAAGATAGTGCCTTACTGAAAAAGCCACTATCTGGCTTTCCTTTCTCCATTTCTATAGCACAGGCTATTGAATTCAAACCAAGGTGGAGAATAAGAATAAGAGAAAGGTGTTCGACTCAGTAAGTTGGCCTTCAGGAAAGAGACCAAAGTTCTCCCCTTTGCAATTGACTGCCATAGCTAAAAGGAAACAGAGAGAAGCCGTATGTCTTTCCCTAAAACTGTCTCTAGAGAAAATAAGGGTTTACTGTTTTTCCTTTGTACACACAACAGGGTGTGGATTTGATTTAAATCCAAATCATGATTTAAAATTTAAAAAAAACTGGAGGGTTTTTTTTTTTACAATTTAAATAAAAAAAGCCTGATTTTTTTTTTAATGAAATGGTATTAAAGAATAACATTGGTTTTTATTCACCCTGATGCAGAGGACTTCTGAGAATTTAGGTATTTAAGTTCTCTCTAGAGATGTAAACTTTCCAGAATGTTTCATTTTTTTTTTCCAGGAGGGAAAAAAAAAGCACTTCCCCACCCCCCAACCTTTTTTTTCCTGGAAAAAAAATGGAAATTTGGGGAAATGTTACACCTCTCCTTCTGCCACAACCATAAAAGTTGCACTTGTGTCTCTAACTCAACAGCAGAGCAAGGAGTGTTATCTTACCACGTTAATTCCTCCAGCGTGGCTCTTAGAACACACTGTTCCCACGTAAGCCATCCCAGCTGTTCCACCAAACTCCTTTCTCCTAAAATATGCAAAGAAAAAAAAACCCACACAAAATTAAAAAGGTAGAGTTCTTGCAAATTATTACTAGAAACAGACAAGAACCACCCATTTTAAACCACAGATTAGCTCAGGCGCCCAGGGGCTATTACAGTACTTTCAGGGTTTTGGTACAAGCGAAAAGAAAAGTCAGATTCTTATTTTAAGGCCAAGCCAGAAATGGCCACTGAAAGATGACAAATTACAAGGGGAGGCATCCTGAAATGTGATGGAAGGTGCTGAAAGCAATGACAGGAGATTTCTTTGACGAGGAACATTTTATTTCCGTCTGGGAGCAATATTTACAACACTAGGGGTGGGACTTCTGGGAAGAAGGAACTCCCAGTCCCATCATTCAGCAGGAATCCCCAAGACTGAATAATGGGACTTGGAGTTCTTTTGCCCTAAAGTAAGTCCCATTAGTTGCTTCCTTTTCACCCAGTTGACAGTGGCATATTTGATCTGTCTCTGGATGAGTCACTTCCTGTTATTTTTAACTTCTTTGGCCAAATCGATTTCTCAATAACGTTCCCTCCCTTCCTAAAACCATCACACTTGAACCCTTCCAACCCTATACCTGTGTTTTAGGGCTAGAAGGGAAACCAAAAGGGCAAAAGTGTGGGAACTTACAGGACAAGCTGCGCGCTGTCATGTCTTTGGCGTGGGACGAGCTCCTGTTCTCGCCACTGTACAAAGTTACCCAGCACGTCTCCCGCCCCTCCTTCTATGCTGATTTGATTTTGCCGCGTCCAAATCTCCAAGCCGACCAACACAATGCGGATGTTCAACATAACGTACATCTGGGAAAAGAAAAGAGGACAGAAGAATGCCGGTCAGACGTGACAGCAATCTGTGCAATCTTAAGTATTTGAGTATCACTGGAAGGACAGATCCTGAAGCGGAGGCTCCCATACTTTGGCCATCTCATGAGAAGAGAAGACTCCCTGGAAAAGACCCTGATGTTGGGAAAATGTGAAGGCAAGAGGAGAAGGGGACGACAGAGGACGAGATGGATGGACAGGGTCATCGAAGCGACCAATATTAACTTGACCCGACTCCGGGAGGCAGTGGAAGGCAGGAGGGCCTGGCGTGCTCTGGTCCATGGGGTCACAAAGAGTCGGACATGACTTAACAACTAAACCACAAAGTATTCGATCCACCCTGACCCACCACCCGGGCCTCCCACTGTGAGATGCACTGAACACTCCCTGCAGGGAAGTCACTTCAGACTGCTTATTCACCTATCCTGGCATTTTCAACTTCAACCTTCTTCCAGATGTCATCTACTACCGATCCCATCATCCCCAGACAGCACCACCACGGGCCTACAAGCTGAAGATAATGTCAGATTTAGTCCAGCACATTTAGTTGGAGAACCATCTCCCCCTCAAATAGTCAAATTCCTGAATCTTTCCTAACCTCCATCTTTTTTTAAAATCCCATCACAAACACCCTTGTAAACACAGAGTACCGTGGGATCCCCCTGTGCACTGGATCAGCATCCATGGATTCATTTACCTGTTGCTTGAAAATATTAAATTAAAAAAAAACCAGAAATATATATTTCCAAGGTGTATTTACCAGAAGGAGCCACTAGACGGAGCCAGAGAGAATGCTACATATAGTGTTCACTACTTCTGCATTTCTCGGCATCCACTGGGAGGCCTTGGAACCTATTCCCCATCAATATTGTGGTCCGACTGTACTTTAGAAATCAAAGAAAGCCGAAAACTAAGAAAAAATAATTAATTAACATGAGTGGCTTCCTACTGTTAAAACACCCCCTGTACTCTCTCATGCCATTACTGCAGTTACACAGTACACCCAGCTGTGAATCTGGAACCAGAGGATGGTACCATTTCTGTCCATTTCTCTTGTTTTCATCATTTCCCCATATATTGCAAGCCGGTCACTTACACTGTCCAAGTAGTTGGCTAAGTGCACCATCTCTTCTGTTACAGCTGTTTTATTCTGGCCTAAAACCATGTACTGCAAAAGAAAGAAATTTATGCGTAGAAAGAAAACAGATTTTTTTCCCAGTTTCTAAAGCAAAACATGAGCACCAGTCTTAGTGTTTGGGGATCTGAAACGGCAACAAAAGAACAGGCCCCGAACAGGATTTGGAGAGGTATCGCTAGTCTTCAGAACAAAGCCGGGACTGGGACGCTTTCAGTCCATCTTCCAGGTAGATAAAGGAGACTTACATCTAGAATATTCCCAATGAATAAGCTGTTCAATCTTTGCATAAAGAAAATTTGGTTGGTGAGGGCCCCCTCTGCATAATTTCTCTCTGCTTGCCACGCGATCAAGACTTGGGGGTATGCTGAGGGTTTGCCAAGAATTCTTCACACCCTCCACACACCAGGAAAAAAATTCCTTCAACACTGAAACAGCCATTTCCACAAATCTCCTGAACCACCCAAAGGTGGCCCTTTAGCCATTCTAAAGCTGTTTTCCCTGCCCACCCCTGTATGAAGGTAAAAGCTTTTGACCTCCTCATACGGGGCTGCGCCAGAGCCACTAGTACCCAGGAACTAACCAGAACACATCAGATACATGGCGGTATGGCTCCCAAGGTCAATGCTCCATGGGTTTCTGACTATAGGGACAATATCATCTGTCACCCCCCACCAGGCTTCTCTGTTCCCTCTGAGTTGAGCTGGAAGATATGGATTATCCCAGGAATCATGCCTTATTGCCAGTCATCCCCACTGTAACATGAAATATTTGAGGACAGTTTCTCTTGAATAGGCAATTAAGAGCTATCCACTTCGCAAAAGTGTGGCTCTTTATTTGTTAAAACCACCCAATCCCACTGCTTGCACTGTGGGGCTCTCCTCATGGGTGTGCATGGCCACGGGGATTACCCTGAGGACGACCGTGGCTGCAAAATTGACCACGACTTAATTGCCCCTTAAAGACAGGAGTGGCTGAACAGCTCCCAAGTAAGTCTGAGAACAATGGCCTAAACGGGGGGTTCCCAACCTTGGGGTCCCCAGTTATTCTTGGATTAAAACTCCTAGAAGCCCTTACCACCAGCTGTGCTGGCCAGGATTTCTGGGAATTGTAGTCCAAGAACATCGGGGGGGCCCAGGTTGGGAATCACCGACCTAAACTGACAACTGGAGCACACGGTTACCCACAGAAAAAAGAATGGCGCAGACAGTTGCATGCATGCCAGAAAGCTAAATCATACCCTTTCTCTGTCCACAACTATGAAAAGCTCCACGTATCTTGTCTGGTGAAGGATGCCTCTCTTTTTCTGCAAGAGAAGAGAAAGTTCACAACAAAATTAATCTTCTGGGTTTCTAAGTTCAAAACGGTGATGTCACCCTACTCCACATTCCTATTGTGCATTCATGCTTCGGAGTTAGTACTGTACACACCCAAGGTGCAGAAAGCCAACACATTCCAAACAAAAGCCAACGTTTCTTTTCTTCTTTGTCGTCTTTCTTCATGTTTGCTGGATTAAAAAAAAATTGGCCATGATACACGCAACTTGTACCAAACATAACAAGGAATTCAAGGCCCCCAAAAAGAATTCAAAGGATCCAACTGAGTCACATGAAAAATACGTAAATTTCATGCATGTTCTTGATGTCAATTTACAGGCCCATCTTTTCATCTACAGGAAAAGTTTCCAGGGCGACGTTAAGAGCCATCCACGTCTAGATAATTTCTGGGATGCGCCATAAATGAAAACATCTCTCCAGGATTGAATCCCAAAGGAGCTGAGTTGGATGGGAGATCTAGAAGTCAAAAGCCGGACCTTTACTACCTGTGTAACTTCCCAAGCCATTTCGATGATCCAATCCATTCTGTTCCCTCACACAGAGCAGCAGTAGGCGAGCTTAGGCCCTCCAGATGTTTTAGCCGACAACTCCCAACAGAGTCATCCGTCATGGCCAACGGTAAGAATCCATGGGCTTTGCAGTCCAAAACGAGAGGAAAAGGTCCCATTCATTCTGCCTTGATTCTTAGCTAGAGTGTCACACCCTACACTCATCCAAGAAATCCAGCAAAACACCAAGGTTTTGATAACCCTTTGGGTGTGTGTGTGTGTGGAATGTGCCTCTTTCTTGGTTGGCCAGTAAAGGTAAAGGTTCCCCTTGACATTCTTAGTCCAGTCATGTCCGACTCTAGGGGGCGGTGCTCATCCCGTTTTCAAGCCGTAGAGCCAGTGCTTGTCTGAACACAGTTTCCATTGTCACGTGGCCAGCATGACTAGGGAACGCCATGTTACCTTCCCACCAAGGTGGTACCTGTTTAACTACTCGTATTTACATGCTTTCGAACTGCTAGGTTGGCAAGGAGCTAGTACAAAGCGACGGGACCTCACTCCGTCACGTGGATTCAATCTTACGACTGCTGGTCTTCTGAACCTGCAGCACAGAGGCTTCTGCGGTTTAACCCTCATTGCCACCCACGTCCCCAACAGGCCCATAATTCCAAAGATACCTCACGTCGCTGTCGGCGAGGCAGCCAAAACCACCCGGGCAGGAAGGAGTCTCTTCAGAGTCAGGAAACCAACAGGGTTGGCAAAAGAACTGGGAGAAAGTCATGCTCTGACCTTCTATTAAAAAGTCCCCCTCGAAATCACAACCCCCAAATATTCAATCCTGACAGGACTCACTCACTCTCTGCAACTGAGGTGTGGCCGGGATGTCCACCCTTCCGCATTTTTGGTTCGGGTCAGCCGAAACCCCACAGGCCAGGCGGTGCCTCCTCACGTTCTCCAGTCGGTAGATGAGATGTCTGGAGTCTGACGAATCAAGGGGTTCAATTCCATAGGTGATGTTTTCGATTTGGATTAAACCCCTAATAACGACATCACCTCAGTCAATACTCCTGGGGGCAGGGAGAGGGGGCAAGGGAAGAGCCTACACAGAGCCACGGAAGGCTGGTTTTTTAGCAAGAAGGAAGGAGACCAATGCTCTGACTCCAACGGGCTAAAATATTTGAGTAGAACAGTCATTCCTGGACTGTACCACATCAGACTGCAGGGGTGTGTACGTATGCTTATTTTAACACTGTGCTGTGTCAACATAAATGGGCCAGATAGGCGGGGTATAAATTAAATTAAATTAAATTAAATTAAATTAAATTAAATTAAATTAAATTAAATTAAATAAATAAATAAATAAATAAATAAATAAATAAATAAATAAATAAATAAATAAATAAATAAATAAATAAATACATGTGCATTAGAGATCTCAGTCTTTCACAACGGACAAAGCTAACCTTAAAACCCTCAAAATCAAAAGTGGTTTTGGTTGCAACTTTAGGTATTTAAGGTTAGCTTTGTTTTAGCTGAGATTTTGCCTTCCTTGTTGAAGATGGCGCAGGACCCTGCCATTGAAAGCTTAGACTTTTTAAATAATAAATATTGACGCAACTGAAAACCCATGAGTTGTTTGCACATAGATGCCCATGTCCACTCACACACCAATCAAAGTTTCCTGGAGGGAAAGGAAATTAGCCTCCCAAGGAGAAAGCTTTCTTCCTAAGCCGCAGATTCTCTGATACGCTCTGCTTAGACTACATATCTTTGCTGTTACATTGAGCCTTAGGGCGGCACTGCAGTTCTAACCATCATAATAACACAGTGGTTCCCAATTGTGGGTAACCTGGATGTTCTTGGACTGCCTTTCCCAGAAGCCTCTACCACCAGGTGTGCTGGCCGGGGCTTCTGGGAGTGGCAGTCCAAGAACACCTGGGTCACTCAAAGTTGGGAACCACTGCAGTAATGGATCTTATCAGAGAGACCTGGATTCAATCCCACACTGAGCTAGCTAGCTTGCTTCCTAGCTTGCTTCCTAGCCTGCTTGCTTTCTAGCTTACTTGCTAACTTCCTAGTTTGCTTGCTTCCTAGCTTGCTTGCTTTCTAGCTTCCTAGCTTGCTTGCTTACTTCCTAGTTTGCTTACTTCCTAGCTTGCTTGCTTGCTTTCTAGCTTGTTTGCTTCCTTCCTTCCTTATGATCTTGCTCTACTGAGAAGAACCACACCGACTTACAGCTGGATTGAGAGCATCTTTTCAATGCTGGGCAGTCTTTCCCTGCTTGCATCAGTGGGCTCTGGACCAGGTGGGGAGCCATGGAATTCCCCTCATTTCTGTTCATGAACAGCCTATGCTTGCTTGTCTAGACGGGCAGAAGATCCATCAGGATCTGCTACCAGATTTCTGAGCTGATCAGCAGCAGGTCATGGGGACTCTCGATTGCTTAAGAATTACACAAGCTGAGAGGATTCCCCTTTGCCCAAAATTATATCAGCGCAACGAAGAAGGCTTGGATCAGGGGAGAGTCTGAAGTGTATGGAACAGCCATGCTCCATTCAGGTCTAAAACTCAAATACCTCCATTAGTGGCATCCATATTTGTGTTTTTGGACTACAACCCCCAAAATTGGCTGGTGAATTCTGAGGGTTTTAGTCCCAAAACAGCCTGACGCACAGCTCCGCCTTCCTTCTAAATGTGCCATATCTCTTCTGCACCAAGATTTCAAATCCTGTGCTTCTAAATTAAGAAGAAGGGGAAAAAAACCAACCCACCAAAATCCTACAGATCTGAAGTCTGCCCACCCATGGTGTAGCATTCTAAAGAGCTAAAAAGGAAAGAGAAGAAGTAGAAGGCTTTGTTGCAGACCCATATTGACCCACCCTTTGCATGAAACCCTTCATTTCATTAAAATAAGGCAATGTGTTGTGGATCAAGGACCAAGGTTTGGACCACTTTCGGCCCCTCCTCTGGAGAACGTAGGTGGACACCTTGATTACCTGAGTCCAGAACAGGTGCTGACAGCAACGACAGAGTTTAATATTCCTTCCACATACCCTTGATAGTGACAGTGATCCTAAAAGGGGGAGAGAAGAAGGGAAAAGACCCTATGAAAAGTCTACAGTCCACATTTCCGATTAATGCAGGTCACCCTGCTGGTCTCGGCACAGGTCTCTTAAATCCGAACATGAAGGTTCGTGAGCACGGGAAGCCTGCAGACCAGTCCTGAAACATGTTTATGCAGGATGAGGATCTTCTGGGTTCTGTGAAGATGCGTCCCAAAAAAAGGGGACTTGGGACAGCAGACCAAAGGAGTAGGAAGCTGGCCATGCCTTTCCTCAACAGTACAATTTGAGTATTTCATTTAACACTAAAGCAAACGCCTACAAGACTTCCCCGCTCGCTCTGCTGGCCAGGATTTCTGACCGTTGTAGTCGAAGAACATCTGGGGGCCCAAGATTGGGAATCACTGCTTTATAAGATACAGTGATGCCTCGCTTGACGAGGATAATTTGTTCCGTTGAAATCGCTGTTAAGCGGAATCCTCGTCAAGCGAAATGAAAAAATCCCATTGAAATGCTTTGAAACTCGTTAAGTGAGGCACCACTGTACTAACTAGCTCTTTTCTCACTTCCTCTCTTCCCCACACCTGCAGCATCTTTTATCCTCCTTTGCCATTTATGAAAGCTCTAAATCCGAGGACTTGGAACAAGAACCAAATGCACAATGCTCGTACAAGCTTTCCCTCTGCATTCCACTGGGGACTGAGAACAAAAACATACCCACCCTTGCGGGTATCGATTAAACATTATGAAACTTCTGGCAACTACCCCTCTGGAAGAAAAGGAGACCTATCAAGACATACACATTCCAGTTTGCAGGCCAGTCTCCATAAAATCCCACGGGAAGTACCACTGGACCGCCAAATACGTATATTAGTCATTTCCAACTCCTCTAACAGTCTGAAATAATTTTTCTCTAAAATTAGGCAGAAAGAAACAAGGTTTACTTTTCCGTGTGTGGTTGCCTGGAGGGGATTTCTACTCACCGCAGGGGAGGGGCTTATTTGCAAATGTGCTTAAATACCCTCTCATCACTGTCTCAACAAAACAAAACAAAAAGATCTCAGCATTACTGATTCTGGCTAACTTGGAACCAGGTTATTATTTTTCCTTGTAAGAGTTATTACAAGAAGCCTCTTTCTCTCTGGGCAGGCTGCCACATAGCTCTCTTTGAGACTGTTTTCAGAGTTAATTTCCAGTAAAGCAGGCATGCAGAAAAAGCTAGGTTAGGTACAAAGGGGAACAAAGACTTCAAAATCACAGAGCGACAGCATTCCTGCCAGCTCCTGAAATACCATCGCACATGACCAAATCCAGCTTACTATTTTTCTGCCATTTATTAACTTGTGGGATTTTACACTTGCAAGATGGAGGGACAGCAGTTGGCTGAAATAATTTGAAAAGAAGATTACACAAGGGGATGTAAATGCAGGGGCTGATCAGAGGCTATCTGTCAACAAGTGTTATTTATTTTAAATATTGTTACCCTGCTTTTCTCCTTAAAAAGGACCCCAAAGTGGCTTACTTCATTGAAAAGACAATATTTAAAAGCTAAAAACAGTTTACATACACATGTTTTTAAAAATTACACAAATACTGTAAAAGAAGTAAATAAATTAATACTAAAAAAACCACATTTAAAAGCAACAAGGCACACAGTCCATTAAAAGGCTATTAACTGGAAGCTTCACACTCAAAGCTGAGCTCAGAGAAGTTTTCTATTTAGATTCCTAGCCCATGCCAGCTGAGGAATTTGATTGCTGGCTGCATGATTCTGGGAGTTATATTGCAAATACATGTATCTTTAGAAATAAATAAATTTTAAAAAGCTCTGAATATCTGATGGTCAGATCTCGGACAGACAAAAATAACCAAAAAGAGGCTGTTAAGAAATAAGTTGAGGCAAGCGGAGTGTTCTGTTCTTCACTCTAATAAATGCATTATAGCAGGACAGAGGGGGTGGGAGACTGTGCAGTTGCCCCAGGTACCAAAATGACAATTAAATAAATCTTCTGGGTTTATCTGGAAGAGGAACATGTTGACCTTTCTGCCTTTGAAGCTGAAATAAGATCTTGAGGAGACCAGGCTTTTTAGGACAAATGGCACCAGGGTGGAGGAGGAAGAAGAAGTGGGTTTTTTCAGCTGGGAACCGGTGCAGGACCAACAGGAGCATGTTGACATGGCATTATTTCAAATTCAGGGAAGAAGTTCTTGCCTGTCCTCACAAGGCAACCCTCAGCTAGGTTTCTCCTCAGCCCCCTTCCATAGCCTGAACTATATTACAACCCAGGAAAAGCTTTGACTCTTAAGGACATAAAAACATAAGAAGAGCCCTGCTGGATCAGGCCGAGGGCCCATCTAGTCCAGGTTCCTGGATCTCACCGTGGCCCCACCAGATGCTTCTTGGGAGCACACGAGAGACCTGTCTCCTGATACCCCGATACCCCTCCTCTGCATCTGGCATTTGGAGGTCCTTTCCTTCTAAGACTGGAGATTATACATCCCCATCATGGCTTGCAAACTGCGATTCCTCCAGGAATCTGTCCAATCCCCTTTTAAATGCACCTAGGCCAGATGCCATCACCACATCCTGTGGCAAGGAGTTCCACAGACCAACAACACGCTAGGTCAAGAAATATTTTGTTTTGTATGTTCTCCCTCTCCCAACACTCAACTGGAGTGGATGTCCCCTGGTTCTGGGATTGGGTAAGCGGGAAAAGAGCTTCCCTCTATCTCGATGCTTTAGCATTTTTGGACAGCCCTTCCCCCAAAGGACATCATTCTAGAGAGACACCGAGGCTTCAGTTTTTTCTTTTAATACCTATCAGATTTCTGAGGGAACAAAAGGTACCTGGAAATTTTTTACTTCCACATGAAGCGTTCCGTCTTCGTTATACGTGTAAACTGTGAAGTCTTTCGGCAGAAGTTGTCTGAAAGGACCAGAAAGGGGGTAAAAGCTTTAGGAGACAGCTTAAAAGCAGGTAAAAATTAGCAGAACCATTACGCAGACGGGGCAGCTGGAGCTTTGACCTCGGGCGCTGAAGTCTAGACAGTGCCAACATTTGCAATTGGTAGAGCACAAACCCAGCGCTGCGCTGTATCCTGCCAGATATGTGAATATACTCAATCTGAGCCCCTGCACAGCCTTCAGCCACACTTCTCTGGGCAGAAAGGAACCAGAGAATAGGCAGGTTTGAGTGCCACAAGGCGCTCAGTCTGAAGCGTTCTTCCATTTTCTCCTCCTTAACCAACAGGCCAGAGAAGGTACCCTGTTTTCTAGTTATGGTTGTGCTCCCACTGGCAATTTAAACCGATTTCTGTGCACACTTTTTTAAAAACCAGATTCAAGTGTTTAAACCAGTGTGGTTCAGCAGTGAATGGAAATCCATTTATTTCTAGTGATTTAAATGGGTTTTGGCATCGACAGCGCTAGTATTGACGCATTTCCACAAAACCGCACAGAACTGAATCCATTTTAGAAGCGAAATATTTTTATGAGAAGCCCCGGATGGCCAGTTGAAAACAACTTGCTTTCCAGCCCGAATAACTCTATTTCACCCTTGCATTGTGTGAGCGACAAAATCTAAATCGGTTTAAATGACACTTAGATTAGATTAGGCATCCTTCAGTCTCAAGAGACGATGGTCACGTGCTCTGTATGGAGGACTTGGAACAGCGTCTAGTGTGGTTGAGAAGGCCAATTTGAGAGTGACCGTCCCTTCCACACTTCAAGGCAGGTTTTATTGCCAGTGTGACCACAGCTGGGCTCTCCAAAATAGATTTGGTTTGAAGAAAAGGAAAGTTTAAAAAGCTGGAAGGGAGAGAATCCCAACTACAGATTGAATGATGCTGAAGCCACTTTCCTTCCTTGCACCCATCCAGCAGTAAATATGGAAAGGTTGGGTTGTCTATACAGAAATCATGATCTTGGAACTGCAGAACTAAAATAGGACCCTGTAGATCATCAAGTCCAGCCCGTCTCAGGGAGACCCAGTGGGGGAATCAAACTCCCAACCTCTGGTTCTGCAGCCAGAAATCTAAACCACTGAGCTATCCAGCAATTCATGGTCCTGCAGGAGAAAGAACAGGGTTGGGGGAAGAATGTCTGGAACTGGGAATGAGGGAATCAGAAGGAATATTCACGGTATTCCATCTATACCATACCATATCATATGAATATATGCCATTCATTTCTTGCAATTTATTTTAAAACATAGATGAACAAGCACAAGTCTGAGTCAGCCGCTAACCCTCGAAGAACTTTTTTTTTTTCTGGGAAAGTCACATCCTTTGCAGGAGGAAGTGACTGTGTGTTCTCATGATGCGCACATCGAAAATGCTTCGCTGGCGTTTGAGGGGAAAGCACAGAAGCCAGGCAGATGGGCGAAGCCTCACGGTGTTGTTTCCTCAGCTCGGCTTTTCCACACTCAGCAACTTCACAGTTCATTCCCAGAATCAGGGAAGGGGCCAAGGGTGTCAAGTGCAGACATCCCAGAATAACCAAGAGGAAGCCAGCGAGCACAAAGCCCTGAAAAAGGGATCACTTACTTGTTTTTTACTAGATGAAGCGTCCGTTTAGTTCCTTCGATCTTGATGGTATACAATAACTTGTCCTTAAAAACAGAAGAGGTAAAAATCCTTAGCAACGTGTCCCGGAATCATCTACAAACTTGTAGGGGCCTGTTCTGCTCCCGATGGTGAAAAATAGTTTCCCTTCGGCATCCAGGCAAATACCAGGGACGGAAAATGCTTCCGGACTACAGTTCCCAGGATTCCACAGCCAGATATGGAATCCCGGGGTCTGCAGTCCAAAAACCCTCAAAATGTCTCCCATTCCTACAATTAACGTACAAGTAATCCTAG
This sequence comes from Pogona vitticeps, assembly GCF_051106095.1. NCBI lineage: Eukaryota > Metazoa > Chordata > Lepidosauria > Squamata > Agamidae > Pogona > Pogona vitticeps. The sequence goes on from NC_135790.1 coordinate 3,944,502, forward strand.
AGGATTCTCACGTGCATGTTAGGATTTGAACCCTTAATTTTCTAGGCTAAGTGTGTCTCTCCCTAAGGGTAACATCACAGAAATACTGTGGAGCACTCAGGATTTGGTTAGGCAAAGCTCCAGAAATCCTTGCTTGTCTTTGTTGACATTTCTGGTACGTATAGTGGTGCCTCGCATTGCGACGTTAATTTGTTCCGAAAACGTCACAATGCAATATTAAAAAGCCCATAGAAACGCATTAAAACCCAATTAATGCGTTCCTATGGGCTTAAAACTATGGGCTTAAAACATGCCGATCAGCTGTTTTTAAATCGTCGCTTTTGCGATTGCAAAAAGTTCATCACAAAGCGATTTCGTCGTAAAACGGAGCGCTCGCTAAGCGAGGCACCACTGTATCTTGGCTCTCTTGACTGCTGTTATATAGCCTTCTCTCTCTCTTTTTAACATAAACACGTGTTATTTTTATTGCCTTGCAGGATCCTTAGACAGTGTGGAAATGTGGGCTATCAATATTTAGAAAGACTTGAAGGAACAAAGATATAGGAAATTCTTTGCCTGACATCACGGCCCAATTTTGTCAGTTTCACACAACACGTCTGTTTTGCCTAGTCAAAACAACCTCCCCTCCATCTCTAGGTTTAATTTGTGAGTTTGATTACAAAAGGGCAGCGAAACAGTTAAGGAAAATATTGTTACTAAATATTCATCCCTGGAAAGGAAAAAGGTATAGAAACATAGAATCGTGGCGTTGGAAGAGGCTTATAAGGACATTGGGTCCAACCCTCTCCTGCTCAAGGCAGGAATCTAAATCAAAGCAGATCAGACAAAGAGTTGCCTAACTTTCTCTTGAAATCCTCCAGTGCTGGAGCGCTCACCTTCTCTCCTTCCTGAAGTCACTGGTTCCACTATCATACTGCTCTGATCGTAAGGAAGTTTTTCCTGCTATTCAGCTGAAATCTGGTTTCCTGAAACCTAATCCCATTCTTATGCATCCTGCACTCTGGAGTGACTGAGAACAGATCCTGCCCCTCCTCCATATGACTATCACGAATTTGAAGAGTGCTGTTTATCTCCCCTTGGTCTTCTTTTCTCAAGACTACACGTGCCCAGTTCTTTCCTCACAGGGCTTGGTTTCCAGCCCCTTGATCATCCTTGTAGCCCTCCTGTGAATTTGCTCCAGTTTATAGGCATCCTTCTTAATGTGAAGTGTCCAGAACTGGACACAATGCTCACGATGACACCTAACCAATGCCGAATAGAAGGGAAATCAGTACTTCACAAGATTTGGAGAAAATATTTCTCCTCTTACAGCCTAAAATATCATTGGCCTTTTTCGCAGCTGCATCCCACTGTTGGCTCATATTCAGTTTCTGATCTACAACGTTTACATAACAAGGTTTACACTGAAGGCAGCCGGGAGCCTCCCAGGCCGCTCTCTCTGCATATGTTAGGTCTGTCCTCTCTTTGGACTGTCCCGATTTCTTGACAGCTGTGCCATTCAAGGACAAACGCACCTCCATTTGTTCTTTCATAGGTTCTCCCAAGGGGCGGGCACAGAAATCAGGAAAGGACACAGCCTGGTCTGAAATACCTGAGACGCTGGGCTGAAAGGTGGCTGTTCACGTCGTTCTCTCGTTATCCTCCTGGGGACACCAATTTCATAGGAAGACAAATCAGATAATGGCTGAAAGCCTAGGAAGAGAAAAAGGAAAGGATCAAAGATGAAAACACAATCAAGCTGATTAGCTCCGTGAAAACCGGCGCCTCCTTCACGGCAAATCCAGGCAACAACAACGCTTGTTTATTCTTATGTCTAGGGACTTCTCGGAATGGGCTCAGAAGAATCAGGGGATTGCTAATACTCTCTTGATCTGTGCCAGGATGATTGGCAGAGAGCCATGCAAATTAAACCTGGCACAGAGACATCGGCATTTTCGATGCAGGTAAGGCTTAATTTTAAGAGGTGTGGCTTCGGAACATTTAAAAGGCATGAACTACACCAGCCTGTGAGCTGATTGCATTTTTTTCCCCAGTATACACCTTTTTTTTTCTTGTATGCATCAAACTCTAGCATACAGTGGACCCTCTACTTACGGAATTAATCCGTATTGGAATGGTGGCTGCAGGTCGAAAAGTCTGTAGGTCGAGTCTCTATTGACCTACAATGCATTGAAACCGATTAATCCTTAACCGGTCGTTTTTGTTCCGCTTTTGTTCCATTTTGGTTTTTTCCTGGTCTGTAAGTCAATTCTCTGGCTGCAACTTGAACCTAAATTTTGCAGCCAGAGAAGTCTGTAACTCGAAAAGTCTGTAAGTCGAGCTGTTTGTAAGTCGAGGGTCCACTGTACATGAGACTTGTTTCTACTATATATCATGACTCCCCCTCCCTAGCATAAATATAAACTTCTTGTTGGCCAAAGTGCACATGGCTAAGTGATCTGCCACAGAATGCAACAAAAATGTTATAAGCAGAAAGGAAGAGTAAAAAGTAGCCGGCAAGGTTTAATTTCTGACAAAACCCTGCCCTGGAAGGAACACAGACCTGCTGATTGTCAGAACAATATTCTAACAGAAGGCTAAGCATTGCAAAGGAGGTCCTTTATTTGTCCCAGGGGGTGAAAAGTATAACCAGAGATGATCTGGGGCTATTCAAAGGCGCAACTAATTTGAAGGTTTATTTAAATCGCAGCAGATAAACAGGGAATAAGATTCATAAGCCACAATATTAAAAAGTCAAAGGAAAAAACAATGAATTTCTAACATCACACAATGCAATTATATGATGAAAAGTGCAGAGCAGAACAACCAGTATTAAAGTATTTGATAAAGTTATGATTAGACAAAATTGGCTCTTTATAAAGGACTACGTTTGCCCCATATCTTCCACCAGCTCTCTGGCTGAAGCTCATGATGTTCAACTCTTTTTTGGCCTAAAGACTGAGAAAGAAAGACATACTGCTACCTATTCCAAGGAACACTGATGCCAGAATCAGAACACTGAAATTTGGACAACTCATGTCCCTGGAATGCGTAACCTCACCAACTGAGCCCCCAAGCTTTCACTTTGGACCAGACCCAGGATTCAAATGGACATGGGATTGATTAGCAAGACTAATACTTGGAAGAGCCAGGCCCCACACTTCCTTGCACCCCTCCTCCACTGCGCCACGAGAAATAACACCCAAACTCCCACCAGCATTTACACGTCAGGAGAAAGAGTAATGCAAAGGAAATTAAAGTTAATTATTCATTGCAACCGAAGACCAAATGGATGCTCAGTGACGTTTTCCGGGACAAAGCTGAAGGGTAGAACTGAGGAATGGCTAATGCAATTTATCCATCTTCTCTTTCCAAACATTGCACAATACGGAGCATTCTGAGAATGGACCAAAATAAGGCTTCCACATTCCACTCTTACAGCTGGAAGTCCTAGGTTCTCATTTTACTAACATTAAACCTCATGGCACAGTGGTTAAACTGCAGTACAGCAGCCCAAACTCTGTTCACACGCTAGGGTTCAGTCTCAGCTAGCCAGCTCAAGGTTCACTCAACCTTTTATTCTTCTGAGGTCGGTAAACTGAGTACCCTTGAAGAAAAGCAATGTGAAAACTTGATATTTAAATTTCAAACCACCCAGAGAAGTGCTTTAAGTGCTATGGGGCATTATACTGGATAAGCAACATGCTTTGCTTTCCTCCCCTTTAAACCCCACCATCCCTGTTTCTTTTAGCAACCAGAACTGAAAAACAATACTGAAAACAAGAGAATCTGGCCCATGAAGCTTATCTGAAAACAAAGATGCTGTCTTAGAGGTCAATAAAACTCTTTAAAACAAAAATGATCTAAGGGCAAAGAGACTCTGACCATGTGCAGAGAGCCATTCCTTTGTACAGAGAATATGTACCATGAGGCCATGTGATGTTCACTGAATTCATGACACAATGCAAGTAGACATTGCACGGCTCTTGCTAAATTACACTTTCGTCAACAAACTCCAGCAGCCCCACTCTGTTCACAGGACGCGCATCCCACAGAACACACATGCTTAGTGCATGTGCCAACTTCACGCACATGTGTGCTCTGTAACATACAGTGGACCCTCTACTTAAGGAATTAATCCGTATTGGAATGGTGGCTGCAAGTCGAAAAGTCTGTAGGTCGAATCTCCATTGACCTACAATGCATTGAAAACCGATTAATCCCATAACCAGCCGTTTTTGTTCCATTTTTGTTCCATTTTGGGGGTTTTCTGGTCTGTACGTCGATTCTCCGGCTGCAAGTCGAATCTAAATTTTGCAGCCAGAGAAGTCTGTAACTCGAAAAGTCTGTAAGTCGAGCCGTCTGTAAGTTGAGGGTCCACTGTACTGGGCAAATCACACCAAGAGTGAGATTAGATGCCTTCTCCCCTAGATCTGATTTGCAGGTTCTGCATTCACTCTACAGTCAACAGTTCCCAGTCTTGTGTTCCCAGATGTTCTTAGACGAAAACTCCCAGAAGCCTTCACCACCAGCTGTGTTGGCCAGGATTTCTGGGAGTTGTAGTCCAAGAACATCTGGGGATTCAAGGTTGGAAACACTCCTCTACATAGTCACCTCCAATCATTTGGGCTACAGATCCCACAATGCTCTACTGTTGGCCAAGATAACTAGGCTTTTCAAGACCTGAACTCCAAAAGACTTCCAACATTTCAAAAAAAACAGCCTCACCCATCTCTAAGATTTTGTTTCAGTAGCGACCCAAAACACCCTCCTGTAGTTTTTCCATTCGAAAGGAAGACCCTATAGTGTGTGTGGACTCTTGAATCTCAACCGCCTGTCTCTAATGCTGTTCTTCCCAAACACACATTTGTTTGGAAAGGGCATTTCCAAGAATCATCGTACAGTGCTACAAATTTCTCGGAAAAAAAGGGAGGTTAGATCATTCAAAGCACTGCCAAGCAGGAAACAATTCCCTCCTGAGTTACTGAGTGAAGAGCATGTTAGGAGCATGCTGTAAAAATGTTGCTGAATAACAGGGACATTTTTAAGGCTGATCCCCATGTTCCCCTAAAAGGCTTTTTCTCTTGTGCTACATCCCTATTTCCCTTTCAAATCTTTACTCCAGTCCCAAAAATCTGCAGAAACCTGGCTCAGCCCTTCAATATAAATTCTGGGCTAAACCAGAGCTGAATTGATCTCACAGTCCACATGTGGAAAAGTTCAGCCCCACTGACTACAGGCTGTCTTCCTTTCCACAAGCTAATTTTGGCCAGGTTGTTGCTAAAAAAAAATCCATCAGAAAAAAATCCTTCACCAATCAACTCTAAATCACTCAGAGAGTTCTTTATAAATCCCGATTTACTTCCTTCCTTCCCTTCCTCCATTAAACACAATGGAAACTGTGTGTGTGTGTCTCATACCATCAAGTCTGAACCGACTTATAGAGATCCTACCAGGGCTTTCAAGGGAAGTGAGATATTTAAGGAATAAATGACTTTCCGTGGCTGAGTGAGGATTTGAATCTCGATCTCGAGAGCCCTAGTCCATCACTCTCTCCACTATACCACACTGGGAATCCTACAATGGAATTTATTTCTGAGTAAACATACAGGGGACAGAATTCTATCCCTTTCCATACACCAGCAGGAATCAGGTGCATAAATTGTTCCAAGAAATTGCCTCTAGTTAAGAAGTTGAGGCTTTTAATCCTCAGCTTGTGTCAAGTCACAAGACTGGTTGGTGACCAGGAATGCAAACGCCTGTTTCTTAACTAGTGGCAATTCACTGCAGCAATTTACGCCATCTGACTTGCAATGGCAAACATAAACAATAGGATTCTTGCCCACAAGACTATACATATTCTTCTTCTTGAATCTGCTCATATACAAACCTTACCTCTTTTCTGACCATCATCACCACCACCACCCTGGCCATCCTCCTCTTCCTTTTCCATTACCTGCTTTACTGAACATGAGACTCTAGCATCTACGGGCAAGTGTTTCTGGGTTTTTCACTTCACCCATTCTAGATAGTGCAAAATACACTGGTGGCACTACCAAGAGGTGTGCACATTTGTGCACATTTTTAGACTACAACTCCCAGATGCAGGGGGAATCCTGGGAATCTCAAATCCCACCTTCTTGGGCATTTCACATACCTTGTCGTCCTTTATAAGGGTAGAGAACCTTGCTCTTTTTTTTTCCTTTGGGGGTTGGGCTGAAACCTGCTTATGCGAAAACAGGAGCACCTCCAGCCTCCCAAAAGTTTGTGGGGGAGGGCAATTTGGGGCTGTAATCGGGGACTGAATTAGGGGGCTTTGTGGGAGGCTAGAGGCTGCTGCAAACAACCGTGGGCCACAATGCCCACCCGTCTTACGACAACCCTTTAAAGTAGTCCAATATTATTATCATCCTACCACAAATGGTGCATGGGCCATCCTAAGTCATGATTGAAATGAAACGAGGAGTGAAGCCTTCCAGATTTATAGATCTGGCAACGATGGGCTCCTTCTTGAGAATCTTTCCCTCCCACGGGGGCGGGGGGAAGTGGGTGGGATCAAGAGGGCTATACATCTAAATCAAAACATATGGCTTCATGAAAACATTTGCAATGGACATGTTGGAGACCCTCAGCTTGGACATTTCCCATGAACTTTTGAGGCTTACAAGAGTCCTTTCCTGTTTCTCACACACACAAACACCCCTCCATTCTTAGACACTCCATGCTACAAGCCAACCCTGCACAATGGCCCAGTAACTAACTAAAGTGGGTTTATTGTAAAACTCTTTCCAATCTAACCAAATATTTATTCACTATGGATTCAACAACCAGCTACAAAACTCTTCCACCCTGCCAAATTCTGTAATTCCCACACCCTGCCTGATGTTCTCAAATACAGGGAACGATCCAGTGCATAGTGGACACCTTGAAGCCTTATCAATTTCAGGTAAGTGAAAGCTAAACTTCTGTTTAAGTCTCCCTGCTTTTAATAAGGAGACTCCAGACTACTAATACCGACAGTGCATTCAGAGACAAATTTATTTAGAAGCAAATCCCACAAAGTTCATTAAGACAGTGTCTGGGTATTTTCTTACCCAGTCAGGAGCTTAGCACCTTAGCAACTATCTTTCAGACACAAGCACCCCGTACCTTGTTCAGTTTGCAGCAGTTCTGTCTACCTTACAAGGTTGTTGTTTTGACAATTGCCAAGATAATCTAAGCCAAGCACTCTGAAGGCTCAGAGAGCACTAAGCAGGATTGATAAATGGGTCACGCTACCTGCGCTTTGCTGCCGATCTCCACACCCACAAACAGCAAACGGCTACAGGCAAAGCTGCTCAAGAATCCACCAAGTTGAGATGAGATGATTCATGCCACATGCATGCGGTTTGATTACAGTTACCTAGGGCGCATCATATATTCATCTTACTCAAGGCTTTGACTCTTCACGGGAGCAGCTTTGGAGGGGATATCACAAGATGCAAACTGGACTGTGTTTTCCCACCACAAGGTTGTCACCCGTCCAAAAACAAACAAACAAAAAACCGCAAACATCTGGGAGGAAAAAAGGCCAGAAAATCCAGAAGCACTTCTCTTGGCCTCTACATCTCCCAAACTTCAGGTTGCAACCTAATATATACTTGTCTGTGATTAAGCCACACTGAACTCTAAGGAATTTAATAATAATGGTGTGCTGTCGAGTCCATTTTGACTTATGGTGACCTTTCCAGAGCTTCCTAGGTATCGGTTAGTCAGAATTGGTTTACCATTCTTTTCTTCTGGGGTGCCCGGAGATTGTGCAGCTTGCCCAAGGCTACCCAGGCTGGCTTTTCTCCCAAGAGGCAGAATGGGGAACTGAACTCCCAACATCTGGCAAACCATTGAGCTATCCAGCCAGCTCCAAGGGACTGACTTGTACATAAAAACACGAGGTTGCACTAATAATCTGTAACTTCCTTCCTTCATCAGAACAAAGTGAGTTTACTACCCCTACATCCTCCCACTTCAATTTCCTGCTGGAAAATTCTGTCCTTTGAGAAAGTTCCCAAATGTTGGCCTCTTGACTTTTGCTACCTAAAAGCAACGTGGGGAATTTGAGAAGGCCTTTCCCACGCAGCCCCTAAAAGTTAAATTTTCCTCTGGAAAATATACCATGAAAGGAAAAACCCTTATACAATTCATTCATCGCGCTGAACGATGGCCAATACACTCTTAGGCCAGTGATTCGATAGCAGCACAAGGCATTCCACAAACAATAAACAGGCTTCCTTGACTTTAGGGGAAGAGAATCCCCTTCTGCTCAATGGAAGAGGAGGGCATAAATCACAGTCTATGAATCAGAGTTCTTTGGAAGTGCTAACAGCAATGCATCAGCATTTTTCAGAGCCTTGGGCCTGGTTAAGCAAACCATGTAAGGGAAATATGCCTTCCTGCAAACATTTGAAGATGAGGGCCAGAATCCAGTTGGAGAAACAGCACAGGCTGTTCCTCCACGCCCCCCCCTTTTTTTGTCTTTCATACCTCCAATCACACACATGGATTGAAAACACACGATGCACAAACCACCGTACCAAGGAGTGCCTGCCAGCAAGGGAAAACTACGGTGCCTGCCCTAGCAAACACTGTTTTTTTAAAAATAGGATTTTCTCCCAATCTCCTAACCAAAATAATGTCCACATAAAACCACGTCCACTTTGAAGTCATCTGAAAATAAGATTTCAATCCCATTCAAGGATGCTTCCCTGCCCCTCCAAACATTTCACCATTCAAATACTTTCCTGCAATGGAAAGGTTTTGTTTCGTAAACCCAGGTAAAAATCAACATTTCTAGATCACTTAGGGTTTCGAGGAAAACATTTTCAGAACTTTTTCCAGTTCAATTTTTTTTCCACAAAAACTCGTATCATAACCCCAAAACTCTTTTTATCAGACTAAGGATATCTCTGGTTATATTCTCTCTTCATTGGAAGTGTTGCGACCACAGTATCAATCGAGTTTAATGAGAAGTACGTGGTAAAGATGTTAACTACTAAATTTGTGCTATCCTCTTTACAAAGAAAACCATTAATGCTATGCTTTCTTCAATGCACTGGAAGACAAAGCATAAGACTGTCAACCCCCAAACCACTGTGATTCCAGAACAGAAAAGTCTCTAAATGAGAAACATAAGAACCTAAGATGTTGTCTTGTACTGGGTCAGACCCTTCATTCATCCAGTACCGTCAGGGCTGAAGGATAACAAAGACTCTCCAAGGTTTCAGACAAGAGTTCTTCCCCAGTTCCTACACCCTTGGTATTCCCTGGTGGTCTCCCATCCAGATGTTAACCAGGACTAACCCTGCTGAGCTTCCCAAAGCTGATGAGACCCAAGGTTGGTTTATTTAGAGGATACCGTTGATGGCCACGGTTTCTCCTGCTTGGGGTGAGCTGAAAGTCCCACGCAATGAGCAAACATCTGAGTTGCCAGGAAAGCATCCTTGTGCTGGGCATTAAAGGAAGGAAAGGGTTTGATATTTCTGGATCCTGGCAACATGCACCTGCCATTCTTAAAATAGTGATTTAAGGGGCGTTCTACACATTATTTTAAGTTTCTGCCAAAACTTAAACATTTCAAGAAGCACCGAGGCACACCTTGGATAAAGAACCAAAGGTCAACTTCACTTTGAAATAATACATTTGTTTTAGATTTGGCTTGGTTAATTTCCCAAAACATACCAGTTCTTCCAAAGAGCAGAACTGAAAACAAACACAGTTGCCAAGTTTTTGCTATTGCTGATATTAAGAGAATAATGGCAACTGGGGTCGGGGAGTTGCGTTGCGGGACTTTCTGTCCAGTTGGACTTAAGTCGCACCAGAGACTTGACCTGGATTCAACTCGGGTATTTCTTTTTTAAATAACGCAGACTTGACTCACAACTTAGAACCCACCCACCCATTCCCTTTTTTTCTGGGGAAAACTGCTTGTTTTTAATAGGGACTCAGACTTGGGTCTTGGGGCCCAGCACCAAAGACTTGGACCGGGACTTGGTACTTGGTACGAAAAATATCCAAAGACTTGCCAACATCTTATGATTGCAACAATTTCTTCATATTAAAAATCTGAATTCCTGGACTACCACCAGCCAATTTCAAAAAGAATACAATTGCACACAAGGGCTGGAATCCAGTAATAAGTCGGAATTGGGAAAGGAGTACGACAAGGCTGTATATTGTCCCCCAGCTTATTCAACTTATATGCAGAATACATCATGCGAAAGGCAGGACTGGATGAATCCCAAAGCGGAAATTAAGATTGCCAGAAGAAATAACAACAACCTCCTATATGCAGATGATACCACACTGATGGCAGAAAGTGAGGAGGAATTAAAGAACCTCTTAATGAGGGTGAAAGAGGAGAGCGCAAAAAACTGTCTGAAGCTCAACATAAAAAAAACCCTAAGATCATGGCCACTGGTCCCATCACCTCCTGGCAAATAGAAGGGGAAGATATGGAGGAAGTGACAGATTTTACTTTCTTGGGCTCCATGATCACTGCAGATGGTGACAGCAGCCACGAAATTAAAAGACAACTGCTTCTTGGGAGGAAAGTGATGACAAACCGCGACAGCATCTTAAAAAGCAGAGACATCACCCTGCCGACAAAAATCCGCGTAGTCAAAGTGATGGTTTTTCCTGTAGTGATGTATTGAAGTGAGAGCTGGACCATAAATAAAACTGACTGCTGAATAATTGATGCTTTTGAATTGTGGTGCTGGAGGAGGCGCTTGAGAGTCCCCTGGACTTCAAAGAGAACAAACCTATCCGTTCTGAAGGAAATCCACCCTGAGTGCTCACTGGAAGGACAGATCCTGAAGCTGAGGCTCCAATACTTTGGCCATCTCATGAGAAGAGAAGACTCCCTGGAAAAGACCCTGATGTTGAGAAAGTGTGAAGGCAAGAGAAGGGGATGACAGAGGACGAGATGGCTGGACAGTGTCATCGAAGTGACCAACATGAATTTGACCCAACTCTGGGAGGCAGTGGAAGACAGGAGGGCCTGGCATGCTCTGGTCCATGGGGTCACGAAGAGTTGGACATGACTAAACAACTAAACAACAAAAACAAGATTTGGCCTACTGAACCAGTTGGGATGTGGTGGGTCAATACAGATGTCCATTCCACTGATTCAATGGGACTACTTTAGTTCCTGCTTACTACTGGATTTCAGCCAAGACGTTAAAAGTTTCCAGGGTATCTTTAAAAACGTAGCATCCATCAAGGACATGTCTACCCGGTGAATGTGAAATGAACTTAACAGCTTAGTTATATTCAAAGTCTGTTTGGGTTGCGAGCATGCTCTTTAGTTGTTGTTTTTTAATGTATACAGTACTTCCTCTCTCCTTGCAGTCCATAATTTATTCAAAGAGCTAAACAATGGAAGTCTATCTATAAAGCATTAACAAAATAGCTTTTCCTGTTTCCTGTTCTACAGAAGGATTCAAATATCTCTGCTAGCCTCAGGAGCCTTCAAGGGATTCTCTAACTCCAAATGGGAGTGGCAACTGAGTTTGGATGGGTTCCTTCCCCCCCCCCCCTTTCAGATCACTTTCTCTCCTTCAGGGAAGATTCAAATAACCCAACCATGAGAGCAGGACTTGATTGTGAGTCTCAGCTCCATGGAAGCACCTTATTGTTCTGATTTCCCAACCCCCCACCCTGAAAAACTCCCCAAACTGAGTCGCACCAGCCTTCGTCTTGAGCATCATCATAATTTTCTTCGTATATCGCATTTCGCCCAAGGCGCATTGTGCATAAGGCAGTTCACAAAAATAAATGCAGTGCCAATTATTGTAACGATACACGAGGACTTTGCAACACACAAAGTCCATCATAGCATTGCAAGCCATGGAAAACGCTTCAAAGATCTAAATGTGATCTTTTAAACAAGAGCATTGGCGATCAGTGCTGAATGCCAGCATCCAAGCACAGAACATGTCAGGGAAAGATAAAAGGAAGCAGATATAGAATGGCTTTTTGAGTGAGAGAGTCGCTTAACTTGCATGAACAGTGATTATTTCTACCCAGTAACTAGTTACAGTTACTCTCCCAGAATCGTCAATGGAGATCAATAGATTTCTGCTTCTCGAAAGCTGATCAATAGTGGCTAGATTTACATGAAACCTTCTGTTTCTCCCTATCCTTCTGCTGTACTTATTTGATCCACAATACTGTCCACACTCACAAACCTGCAGATTTTCTCCTTCCACACATTATACAGTATATAGGCATAAGAGCACCCTTTCAAAATTCTGACTGCTATGCTACTGGCAGCAGCAATGCAAAACTGTCTTCCGAACCACCTAGGCACCAATCCCGAGCAATTCACACATACTGCAGAGAGTCTTATGTCTAAGTCGACCCACACCTGATTTGGCTGTTGGTTCGTTTCCTGGCTGGATAGTTCAATGGTTCAAATATGGAGCCAGAGGTTGGGAGTTTGATTCCCCACTTGTGCCTCTAGGGGGAAGAGTCAGCCTGGGTGGCCTTGGGCAAGCTGCATAGTCTCAAGGTTACCCATAGAGGAAGGGAAGGGTAAGACACTTCTGAGTATTCTCTATGTGGAAAGCTCTGAAGTCAGAATTAACTTGGTGGCACATTATGATGATGACGACGATTCATTTCCAAAGAAGTGGAGAAACTGTGGGTTGTTGTTGTTTTTTATACACTGATATTTCAAATGTTTTCAATGGAACACATTGTTCAAGAAGAGTTACAACTTGCCACACAGTCAAAACAACAGTGGTTCAGTAGCTAAATAAGTTCTTCATTTTTTTTCTTTTTTAGTCTGGGTAGGAGTGAGAAATTATCCTGAAAATTTTCCAGTGCTTGTGGGGGGTTTTCTGCAGAAACAATTCCATTTCTTTTTTTTTTAAAAAAAAGAGTAGCAGTTCCTTTCTTCATTAATAGCAACAAATGGATAGCAAAACAATTTTAGGTGGGCCTGGCAGTTTCCAAGTTATCTGAGACACCAAAACTATCCTTATATTCTTTAATAAGACTAAAGTCACAGCTCTTGTTAATTGCACTGTTATCTGTTCCAAGATTAAAGTCAAGGGAATATCCATTAGAAGTATGTGTCCAATTACACATATCTTTATTGACTTGTAAACAGAAGAGTGAAATAAACCTGCAAATACATTGCATATAATAATCTAAAACCGTGTCACGTTGTTGCAAATTCACCTTTTGGACACACAGGTCAAAACCAAACCAAAATGAAAACAGTGATTAAAGTTTGCTTTGTTTTCAAAGAATGGGCAACACATTATCTTTCTCCTGCCCTCCCTCCCTCCCTCCCTCCCTCTTTTTTCCCCTCTTTTTGTGTATTTGGAAGTTTTTGTCTTCAAAACAATTCTCCAAGTCTCTACCACTGCCAGTTTGGCCCTCTGGAGTCTTCATCTTAAAAAGTGAGTTATGAAAGTTTAAGGTCAAATAAAAGAGTTTTTAAGATGCTATAGAATTCTTCTTTGGCTTTTCCTGCCACAAACTACAGAGTGACAAGACTTTGGACTACGACTGCCATCATCCCCCAATCAATCACCTCCAGGGCAATGTACTATCCAGAGAATTCTGGAAGTTGTAGTCCAAACCAGGAACTCTGCTCAGCTCTGGGAAGGCCCAGGATAAAACCTAAGACTGACTTCTGAGCAAACATGCATAGCGCTGAGCCGATTGTGCTCAATGTCAAAATCAAATTGTTAGGCAATTAGTTTTAAAATATCCAGATCGAATCAAATGGCCAATAACCCTTGGTTAATTGAGATATGATCAAAACATTCATTCTTCCGCAACAATGACATCACTGACCACAGGATACCACTTAGGTAATAAATCTTACTTTGTTAACAATACCTCGAATCAATAGCAAACCAGTCTTTAGAACCACATCCCCTTTCTTGACTTCATTTTAAAACCTGCTTCCCGGCACATGGAAACATCACTCTGTTGGACTACACCACCCAGAATCCACCAAGATGGTCCCTGGGAACTGTAGTCCAAGAAAGGAACACTCTGAAGATCTGCCGCTTTCCCAAACCATCATCTGTTGCCTGACTAACATCTAGGTTAGCTCAAATATACTTTGGTGGTCACTTTCCATTCTAGCTGTTCCATTCTTCAGATAATAATTACATTACCGGATATAAACAGTGGGTACCACATTTAGGAGGCAAACTTCAGTTCCACAACACTGCACCAACAATTTGTGAGTCCTCTAGAATTTGTCCTTAAGCTGGAAAAGTTTTTTTTTTAAGGTGCAAGGATGGAAATCCCAGAAGTTGGCTTTTCCAATTCCCCCCCCCCAACTTTGTCCACATCTGTATCATAATCAATCCCACCATCTTCATCCAAAACTCCAGGCAGCCCCTCCCAGATCTTTCTAGCTTTTGACCGGATGGACACTCTATGTCCCTCCACAAGAACACATGGCAATCATCACATCAGACTTATCCTGATCTGCCCAAACAAGCCACATAGTTGTGCCACAGGCAGTGAAACATCCAGAGATGTATCAGTAAGGCTCTTCTGAAACATTCCACAACCTTAGCATATCCTCAAGTTATGGGCCCCAAGGGTTTTGGGCACGGACTACAAATACCCACATCCCTCGTCTGGGTGGCTGGGGGATTCTGGGAGTTGTAGTCCACAGAAACCCAACTTTTCCAAATCCCCGTTTGGAAAGGGAGGACCGTCTCGGCCTGCGTTTGCCAGCTTGGAACTTTCTTCAGTTGCTATTGACTTACCGCACAGATTTAGCCCACCCTACAAAAAAATCCAAGATTCTCCCCCAGGCAGACCCTTCCTAAAAGTCGCGACCAGAACCCTCCACTACCTGGGGATCCGCTTGGAGTGAAAAGCGGAGCTGGTGAGAGGCAGGCTGGCTCTCCGGATCGCCCTCCACTTTGGGCTGGATGGGGGGTGGGGGTGGGTGGGAGGTGAGAGGGCCCCTTTGGGTTCCAGCTCTCCCCCACCGGACCAATGATGATTCCCCCATCTCCCCTCCGAGGCAGGCGATGGGCACATTTCCCGCGTCCGCAGCTGCCCCGAAGTTGCCTGATCGCGAGGCAGGAGGAGCTGGTTTTTGGGAAGGGGAGGCACGCCCGCTTTCTTGGCTAAAGGGAAGCGGGCGAGGAGGGTGGCGCTTCCGAGAGGGTTTCCCCCTTCCAAACGCCCCCCCCTCCGTCAACCCCGGGTGGTTCGGGGGATCGGCGCGGAGAGCTAGGATCGCGCAAACCTGGATCGCGCGCCTTGGAGATGCCAGGTGCGCGCGCGAAGATTTGGGGGGGAGGGGAGGGGTTGGGGTGGCCAAAGTGGAGGGCAAAGGGGGGGGCGATCTAGAGAAATGGGGGGAGACGCAGCCAGGCAAAGGGGTCGCTCGGACTCACCGGGGCGCTCGGCCTGGCAACTGAGCGCCGCGCACAGCAAGAGCCCAAAGCCGCTTAGCGCGGCCCGGCGGCCAGTGACCATCATCCTCCCAGCTTTCCGATCAAGGCTTCCCCAACGGCGGCGGCGGCGGCGGCGGCGGCTTCGGTTATGGAGGCTGCGCGACCAGGCCTGCCCAGCTGTCCCGGGACCACCCCCGGGGAGGAGCTCAGCACCTCGCCGCCCGCGCGCCCGCCCGCCCGGGGATTTGGACCACGGATCGCCCGGCCCGGCGCGCACAGACAGGCTGGCCGAGCGCAGGAGGGCGCGCTGCGGCCACCCCGAGCATCAGGGCGGATCTCCTCCAGGGTCCCTCGGGGATCGCCTGGGGAAGAATGGGGGGGTGGAATCGGGCAGGCTTGGCTGACCTGCCTCTTCTTCTCCCCCCCCTCCGTTGCCTCCTGCGCGTCGCCATCTGCCACCAATCCTCCGGCCAGCCCGTTTTGAATTAGTTGGGCAACTTCAGGAGGAAGAGTGGCGAGGGGAGAAAAAAAAGAGAGAGATAACATACGGTGGCACTTGGAAAAATAACGTATCTAATTCCGCAGAGGAGCTTTTCCGCGGAAATAAAAGATATTCCTTCCTTTTAAAGCACCACAAGATTTGGGTTTCTCTCCCTCCCCCTTTCCCTCCACTCTCCGCCTCCTCTTCGGTTCGACACAGGATCCCCCAGTCTCGCTTGGGAATGGCTGCAGAGGGAAGGGTCTGAGTTCAAGAAGCTTTGGGGTGCTTTTAACGGACGCCTAGGAGACCCTTTCGGAGCTGCCACCAGGTCCCCGGCTGCATTTGGCAAGGGAGCAGAGATGCGCCTTCCACACACACACACACACACACCCCACACCCACACTCTCGGCCCCATTGCTGGTTTTCCACGTCCACCGTCTTGAGCCGAAGGGGCTTCTTGCTTGTGAACCTCTTGAGTGAAGTTGGTCGAGCCCATTTTGGAGGGATGAGGAGTCCCGCCTGCTTCAGCCTCATTAGCTCCGAGTCTCCAAGCCTCCTCCGACCCTATGAAGAAGCGGCATCAGGAATCTCCTGCCCTCAACAGCCCATGAATCCGTGATCTCCAGAATAATCCTGTCCTCGACAGCCCGGCTCAGCAATTGGCCTGTGGCTTCCTTTAGAGACTCAGTCCATCTCATGTTGGGTCTTCCTCTTTTCCTGCTGCCTTCAACTTTTCCCAGCATTATTGTTTTTCCCAGAGAACCCTGCCTTCGCACGATGCGCGCAAAGTAGGACCACCTCCGTTTCACCATTTTTTGCCTCCAGAGATATTGTTCAGGCTGGGTTTGATCAAGGACCCACTTATTCATCTTTCTGGCCGTCCAGGGCATCCGCCATGCTCTCCTACCGCGCCAAATTTGGAATTTATTTGAAATTAATCTCTTCCCCTCCCCGTCAGCTCTCTTAACTGTCCAATTTCTCCCACCCATACATCCTTGCTAGAAATGCAAGAGTGTGCATGATCTTTCCTAGTTCCTTCATGGCTGCCCTTCCTTTCTGAGCTTCTTTTCTGTCGCCACCCTTTATACGATACATAAGATATTTTTTGCTATTCTTCGAAGAAAGGCAACGGATGGGGACACATCACACAAGTGCAGCAAAGGGCCGCCCGAGGTGTAGATGAGGTTGAGACACTGCCCACGTTCTTAGACGTCCTTGGACTGCAACTCCCAGAAATCCTGGCCAGGGCAGCGAGCAGTGAAGGCTTCTGGAAGTTGTAGTCCAAGAAGATCTGGGGATTTCCCCCCCCCAAGGCGTTGGGGTGGGAGAGGACAGTTGCACCATAGAGTCTGTTGGGCAAGAGGGCCACTTCCCAGCCTTGACAGCACTTCCGGCCTCATGGGAGACTGACTTCCTTCTTTGCGTCTCTCTTTAAAAGTCACGCTACTATTTTCGTATCTCTACGAGTCATGCGGCGCGCGAACGTGCGCCACCTTCGACCCGTCGGGCGGCCGCTTATTGGCCCCGCCCCGCCCCCGGGCGGCCAGCTTGCTTCCCTATTGGAGGAGAGGCCGGGCGAGCCAGTGCGGAGAGGGCCGCAGCGGCCTAGCCCCGCCTCCGGACGAAGAGCTCGCGCTCCTATTGGTGGAGAAGCCACACACGGAAGGGTGAGCTCACTTCCGGAGAGGCCGAACGGGAGCCGGAGAGGGTCAGAATAGAGCCCCGCCCTCCTTCACGGTGCCGCAGCGCGGTGGCCGCCATGACGGTCGGAGGGCCGGTTTGCTACGCGCTGCTGTGCGGTCAAGCGGCGCTGTTGCTGGGCAACCTCCTTCTGCTCCAAGGGGTGTCCCGGAGCCACCAACACAACGCCACGGAGAGTCCGCCTGGCAGAGTCGCCACCGACGACCCGGGGCAGCCCCTTGACGCCACCGCCGCCTCTTCCTCCTCCTCTGGCCTCTGGGAGTACCAAGGCCCTTACGCGCCGCTCGTCCGCTGCGATCACTTGTGAGGGCCGCGCAGGGGTGGGGCCTGAGGGGGAGTGGGCGGGGCTTGGATGGGTGGGAGGGATCTGTCGGAAGGGGGCGGAGTCTGAGGGAAGGAGGGTGTGGCCAAGAGAAGGGGCGGGGCTAATGGAAGTGGTGGTTTCTGGGAGTTGGAGTCCGAATAAGGTTCAGAGCCACTGATCCAATGGCATGCCTGTCTGGTGAGGACATAGGAGAGCAGCTTTCTCTGTTGCTTCCCCCAGACTGTGGAACTCCCTCTCACTGGAGGCCAGGCTGGCCCCATCTTGGCTGTCCTTCTGCAAGCCTTGGATAGAAAGGGAGGGAGGGGCTGCCCAGAGCAGCTTGTGATGTAGGTCCACTGGGCAATCCCCACCTCAACAGATGCGGTCCAAAGTGCTGGAAGATGTGACCCTGAAGGAATCAAGGTGTGGTGGGATAGGGTGGGGAAAACCACCTATCTGCCTGGAACTAAATCCCAGAGCGACAGCCTCCTGGAGCGCCATCACAGTCTTGTTTCCATGCACCCGACTCTCAGGCTTTAAGTCACTGGTTGGAGATAACGGAAGAAACGGCTGGACCGGGAGAGAACCAAGCCACACCTGAATGCAAAGACGTTAAGAATGGGGTTAAATTAATGCTCATCTGCCCAACAGAATAGATCAGTTGCTGCAGCTTCGGAGGTTTCAGGCCCCTGAACATGCCTTGTGCTTTATTTTCAGACCTGAGGAGTTCATCGAATGCGAAGCTCCGGTGGATCACGGTGGAAACACAAGTGCCCGAGATGAACTGGGTTATGGGTGTCTCAAGGTGGGTCCAGAAGAGTTCGTCTCATCACTTTCAACTCTGGGTAAATGCTTAGTAAATGAGGCATATGGTGATCACGCAACTGCCTCCTTGAGCTCGTGGGTTCAGAGAAGCTGGCATTGATGATACAGCTCACCCTTGCATTTGGAACCAAACCGGTTGCTTGATGGTGGTTGTGAAGCGAGCCCCACCTACACCATCTTGTCAGGATTGATAGTGTAAATGTGTCATTTTATGGCCTTGCTGATTGTAGCTGTCATAATTAAGTTTGGATGTACTGTAAGGAGGTATGAACTGAGATTGATATGTTGTAAAAGCTGGGGATTGCAAAACGAAGCATTGGGAATTGGGTGTGGGAGGTGTTCCCGATGGAAGATGTAGAGTTAAATTAAGGAGCCTCACCGGGTCTGTCTTGTTTTCTGTCCCTGAGAACAGTTTGGTGGTCAAGCATATAGTGACGTGAGCCACACTCAGGTGTTCTGTAAGGCGCTGGATGGCATTGAGTGTGCGGGCAATCGGACCTTCCTACGTGGAAATAAGCCGTGCATAAAGTGAGTTGCCTTCCTGGAGGATTTGGGTCTTGTTTTGCCGTTTGCCACCTTGTTTTATAAAGTTTTGTCCCATCTTTTAAGAGAACGATCAAGACAGTGCTGTTTAAAGAAGCTTGTAAGGGCATCTTCAGCCACGACACATTTAAGCCACTGGTCCTGCCATCGTTTAGGTTTTAGATTTCATGTCTGGATTTATTGGATTAGATTGCGGATTTCTTTTCTTTGTTCTGTTATTTACTAATGATTTGTTGTCATACAGTTTGGATTTCTCTTGTGACCGTAAACCACCCAGACTAATATTTGTCACTAATCAGGCAGGCTTACAAGTATATGAAATAAATAATTATAATACAAAATAATCCAGGAGAACTGGACCCAGAATGTAGGTATAATATTATTTATTACTCTTTGGGTTAGGGACGTGGTGGCGCTGCGGGCTAAACCACAGATGCCTCTGTGCTGCAGGGTCAGAAGACCAAGCAGCCGTAAGATTGAATCCACGCGACGGAGTGAGCTCCCGTCGCTTGTCCCAGCTCCCGCCAACCTAGCGGTTCGAAAGCATGCAAATGCAAGTAGATAAATAGGGACCACCTCGGTGGGAAGGTAACAGCGTTCCGTGTCTAAGTTGCACTGGCCATGTGACCACGGAAGATTGTCTTCGGACAAAAACGCTGGCTCTATGGCTTGGAAACGGGGATGAGCACCGCCCCCTAGAGTCGAACACGACTGGACAAAAATTGTCAAGGGGAACCTTTACCTTTACTCTTTGGGTTATTGTTGTTCCATTTATAACATGCCTTTCTTCTGCTGAGCTTCTGCCAGTGTACGAGGCTGTCTTCCTCACAGCTGCCCTGACTGGGGGTGGAGAATAGGCTAAGCAAATATGACTGGCCCAAGGTATATACATTAATTCAGGAAATTTTCAGGCTCAGTTGAGGTTTAAACCCAGCTCTCCTGAGCGCTGGTCCAACACTAAGCACTACATCTGCTCTGACTTTTAAATGTGTGACGGCTAGAGATGGGTTCGCTTTTTCTCTGACCAGGTGTCTGGCGCTTCCCAGGCCCGCCTCCTCTGTCAACTGCCCACTCAGAGGCAGACACCCCCCCCAGCTGACCTGTCTTGGGTGCTGCTTTTGAGTGGGCGCCTGCCGGAGGAGGTGGGGCTGGGAAGTGCCGAACCCCTGCTTGGAGGAAAAATGAACTGCCGAACTGGTGTTTCTTGCCCATCTCTAGCAGTGGCATGTAAGAGAGCGATCTGAGTCTCTTCTCATCTTTTGTGTCCTTATCACTTCCATCCTAAGGAGCGATTTTGGTATAGACGCCAAGAGTTAGACACGGTCCTTGCCACTGACAAAGCCTGAGACAAAGGTTCAGCAGCTATTTTTTATACTCCTGAGATTGATGATGGCACCTGAACAAAGAGGTTGGGCTTGAATCAACGTCTCTCCTTTATGAGTGAGCAAGTGGATGTAAAAGCTTTCTCTGACTCTGCTTTATTGTAGATACACGGGGCACTACTTCATCACCACTCTCCTCTACTCCTTTTTCCTGGGCTGCTTCGGAGTTGATCGGTTCTGCCTCGGGCACACCGGCACAGCGGTCGGCAAGCTGCTCACCCTGGGAGGGCTTGGGATCTGGTGGTTTGTGGACTTAATTCTCCTGATCACTGGAGGACTGATGCCCAGTGACGGCAGCAACTGGTGTACTATTTATTAAAAAAGAAAAGACCCTACTGCTTGGATTGGACCTCAATCAAAGAAGAGTTTTTATCTCGTCTGAAGCCTAATGCTTGAACACTGTTCCGTAGCAACGACAGAGACGACACTGGGTGTATTTATTTTGCACAGAGAGATGCTCACCGTAATTCTGATGTACATACCTCGTTCTGCTTTCCAAATGGAAGCCGTGCTTTTCCTGACTGCAAAAGATGGTGAAGATATCTGTGCAATAAGCCGACGCAATGGGTTCGCCGTCTAAGGAAAGTATTGTCTTTCTCTGGGTCCTTCCACACTTCTGCATTCCAGCAGGTGCCGAGGCAGTACCTGTTGTTTACCTCACTCTGCTTCATCCCTGTTCTCAGTGTTGTGTGTTTAAAAGTGTTTTCCCAATAAAGCTGTACAGCCAGCATTTGCTGGAAACCATGTATGGGGCTGGCGTGTTCCTTCAGAATGGTATTGCAAAGGTAACAAGTGTTTCTGTCTGAAAGAGGTGTTGTGCAAGGGAGACAAAAGTTGAGTCTGAGTCTGTGGTTCCTCTTTGTGATCATCCTGTTATATGCATTTCATGTTACGTGTTTTGTGCAGTCTAGCAACACTCTATTTCCTGAAAGAATTGAAATATAAATAATCATGTGCTGTCAAGTCAATTCAGACTTATCGTGTGTGTGTGTTACAGGTTAGTTGGCTATTATAAAAGGGGTCTGTGACTTGAGAAAGTTTGGAAACTGCTGGTTTGCCCATTGTAATCCCACGTTCTGCTCGTTAAAAGGTTCTTGCTTTGAAACACTTCGAAGGCAGATCTGCTGAAATGCTCGTTTGTTCTGAATGTCCAGACTGGTCTTACTATAATGGCTGAAGAGCCGGGCTTACAAGACAGGTTAAGATAATCCTTGATGATCTTTGCTTCTTCTGTTTTGCCTTTGCTTAATGGGGTTGGAAAGGAATGACCATTAGAGCACATGGGCAAGAGAGATCTGATTTTAACCAGCGTTTGGAAATGGTACCATTTTATACTGGTTTCAAAAAATAATAAAAGTTATGTCCAGCAGTTGTGCTAAGTGGAGTTGAAATCTTTAAAAGTACAGTAGGATCTATGTATCCCTGGAGGATTGGTTCCAAGGCTTTTGCAAATGCTGAAAACCGCAAATGCTCTACATAGCATGGTAAAAGAAAAACATCTAAAAAAAGTATTTTCACCATGTATTGCCAGAATTGGCCACTAGAGGAAAACAGAGTGTGCTGTGTATTCCTCACCAAGAATACATAGCCTGGCCTCTGGCTCTCTCTAGTGGCCAGTTTTGGTAAATATATCATGAAACTACATATTTTTAGTTTTTTTCTTTTAATATTTCCAGACTTCAAACAAGTTAAACCTCACATATCGATCCCGTGAATACGAGGGTCCTACTGTATTTCTTCCAAGGTCTGTTTTTTAGTGCTACGTCAGAACAAGCCAGAGCAACATGGTTGGGTCTCAATTAAGCTTATTTCTTGTCTTGCAGGCAATTTCTGGCATTGAGTTACCTTTCATCTCTACTGTTCTGCATCTTTCGTCCTGGATCTTGCAGGTAGAAGCTGACGCTTCAGTGCATAATCTCAGGCCAGGTGATGTTTGAAATGCCTTCTGCTAGAATTGTGTAGCCAGAAGGGTATTCCTCCACCACCACCCCACCCTCATTTGCCTCACTTGGATGGAAACAGTCAAATCAAACCACTGTAACATGTCCCGCTTTCCCACTGGGCTCTTTGCTAAGTTGTATACACTGCCCATTTTTAAAAAAAACTATGTTCTATATACCTACGGTCTAAGCTATTGGTTACAGGCTCAATTCAGGATTTCCATACCACACTTTTGCATTAGAAGGGCAATTTTTAATCAATTTCATCTGGCCTGACTGTCAGGATGATGTCTTCGTTCCCTCGCCGCACCACAATGGCGAGGTTGTTGCTTCGTTGTACCGCGTCCGTGACGTCGTGGGTTGAAGTGACCGTTTTCCCATTAATCGCAATGATGACGTCTCCGTCTTCCAGGCCGGCACTGCAACCAAAGCCAGATTTATTTTTTTCAAAAAAAAAAAAAAAAATACACAAGAACAAGCAAGGATTTGAAAGGGGCAACTGCGGCTGGAGCCTTTTTTTTCATAACAGCAAAAGAGTTCAGTACAGTTGCTGCCCTTCCAGATTGACTTTCAGCCGATGTGCTTTGCAAACAACTCCACTCTCGGGCGGGCTGGACATCTGCTCTGAAATGACCCGTGATTTCAGGGTGGCTTTATGCCTGCCACTTTATTGCTACTACACACTGCTTCCCCATAAATGCAACCCCAGTGTCTTACTTTGTTGTTGTTTTTTTTATTTAATTGGGTAAACTGACTTAAGTTGCATTGTTTTAACTGGGGGAAAGCAAGATGCAGGAGTTCAAATAAATATTGCCTATTGCCGTGATCACAGCAGAGTGGTGTGTTGGTAAATCCTTTGATCATTAACAGTTTGAACCTTCTGCCCATTGTTGCCAGAGAAAGGTGATAATCTATATCCCCAGAGGGATGAAGGAAATGCACCCTGATCTCGCTTCCCCACTCCTGGTTTTTCATCCCTGCCTCTAGAAGGTTGCATCCATGCTCCTCACGCGTGCATGCTTGCATCTGTCGCTTCACCTTGCAGCTGCTGTTCCTTGAATCACTTCGTAGACATAAACGCCGACACCAGGGATCAGGTCCGGGAAGTGCCTGTCTCTCCGTCTCAGCTCGCGGATAAGGCTGAGAAAAGAGAGGGAGCACTGCATCAGACAGACCATTCAGAATGGGGAGAGGGGGGGGGATTACTTTGGGGGAAGCATCCGCTCCTGCAACACTGAGGCTACCATCACCGTTAGGCACACTGGTTTTGAGCCCTTCTAGCAGTTTTAATCCATCAAAGTCATTTTTTCACTTCTCTTAATCTCTTAGAATTCCATCCCAAACATGGAAATCCCAAACTCTGTTAGCAAAGAAAGCCTTCAGTTTGTAGAACTAGCCCCAGAGCCTTTGCAAGCAGGGTATTTATTTCATTGTTTTTAATCCAAACCTCTAAAAACCTGAGGTTTGACCAGATTTCATCTGGAAAAGGTGTGGTTAAAAACCTACAACATTTATAATGTCAAAACACTAATCCACTGTCATTTTAAAAATGCAGTTGAATCTGAAAGCAATTTAGATTTAAATGGGGCCTCTGAGGGCTACAGATCACGGATCATAAGTTAAATAAAGTCAGTGCCACCCACCCACCTGAACAGTCGCCAGTCGGGCAAAATTAAAGGCTGACCATGTCTAACGACCCTATGGTATTGGAAGACATCCATTGCAGGATTGAGCCCCAGGAAATGAGGTATGGGGTGGACGTGGTTGGTTTGGAGCACCTGTTCCCAGTTTTAACTCTGGAAGGTACACTAAAATGTGAGAAGGAATGTTCCATAGTGTCTGAAAGGATGGGCAACAAGGGAATCCCTCAGATACTAGTATTTCTCCCACTCATATTTCCCTCCCCCTTTCATGTCCCAACCCTTCCTCCCCAACAGAGTAGGTTCCCCACGCGGTCCTTAGAACAGTTAACCCCCAAAGTGGTCCATTAGGGCAGTGATTCCCAACCTTGGGTGACCCAGTTGCTCCTGGACTTAAATTCCCAGAAGCCTTCAGCACCAGCTGTGTTGGCCCAGAGGGCTTTTTCTATCGAAGGTAGCTTTCCCCCTGGTAGGTACCTTCCAGAGTTTGCGGAGTACAACTCCCAAAATCCCCCCCAGCCAGTGAGCTACTGAATTCTGAGAGTAGTAGTCCAAGACATCTGGAGGGCCTCTACTAACAGTTCATGCCCATTTCCCAGTCCGATGATTCTCAGCCTGTTCAAGGTAGGTGTTGCATAAAACCTCCCAGCAATAAAATAAAATAGGCAACTTTCAGTGTTTCAAATATTCAGACAATGAGAACATGGTTGAAGTCATGTAAGGCTACCCTTTAAACTCAATGATGCAGCCAGAGGTCATGTAAGGACTTGACAGGTGAGAGCAACATAGGAAATGAGGACAAGAACTTACTTGAATGTGAGAGGAAGCATTCGGAGCCCCAGGTATTTCTTCTTGGTCCTACTCTTCCCTAAAAAGAAGTACAGACAGAAGTATTCTTTAAAAAGCCAAGGGGGGGGGGGGACCATGCAAATACCAAGTTCACACAAAACATCAGACTCTGTGTTTGCAGGTAAAAATGGTAGATAGAAACAAGGATAAAAATAGTTACATGCACAGGTGCTGTGCAACTTGTATGTCCATGACAGAAAGAGGAATTGATGACGTGGGTGAACATACTGTAGGTTGCCGACTCGGTAGACATTCAGTAGACACAGTAGAGTAGGGCTACCATATCTGGGGCAGATTGCTTCCAAGCCCACCCCCCAAATACTGAAAACTGGTTAATAACAAAAGTTATACATAGTGTGACAAAAGAAAATAAATCCAAATAAGAAATATTTTCACATGTATTACCAGTACTGGGTAATAGAGGGAGCCAGAGACCATGCTATGTATTCGTCAACAACAAGAATCTTTAGTCTCTAGTTCCCTCTAGTGACCAGTTCTGTCAAATGCACATGTTTTAACTTGATCTATATGCTGGCCCTCAATAACCTATTCTTTAACTTTATTATGCCTAGAGAAAACCATTACAGTGGGGTCTTGACTTGAGAACTTAATCCGTATTGGAAGGCGGTTCTCAAGTCAAAAAGTTCTCAAGTCAAATCTGCATTTCCCATAGGAATGCATTGAAAACCATTTAACCCGTATCTGCTCTTTTCTGTCCATAGAAACTAATAGGAAGCTGCTATTCCGCCTTCGACCACTAGAGGGGTATATTTTGTTTCTTTTTTTCTTAGGTCAAGAAAGGTTCAGGGAAGGCAGGGAAAATACAATCCAGGCAGGACAGTACCAGGCAGTCTGAAGACTGTCTCCCAATCCACTCTCTAAACGCTGGGAGGAGTGAGGAAGCAGACAGGCACCCTTTTCACTGGCCAACAGTTAACTGAAAGTTCACTTTTTGCACTTTCCCTGCCTCCCACGTGGGTTTTTTTCAGTTCTTAACTCAAATCTAAGTACTTAAGTCAAGTCAATATTTTCCTATGAGAGCGGTTCTTAAGTCAAAATGTTCTTAACTCAAGCCGTTCTTAAGTCAAGACCCCACTGTATTTTGTTTTTCTTGAAATTAATTGTTAATAGGTTGTTCCTGCAGTAACTCATAAATGCACGTCGAATTCGTCTGATAGTGACATGATAACCATGTCATCTGCGTATAGTAGTAGGCACATTGATTTTTAGCCAACTTTGGGGAATGAAATTCAGGTGCTGAGCAGCTTTTAGGAAGGTCATTTAGATACAAATTAAATAATGTAGGCACCAGAATACAACCTTGGCGAACCCCTCTCTCTGCCTGAATGGAGTCTGATAGATTACCATCGACTCCACATCTTACCCTAATTGTGGTCTGAGGCTTCTGATAAGATATAATAGCCTCTTATCAATCGAGAAATAATGTGTTAGCACCTCTGCATGCATGCAGATATGCAGGCATTCATTGGATCACAGAACTGCCTCCTTCTCATCCTTCTTGACAACACTACCTTTCACTTGACGGTTGTGAGAATCTTCCAGGAACTGGCGGATTCGATCCGAGGGAATAGCAAAGGAGATGCCAGCTGTCACCTTCAGGGTGTTCATGCCAATGACTTCACCATCCTGTTCCGGGAAAAACCTCAGCTCTTATGATCAGACTGGAAGACATTTTTTTAACCCTTTCTGATCAGTAACATAAATACTGAACAGTTTTGTGGCATCCAGCCCTGGGAGTGGGGTGGAGAAATGCTCATACCACCAAATTTAGAAAACACACTGTAATTGTTTAAAAAATAGCTTGCTAGTGTGAGGAGAATCTATCTATCTATCACAAGGAATACTATATATATGTGAGCCACCTCAAGGCCCTCAGCAGGAGAAAGGTGATAAAAATATATCAATAAATTAAACAGTTTAATAAAGGCCATGCCAAGCATGCACAATGGTATCTTATACAGTATGACTGTGGTATCTCTGAGGGATTGGTTCCAAGAACCCCCCCCCCCCCATGGATGCTGAAAATTGCAAAGGATCAAACGCTATACATAGTATGGTCTCTGGCTCCCCTTAGTGGCCAGTTTTGGAAAATGCACCCTTGAAACATATACTGTATTTTTCCGTGTATAAGACACCGCCATGTATAAGACTGCCCCCCACTTTTCTAATCCAAAATTAAGAAATCAAAGTGGGGTTTGCAAGTGTAGGGGGAAAGGGATCAAAGTGCTGCAGTATCGCTTTGATCCCTGCTTTCCTCTCCACTTGTTTTTGTTCTCTCCTCAGCTTACTTCCATGTATAAGACGACCCTCAATTTTTAGTCTAAAGATTTTAGACAAAAGTATAGTCTTATACACAGAAAAAATGGTAAATATGTACTTCTGGAGGTTTTTTATTTAGTATTTTCAGCCAGCAGATAAGTGAATCAGTGGATACTGATCCCATGAATAGAGGGGGTGGTGGTCCTACTGTATAGTCCACAAGGAATAAGGAACTTCTGGACTATAAGATACCAATAACGTCCACACAGAGCACCACTTACAAGACATTGTGGACTTTCAACATCAGCCCATTTAAATGCTTCACATCAACCAGAGGTGACAACAAATTGAAGAAATATACTCACCAGATAAAAACATTAATCTGACTTCTAATTTGGCACAATTGGTTGCTTCTGCCAGGTAAATGAACCCAATTATAGCCCCTAACATGGGCCAGAAGCGGCTGGGTCTGTGTTGTCCACCTTCACAGCTCAAAAAGAAACTTTTCACCTTTCAAGCAAGCCATGTGAGAGTGTGTGTGTAGGGGAGGGGAGGACGATCACTTTGGACTCAGGAGCCAGGGTGGATAAATTCCAAAGCACAGGGCAGAAAAACACAGAGAGCATGTCGAGATGTTTAGACAAAGCAGGAGTCCGGGAAGATGAAGAGCGAAAGAAGAGCTTACCAAGTTGACCAAAGGCCCACCGGAATTTCCGTACTGTAAGAGAGATCAAGAAATCAGAGAAAAGTTGAATCCATCTGTCCAGACACACATTGGCAGAGTCATAACTAGCCATGCTAACAGGCCAGAACTTTGCCGTGCTCTTTGTTAAGCTTAGGTCATGGGAGACTAGTGTCTATGAGGAAAAAGGTGGATGAATAGGAAGGGATGCTCAGATCTAAGCCTAAGACACCCCTATGGGTTCTGTACTGAGCTTGAGGAGCAGCTGGAGTTCGGGTTCATAAGCCAGACAGGTTCCTACCTTTCCACTAGGAAACCATTGTTGCTCTCTATGTTTCCGCATCTTGAGCATCCATCCTAGTTACAGCTCTGTGCTTCTGGCAGAATGCACTGAAACATGTGCCAATGTACTTTAAGAACATAAGAAGGGTGATGCTGGATGGCAGGCCCATGCAGGCCAACGTCCTTATTTCCATGGTGGCCAACCCAGTGGCTATCTGAAGCCCATAGGCCTTAGTTCTGGTTTTAACCTATAAAGACTTCAGTGGCTTGGATCCAAAGACTGTATCTCCCATTGAGAGCCAACTAGGGTGTTAAGATCATCACAGGAGGCCTTCCTCATGGTCCCGCCACCCTCACAGGTGCATCTGATGGGGACACGGGAGAGGGCCTTCTCTGTGGTTGCTCTCAGACTTTGGAACTCCCTGCCACTGGAGGCCAGGCTGCACCCCCCCCCTTTTGCTGTCCTTCCACAAATGGAAGGAAGGAAGGAGGGATGCAGGAAGGGAGGGAAATGAAGGGAAGCTTCAACCTTGTTCTCCGCATTTGCTGCCAGAGGGGAATACCTTATATCCAATGGTAGGGCCGGCTCTCTTTCCCGTTTGCCTCCACTGCATGGATGGACCCAAGAGAAGGAGGTTCTTACATCAGATAGCAAGCCATCAGAGCAGCCAGGAACTTCAGCCGCTTTGTAGAAGGAACATTCCCAGCAAAGTCACTTACATTGATGATGGCATCCGTCTGGATGTATTCCATATCCGAGTCCTTCAGCCCCAGATCCTTGCCATCTCTCTGTGTGCTGCTCACAATTCCGGTCGTCACCGTGTTCTGCAAGGAGAACGGGCTCCCCAGGGCTACCACGAACTCCCCAGGGCGAAGGTCGGAGGATCTGCCCAGCAGGAGCACCGGGAGTGGCATCTACACAGAAGTGAAAAGACATTTGGGCACCGGGGGCGGGGGCGGGAATCCGGCTCCTAAGCTGCCCTCCTTGCAGCAAACAATCGTCATGTGCACCAAGGCTGCTTAAGTAGGTGGTTGCCTCGCCCTCCAGCCAACCTGCCTAGGCAGAACCTAAGCTTCTCAGGTTTTCCTTCCTATCCTGCTGGAAAAGAAAGCAAGAGACTCACATTCGTATCTATTTTGATCAAGGCGATGTCGAGCTTGTTGTCAACCTCCTTGACTTTGGCGTCAAACTGTTGGCCGCTCTTGAGCTCCACTTTGATCCTCTGCTTGTTGGTGAGAACGTGGGCATTGGTGATGATCAGGCCATCTTCCGACACAATGAAGCCGGAACCACTAGACACCAGGACTTCTTTGTTCGTATAAGGAGCCCTGGCCCAGGATCACAGCAAAAACAAGAACAAAATCCATTACGACCAGCTTTATACCCCTTCCAAGCCTATGGAGCATTTTTGGACAATGGGACTGTTTAGATGTAGCCAGCGGGGATTCCATCCAAATGCAACTTTTCCTCTTTCAGGACAAGCAAAAGGGAAAAAAGGGACTGGTTCAGCATGAATGGGGAAAAGCTGGTGATGACTGGCCAGTGACTGTAACGTCCAGAACAGACATCTGGTCTAAATTGCAGTGTTTTCTCAAAATTCGTCTTTAAAATTTGGTTTTTTAAACCAGAAAAAGAAAGAGGGGAGGGGGGGAGAGTGTGTGTGAAATATAAGAGTGATAACTAATCTAACATTTGTCTTTTTGGAATGTACATGAGTCTTGGAAATGGCAATGTCAGGAAGAAACAAGTGGAGATTCTGCTCTGTAAATATATACACTGAACACAGATGTTGGCTCACAGAAACCTAGGGTGCACGTTATTCATGGTTAAGTGCAATTGATTTTAATAGGTCTACTCAAACCATGATTAAGTCTGGCTCCAACCTCACCTCTGTCCTCTTTAGAGCAGTGTAAGACAATACAAATGGCCCAAATAACGGAGAAACCACACAGATAAACCTGCCAAAATGCCTGCTTCTCCATAATCACACTTTTGCTGTTATGCATATTTAGCTCACCTTCCCCTGCTTTTCGGATTTTGGCTGCTGCTTATTTTGGTACCCAAGGAATCTGGATGTGCTCTTGCAGGAGGCAAGCGAGTTCAGAAAATTCAATTAGATTTCAGCTGAGGCTGTCGGCCAGCTGCGGGATTTTTGGGAGGCAACTCATCAGTGTTCTAATTAGTTAATAGCTTAATCAATTTAACTTCAATCACGCAGCTGAGCTTTCACAGACTCTCATGTTTAGTTGATCCATCAGCTAGATTAATTGGCAGAAGAGACGTCTGTGATTAATTGAGCAACATTATTTCAACATTAATGCTTTGTAGCAGGACCCCCATATCCACAGATCTGTTTCAAGCCCCCCCACAGTGGATGCTGAAAACCACAGATTTATAGTGAACACTATTTTAATTGAGAACAATATACATAGCAGGGTCTCTGGCTCCCTCCAGGGGCCAGTTCTGGTAACGTCATCTTTATAAATATATGTTTCTAGGATTTTTCTTTTAATATTTTTAGATTGTGGATAAGTAAATCAGTGGATACTGATTCCGCAGATAAGGGGGTCCTATTGCATAAATATTTAAGAATACTGTTCTGGCCATTCCTGGATTCATTCCTGAGCCCAGATACCCAGGTCACGGCGGTGACAAAGAGTATATTTCTACAGCTAAAACTCGGACATCAGCTGCCCCATTCCTGGAGAGATCTGATCTGACCACAGCGACATGTACCTTAATTATATCCCACCTGGACTATTACTCTGATGTGCTCAACATGACTCTTGTCGGAGGAAAACGTATGGAAAATGCAGTAACTCCTAGATGCAATTTGACTGTTGGTCCAAACGAGCAATAAGGAAGGATGGAATTTCTTGCTATAATAGCTTCACTGGCCACCTGTTCATTCCCAGGTATAATTCAAACCAACAGTTACAACCTACATGCCTTTATTGGTCCAGAGTGTCCAAAATATTGCATCTCCCCTCTTCGTATTTTAAGATCTTTGGGCGAATCCCCCCCCTCTCTCAGCTCCATCACCTCTGCAGGCATGCTTGGGCCTTTTCAGTGGCTACTTTTGGGCTGTGGAACTCCCTTTCACTGGATGGTGCCCTTCCCTCAGCAGGCACAGAACTTTCTCTTCAAGCAGTCTTTTAGTAAGCAGTGGACTGCGAAGGAAGGCAATATTTAATAGGGGGATGTTACACCTTTTATATCTCTATTTTTTTAAAAAAAAACCAACTACTTTTAAATTGCTTTAAACTGTTTTTATTCCATAGTTTTAATACATGATGGCTGAAAACCTGTTTGGCAGATTCTGCATGTACAGTGGCAAGCCAGTGGCTTGTTGCTGCTGATTAAAGACTCCCTTCTTTAATTTCAGGTTGCATGGGAATTTGTCTCACTGTGTGTGAGCCAGATACACCCTAGCATTGAAAAAGGAAGTCTTTATTCTGCATTAATCTGCCGGGGATTATGACATCATACCCATTGCTCAGGTGGAATCAGACAACAGGATTTGGGCCCATATGTTTAATTGTTTTCTAATACGACGATTGATTTTATTTTGAACCATCTCAACATTTGTGTTCCAGACCTTTTGGGACTGGCCTTGGGTATCTTTCCTGAGAGAGAAGCAGGGGAGTATGGAAGCTGTAGTCCAGAAAGGAATGCCCCGGACACAGAGCCTCTGTTACCTGCGGAAGAGCTCTAAGTGAACAACGGCTGGGGCAATCTTCTCTACCACATCAGCGATGAAGTTGAATTTGTATCGAAGGCTGTTGGGGTCAACACTTCCTAAAAAAGGAAGAGACATCACTTACCCTATATGCCATCAATTGGAGCCGACATCTCAAACACCTCTAATACTGCAGCAACAATTGATTCTAACTTGACAGCAGATGACGTTCTTTGCAGAAAGAATATCAGGTATAATTATGAGTGCTAGCACAGCAAATACAGTCAAGTTTAATAGGCGCTGCTTGCCAAACAATGCTGAGTTGACCAAGAGAGCTTTCTCCATCTTAATAGTTCTCTATGGAGTCAGTTCATAAAGCGTTAATCTACTTCTTATTGTCTTTCATTACAGCCTTCAAAGAAGCTGTAAAACCAGCAACAGCCAGTGTGGGATGTGTGATCACATGTCGGGAGACCAAGATTCTAGTCCTCACTGAGGCAGGAAGCCTCCTGGAATGGCTTGGGCTGATCCCTCTTTCTGAGACTGCGCTACCTTGTAAGGTTCTTGTGAGGATCAAGGGGAGAGAAAGAGAGCCATGGAGAACAGATGGAATATAAAGGCTTTTTAAAAATTAGAATATGCTTTCTAGATCTGCTGGAAAAGTGGTATCTAGAGATATTTCCAGAGCATTAAAAAAAAAATAGAAAAGTTACTATAAGGAATGCTTTTCAATGAAATATATTTACATGTTCAACTTTCACTTACTAAGACTGGTTCATACTTGTTTGTTATTGTAGGACTTGCTGCTTGATATCCCACACGTGACTAGCTTGGGGGGGAATTATATTTAATATAATTATATTATATTATAATATGAGGCTGGCTAATAGCTCAGAGGTTTAGGTATTTGCCTGGGGGAGAGGCTGGTAGTTCAATTCCCCACTTGTGCCTCCTGGGAGAAGAGCCAGCCTGGGTGGCCTTGGGCAAGCTGCAACGTCCCACAGTGCCTCCAGTGGAAGGGAAGGGTAAAGCACCTCTGAGTATTCTGTGTACCTGGAAAACCACCCAAAGGCTCTCAATAAGTCAGAATTGACTTGAAGAAACACAATTAATTATCAGAATGTGACGTATTGCAATATCCCTTATGCCCTCTTAAATATAAGCACAAGAGCATCGGGAAAAACCCAGCCCAGACTTTTGTTTCCAGCTGTGGACAGCTGGGTGTTCCTAGGAAGCCCAGAAGCTGTACATGAAGGCCAAAGCTGGTCCACCCTGTTTCTCCTCCAGCAATTGGTTCTGAAAGATACACTACCTCTAATGCTGGAGGATCGATCTAGACTTACCCTCTTCTATGGGATTTGTCCAAAAACTTCCTAAATCAGGGGTCGCCAACCACACCAAGCAGTCGGGGAGGTGGTTAACAGGCCACGTGTTGGGCTAGGACTCAAATCCCCACTCAGCCCTGAGAAGCTGACTTGAGTGACCTAGGGCCAGTGAGAGACCCTCGATCTACTCTACAGGATTGTTGTGAGAACACAATGGAGACCAGCAGGAGGAAAGCCATGTACCCCCCCCATGAGCTCCTTAGAGGAAAGGGGGGGGATATGCAAAATAAAACAGATTCTCTCAGTGAGGTTTTAAAGTCCCCCCCCTCCCCCGCTGGGGTGAAGCCCCAGGTGACTCTTTTTTCATCTGCTCTGCGCTTTCTCTCACCCATTTCTGAGTGACATTCCTCACGTTTTGGTATCCTTATTAATCTTTGCCACCCTATTGCCTATTAATGTTGTAAGAGGCCTCCTTATTTGCTGTGTGTGGTTCTAGACATCATCATTGGATGATGATGGTACCCACCGCGGTACCCCAATTGTTTTCCAACTCTACATATTGTCTTTAAAGGGCAAAAGCCTTTCTTCGGATCCTTTTCAAGGAGAAAGGCGAGATTAAAACTATTTCAAACCAACAAACAAACATCAAGGCGGGATTGCGTGTATAAAACCTGCACGTGTGAACCAGCAAACAGCCAGCTTCCAAAATCTCCCTTCCCGGGGCGCGGCTGTTAGCTGGGCGGAGAAGAGGGGGGGGGAATGATGGGATTTGTAGTCCATCCGGGAAAACTCGGGCACCCCTTACCTTTCTCCCCGCAGGGGCCCTTCTGGACGGCGATGACCGGGGGCAGGTCCCGGGGGCCCCCGCGCCGGTTCTCGGCCCGCAGGTGGCAGAGGCTGCGGTAGGTGCGCCCGTCGGTCCCGCAGACGGGCAGCGGGGACTCCGCACACGCGCAAGTGCCCGCTGCGCGCCCGGTCGCGGGCCGCTGGCAGAAAAGCCCCGAGGCGCAGAGGCCGCCCGGCGCGCACGGCCGGCCCTCGCCCGGCGCGCACACCCAACAGCAGCCGCACCGATCCGGCCGCAGCTCCCCTCCGACGGCCAGGCAGTCTTGCGGGGAGCGCGCCGGGCAGCGGAGCCGCTCGCACACCGCCGGGCAGGGGGGCGCAAGGGCCGGAGGAGCGGCCGCGAGCCCAGTCGCGCCCACCAGGACCACCACCACCAGCAGCAGCAGCGGCGGGAGACGCAGCGCCAACGCCGCCGGCCGCCCAAGGATCATGGCCGTCGGAGGCGCCGGGCACTAAGCGGACCGGGCGGCTGCGCCAGGGCAAGCGGGCATCCTCGACTGGCCGGCGGCTGCGGGTGGGTGCCCTCCGGCCAGTGGCTTTTATGGAAGCGCCGGGGGGGGGGGGACCAAGAGGGGCGGAGAGGAAGAGAGGCGGCGGCCAGCTGCTGTGGGCTGCTGTGATCCAAAACATCTGGAGTGCCAGAGGTTTCACCCCACCCACCCCAGGCCGTATGAAATGACGGCAGCATGCTAATATATGGCATCAAGATTGATGAGCTTCCAAGGTGCGAACAGACTTACTACTCCATGTCATGATGACTGAGGATGTGGATGTTAGCGCTGCAGCTGTCCTAGCAATAAGGATGGTGATGATGATGTGCCATCAAGCCAATTCTGACTTATGATGGCCCTTTTCAGGGTTTTCTAGATAGAGAATACACAGAAGTGCTTTACCCTTCCCTTCCACTGGGGGCGCCCTGGGACTGTGTGCAGCTGGCCCTAGGCCACCCGGGCTGGGTCTGCTCACAGGAGGCTCAGTGGGGGAGTCCAACTGTCAATCTCTGGCTCCTTCCTTAACCACGGAGTTATCCAGCCATCATCCTAGGAACATAAAGAGGAAATGAAATGAACTTCCAGGATTTAAGTTTCCGGACTTCTGTTTCATTTAAATTTTAGGACTTTTTTGTTTCTCCTTTTCCTGCATTTGGTCCACCTGGAAAAAGAAACAGCGTATGCCATTCACACACCCCTCCAAGCACTGGGTGGTTGTAAAGAATTTCTGGATCTTTGCTTCACAACTGCATGGTCTTGCTATGAAACAGGATATCCAAGTTTATTTTGGTCACTATTAATACCATGTTTCCCTGAAAATAAGACAGAGTCTTATATTATTTTTTGCTCCAAAAAACACATTAGGGCTTATTTTCAGGGGATATTTTATTTTATAGTCATGTCATCTTCTGGTTGCTGCACAAGGGTGGAAGGCAGGGTTTCACTTAACTAGGGCTTATTTTTGGGGTAGGGCTTATATTACGAGCATCCTGAAAAATCATACTAGGGCTTATTTCCAGGTTATGTCTTATATTTGGGGAAACGGTATAAACCAGCTGCAGAGGGTTCAGGGAAGATGGGGGAGGGGGTGATGAGGCTGAGAAGGAATATTTTGCCTTAAGGCTACCTAGCGAATTCCTGGCTCAACTTACCCCCACTCCCCACAGCATGGTTAGGAATGGTACGAGCCGTTTGAGCTCATATTCGAACAACATTAGGTCTGGAAAGAGGGACTTTTGTGAATTGTTGTATTAAGGAATTCCTGAGTCAGAGTTCCATCGTTCAAAAACAGCAGGGTAACTCTTCCACTCTAAGAATCATGTGCGGTCAAGTCAATTCTGACTTAACGGCAACCTTTTTCAAGTTTTTCAAGGTAAAGAATACACAGAAATGCTTTACCCTTCCCTTCCTCTAGGGGGAGCCCTGAGGCTGTGCAGCTTGCTCAAGGCTACCTAGGTTGGCTTTTCTCCCAGGAGGCCCCGTGCGGGGATCGAACTCTCAAACTCTGTCTGAGACCTAAATCACTGAGCTATTCAGCCAGTATATATTATGGGCTAATCCATAATGGTCTCTCTCCATTTTTTTCAATCACATGGAGTGACATTTAGTACAATAAATTGCAAAAGGAATTACATGGATGGCCAATCCTGAGATTATCTCTTAAAATTCAGCTAAAAGGAAAACTCCAAATTGGGGTTTGGGGGGGTTTCCCAACGCTGTTTCTAAAAAGTTGAAACATTTCTTCAAATAAAGAAATCCTGGCTGTGAGAACTTTTAAGCTAAAATAGGCTAAAATTGGGTCCCGCTTTTTCGCTTTCAACCAACCCATCCATGGAAGGGGCACCCCCCCCCCAGAACCCCTCTGGAACAAAATTCAGCCCTTGAACTGAAATAGGTTCTCAACCATTGAAATGAACTTACCCCCTAAGGCTATTTGGACTAAGGCTGGTGTTTTCCAGGTCAGAGAAAGTCAGAAATTCTACAGGTATAGCTTCTTCGTCTGTGTTTATGCCAACAGGAATATTACGTTTTTATTCCTGTCTCCTGTACCCTGTTGTGTTGCTTACATAAGTAGTCCACATTGCTGCTAAACAGGAGAAAACAAATTTATATAGATATTTTTCACATTTCCTTAAAAAATTGTGTGTTTAGATTACACCATAGAGTTAAGGCAGGAAGCAAAACACATCAAGACGATCACACCATTTTATTAGAAAACAAACAACAACAACACATTATTGCCAGTTTCTCACACAGATCAAGCTACTGTACCTTACAAATTTTGTTCAAAGGGGGGGGGGAACACCACACTTTCTACAGGTATGCAATTCACAGCTGAGAATTATTAGTGGCACTTATCACCATTACTTGTACAAGCAGCTTCAGATCTTTTTACTAGCAAGACAAGAAACCTCTATGGTGATGATGGATTGATTTGTTTTTTCCTTGAACCCACTGGGTGGACTCCTGGCAAGCAGGAGAAGAAATAACAACTTGATCCATAGGCTCAAATAAACATCCATAACTTGGAAGCACTTCTATGTCTTTGGCCTGCATTCAGGCTTCATTCCGCTTAGCCAACTTATGGACAGAGTTACTCAAGTCTGTCAAAGAATGGGCACAAGCCGGGTGATCCTAAACCATTACAGTGGTGCCTTGCTAGACAGTTACCCCACATGACTGTTTTTCTGATTTTTGCTAGACGACGATTTGCTTTTCGCTAGACAATGATTTCGCTAGACAGCGATTTCAGTGGAACAGATTATCATCGTCTCGCGAGGCACCACTGTATTTGTTGAACAGTCCTGATGAGTTCCGTAGGGTTTTTCCACAACGCAGAGCTTAAAAATGTTAATTCTTGTTGTTGAAGAAGTAGAACACTTCTAGAACTGTCCAGTCTGGGGAAATTCTAGCAGTTTTTAGTCCAAAAAGAAAATGACATTTTTAACTAGGGTGGCCTCTGTACCAAGGGAGTGGCTGGCCAGAATGGCTTCTCTCATTTTTTCGTAAATGTTAGACCTCAGGGTGATCTAATCCAATTGACTCAGCAAGCAGCTCCAGAACGGCCACAAGGAAGCTATGAATTGGGTTCCCAATCGCAAGAGGAACCACTGACCATAGGCTTAGAGGGTCTGGGGCTTCGGACATGGTCATGATCTGCCACCACATGCAACAGCTAACTAGAACCTCCATGGACAGAGGCACTGTAGCTCTCACTGGGAAAAACAGAGCAGGGTTCGGCAGCCTGTAGCCCTCTACGCCAGTGGTCCTCAACCTTGGGCCTCCAGATGTTCTTGGACTACAACTCCCAGAAGCCTTCACCACCACCTCTGCTGGCCAGGATTTCTGGGAGTTGAAGTCCAAAAACATCTGGAGGCCTGAGGTTGAGGACCACTGCTCTAGGCACTGCTGGAGTATAGCCACCAGAGTTGTCTGTGCTGCCTAGTTCTCTCTGGAGCTGTAGGACATCATCATCTGGGTCAGTGCTTCCCAATCTTGGGTTCCCAGATGTTCTTGGACTACAACTCCCAGAAATCCAGGCTAGCACCACTAGTAGCAAGGCTACCGGGAGCCTTAGTCCAAAAACATCTGGAATACCCAACGATGGGAACCATTGATCTCAATGACCCTCAGTTGGCCCTCCGACAAGAGAAATCTACCAGCTTCATGCTCCGCAGATGGGCTTCCAAAGGGATGTTGGCCGGTAGAAAGGGAAGCCGGGGCTAATGGGCCACTGGTCTGTTGGCAGTGGGGCCTTACTCTCTTTGAAGCTATCTGTCGGGTAACTAGGATTATGAAGAATGCAATTAAGATCATATCAATGGAATATCCAAAGCATACTTGTTTAGATCTTGGAAATGATTAGCTACAAACTATGAGAGGCTTCTAATTCAGTTCTTTTTCTAACAGGGACAATAAAACTAGCGAACCTCTGTCGGCTCGTAGCAATCAAATATTTTAGAAGTAACTAAAAGGCCACTATTATTCTTATCAAGAAATAGAAATTCCTTTTGTTTGCAATTTGGCATTCTAATCGCGCCGAATTCCTTTGTGGGGAGCTCAGTAGCAATGAACTGTAACGAACGACTACGGAATAAGATACTCGCTTGTACAGCCACTGATGAAGCAAAGGGGCGAAGGCTGGCTTCTCTGAACCACCACCCACGCCTGCTATGGGGCACAGCTGTCTAAAATGGGCAACGTATTAAGTTTCACCAATTTAGTGGAATTAAAACTTGCCAGGAACTTTTAATAACAGAAATGTTTTTCCTTCAAATTAAACATAGATTCAGGGGTGGGGTGGGGACAGACTGAAAGGCTCTCTCGGAGAAAAACTGGAGCTAGCCTAATTGCAAGTAGCTTGTATTGGGTTTAGTAAATTGCCCACGTCACAGAGCTAAGGCACACAGGACTGAAGGCACAGCACGTTCTATTTAGCAGGGACTACAACACCCACACGCCTCAACCCTCCTTCCTGATATACTTGGGTGCAATCCTCACCGTCAATGAGAGAGAAATGGACCTTCCTAGAAACAGTACAGTGTTTATAAACTGTATCTGTTGTAATGCTAAGAATTTGAGAGTGGTTTTTCCCCCTTCAACAGGCAATTAAGAGTCGTTCACTTTATAAAAGACCCGCTCCTTATCCATAGAAAAGGACTGATCCAGCAGTCTGCATTTTTTGTCTCTCCTTGGGGGCGTGATTGCTGGAAATGTTACGATGAACACCTGCATTTCCACATTTATTTAGATGTGTGTTTGTAGCACACATATAAAATCCCCACTGTAAGCTGGTTTACATACAACACAAACCACGGCCGCACACACCTTGTGTGTGTGTGTGTGTGTGTGTGTGTGTGTGTGTGTGTGTGTGTGTGTGTGTGTGTGTGTGTGTGTGTGTGTGTAACAGTAGGCCAGCAAAGTGGGGAAAAACCCTGCAAACTCATAAACCCGTTGTGCATCTACGCAAATATTTCAATGGCCAAGCAACTTTTGACTCCTTTGCTTTATAAATAGTTGCCAGATGGGTGGAAAAAGAATCAGTTCTCATCATAGGAAAGCAGTGATTGACAATATTTCACCTGTTAAAAGCTAAGGATTTCCATAAAACTGTCGGTCAACTTCTTAAGTTGGCCAGTGGTCAAAAATGATCTACTAATTCTAGACATTAGTGCAAATGGAGACAATTTTGAAAAAAAAACCCAGCAAACTGGTGGTAAAATATATACATGTCATAAGCAAAATACCTAAAAGGCTCATCCATCCAGGTGATCCTTCCTTCCTCTCAGTTCAACGTATTTTCAGAGTTTCCTGGAAAATCCACCCTTCTGCCGCAAATATCTTTTAACAATCGTGTCATACAGGGTGCTTGTAGATGACTGCTGTGCTCAAACATGGAAAGGTGGCTAAATAAATAAGGCTGTGATCTTGGGTAGCTCTACTTGAGAGGAGATACTTTGTAGGGTCTACGTCCAAGTAAGCATTCACTTTAGCAGGGCGCAGGCTCCCTGTTTCCTTACACTTCCTTCTGAACAGCAGAATCAAAAAACATACCTTATCAAAAGAAGTCACAGGACGTACCGCCGGGTAAATCAGGCAAATTTGCAAAAAGGGTGAAACCATGAACAGAAGCCTGATACTGAGAGGAAAAGGTGCCCATTGCTCAATTCATATATAGTAGGACCCCTGAATCCATGGGGGATTGGTTCCAAGCCTCCCCACAGATGCTGAAAAACACAGATTATCGTGAATGCTATTTTAATAGTGCTATCATTATCACTGGCCATCAGAGGGAGCCAGAGATCATGCTAGACAAAGCATGACCTCTGGCTCCCTCTGGTGGCCAGTTCTGGTAACTTCACCATTAAAAACATATTTCTGGGATTTTTCTTTCAACATTTTCACACCATGAATAAAGGAATCAGTGGATACTGATCCCGCGGATAAGGGGGCCCTACTGTAATTAATAAAGGTTAAAATCCAGCTTTTCATGGGGAATTTGGGATGCTCGTATCCTTTTTTTCTAATTGCTGTCCTAATTAGAAAAACAACTGAACCGTCTCTATTCTCCGGCTTCATGTCTCCATTAACAGCAATACCAGGTTCATGCTAAGCCCACATCTTCAGAAAACCTGGCTCACTGCTACGTACCGCATCCCATTTAAAAGCAATGAACACAATAGGTTCCTGAAACAGCTGCGGTAGAGATGGGGCATACCTGAGCGTACTGTTACCACAGAGAATCACAGAGCTTCTAAAAATGGTAGTCTCTGCACCGTGGAACACAGGTTGATTAAAGTACCGGGTTTTGATCAAGATCAAGAAAGACACCACTAAGGCTCTGGATTTGGGTCCCGCTTCACTTCTGCTTGAGAGTGGGCTTCCAGTCAAAGGAGACTCACTGAGTGCCTGGACCAGAGGCCATGCTGGTTGGTGCATTCTGGGACATGTAGTCCCCAAAAGTAACACCTCCCATCTCTAGTTTGGATGTTTATCAGCATTATGTACATCCCACATGGTCTGACAAAAGGCCTGGATTTTTACCAGGTTTAAAGGAAAGCTCACAAAGAACATGACCCACACAGGTCTCGCTGTTTTTCCAAGTATCTCCCTCTCCTTCCACCCTTGGCATCCCCTTCCAGAAATGAGGCTCCTTTCCTGGAAAGAAGGCAGGGCAATGTTTTCTAAAAGGGCCACAGTGGTACAAGGGAGGGCAGCTGAAACCCTGGCATGCCTCCACTCTTTGTTGCTCAAGTCATAGGAGGAGGAGATCTGTAGAGGTCATCTAGACCAGTGGTTCGCCAACTGGGCTCCCCAAGATGTTCTTGGACTAAAACTCCCAGCAGCCTCCACCGCTTGCTGTGCTGGCCAGGATTTCTGGGAGTTGTAGTCCAAGAACATCTGGGGACCTCTGATCTAGAGGAACCTCCCAAAGCAAGGCAGACCTGCTTCCCTCTACAGGCAAGACCAGAGGCCTATGGGGCACAATGCAGTTCAGCGCTATTCCAAGGACGCCAGTGAGCAAACCAAACCTCTGACCCCACATATACACAGGCTGGAAGTTTTACTTTGGGGCAGCCCACTCTCCAAACCCACCACCACCAGCGTGGCAGATTCTGAAAGCTGCCATCTGCAAAATTTATTTCTCTTAAGCTCTGCACATGTGCACAAACTCTCTCTCTCCCTCTCTCTCACACACACACACAGACACAAAGAGAGAGAAAGAGAAGCACCAGCCTTACTGGGTTTCAACCGAATCTGGCAATGGGGCCTCTGCTTCACTCTATCCAAAGCGAAGCCACTCAAATACAACAGCCTGCATTGAGAGCAGGCTAGTTTTATTTTTTTTCTCCCATAGGAAGGCCTCTGTTTGCTGTAAAGGAAGCCGTTCCCCTGAACGTCCCCATTTTAATCAAGGCACCAAGGTGGGCTGCAACTGTCATACAATTTTGCCAAGGCAACCGGCTGGTAAGAAGGCTGGATGGAAGCCCACAGGGGCCCCGGGGGCCCCAGAGTCCGTGGTCCGATCCGACGTCCTGCTCAAGTCCCCCCTCGTGCCCGTGCCCGTCCCAGCCTCCTGAGAAGGTCCAAGCTGGCAGAGAGAGGCTCGCCCACCGGATCTCTCCGGATCAGGGTCTCAGGCTTTCAAAGGCAAGCATCAGCGCGCCGCACATGGTCACACGTCCGAGGTCCGGATGCTCTCATCATCCAGGTCAAAGGGGAAAGGGTGCTCCCTGAAACTTTGGGGCTCCGAGCGGTGCCGTAAACGCCGGACCTGCCCTCCTCCGGCGTCTTGCTCCGACGGTGCAGGTGCAAACTCCGAGTCCTTCACTCGAGCACCCTTCTCTTCCGGCGCAGGCTGCTTGGCTTCCGACGGGGGTACGGGGACCCACGGCAGCCAGCAGGAGGTGGCGGGTCCTTTTCCGGCGGCCTTCGCCCCCTCCACCTGTTGCTTCAGCCGTGTGACGGCAGAGGTGGCCGAGGAGGGGCCGCCGTGTTTGTTCACGGAGGCGGATCTCACCAAGGAAATTTCCTGGAATGACAGGAAAACAGGGGAAGACCCGTTGAGGTTCTGAAAAAAGTCACGGTCAAATAATTCCCTATCAGTTATCACCCCAGGTAGCTGTTCCGCAAACATCGGGGACAGCTCATCGTAAAGCTGACGGGAACTACATTGATTTGTTTGAAATGTCGTGCTGGAGGAGAGCTTTGCAGATGCGATGGACCACCAGAAAGACAAACAAGGGGGTCCTAGATCCAAATCCAGCCTGAACCATCTCTGGGGGCAAAAATGTTGAAAGTGCGGCTGCCCTGCTTTGAGCCCATCCTGAGAAGGCAGGATTCTCCAGGGGAAAAAACCCAATCATGCCGGGAAAGGTGGAAGGCAGCGGGAAAAGAGGAGGACAAAATGCAAGATGGGTTGACTCCCAAAGGGAGCCACAGGCGTGGGTTTGCAAGAGTACAGGATATTTTGGACATCGCTCATTCATAGGGTCGCCCTAAGTCAGAGGGGACTTGATGTCACATAACCCCAATCTCTAGCTAACTTCTCCCATTTTCTTAAAAATAAGGCACAGAAGTCACCTTTCATACAGGCTACTATAGAGGCACAGCTTTTGCTTTGATGATTTGAACAGGACATGCCTTCGCCAAGGCAGTTTGCCTACAGAATTTATTTCTTTGGACAAACCCAAAGGGGGGGGGGGGATCGACACGTGTAAGAAGTTTGCAAAGAGTTTGCAGCCCTTTGATGTAAGCTTAGACAGCCAGGCCCTCGAATTATGCTGAATGCTCCCCTTTTTTCCCCAGGAAAAGCTACACAGAACTCGATAGAGTTTGGCCAAGATTTTTTTCGCACAGCTGTCGGGAGGTGCAGACAGCTCCATGGCCTCGGCCACATCCCGTCTCGGACGGTCCCCAGTCTTCCCTGCTGTCCTTTCTTGATCTTACGTCGGAGGAGGAATCCGAGACCGGAAAACCCACCTCCTGGAAATGAGCTAGTCCTCACATATTTGCTCAAGATATTAAAACAGATGACGTCCCCTTAAGAAAACAAACAAAACCTTAATTGATGCGGCGCAAGGAGCAAAAACGGATGTGACTTACCCTCGGGCAGCTTTTTAGCGCCTGCACCGCCCTCGTGATCTCCTTGATCCAGCTGTGCATGTCCTCAGGGCTATAGGCCTGCGGGGGGGGGGGAGAATTCACAGAAGAGACCAGTTTAAAAAACCAAACCCAAACAACGGGGGGGGGGGGAGGGCGCCGTTCGCACGTATGCACAGACCTGTTGGAGGGCTCATCACAGCAACAGTAGCGCCAAACATCAGACCGGGACTACCTTGGAAAACTAACCAGGCCCTACGTTTTATGGTCTCTGTCTTGTTGATTGATGTTTAAATGCGTTTATGGTTTGCTTCTTATTATTGCTATGGAGCCAGAGGTTGGGGGTTCAATTCCCCCACTGGGCCTCCTTGACAGGGGCTGGACTAGATGATCCACAGGGTCCCTTCCAGCTCTGCAGTTCTAGATAATAAATAACCTTTGAACTGCAGAGCTGGAAACATCGAGCCCAGCCCGGTCAAGAAGGCATCGTCAGGGAATTGAACTCCCAACCCGCTGGCTCCACAGCCAGAGACCTAAGCCACTGCACTATCCAG
The DNA here is from genome assembly GCF_051106095.1 of Pogona vitticeps. Lineage (NCBI taxonomy): Eukaryota > Metazoa > Chordata > Lepidosauria > Squamata > Agamidae > Pogona > Pogona vitticeps. Next base: position 3,988,810 of record NC_135790.1, read on the forward strand.
GGGTTCCAGAAGATGGTGGCATGTTGGACTGTGTGTCGAAGGAAAAACAGAAGGCCCTTCCATCTTCACGTCTCCCTTTCTGAGATCAGGGAGGATTCCAGATGATGGTCCCCCCTGCCTCAAGCTTAGCCACAGACGCTCAGGATCTCAGCCATCCGCCCTGGCGACCAGACTGCTCTTCCTGGATTAGCTCTCATAAACCTTCTCTCCACCTGCCCAAGCTGAAGGGGAAAGCGTGAGGCAGTGCTGATCACCAGGGACAAAACCTGATCCAGAGGTGGGCCATACCATTATCGAGAGGAAGTGAGGATGCGCAGTGTATTGTCGAGAAGGGCCTCGGTGTAAACAGCATCTGTAGGCAAACTTCCACCGGAGGACAGAAGTGAGAGCCATTTATTTCCGCTCTCCTCCTTCCCCAAAAGCAACGAATCCCCAAGGGCTTTTAGCAAAAATACAGCTTTCTGAGAAATGGACCCTGCACCCATCTGGATGGACCGCATCCTGTGACTAAAAGTTGGCAATCCCGTGTCCAAATTCTGCTGAAGTCAACGGGGCTCACCCCCGCAGAGCTAATAGCAGGACGACGCCTTAGAGAGTCTGGGAAAGGAAACTTTTCGTCATGTTGACAACGTATAAGAGCAAGGCGCGAGCCAAACAGCAAGTGACAGAGGACGCACTGGCTGTGCCCCCGAGGAACTGATCCAAAGAAGCAGGAGCAAGTAGCGGTTAGAGCAGCCTCCCTCCCACTTCTCATCTGCTGCCCTCCAAAGGACAGACAGCCACCATTATTCTCAGCAAACACCTGTACGCCCATATGGGGGGGAAAACCATTCGTGGCTATGCACATTCAGATGACAAGAACTGACAAGGTACAGTAGAGGGGACCCTATAGATCATCAAGTCCAGACCCTATCAAGATGACGCAGTGGGGAATTGAACTCCCAAACTCTGGGCTCTGCAGCCAGACACCTAAACCACTGAACTATCCAGCAGTTCCCCATCCAGCTATGCAGTTTTTTCGGGGGGCTCAGACATTAGTTCAGCTTAAATTACTTTGTAGGGTTGTTCTGAATGTATCCTGGGATGGAGGGGGTACCGAAGCCAACCGTATCACTGTGAGACCCCCATCCTGCACCCACCTCATTCTCACAACAACCCTGTGAAGTTGGCTAGACTGACACCACGGGATCACACTAGGAGAGATTTGCGGCTGGGTGAAGATTTGACCAATCTTGGAAAAGTGACTTTGTACAAATTATTATTCCACTTTTGCTGGGTGATTCTGGGAATTGTTGTCCAGACAAAGAAGTTTTCTGGGCTCCAGGGCGTGAAACTAACTGCCCCTGGATCATGGTCTGACCCTGTAATCAAGGGTGGGTAGGCAGAAGACCACTCTGAATCTAAGAGCAAGCCTCTGGGTGAGCATCAGCGGAATAAGGCGCATGTCTGGTTTTCGATTATTGAATAACAGCACCCCCAAAAATGTCCCCTGATTTCTTCCCAGTGTGCTCAAAATGGCACTCCTAAAACAAATAAGCAGGTTTTGGCTCAGGAAAATGGTCACCTCTCTTTAGTTTGGGTTTTCGTTCAAATCAATATCCTGGGATCAGAATGGTTCAATTCTGAGTATATAGTCAAACCCCCATATCTGTGGTTGATCAGTTCCAACCCCTGGCCCCCAATGCAGATGCTGAAAAACTTGGATTATATAGCAAATAGGACTATAATGGTGAACATTACACATAGCATGGTCTCTAGCTCTCTTTAGGGGTCAGTTCTGATAATAACATTGTAGAAATATATTTCTCTAATGACCACTATATATAGCATGGTCTCTAGCTTTTCTCTCTAGCGGTCAGTTGTGGTAACTCCATTGTTAGAAATATATATTTTGGAGATTTTTCTTTAAATATTTTTAGACTGTGGATAAGTGAATCAGTAGATACTGATACCACGGATAAGGGGGTCGTACTGTATTTCCTTTACATTAGGCTTTCGCTTGGAATTTTGGACTTTTAGTAAAAAAACAACAACCAGGCTGAAGTCTTTCCTGCTCTAACTGCTCATCCACCACTTCCCTCTGAGGCCAAAGTGAATGCAGGTATCCACGGTGACTCTAAGGGTGTGATCAGAAATAGATCCAGTGCCATCTATTTCCCAGTGATCACGTTGTTGTTTTGTCGTTAAGTTGCATCCGACTCTTTGTGACCCCATGGACTGGAGCATGCCAGGCCCTCCTGTCTTCCACTGCCTCCTGGAGCTTGGTCAAATTCATGTTGATTGCTTCGATGGCACTGTCTAACCATCTCGTCCTCTGTCATCCCCTTCTCCTCCTGCCTTCACACTTTCCCAGCATCAGGGTCTTTTCCAGGGAGTCTTCTCTTCTCATGAGATGGCCAAAGTACTGGAGCCTCAGCTTCAGGATCTGTCCTTCCAGGGAGCACTCAGGGTTGATTTCCTTCAAAATGGATAGGTTTGTTCTCCTTGCAGTCCAGGGGACTCTCAAGACTCTCCTAGTGATCACAAGACATGTGGGGAAATGCGCACCAGCCCGACCCCGGTCTGTGGCCAAGCTGGGCCTTTCTGACCCATCAGTAAGGCTTCAACTTTTGAGGGCTGGGCTGGTGTGATTCTCCACCAGACAGAAGGGTTGCTTTGATGGTGATCTCTCCCGACAAAGGGACGTTTTCCGTCGCCATCAGGAGCGCACCTTTACAGCCACCTGATTGCATTCTTAGTTTGGACAAGCACTGTATTGAAGCAGGCCAGAAAAAACTCAAGTCTGTCAGAAGACGCATAAGAGACAAGACAGGTATTAACGCATGCCGATGGCCTACACAGCCCCACTTGCTCTGAATGGAAGAGGCTCTCCAGAGACTCCCTTTTAATGCGAGATACTGGGGTCCGGACAGGATTACAACTTCCATAATTCTCTCCATGGGAACGGCACACATTTATCGGAAGGTGCCGTCCAAAAATGAACATCTTAAACTCCTGAACTCTTCGCAGCTAAACACATCACCCGTTATTAAGCCATCAACGCTCCACCATGAGCCGGCAGTACACCGCAATGCACACGAGCTGACCCCACAGCTCCCTGCGACAGAGAAACTAAACACAGCCGAGCGTGATTCCTGAGCAGGTGTTGGAAACAACAATCTGTTTTTGCAAACAACCGCATTACTCTGCCCTCTTATTTCTGATCTTCTCTCCTTTGGAAGCCCTAGGGAGTAGGGTGTGAGCTGTATTGAAACAAGTTTTAAAAATATCCCCACCTCTATCCCCACCTCAGCCATTGTGATCCAATTCCCTACTTAGAGGCAGCTGGGCCCAGTGTGAACATTTAAGAGTGTCTCCCAAGATCTCAGCCTCTCCAGCTTTATTGATAACTCTGTCCCAGCCGTCCCTAACCCCGGACCATCTTGATATGCTGAATTACAGCTCCCATCATCCCCAGCCAATAGGGTCAGGGCAGGGAATGACAGCAGCCATCATCTATATGTAGTTTGGGGAAGGATATATTGGGGGGTGGGGTTGCTGCTCCCACTCGTCTGGACCAATATCATTCTGTCTGAGGCTGATAGGACTTGTAGTTTTAAAAACCGGGAAGGCGCCAGTATCTTCCCAAAGGGAGCATCTTTGTTACTCTTTCCTCATTCTTATGATTCTTCTGCACCTGTTCATAACATCCGTCACCATGACAAAACAATGCATTCGCACGGCAGCGGAAGCAGGCTGGCCATGGTACGCTGGTCTCCCCGAGGCCCACATGGACGAGTCTCACCTCATTCACCCTTTCTGCTTGAACGACTGACAGCAGCGCTTCCTGTTTTGCCATGGCATGAACTGTCAAGAGCTAAATTTACTGCCTAGAAAAATAGGCCCAAGGCTAGCCTTCCCTGCAAGGAATCAGTTCTTCAAAGGGCATGATATGTATACCAACGGCAACCTGGAAATCATTGCTACAGGGAACTCTATCTGGACACAAACCTGTTAGTCCATGAGTCAAACGTCTGGCAGAGGATCCCACTGGATCTTTTAGGACGGACATTTAGATCCTGGCTGCTTGACCGCGGCAGCCGTAGGTAAGCTAGGCTACTAGCTACATACCAGCTAAGCTGCCGGGGTTTTATCCTGCAGTTGCTTGCCTACAACTGATAGCATTTGCTGGGTTATCTAGGCTAGAGATTCCCACCTCTCACCAGTTCAGTATCAACTCAGGTTTTCATTTTTTCCACTGCTAAGCTCATCCTATTCCAGTTTAAATCACACAGTAAGCGTTTTTCATACACTAAAAAGATATTCATATATTCTGCACTGTACACAGATCTTTCCAATGATGAATGCACGTTTGCATAGTTATCATTATCATGTGCCACCAAATTGATTCCAACTGATCGAGACAGGTTTCAAGTTTTTCTAGGCAGAAAGCACTCAGAAGTGGTTTCCCATTCCCTTCCTCTAGGGGGCGCCCTGGGACTGTGCAGCTTGCCCAAGGCCACCCAGGCTGGCTCTTCTCCCTGGAGGCTCAAGTGGGGAATCGAACTCCCAACCTTTGGCTCTGCAACCAGATGCCTAACTCACTAAGCTCAAATCCTTCCCTATTTTCTCCTAATTCTTTTCCGCCACATTGTTAAAACCACTTTCTCTCTTTTGCAAAACACATAACTGAAAGAAAATTGACCAAAAATTGCATAGGAGTCCGCAGGTTTTTTTTTTTTTAGAAAGGTGCAAATTTGATCATTCCACCCTGAAAGCATGAAACCAACCAATTTCTCCTTTTCCATTTGGAATTCTTCCATGTTTTCCTTCTGCTTCCTCCATCTTTTTCCCCACCCACAAGAGAAAACTGCCAAAGGGGGTATAAAAACCACAGTAAGTGCCTGACACCTGCTAGCTGGTAGCAATAGGAGAAGCTGCTGGCTTGAAAACACCCTGACTGCCCCTAAGAGACAGGAAAAGAAAAGAACTGAGATTCACAGAATCCTTGGCCATCTTTCTCCATCCCTGATTTATCCACGCTCACTTTGGCAGCCCTACATTAAGTCGCTACCTGCAAAGACTTTTGAGGTTTCAGCTACATCCTGAAGCATAAAGAGGATAAAGAAAAAGAATCAATAAACAGAAGCCTGCGGTTCTATAACTCAAAAGTTCTCTTCACCAGTCCTCAGGTGGGTTACCTGTGAGGTCATCCTGGACAATGTCTGCTGGTGTGGAACATGTATAGTTCATGGAATCATAGAGTCGGAAGGGGCCTCTAAGGCCATGGCGTCCAACCCCCTGCAAGGAATCTCAATCAAAGCACATTTGACAGAGGGTGCTCCACTTTTCTCTTGAAGGCCTCCAGCATTGGAACCGTGACCACCTCCCAGGTTCATAGGTTCCATTGTCGTACTGCTCTAACACTTAAGACGTTTTTCCTGATATTCAGCCTAAATCTGGCTTCCTGTAGCTTGAGCCCCTTATTACGTTGAACCCATAATCTGATCTGCATGGTCCTCCCTCCCTCCAGTGCTTCCCCCCGAGCCAACCTACACACCACTAAAAGTTGCACTGGATTGCCATGGCTGATCTCCTCTCTGATGAATCACAGAATCTGGGCATCTTACTTGTGAGGGTACCAATTCCCAGAAACCTGCCTCCACCCTCAGCCACCACAGCCATATTTCCAAGCTCTTTGGTGGGGGGAGGGAACAGAGTGGGTCCCGAAGAACCTGTCTCTTCGACCCAAGTTCCCAGCATGCAGTTAGGAAGCCATTTTTTTCCCCACAGGGTAGACGTTTTACCTGGATGTAGAAAGTCCTGTAGGTTGTGGTGATTTCAAAGAGATTGTCCCGCATTAGAAGGTCACTAGAAAGGCAGAAAGAAACAGTTAATGTGCAACTTATCACACACGTGATGTTGGGAACATTTCTCCTCTTGATGACTTTTGTAAACTAAGGGTGCAACCACAAGGTCAAAAACAGCACGATTTGCTCCAGGTATAAAACAGATGGGATTCAATTTTTTAAAAAACTGATCCCATAATGCAATGGCCAATTCGAATTGGTATGGCACTTTTTGCTCCCAAAGTGAGGGTTTTTTTCTCTGCTGCTGGAGGCTTCTATTTTTTTACAAGCTGAAACAAATTGAATGGATCCCCCCCCCCATGCAATCAGTTGTTTCGTTCTGCAAGAGTATGGGGTGGGCATGTCTGTGGGTCTTGTTGTGGCAATGTAGGGGCATGATGTTTAAGGACTGCAGGAACACCCTCACCCACAATCTGCCACCCGAGTGTCCCTGAATTTTGTGGGGGGTTTTATGATCAAGTCTAGCGCTAAGTCACTGCACCAATACACTGACATACTAGTTTAGCGCTAGATCACCTCAGCATAGATTTTTTCAAAATAATTGCTAAAAAATACAGAAGACGACATGTGTTTCTGCAGTCTATTTGTTATCATCCCCATCAACCACATGACATGCTCAAAAAGAAAAAACTGTGACTGATTTTGTTCTTCAGCACGGGCAAAAAGTTTTGTATAGACCTTCGCTGCCAACACCCAAGGTTAATTCTAGTTGAAGAGAAAGAAAATCCATACCCAGATTTGACTAGACATTCGTGAGTCTTCAACACATCTTTCAGAAGGATCGTTCGCAAGGGCTCCTTATCCTGAAGAGACAAGCAGAGCAGAGGCTGGAGTAAGTGGCCAGTCATAAAACAGAGACTACGCTGGTCCAAAAGTTGACATAAATCCTGGTCCAATCACCTGGTAGATCAGTTGAGTGGACAGATCGTCACAAGCTTCTTTGCCATTCAAAAGTTTGTTCCCCTGCCCAAACAAATAAACCTGCAGAATGTTATACTTGCTGTTCCACGTCTGATTTTTTTTAAAGAGGCAATCTAGGACATACACAGACACCAGTAATTTTGAGGACACAAAGCTCTCTCGTTATGCTCTGCTGAAGCAGCCCTTACCAGATGAAGATCCAACATCCCCCCCCCCGAAGATAGAACACCCTCAGGATGTACCCCCCGCCAAAAAAAAGCCAAGTATTCTGGGGCCCTCCAGAACACTGTGTTTTTTGGGGTGTTTTTGGTAGGTCCTGGGGGTGTTCTATCCATTCTGTCTTCTGGGGACTCCTTCCCTCCAGAAGAAAGGGTTGAAGGGGTTTCTTATCAGAATCAGAGCTCCTTCACCCCAATCTCCAAGCTAATCTTACAGTAGCTTGATAACATACTCTGGCTTCCTTGTGTGTCGTCACCTGATGAATGACTTGACCTGTTGTGTTCTGTTCCTTGTACTCAGTTTTCAGCCTACTCCTTGCTCTCCTTTGTTTATGACCACTGTAGGCGACATGACCTCAGCCTGGCTTCCAAACTCTCCTTTTGGTGACTTCTCAACCTGCTTTGGGACTCCACGCGAGGCCCTCTGGGACTGCCTGACACCATGCCTGACACTTGCTCTCTGAACCAAGACACTCTTCTCTGGACATCAAAGCATTCTTACCCAAAGCTCCAACTTCTGTTTCTATTTACACACTTATACCACACACACCTTTAATTGCATCATGTGCATAGAATCTGTGTAAATACAGTGGTGCCTCACTTAGCGATCGCTCCATTGAGCGATGAAATCGCTTAGCGATGGGGTTTTGGCCATCACCAGAGCGATCGCTTAGCGATGGCCCCTATGGGGAAAAATTGCTTTGCGATGATCGCAGGGAAGCGATCACCGCAAAGCCCCCGTTTTTGGCCAGCTGATCGGCAGTTTCAAAATGGCCGCCAGGAAACAAAATGGCCACCCGCTGTGTTGCCTCGCTTTAGAGGCACCGAAAATGGCCGCCGCAATGGAGGATCTTTGCATAAGGTTAGTTTTAAAGCCCATAGGAACGCATTAAACAAGTTTTAATGCGTTTCTATGGGCTTTTAAAAATAGCTTAGCGATTAAATCGCTTAGCAACATTTTTTCCGGAACAGATTAACATCGCTAAGTGATGCACCACTGTACTGGCAATCTTCTAAAAATCTGCTAGCCTTTCCAGACTATTTACTTGCCATATACCTAACAAAAGTGTTGACTGGCACCGTTGCCCTTCACCTTTAAAAAATTTTAAGCAATTTCTCTGGCCCGCTTTATCTCACCTGTCACATCCAACTCCTCTACATTATTAATGTAGCAAATGCACCTGGTTGTCCAAAAAGGGATTAATTAATTTCACTTCTTTTTTGTAGGTTGCAGTACCATCTTCAGCCACTATGTGGCAGGCTTGACTACTAAGGAGAGAGTAAACTGTAGCCCAGCCCAGCATATTTGTTCTGCCGGAAGGCCTGTAGGCAGCTCTCCATGAGCCAAATGCTCTGCAGGGCCCCAAATACTTTAAAAAGTTGAGAAAGAGTCAGAAAGAGATGGCCCTGCTGTCTTGATAGGAATGGAAGGCAAGCAAACCAAGAGAAGGGTTTGACCATCATCAGGCTAGAGGCAGAGAAAGGGCAGAAAGACATATTGCAAGTAATTCATCAGGACGGCTGAGGCCATGTTAATATTACAGAGACCCAACTCTGACAGACTTATATCTGAAAAATCAGACTTCAAAGAATCACACCCTTATGGTCCTGGTGACCAATCACAAAAACAAAGCAAGCTAATTTGCAAATTCCAGCAAGCAAAAGAAGCTGGGGTTGTGACAATCACACATGATAAGCAGTTAAGGGATTTCCTCTTCTAATGACTGGTCATCTATAACATCTGTTTCTGCTGATGAATACAAAAGAAAAGGGGGGAATAGGGAGAGAAAGGACACCGTAGGACTAAGGATTTTATAATCCTGGTAACGCTGGACACTTTTTCTAGCCTACAATAAGAACAAGAACAATACTTAATAGAAAAACTGGTGTTTGCCCTCAAGAAATGGGATTCTCGCTACTTGCTCATAGGACATGAATCTGGATGAGAGCAAACAAACTTTCTATAACTTATTGCAGGACCAGTTACCTGTTCACATTTGAAGTAACTGATGGAAAAGTCATCCAGGGTGAAGTACCGGCGTTTCCAACTCTTTCTCTGAAAGACCAGAAACAACCCTTTTAGAACTTCATACTCTGCTGAATTCATGAAATTAATCGGGAATCCACTGCCACACGGCTGCTCTTTTTCTCTCCATCCCAAGAGATAAACAAGGACAATTGGTTTCTCAGTCTGTGTGTCTCATAGTTAAGTAGAGCCCCCAAGTTTAGAGGCAGTATACCTCTCCATGCCTGATGCTGAAGACAGATAGGAAGGAGCCACTGAACTGACTATCAACTAATGGAAAGGGAGAGAGGATTCAGACAGTCTAGATCACTGGTTCTTAACCTTTGTTACTCAGATGGTTTTGGACTGCAACTCCCAGAAGCCTTCACCATCAGCTCTGCTGGCTGAGGTTTCTGGGAGTTGCAGTTCAAAAACACCTGAGTAACAAAGGTTAAGAACCACTGGTCTAGATGACCTTACTCTAACAGCATCAAGCTTTGTTGGACTACAACTCCCAGAATTCCCCAGCCTAGTGATAGGGTCTGACGCCAGGGGCTTTAAGAAGAGATTAGACGCATTCAAAGGCTACCCTATACTAGCTGACATACCGGAGTCAGATGCCTCTCAGTGCCAGTTCTTGGGGAATTCAGGCAGGTGGGTGCTGTGGCACTTATGTTCCGCCCCTGAGCATCTGTGCTGTCATTATAGTCTGCATCAGCCTTTCTCCAAGGGAGCCAAGGCCGGCTCTGCTATTAGACAGAGCGAAGCAACGGCCCTGAGTCCTACCTGGTGGAAGCAAGACCTTCCCAGTTGTTTCCACGTTTCTCACACGCACTTCCCTGGACCCTCGGCACTTGCCCAATGCTTCTGTTCTGGTGGAGGATGCTGTCCCTCTCACCAGTATGGAAGTTAAGAGTCAACTGCCTTCTTTATAGAGACGGTGGATGAGGCAGAGTCTTGTCCCTCACCTCAGGCAGCAAAATACCTTAAGGCCTGCCCTGAATCTAGCGCTAGCTTCTAATGCTCTCCTATCGGAGAAGTAGTCTCATGGCACAGAAAGCAAATCCCTCCCTCTCTCCTCTTTTCAGAACCCTTAGTTCCATGCCCCCCGCCATAGCTTCGGGGGAAAGAGCACTTTTTTTGTGCACAGAAGGTTCCAGTTTCAGTCTCTGGCCTCTTCCTTTGAAAGACCTTCTCTTAAGCGGGATTAGGCCAGTTGGAAGCTGGCGACTCCAATTTCATAGGCTAGTGAATCCACTCCAGCTTTTAGTTCAAACTGTGAAGGACTGACCACCCAGAATCCTGAATCTATTTTAGGGACTGGCTTCAGCACCCTGGACAGAGACTGTAAAAGTCAGAGCGGATTCTCATCCACACCACATGGCAGTCACCAGCCTTCCTCCCTGATCCCATTATTCTAATTAGACCGAGGCCATTGACTTGAAGTGTCAGTTGCAGAAAATTAGCTATTGTGTCTCGTCATTTTCTTATTATCATAATTATTACCACCACCACCAAGGACATGATCATTCCGGGGAGGAACTTGTGAGGTTTTCTGTTCTGGGTACAGACAGAACTTGACCTGATCAAGGTGCTTTATACCTTGACTGAGGAAATGGGATCGTATGCTGCTAAGCTCAAGATGTTTTGGACCACCTTCACCCTCTCATGCAACAGGATCACAACCACGGCCTAGGTCATGCTGGAGTTATTGCAACCTCGCAAGCTGCCTCTAGTAGGTGTGGCTGGGAGGGGCGTTTCTGTGCTGAGGTGGCTGTCAATCACTAGCAGCAGTAACCAACCATTTCTTCCCTGCCTCTAATTCAAAGACAGCCCCGCCTCTCAGGTCTGCTTCTCTTTCCATCTCTTTTGTCTGTTGGGAGTCAGTCTGTTGGAAGCAGGGGGGTCTGTCGAGGCCTGTTCCTGAAAAGCAGTCGTGTTTATTCTTAGTTTGCTGTTTGATCTGTTCAATTGTAAGCAAATGAAAACTTTTTATGCTTTCTCAAACTCATGTCTCAGGGTGAGACTGAAAGTGCCAATGGGTGAGAATAGATAAGAAAAAGAAAGTGGCTTAATCTGGAGGATTTGAAGCTAATTCCGCTCTGTAAATCCCTGCACTTCTGCTGCGCAGTTAAAGGCATTAAACCAGAAATTCAAAACTCTGCAACAGTTTAGTCACTTCCTTTGAGTCCAATTTTTTTTCTGCAGCAGAAGCACAGAAAGAGCACACCATGTCTTGATATTGTGGGAGAACATCGTCACTAGAAAAACAGGCCAGGGTGGACACTTACCACGTTTCCCTGCTTTACGCAGTAGCCGCTCTTGAGGACTGGTGGTCCGGTGGGTGTTTTAGTACTGGGGATGTAACTCTGGGACCTTCTCAAAAGGGGGTGGCCAGCAACCTCACTGCCTTCAGAGTTGTCCCCTCCATTCTGGGAAAAAGAGAGGTTTTTTTTAAAAAAGGAGAAATAAAAATCAATCAAATCACAGAATCAAAAACAAGTAAGAAACACTAGAAAAAAATGTATAAGCACTGTGCTGTAAGATAAACAGGAGTATAGAGAGAGAGACCCTTGCAGAGTGCAGGCAGCATATAAGTCAAATGGATAAATAAATAAATACATAAATATAAATTGCATCCAGAATGTGTTGGAGTTTTTTGCAAACTCATTTGCTGTCTCTAGCACGCGTGTCTGTGAGGGACCTTTCTGGGAAGGGGTGACTGTCAATCACTAACAGCACTAAACAATACTTCCTTTCTTGCCCGTGATTCAAAGACAGCCCAGTCTCTCTGCTTTGCCTTTCCCCCCCCTTAGTCTCTTTGAAGCAAATAATCTGTTGAGACCTATTGTTGCAAGCAGTCATGTATATCAGTTTTGCTGTTTGATCTGTTCAACGGTAAGCAAAAGAATACATTTAATGCTTTCTCCAACTCATGTCTCAGAATGAGATATTGAGACCATAAGCGCCAGCTGATTTTAAAAAAGGGAGGTGGATTATTTTGGGGAACTTGGAGCTAATTCTGCTCTATGAATCCCTGCATGTGTGCTGTGCAGATACAGGAATTTAACCAGAGATTCAAACTCTGCAACAGTTTGATGGTTCCCAGACTGAATAAACCGCTGCTCTTCTTTTGTAAGCTACTATCAGGAAATGTTTGGTTTGTGATGATGATGATTTCCATTCATACCAATGAAATGAGCATACTGTTTCAGGTTTTTTTAGCAGGAGTGATTTTGAGCTAGATAAGGACCAGAGGTGGATATATACCAGAGTATCAAAGTGTTTCTACAACCTGTGTAATTCCTCAGCTCAACTTTTAATTGTCCTTTCAATTCATGCTAAAAGATTCTCTTCTCTCCCTCTCTAAGACATAATGGACCATTATGTTAATTTTCACACCTGCCAAAGGTGGATCCTGCTGCTTTTGTAAATCGAACTACTCTGAAAAAGGCAGGATGTGGTCACATCAGCTCTTCTGGTCAGCTGGCAGCACTATTCTCAAAGCCTTATTCTTTCTTTTTCTTTCTTTTTTTTTTTCCAAACCGTCTGCATTCTATGTTGGACAAAACACAGAAGCAGCTACACAGATCTGGCGCCTGCTATTTCTTGCATCAGTGTTTCCTTCAACAGTGGCTTTAAAACCCACCAACCTTTTGTGCAACTTCAAATCATCCAATAGGTCAGGCAGGGGACGGAAGTCAGGGGAACAATTTTTTTAAAAAAATAGTGCTGATTGCAGGAATCAGCTTAATGAAGATCAGTACTTGCATTTGAGAGAGAAGTTTCTAATCCTTATGACTGAAAAGATAATCACTGGGGTAATGACATATATGGGTGTGAAGGCTGAACAGTTAAGAAAGCTAACAGGGGAAAAAATATCACTCATTTGAAATGCAGTGCTGGAGGAGAGCTTTGCAGATGTGATGGGCCCGCCAGAAAGACAGTGGGTCCTGGATCCAATCAAGCCTGAACTATCTCTGGAGGCAAAAAATGATGAAACTGGGGTTGTCCTACTTCAGAGACCTGTGGTCGAAAGCCTGCAATGGCTGGGTCCCCAGGTTTGGCTGGGAGAGCGGCTCGTATGTAGGTCTCACTCCCTGTCTTGCTGAATGTTGCTAAGCTGGATCCAGGCCATAGCATTAATTCCGAGAGGACAATGGCAAGCAACTCTAGATGCCATGACAGAAAATGCTGGGGGGCTGAGCTCAGAGAGAGAGAGAGAGAGAGAGAGAGAGAATTTAAGGGAAGAGGTGAGAATGGCATGAAGTCTATAACCTTTTATTACAAACCCATCTAACAGAAATGCAGAGAAAAATGAGCTGATGGTCTAAAATAAGCTTTCCACAACGTTAAAGAAGGCCAAACTAACTCAACCAGGGCTACGGGAGCAGCTTTTAATTTCCACAGAACAGGCCTTCGATTGGAGAAGAAAGCTGGGTTTTGTTCGCTGCATAAATTTCATGGGTGAGTGCCCACCCAATGCTTTGTAATAACTGCGGCTCCCTGGGGACAAAAGGGGACAGACACAGTCGGTCATTGTATACCCCCTTGTTGGTAGCCCTTTCGCTCCCATGGCGTCGGAGGCTCTCTCAGCCTGGCAGAATAAAACATCCCGGCGTCCATGCCAGGTTGGGGGAGAAGAGGCAGCCCGAAAGGAAGGATGGATCAGAGCAGGAAGAGGGGTGGAAGGGAGAGGAGACACAACCTAGCCATCGGGAAAAGCGCCATTTGTCTCTTTCAGGGGTAAGGGTTTCGCCACCATAGCCGAGTCCCTGACGGCGGATGGTTCAACAGAATTTTGCAAAACGGTCGTATTATAAAAGAGAGAATTCAGAGGACTAGAGGAGATGTTTTTATTCAAATAGAAGCTGTTAGTATTATTTTGGCAAATAGGAAATTCTCACTCTAAAATCTAAACGATTAGGTAACATACATATTAGATAAACCTTCCCCCCACCCTGATATGCTTCTATCCGTCCCAAGCCCTAGATGTTGCTTCTTGAATTCTATGAAGATTCATTGAGGAATGAGGACTTGAGTCATGAGGTCTTGCTGACAAGCTGGATGTAAGTCTGATTCAACTTGGACTTGACTTGGCTTTTTTCTGCCCAATGACTTGATTCAACTCACAACTCGGAAATCACCCACCCTCTCCCTTTTATTCTGGGGGAAAAAGCTGGTTTTTACTAGGGACTCAAAGTTTGGGTTGGGGCTTGGTACCAAAGACTCAGATTTGGGCCTCAGACCCCATGACTTGCCAACGCCCCCAGATTCATTAACTGTCACTGTTGTTAAAGGAACTGCCTAGGTCATCATCATCATTGTCCTTTTGTGTTGATCTCATGAATTATATATTTTTAAAATGGACCTAGCATCAAGAGGTCAAAGGAGTAGGAGAGGTGCCTAGCTATCATTTCATTAAACACCCAGGTCCAAGCTTTAATTAAGTTTGACTCCCATAAAACATCTGATTGGCTAACAACATAATGAAACGCTCCCTCTAGAAGCTTAAGCACCTCACATGTTGGGTTGGCAATAGAGTTCTGTCATTCTCTAGCCCACCCTTTCCATGGGGCAAAGGGTGGAGATCAGTACTGGAACCACAGCCCCACACAGCTGGTAATTAGGATACTGGAACAGAATGACATGGAGCAGATCTACTCGTTCAGCAAAAGCACATGGTAGAGACCTGCCGCCACTAAACTGTTTCAGAAGGCAAGGGGGTGGTGCAGTCCTGCATTTGAATTGTCCTGTGTTGAAGACTTGCTGCAGATAAAAGTTCAAACTTCCTACCCAACATTGACACTTGTCCAGGGTCAGGAGTTCTTGATACAGGAGAGGACTCAAATTATACAACCCTACACTAGATTTTATTTTCGTGGGCTCCATGATCACTGCAGATGGTGACAGCAGCCATGAAATTAAAAGATGCCTGCTTCTTGGGAGGAAAGAGATGACAAACCTAGATAGCATCTTAAAAAGCAGAGACTTCACCTTGCCGACAAAGGTCTGCATAGTCAAAGCTATGGTTTTTCCACTAGCGATGTATGGAAGTGAGAGCTGGACCATAAAGAAGGCTAACCACCGAAGAATTGATGCTTTTGAATTGTGGTGCTGGAGGAGACTCTTGAGAGTCCCCTGGACTGCAAGGAGATCAAACCTATCCATTCTGAAGGAAATCAACCCTGAGTGCTCACTGGAAGGACAGATCCTAAAGCTGAGGCTCCAATACTTTGGCCATCTCATGAGAAGAGAAGACTCCCTGGAAAAGACCCTGATGCTGTGAAGGCAAGAGGAGAAGGGGATGACCGAGGATGAGATGGATGGACAGTGTCATCCAAGTGACCAACATGAATTTGACCCAACTCCAGTGGGAGGCAGTGGAAGAGAGGAGGGCCTGGCGTGCTCTGGTCCATGGGGTCACGAAGAGTCGGACATGACTTAGCGACTAAACAACAACAACAACACTTTTGTTCTGAAGGATAGTAGAGTCCTTCTTGACATATTTATAATAGGAGAGGCTGGAGACCAGGACTGGACCCTTTTGAAATGCAACTCACAGTGAGTATCTTAGTACTGATAGTCACCCTGGCTGCCATGTTGGGTGGGGAGATGGGATCCAAGTAAATTTGAACATAAATGCACCTTATTGACACTTAAGCAGAGGAACACACAGAAAAGGAAGAAACCAGAGAGCTGCAGTGCCACCCTAAAACAATAAACCATGGTCACGACTAACCATGATTAATTGTTAATCAGAGCTAATGGAAACATGAACTTTTTTGGCTACAAGTCTCACAACCCACCAGCCAGGATGGCCAGTAACATTTATCAAACTTTTGTCTTCTGTCTATACCAGGTCAACACAAACACTCTGTACGTTGTTGAATCATCTCTTTTAAGCTGTACGCCAGCATCTTTTTGTGGAAAAGGTAAGGACAGGTTGCTTATCTGTAACCATGGCTCTTTGAGTGGCCATCTGTAGTCTTATGACTTTGGATGTGACCTTTTTTAAAAAAACTTGATTATAATCAATCAAAGCAGATATATAACACTGTAGATTTTGTATCATTACTGAACTCTGTATTTTTGTCCACATTTACAGAAGGAAGAATCCCACTCTAAGCCACTGCAATGACTTGCTATTATGGCCCTTTCATAGTTTTCTCCCTACCAAAAACTCAAGAATCAAACTGCATGGAATCTCTAAGTATCAGATAGATAGAATCTGTTGTTTCCATGTATCTACCAAAAATGCAAAATTCCCACAATATCACCATAGACTAAGGCAAGCTATTGGTCCATCTAGACCAGGGGCAGGCAACTGTGGGCCCCCCAGATATATTTTAATTGCAACTCCCATAAACCCCATCATTGTCTCTCACTGGGTAAGATTCTTGGGAGTTGTAACCCAACATCAGCTTGACCAGTGTTCCCTCAGATGGGACCTTTCAAAAGCTCTGGACTATGATTAACTTAGTGATTTAGCTATCTGGAGTTTGATTCCCCCACTTGTACCTCCAGGGAGGAAAAGCCAGCCTGGGTGGCCTTGGGCAAGCTGCACGCAGTCCCAGAGCTCCCCCTAGAGGAAGGGAAGGGCACACCACTTCTGAGTATTCTCTATGTGGAACATCCTGGAAATGGTCAGAATTGACTTGATAGCACACAAATATTGTTGTTGTTGTTGCTATCACCACTGATGGTCATATCTTGGGGTGATGGGAGCTGCAGTTGGAAGCATCTGTTGGGATCCAGAAATAGACGAACACTCCAACAAGCGGAAGTCTCAGGAAGAAGTGCTTCTCCATCTTTAATAAACGGACCTTTTAATTCCAGAATTCATATTGACTTTCCACATGGAAAGCAGAAGCTCTTACCACTGCTAGTGGCCCTTCCCACCTTCTCTGCATCCCTCTTCCATGCCAACAAACCTGTCTATAGAACCTTTGCCTTCTCACCTGGTTGACTGAGATGGGGGTCTGCACCACCACCCCACCGATGATCTCGGTCCTGTAGGGATGTTTCCCCACCTCTGTCGTTAAGGGCAAACTTCCACCCTTCGGCACCTAGGATTAAAAATAAGATGTGTTATGCTCGGCACATAGAACCCAGGAGGTGCCTCCTGAAAACCTGCCAGGGTCTTCATATAAGAGAGAGCTTTCTTCTATATGCCTTGGATACCAACTTCCACCTAGAGTATTCAGCTGCTGCTCAGAGAACTGGCACAGAAACTGGCAGAAGACATTTGTGCAGCATCTATCGAAGACTTCACTCTGGCCACCAGGTGCTCCAGGGTGAGATGTTTTAAGAAATGTCATAAGGCGAGCAATGCATAAGAATGCTGACAGTCTCGCCCAGCATGGGGGGAAAAATGGATGGAATGTTTCTCACTTGTGAGAATGAAATAAATGGGGGCTTGCATCCATTGTCCAGAGCATGGCACTTTGCCCACCTCTACGTTATAACCCCCAAAAACATCAGTGGGAATATTTTACTTCAACAACCCTCTGTTCAGTGGGAATGCCTTCCTTGATCTTTTGTCTTGAAATAAACTGGTGGACAACGCTGTCTGGGGATGATGGGAATTGTCATCCAATAGAAATGGTGTTGCTGCTGTCTAAAACACCATTGGGGAAGGCTGATGTAGAACACGCCTTCAATTAACGGAGATGCCCACTGATGAGTACCAGACAGGTTCATGGGTTTGCTTTGATCTTTGCTTTTGCCTGTGGAAAGACGGCAAAGATGGCGCCAGCTGGGCCTCCAGTGGGAAGGAGTTCCAGAGTCTTAGAGCAGTGACAGAGAAGGCTCTCTCTTGTGTCCCCACCAAACACATCTGTGAAGGCAGTGGGATTGAGAGAAAGGCCACCCCTGATGATCTTAACACTTGAGCAGGGCCATAAAGAGAGACATAGTCCTTGAGATAGCTTGGGCCCAAGCCACTTCGGCTTCTTACCTGTTGAGAATTTAAGTCTAGACCATTTCTATCATCACAGACTATTTTCATATCTTGCTTAGAGGCAGTGTTGTAAATCCCACTCATCAGGAACCAGCCCAAAGGCTTACATAAACTTAGGATGTTATCCTGGGGTTCACCATCTGTGTTTCAATGTGACATTCAGTGTCAGATTCAATACATAAAGCCAACAAATATCAGGTCAGACTTTTCTGCCAGGAACCAGGATCTGAGGAGGCACGCTAGAGATCGCTTTCAACCTGAGGTAACCTTTAGGGTCTGTGAGATGGACGAGAGCCTTTAATGTCTGAATATTGCCAATGGTGGGACTAATCCTGATGCCAAAATTTGTTGGAGATTAAAGGCTTTTGCAGATGGAAAGGGAGCCTTGGAATCTGGGGGCGCAAGGTAGGGCATTTTTAATTGTCATCAGATTTAAAGATACAAAGAACTGGGCATGTGTCACCTTAAGGAAAGAAGACTAGGGGGAGATAGCAGGATGACACTCTTCAAATCCTTGAGAGGCTCTCATGCAGAGGAGGGGCAGGATCTGTCCCCGATCATCCCAGAGTGCAGGACACACAATAATGGGCTCAAGCTACAGGAAGCCAGATTTAGGATGAACATCAGGAAAAACTTCTTCACTGTTAGAGCAGTACAACAACAACAATATCGTCTGAACTGCAGGTTTGAAAGGCACCCTATGGATCGGCGAGTCCAGCCCCTCTCAAGGAGACCAAATGAACTCCCAACCTCTAGCTTCATGGCCAGAGACCTAAGCCACTTAATTATCCAGTAATTCTTGAACCAATTACCTCAAGAGATAGTGAACACACCAACGCTCCAAGAGAAAATGGGACAATCCTCGGTCAGATCTGCTTCAATTTGGATTCCTGCCCTGAGCAGGGGGTTGAACTTGATGGCCATACAGCCTCATTCCAACTCAACTATTCTATGGTTCACATGGAGTGACACAAACAGGATTTCAGCTGTAAATTCTCAGGGACTAGAGCCTTTGGTTTTCTGAAGCACATTATCTCCTCCTTCTCTGGAGAAGTTGCTGGGACAGTCCTTAAGCCGTAATTTGCAAAAGATACTGTCAGTACTAATGAAAGCCGTAATTTGCAAAAGATACTGTCAGTACTAATGACCCAACGATTAACTGGCCACCTCCCTTTGTTCCTTTCCAAACACCTCCTCCACAAAAGGGCGTGCTGATGCTCAGCCATCCAGCAAGAAGACAGAGCAACACCACCTGCGATCAGAGATGGAAACATCTCACACCTTTGGGCATCCATCAACACTTCTCTCCTGGCAAAACACAGAAGCCGGATTCACCTCAGGTTCCGGTTGAAAATGGCTCAGAGCAGAGAGCCTTTCTTGAATCTCATCCACCAAAGAGCGGCTCTTTGTGTCTTCAGCTCCAAATCCTGGGTGGATTCCCTTTTCTATCGGAGAAGTTAAGGCAGCCTTGTGGGCTGGGCTGGTAGAACTGGCTTTTTACTAGGCTAACACCCAGCTGGCCTAGATCTTTGTTCGTTTGTGTGGCCAGTGTACAACATTCAAGGTTGGCTCTCATATCAGGGCACACACACACTGCACGCCAAGAAGCAGGCAAACGTTATCATTGCCTTCTTCCACTCTGCAAAGCCAAATTGTTGTAGGCAGGGCAGGATAAGAACACAATGAAATGTGTATCCAAAGGAAGGTGACCAAGCTGGCCATTTATCCCTGGAAAAGAGATTATAGGCTATTCCCCAACAGACGCCCAGTCTTTGATATTATGCATCAGGAAGGTAAATTCCACTATACATGGGAGATGTTTTTCCATGCATACTTTTTGCTCTTCCATTATACAGTGGTGCCTTGCTAGACAGTTACCCCGCATGACAGTTTTTTCACTAGACATTGGATTTTTGCAATCGCTATAGCGATTCGCAAAACAGTGATTCCTATGGGGGAATTTCGCTGGACAATGTTTGGTCCCTGCTTCGCAAACCCACTTTCGCTAGACAACAATTTTGACAGTCCCTCCGCACTAGCAAAATGGGTGTTTTCGGGACCTAAGCTTCACAAGACAGTGATTTAAACAGCTGATCAGGGGTTCGCAAAGTGGCTTTCCTATGGCGGATCTTTGCTAGACAATGACGATTCTTCCCCATTGGAACGCATTAAACAGATTTCAATGCACTCCAATGGGGAAATGCTTTTCGCTAGACAATGATTTCGCTAAACAGTGATTTCAGTGGAACAGATTATCATCGTCTAGCGAGCCACCACTGTATTTCTTCCTATAAAAAGGAAGAGCTGGCTGGACAGCTCAGTTGTTTAGGTCTCTGGCTGCAGAGCCAGAGGTTGGGCGTTCAATTCCCCACTTGTGCCTCCTGCCAGTAGAACCAGTCTGTGTAGCCCTGGGCAAGCTGCACATTCCCAGGTGTCCCCAGTGGAAGGGATCTACTTTTGAGTAGTCTCTGCCTGAAAAAACCCTGAAAAGGGTTGCCATTAAGTCAGAATTGACTTGATGGCACAGGGTTATTTATTGTAATTATTATAAAGAGTCAGACAGCGTCTTCCTATAGTCAAAGATACATCCAAGGAAGCCCAAAACATGCGAAGAAACCAGCTCAGCCTTCCGATACCTATTTTACAGATATCAAACCAAGGCTGAGTGATGACTCTTCTCCTATAGGTTGTAATACTGGAACTGCAAACAACAGACCAATAAGCTGCTGATTATAGTGCACAGCTATGTTGCCAGATAAAGAATGGCCCAGTGAGGGAATCATTGTGTTCAGAGTTATATTTGAAAGAAGCAAATCAACAGACTATCTTCTGGATAAAGTGACACTGACTGCTTGTAAGTCCATCGAGTAAAACCCCAACTCTGTCCCGGGAGTCTAGGAACTGCACATGGGCAAACCTACCGTGATCTTGCTGGCTCGGTTGAGGGCCTCCACCCAGTCCTGAAGATCCCTTTGGTCATTGGCTTGCAAGACATAGCGCCGGGACAACGCATTAATAACTGCAGAGAGAGGGAAAATGATCAGCACCATGGTTCAGCAGCGCGCAAGGGAAGGAAGACAGCTGAACTCCAGAGTGATCTCGCAAGCTTCAGGAGGAACCGTTCCCCCTCGTCGCCAGCCCACATCCCCAATCGCAACGTTGGAATCCTCCAGAGAAAAGTCCTACAAGTGTCTCAATCATCTGAGATTCAGAACTGAAGGCCTTCTTAGTGGCAACACCTGAGCTGTAGAATTGCTCGCTAAGGATCTGGCAAGCTCTTTTCCCACTTCCTGCAGATTGCTAAAAATTACTGTTTTCTGGAGGGTGCATGTTATGTTCTATGTTTCCATTCCTGGTTTGGAAGACTTGTCCGAATGCAACTCAACGTTGTAAAGAGTAATCATTCAAACCACCCAACTGTGCTACAAGAAAAGAAATCAGAGTGATTTCCTAGATCAGTGGTTCCTAACCGTGGGTAACTCAAGCATTCTTGGACTGCAACACTCAGAAATCCTGGCCAGCATAGCTGGTGGTGAAAGCTTCGTAGTCCAAGAACACGAGGGTTACCCAAAGTTGGGAAGCACTATCCTAGATGCTTGGGAAAAAATGTACTATTATTAGATCCACAAATTTACATGTGTCATTTGATGACTGCAAGCGACATCAAGAGATGACCTGTGAACATGAGCATGCTGTTGAAGATCAAAGCCACACGTATCATCTAAAGCTTCCTCATATGCATATCTTCCCAACTGAGTGGGTTCTCAAACCCCACTGCTGGTTTTCAAGCACACAGGATTCACTGGATCGATTTGTATGGCTGGGCCAACCTTTCTCTTTCCCTCCACAAGTCACACTTACCGAAACAGAAAGGTGTCTTCGGCTTTTGTTTTGGGGTAGCCACACTGACCTGCAAGAGAAGGGTGCACAGAAATGAGATGCTAATGGTAGAGTAATTCTTTTAATTGTTGTTGAGTTCCAGTACGTTGCCAACATTTTTCTGGAGCAAGTCTGTGTGGATGGCAGGGGGTCACTCAGCTGAAATCCTTCCCAGCATAGATTTTTCAAAGAGGTATCCATGTTAGTCTGTTTCAGCAAGAAGAAGGAGGAGGAGGAGGAGGAGGAGGAGGAGAAGAAGTAGTTCTAGT
Source organism: Pogona vitticeps (assembly GCF_051106095.1). NCBI lineage: Eukaryota > Metazoa > Chordata > Lepidosauria > Squamata > Agamidae > Pogona > Pogona vitticeps. Next base: position 4,010,913 of record NC_135790.1, read on the forward strand.
TTTCTGGTACTTTTATTGTGAGTTATATCCATGATATTGTGGTGTATATCTACACATTCCAGCATGCTCTTAGAGGCTTAAATAGAGATTAGGGCTTCTTGGCACACAGTGAATATCAAGAAGATGGTCTTCGCTACAGTCCTGTGCACAGCCCAACAAGTTGGGCTGTTTGGCAAAGCACTGACTCAGCACAACGGACACTTTTCAATTAGCAGAAGTAATTGTTTCAACATTTCAAAGATAAATGCCCAGCCAGTGTGTACCGGCTGACAAGATGATTTGCATTAGCTAATTAGTCTTCCTACTGGCTTCTGCTGTTCATTACCTGTGTTAAAAGTGCTATTGTTAACTTCTGCATCTCATGTCACTTACGTCTCCAAACCACAACTGTGTATCACAGACCTGTGACCTAAATATTCTACTTCACGTGTATAAGAAAGTGGAACTGAGATCTACGAATGGTCACAGTGAACTAAAGCCAAGAGTCTTCAGTTACAAAACTTTTGGGTTTGTTTTGGCTTGATTTGATTTTTTTTATTCACGCCTAACACAGAGAAAAGGCATGTCTCCTAAATTTCTGTCCATCCTGCAAGTATTAAAGACCCAGGTTAAAAAGAGTAATAATTAAAGAATAACTGGCAGTCCTAGGAGGAGAAACATAGCTGTGCAAAATCTAAGAAAGAACTAAGCCGGGCTATTTCTAAGATATAACCCGCGACTTGCCGTTCAACAGGAATGATGTCTTGTTGGATCTATGGAGTCCAACTCCATGGGAAGATGTCCCACTGCTGATACATTTGCCCAACTATTAGTCAGCTGATTTGAGCAAGAGATAACACTATAATTAAAATAGGCCATACAACGATGAGAAGATTAAGCTCCCTGGATTCACAGGACAACTAAATGAGCAAAAAGAGATGAGCTCAAACCAGCTCTTCTTCTTCCTCCTCCAGTTGCTGCTGTTTCTTTAACTTAGCATTTAATTCGGTGGATCTGGATCCGATTTGTTAGGTTTGGCACACGCCCCTTTCTTCCAGGAATCTCTGGATGGTATACATGGTTCCCCTGCCTTTAGCGACACAACCACCCTTGGAGGTAGGCAGTGTTAAAAGTCCACCCCAGCTGCAGGACTAACATGGGATTGCTTCCAGAGCTCATTGTACACCAAAAACATCCCAGGGGCATCGGGAGGCCACAATCCCTTTTTCCCAAGAGCAATGGGGTGGGAGCATGCCATAGGGAGAGCAGCTACCAGATGCCCGGTTCCTTCCATCTTGTATCAGGAACCTCCCCTTGCCAGAGAACTGCACTAGCATGGGCCAACTCATTCCAGCCCTGCTCACCAGACAGAGAACTAGGGGCCAGTTGCATTGCCTCCATCACAGAAAGAATCCAGGCTGGAATGAGATGGAGGGAGCTGTTAAATATTGTCCTTCTGGCATTGTCCAAACAGATCTCCTCCGGGGTTGGCGGGGGGATTTATTTTCTAGATGCACAAAAAGCCACAAGCAAGATCATGTCCCACCCCCCTCCTCAGCAGTCTGTAACTCTGCCTTCTTCCCCCTCGGTTGGGTAAGGGCTTCCTTTTTCCTCTCGAAACTTCCCCCAGCTGAAGCTCGGGCCAAAAAAGGAGCTTATGAGTCTTCCCCCTGGCATGCTGGAAAACTGGACGCAGGTCAGCTCATGTGGTCATGGCAGGGCTTCGTCTCCAGCGATGGGCTGCTGAACCCTTTACTCTGTACGCTGTCCAGAAGACAAAAAGGATGCCTGGGGGCCGTATAAATAACTCAACCACCCAATCTAGGGTTTTCCCTGATTGTTCTGTGCCGGTTTCATTTTTAAAAAGGGAGAAAATGCAGTAAGAGTCGAAAACCATAATAATAAGGGGGGAAAAACGACAGCACCCAACCCATGAGGACTAGAAGATTGAGAAAGACAATCAGAGTTAGTGATTTGCCTGGCAATCTTGACCCCACCCTGGTCTTACCTTAGAAATGTAGGTCAGCTGCAAAGATCCAACAGGTTTTGCTCCTACAGCCAAATTCTGGAATACATTGAACAATCAGTCCATAAAAAGTCCAAAAAAGCTGAACTGTCCGTTTAGAAGCAGAGGTACTTATCCACGAGGATAATACACTATCTTCCTCAATGAGTAGTTTCCCCAAGGCCTGGCTTGCTTTATTTATGATGCCTGTAACCACAGCTCACAAAGAACATGCTACATTTAACAAGTTAACCTTACAGCATTAAACAGGAAGAACATATAATCTTTCAAAAATAACTTTTCTGAAACTCACATTACGGGGTGAAAAACATTCCTTTTAAAACATTATTCTCCAGACACATCTGTCGGCTTGTGTGTTTGATGGTAAAGGGACCATTTTAATGTTAACGCATTAAATCTGATGCGTTATTTCCAAGCTCTGTCTGCACTCATCCCTTAGTCCAGGGCACTGTGTAAACGATGCACTTCACTTTTAACCCCAAGGAGCTCAGGGTGCTGCAAAACAATCAGCCTCACAACCATCCTGCAAGGTAGATTAAACTGAGAGAGAATGTCCAGCCCTACATTGCCCATTACATTTCTCAGCCGAACTGGGGTGGGGGGTGAGGCAGGCATGCAGATTGCATCAGGCCACACATAGTACAACTCCCTGCCACAAGATAGAATAATAATGATGATAATCCTGTGCTGTCAACTCAATTCTGACTTTTGAGGAGCTTTTTCAGGGTTTTCCAGGTAGCAAACATGAAAGTAATTCATCATTCCCTGCTTCTGGGGGCATCTTGGGGCTGTGCAGCTTGCCCAAAGCCACCCAGGCTGGTTCTTTCTGCAATGCACAGTAGGCGGAATGGAACTCCCAGCTACTGGCTTTGCTGCCTGATGCCTAAAGCTATCCAGCAAGATAGATATGCTGATTGTTTCAAAGGGAGAGTGGATGCATTCGTGGAGATTAGGGGACCTCAACTCAGCCTGGTTTGTCTTATGCTTTCACGACAGCTGTTTTGCCCCAAAGCATGGAGCTATGGTTGTTTCTTAAACTTTGTTTTTCTTCCGGAGAGATACGAGAGTTGCTAAAACTAAGCCACGCACCATTTGTGTGACCCATGAAGCAGATCGCATCAACAGCTGCCCACAGCTAGCAACCTACCAGAAGCAGAACAAACTTCCGTGCCAGACAAAACCCTACGGAAATGGGACGTTGTGGAGAGCCTGGCCAGTCCTAGTCCACAGCTGGTGAGTTGCCGTCAGGTTGACTTAACACAAATAAGCCATGATTCTGGGCCTTGTTGAAAAACATGGGCCAGAACTGGGTGGTTTTGCCGGTCTCACAGTATACGAAAGCACCATCTTTGTGGCCCTCAAGGGCCCTGACAAGGTAGTGTCAGTTGGGAAAGAGACAAAAACATCTGTACAAATGCTCCCCAACGTAGGTGGTGGTGCCAAGACCTGGCTTTTTTCCACATTGTGGAAAAACCGTCCTAGAAAACAAGATGGCGGATGGGGTAGGGAAGAAGGATCAAATTACGTCTTCTCCAACTTCTCTCTCACCCCATCAGGCATGGAAGCACCAACCCGAGCTGCTACAGAAGCACAGCGCCAGTTGTGGCGAGCAGGTAGCTTGAGTTCAAATGCAAACTAAAACAGACACGGTCCCAGGGGCACATCTACACTGAGGTAATTCCAGCTTAATTCAATGAGGTTGACCACAAGATACACACCATGGGTCACCGTGCCCCTGAAAACACAAAAATATCAATCAAAACAGGAAGCGGCTGGGATGTCTACTTCCAATCTCTTGCGATGAAGGGTACTGTTTTAATTGTGTTGACGTATTTGGTTCAAAACTACTGCTGCTTTGTGCTTTTTGGTGGTTTGGGGGAGGCAACTACAACAGTAGCTGGGGTCACTTTGATGGGGCTATTTTACCCACCCCTACCATGTTGTGACGAGTGCAATAGGTTTGTCAACTACCACAATAATTTATTCCAAATGGCCTAATTCTTAATATCCCTTGATATATAAGTTTAACTCTTAGCACGTTAAAATGTTCCACACTGCCTGTTTAGATGGTGCTGTGCAAAAGTTTTTTATAATAGGGGAGCAGTCGGAAGCCAGGAAAATACAAGAAATTCCTGGCTAGAGACAGAACAAGTTTCAGGTCATAACAGGGACAACCAACAACGGCAGTTCCCCTTTAGGAAATACCAGATACCAGCAGTTTATACAGTTTTTAAAAATTATTTCTGCAGAACAGAATTTTGAAATTCTGGATTTTTATGCATTTGGAGCATATCTACAATTAGATAAATAAAGCGTGTAAATGAGGCAAGCTCATGTTGTCTGAAATAATTTTTCTACATGGGAAAAAACAGAATGAATGTGAGAAGAACACCAAGAGAAAGAAAAACTTTACCACAAGTGTGAACCAGAGACTTAATCTCATCCTCTGGAGACAGAGGAAGCATAAGAAGAAGAAGGCATCCTTCAGTCTCGAAAGACTATGGTAACATGCTCTGTATGGAGGACTTGGAACAGTGTCTAGTGTGGCTGAGAAGGCCAATTCGAGAGTGACAGTCCCTTCCACACGGAAGACAAATCCAATCTGTCCCCTGTCCGATTCCTTGGTTTTGCTGCTTTTGTGACTTTCTCTTTGCCTCGGCCTGCTGGGCAATTTGAACAATGAAACAAATCATAGCTTGATATGCAGAGGGACCCTGATGTGATTGATATGGTTATATGGTCACACACTGAAATTAACCCTATTAGGGAAAAATGTTAGCTGTGATGAAGCCCCCCAACACAAACTACCAAGGAGTCTTATAAACAGCAGTCTGAGAATTTTGTTTGATTATCATACATTTGGAAGATCTTATTAACTACATTTGTGCTGAGTTTTAGGTTTCACTCTGGACACACTAGTCCTTAGTGCATCCTGAACCCAGCACAGACATAGCTACTGAGACCTTCGTAACATCTGCACCCTATCTTACAGCTGTTGCAAGCTCTGCACTCCGGGATGTCCTTCCTTTCCCCCCATCCCCTACCCTTTTCTCCTTTAAGGTTTGACTGAAAGGAGAACCATGAGAAACCTTAACGTTTGCTCTAAACTTTGTGACCTTCTAGTTGATCCTTGTTGCTATATGCTGTCAAGTCACTTCTTGGTTACGGTGATCCTTATAGACTGAGGTACTAAAATGGTTTGCTATTGTGACACTCCCTAGTGAGTTTCCATGGCCAAGGAGAGATATGAGCCCAGGTTTCTAAGTCCTAGGCCCTTGCTCTATCCACTCTACCACACTGGCTCTTAGTCATAATGTATGCCACCTTAATAAAGGTACTGCCCACCTATGGATCCTAGACTGTTTTCATGGCCCAAATCAGCTTTTTTTACTCGTTCCTATTTGCAGGCTGGGCTCGTGGTAGCAGTTCCTTTGCCCGTGGGGATTTCCCAGAGAAGAGGATTTAGTGCAGTTTCCAAGCTCCTCAGACCAAGGACCGGTATGATATGAGTCACACCAGCAAAGTTCTTGGTCAGATTTCCTCTTGGGCCTCATGAGCCTGAGTTTCATAATGGCCTACAGAAGAAGTAAGGGGCCATCGTGACTCCCCGGGTGCCAGCAACTAGAGTAGAGATGCTGCCTCAGACCTCTGTCAGGTGACTCTGGACCACATGGTAGGAGCCGAGGCTGCTGAAGGCTCAGGTTATAGACAGTATCAGCCCCTCTGATGATCATAGTGATAATCATCTTAGAACTGTAGGGCGGGAAGTGACCCTATGGATCATCAAGTCCAGACCCTGTCAAGAAGGCCCGGGGGGGAATCGAACTCCATATCCTCTGGCTCTGCAGCCAGAGACCTAAACCACTGAGCTCTCCAGCTGCTCTGATAGGGTAATAGGCAACAGTAAGCTCCTGTACTGGATGGACATGATATCAATACTAGAAGCTTAGCCTTTTGCCCTGGTCCACCCAAGAGAGCAAAATTGCCGGCTGATTAAGAGTGCAATCAAATAGCTGCAAAAACGTATGCCTGTTCACATTGGAAAGTGTCATTTCCTAGGGGTGATCTCCCTCAAAGCAACCCTTTGGTCTGTCAGGGAACGGCTCAAGCTGGGACCCCAAAAGCAGAAGCTCTACAGCTGGACCCCCCCAAAAAAAAGTCCAGCTTGGGCACCGATCGGGGTCGGGCTGGTGCGTGTTTCCCTGTACGTCGTGCGATCGCTGGGAAACAGATCACATCAAACTGCTCCACCAGCAGTCCAAACTGTGATCTGTTTCCCCCATGGTCACCATCTTACTCCATAATCCAAATTCAAGTTCTTCTCTCCATTTCTGGCAATGGAGGACATGGATTGACTCTTCCCCATTTCCAAGTTCTGGATCAGGGTCTGCCGTAATACCTCCATGTGGACCCAGTCTGCTTTCTGGAAACCTAAAGACAAACAAAGGAAGTGCCCCTCCCCCCCGGCTCGGAGGCCAAGCATGAACCAGAGAGGAGAAACTCACCTGGGGATTGTCCATGTACCACAGAAGGCTGTTGGCCTGGGTATCCAGGATGAAATATCTCCGGAGGAACTTGCCACACACCTCGCGGTCCTCAACATCTAGAAACCCACAGATTCGGTTCTGACGATCCACATAAGGCATTCCGGGCTCCTTCTAGCATCCCCCTGAAAAATCACAAACACGTACAGGTGAGACTTCAGTCTGCCTCATGCAAAAATCCAAGCCTCTCTGGGCCACACATTTTGTGACCCGATGGATACCAAACCCAGAACGTGGCCTGCATAATGCCAAAGCGTTGCAGAGATTTGAATTTCAGTTTAAATTCCTTTTGGCTACATAGTAAAAGTACAGAGACTCAAAGAGGAGAACAGCTACCAAGTTCTCCAGATCGTTCACTCCTTTTTGGGAAGGACCTTTCTGGATTGGGGTGACCGTTAGTCTATCCAGCAACAACCTATGGTTCCTTCCCACCTCTAAATTCGAAGACAGCTTCTCCTCCCCGCTGGGTGTTTCATTTCGGTTGGAAGCAGCGTGATTTTTGTTTGTTGCTGATCTATCCACAACTGTAAGTAATGAAATGTCTTTATTCTTTCTCCTACAAATGTTTCAGAGCTACTCAGACTTTAAGTACCAGTTAATGAAAGGGGTGGACTATCTGGGGAAATGTGTAGCTATTCTCCTCTGTGAGTCTCTGTACTTCTACTGCATATGAAAAGGGAATTTAAGCAGAAATTCAAGACACGGTATAAGACATAACTTTTAAAAGCTCTGTCTCTTAATTGGTTCCCTGCAGGAGGAACAATAAGACAGAAGAGAGGTTTTGGACCTAGCCCTAAATATTTGCACACAGAAGCAAACTATAAGCAAATGTTGGTTGGTTAATAAGAAGAAGAGGAAGCGTTCAGCTCTGGAAAAACTATGCTGCTGCTTCCTTCGTCTTTGTGCGTGTATGTGCGCGCGCACACATTGTGGGTTCAAATGAAACAAGACAACTTTTGTGGAAGGGACCAAAGAGCTTTCTAAAATGTAATCACGAAGGCTTTCACGGCCGGGATCTAATGGTTGTTGTGGGTTTTTCGGGCTCTTTGGCCGTGTTCTGAAGGTTGTTCTTCCTAACGTTTCGCCAGTCTCTGTGGCCGACATCTTCAGAGGACAACACTCTGTGCTCTGGTGTACGTAGTTGGCTTGGGAGTGCACGAGCAATCATTACATCAGACTGCACAGGGAAGCCATTGAAATCCACAAGCACCAGCAGAACGTCAACAAAAAAGAGGAAAGTGTGAAGCTCAACAAAACTTGGCTCCCAGCTCTCAAAAATACAGTGTGCAAAAGGTCAACGAACTCTACCCAGCCACAAGGACAGGGGATCACTACACACAAAAGACCAGCTAATGACACCCATCAACCACAAGAACAGATAATCTCTTCTCCTTAGCACAACAATATACCCAAAACAAGACATGCTAATCACCCATCTACAGAAAAAGACATAAGCCTATCTCACAGTCATAAATACTGCACTCCCAAGCCAAATATGTACACCAGAGCACAGAGTGCTGTCCTCTGAAGATGCCGGCCACAGAGACTGGCGAAACGTTAGGAAGAACAACCTTCAGAACACGGCCAAAGAGCCCGAAAAACCCAGAACAACCAGCTTTCTAAAAGCAGATCACTGCACACAGGATCCCCCCAAGCATCATCTCAGCTTCTTGGCACAGAAATATGTTTCTATCAGTAAAAAAAAAAAAAAATCACAAAATTTTTCATATAGTCATGAGTCCCATGAAACTTCTTCATGTTCCCCAGAAGGTTACCCGCTCCCCTTCATTTGGGAACTCTCCCACATTGTTTCTGCTATTCTTTTTAAATAGTTTTTTTAAAATATAACACAGAATCTTGAGTTCCACCTGGATGGTATAACATTATAATTCAAGAATTCCTGCAATGAAGACAACAAGAGACGTTTGGGTAGTTTGGGCAGCAAATAAGTTAAACAAACAAACAATGAGGAGGAGGGTAAATGTGCTTTAAAAGGAAGAAATAGCTGCATAACTTACAAACTAATTAGGAAAAAGCTCATGAATAGCTAACTACTTTGGTTTGTAAATGATCAAATAAGGAGCCCTTGGCCGTCCTTTTCTAGCAGTCCAAACCTGCTACCTGAGGTGGGTGCCTCAGGCCACAACAATTTTAGTGTTTTATGGTATGATTATGACTGAAATCAGGAGAAGCATCCTCTGAGGAACAAAAGCATTTTCTGACATCTATGGGGAGGGCAGCATTGTATATTGGTCCAAGTGAATGAATTGAGGCAGGGCACACCCATCTTTTAATTTTTATTCATCAGCCTCAGGGCAACCATTTTCTCTCAGGCTAGCTTACCTTCCAGGGTTATTCACAAGGACAGGGTGGAGGAACCCACCCATCTTCTACCTCAAAGCTCTTATGTTCCCAAGACAAAGAGCAAAATATAATATATGAAAGAGAAATAAAAGTAATGGAAACACATGCTAGCCCTTAGAAGTGTTCATAATGCTCACATGCTTTTCATCTCTTTGGAACACTTACTCCTCACCCCACACTCAAAACATGTAGAAAGTTCTTACGATTATTTTTTTGTTATATATGAAGTGGAGGAGAAGTATCCTGGGAGCAAGAGAGTTGCGTTGAGGCCAGTTAATAAATTCATGAAGATAAAAGGTTCGAACTGGGGATATTCTGATTACGAGGTCCACTTAATCCACTCTTAGGGCCTCACTAGGCCACACGCTGATTCCGCCTCTAGAAACAACGCTCCATTGAGACAAAAAATGGTCTGTTTATTTTTAACATGAAATTGCCCCTTTCCGCACTTCTCAGATTAGCTTGCCTTTTTTTTGTAATTGCTAAACGGGGAGACTGCAATGTTTGCACGTTTGACATGCCAACCGTGCGGCACTGAACCATTTGCATGCCTACAGGAGCAACATTGTAAGAGCAGGATGACACAATCCATCTGTCCTGATGTGAGATTTTACCCACACCAAGGTTAGAAGGTCTCAAGTGTAATACTCAAGCAAAGGATGGGTATTAAAACCCTATTTTATTTTAATGTAAACCCTGTCCAGAAACTCACAGGATTTTGCAAACAAGTTTAACAAGAAAGAGTTTTAATGAACTCTTAAGACAAATAGGTTTATTTTGGAATGAACTTTCATAGATGCTAATTCACTTATAGGCACAGAGCATAAACCTTGGGGTTTCCAGTAGACAGGGAAGGGGAACGGGGCACAGAAACAATTAGATGCAGAGAATAACCATTACGTTACTGAGCCTGGTTGTAAACACCCAGTATAAAAATCCTAGCAGTTAAGTGAGGTAGTTGTCAGATGCTTATCATGAGTTATACGACATGAGTCCTGTTCAGCAATTTATTTCCTCTGAAGGAGTAAAAACCAGTAAGGTGTCTGTACGGTTGTGACAGAGGGGGAAAAAACCCTACACACAGCAGCTTCACCACTTTGACGTAAGACTTTGTCCGAACGCAACTGCTGACCGCCGCTTCTTCAAATCAAAATCTACCCCCGCCACCTCAAAACTACCCACCAGTGCCACAGTATTTGGCTCGAGAGCCCTCTCCCCACAACTGGAGTGAAACCCAGAGGAACGTTTTGATGAAATCACTACCCATTTCGACACCCCTGTTTTCCCAGACAACGCAAGGGCTGGGATTTTTAGCTGCCCGTTGGGATTTTCAAGTCTCTGTCATCTGAGGAACCCCTTTTCCCAAAACTTACCCACCAAGAAAACACTGCGCAGCTCGGAGAGAACGGAGCAGCTTCTTACATAACAGCCAAAAGAGGAAATACAGAGTCCAAACCACAGAGAACACGCCAACCAGAGAATCGGAGAGCTACAGAGTTGGAAGGAACCGCAAAGGCCATCCAGTCCAACCTTTTGCCAACGCAGGAGCCCACAATTAAAGACGCTCTGGTAGATTTGCCCTTTGCCCTTTTTATAAACCCATAGGGATTACAGCACTCTCTGGATAATTTACAATTTAATTATGCAGGCTACACATTGCCCCACCACCAACAAAATCAAGCTGGGTACTCAATTTACCAACCTCAGAAGGTCAACCTCAAACCTGGGTGCATTAGGATCAAACTCAGGTTGTGAGCAAAGTCTTCACTGCAGTACTGCAGTTTAACCACTGCATTACAAGGCTCCTCAAATGAAGCTTTCCAAAGTAATTTTTCTCCCCTGTCAAGTCACTATTATTTATTGTCAGGAAGGTCTTCTTAATGCACAGTCGGAATCTCTTTCCACAAAATTTGAATCCACAAATTCTGGTCCTGCCATCTAAAGCAGCAGGAAAGCCATCTGGCTCTCTCTTTCATAAGACACCACCCAGATACCTGAAGACAGCTATCCTACCCTTGTTATGTATGATAATTTATATATACAGCTGCACCTGTTAAGACAATTGTGATTGTTTTAGGAGAAACCTAGAACATCTCACCGGAAAGGACAGGACTCTGATGACCTGCTGGCCTCTTCTGTCCAGGCGCAAAGAGTGTAAAAGAAACTTCAAGATCTGTCTCTTCCTTTATTAAGGTTCTTTAAAGCCAACGTGGGCAGTATTGTCACAGAAGGCTTCTCTAAATAGCCATTTTTAGAAGCTTCTTAAATGTTGGGAGGGAGGGGGTCCATGTGTAGCTCCATCAGGAGGTAGTTCCAGAATTTTGGTGTCACAGTGAAGAAGGTCTTATTTCTCGTTAGCACGTTTTTCCTGATATTCATCTGAAATCTGGCTTCCTGTTGCTTGAGCCCACTGTTGTGTGCCCTGCACTCTAGGATGATCGCGAACAGATCTTGCCCCTCCTCTAGGTGATTACCTTTCAAGTCTCTGAAGACTGCGATCACATCGTCCCCCTTCTTTTCTCAAGGCTCAACATGGCCTGATATTTCACACTTTCCTCCTAGGGCTTGGTCTCCAGTCCCCTGATCATCACTTTATGTAGGATTCTGGGGACACATTTTGTGGTGCACACAAGAATCCACTCCCCTCTTGTGAGGCGCTAGGCAGGACGGTTCAGCTGTACTGATGACCTACTTGAATAAAAGCGACTGCAAACCGCACAACCCATCCTCTTCTGCCTTCCACTCGTGATGATCAGCAGCAGCAACAAGCCTGCCATTACTGTGTTTTAAAAAAGAGGTTTGCTGTCATTCGTGACTTTCTCAAGCCAACACTGACACATACAAAGAGTCTTCGTTAAAAACAGCCACTACCGGCAGAAAGTTTCCCCCGTAGAACAATTATTCTCACTTCTGTGTTTGTGACATTCAGCTACCTACCCCTGAAAGATTGTGTTAAAAGATAACACCCTGCAATTAAGTATATTGTAAAGTACACTGGGCTCCGTTGTCTGGAGGATGCTGGAAACTGTGGGCAAAAAGACTAACTTTTTCAAGCTACAATGCAGTTCATGGCTGAACGAGCTAAAGGCATGGTGGGGTCAAATGAAGACTGAGAATTATCAGATTTCCTCCAGCTACGCTCAACTGAAGGCAAGGGTCAGTTACTGTGACTTTGACATATGGGTCCGTATATCTTCCAAAAGAGATCTGTAGTACAAGATTTCTGATATTCTCATTATTTCAAATGAATGAGCTGTCACTGATCCAGCTTCCTAGCTTTTAGTCCTGCTGGACTGAGATGGATTACTAAATGCTTCATGGCACAGTGGTTAAACTGCAGTACTGCAGCCGAAACTCTGCTCACAACCAGGGTTCAATCCCAGATACCTGGCTCAAGGTTCGCTCAACCTTCCATCCTTCTGAGGCTGACAAATTGAGTACCCAGCTTGCTGGGAGGGGGGCAATGTATAGCTTGCATAACTAAATTGTAAACTACCCAGAGAGTGCCTTAAGTGCAATGGGGCGGTATATAAGCAGCATAATTTCCCCCCACCCATCTCAGTTACGAAAAAAATGGCAAGGGTTTCTTGACTCCCAACTTGGTGACCAATAGCAGCTACAAAAAGGGTCCCACTACATAACAGTCTAGGAGGCTAGAACTGTGATCTGTAGCAGCCCAGGTGTAGATTGGCACATATATACAGACAATATACCATATATGTCACATCAAGGCTTGGGGGTGTGTGTCACTGCCTCAGCTCCTGAGTCATAATTTTGTAATGTACCAGAGTGCAGTGGTTTGCAATCTTGGGCCCTCAGATGTTCTTGGACTACAACTCCCAGAAATCCTGGCCAGCATAGCAAGGGGTGCAGGCTCCTGGAAGTTTTAGTTCAAGGAACACCTGGCGACTCAGGGCTGGGAACTGCTACGTCGGGTGGATGACCTCAGAATTCTAATCAAACCACCAAACTACACAGAACTGCAAGCCTGAAGAGCAGATATGCCCCCTTATACAAAACAAGAGTTTTGATTCATGTAACAGAGGACAGAGAAGCAAAGTAGTTAGCTATTCATGAGCTTTTTCCTAATTAGTTTGTACGTTATGCAGCTATTTCTTCCTTTTAAAGCACATTTACCCTCCTCCTTATTGTTCGTTTGTTTAACTTATTTGCTGCCCACACTACCCAAAGGTCTCTTGTTGTCTTCATTGCAGGAATTCTTGAATTATAATGTTATACCATCCAGTTTGAACTCAAGATTCTTGTGTTATATTTTTAAAAAACTATTTTGATATTCTGTAAGCCGCCCAGAGTGGTAGAATATACCAGATGGGCAGGATATAAATCGAACAAATAATATAAAATAAGGGTTGGCACAAAAGCAAGCAATAAGCCCAATCTCTTGAAAAGATTCATCATGTGCCTGCCTTTAGGGAAAAGAGATTAGTTCTATCCACAGCAAATGAAGGTGATGCTTTGATAGAGCCCATACAGTACAGTGGTGCCTCGCTAGATGATGATAATCCGTTCCACTGAAATCGCTGTTTAGCGAAATCATTGTCTAGTGAAAAGCATTTCCCCATTGGAATGCATTGAAACCTGTTTAATGCTGCTTTGCGAACCACCGATCACCTGTTTAAATTGCTGTCTTGCAAAGCTTAGGTCCTGAAAACACCCGTTTTGCGAGTGCAGAGGGAGCTGTCAAAATCGTCGTCTAGCGAAAATGAGTTTGCGAAGCAGGGACCAAACATTGTCCAGCGAAATTCCCCCATAGGAATCACTGTTTTGCGAATTGCTATAACGATTGCAAAAAAGCCAATGTCTAGTGAAAAAACTGTCATGCGGGGTAACTGTCTAGCGTGGCACCACTGTACTTTGTTAGAGCCCATGCTTGGTTCCAAAAGATCACAGGTTCAACCTCCAGAATCTTCATGCAGGGCTGAGAAAATTTGGGTCCCGTCCCCCCCCCCCCCCCGTTTCCGAAGTTCAGGAGAGATGCTGGCCGTCTGCATGAGGAGATGGAGAGAGAGGAATCAACCTCTCGTGTTCCTTTGGTTCCAGAGTGAGCCACCAAGGGGGTCTACCACCAAGGGGCAGGAATGTACCCGAGAAGCTTTGCAGCTGTGAGGAAAAGATACTTGATTTAAAAGAATCGAAACCAATACACCACATACGTTGATCTCAAGAGAAAACTCGCCAGATATAAACAAGGTTTCCTTTTTCTTTTCTTTTTTAAAAGTTGATTTCTTAAACTTATGTGAGAAAGGAAGGATGTGGCCATGCACTGACAGACATGTGTAGTAAAAATGTCAGTCTTCTGGACAAGCCTCCTTGAATTCGGGTCTCTTCTCAGTTTCGCTGGCGACAGGTGGAACACATGTGCCAAGGGAGGGAAAAACTTTGGGGGCACCCAAAAGTGGCAAAGTACGCACGGCCCAAAAAATGCAACTAAGACCAATGTGCCCAGATCACACCCAGTAACCTGCATGGGGGCATCCACGTCTTTTGCAGAACTTTGAGAAGTGAACTCTCTGGACAACACCTCCCTGAATCCTCCAGTCAGCATGGCCAGCTGGGGATTCTGGGAGTTGTATTCCAAAAGGTAAGGAGTCAAAGACTGGTCCCTTCGAAACAGGGGAACCAACCATGGTAAGAAATCCAGCACTGGAAAACACAACGATACAAGAACCAATGGATAGCGGGCTGACATATCTACTCTACCGCTATTCTAATGGACAGTGGTTGAGGTATCTGGCTGTAGATACCTTTTATTTGACCACTCTAAAATTACACAAATCACAAGCTTTCATGGAGGAAACCCCTCTTCCTCAGGCTCAGCACAACACCTTCATGGATCACGCCGAATAACAGTTACAGGCAAAATATATAATATATTACAACACTGTGTTTTGGGACCGTTTCTCCCAAAGGATCAGCTAGCCACTTAGAAATAAACACAGATCATGGGATCTTTCTGCTGTTTCTCCCACCCCCATTATAAGGTCATGTAACAAATGGCATGGCTGAACCAGGATTTGAATCCAGACCTAAGTTCTAATCAGATACTACACTGAAGTAGCTCTCCCTAGGGTTTCTAAATCTCTCCAAAGATTTGTGAATACAGTATAGGTGTACAGATTTGCGGTTGGTGGAGGATAACTCCCAGAATCCCTCAACTAGATTTTTTAAAAAGCTGTAATAAAGACAAACTTGCAAAAACAAACAGGAATAATCAAGGATGTATGCAAAAGATATTGTAGAGAAGAAAGTGTTTGCTTCTCTCCTTTAATAAGTCCCCGAATCCTGCACAGGGTTTAGGATCACACGGAAGCAATATGCCGGAAAGCAGTGCAAAACAACTGAAAGCTAAATACAAAAGGACATGTCGTCTGTTGAACGAAGTCGACAAAATTTAATTTTTAAAAATATATATGTAGTAGACTAACTTCTTCATTATCTCTATGCCTTGGTCGCAACTGGCCAGAATACCAGGCAGCAGAGACACACCTTGTGTGCAGGACACAATGGGTGCGCTGCTCCACAACTCCTTTTTCCAAAGAAAAAGAAAAGGAGACCTTACCTTTAGAAAATTATACGTTTAAATGAAAATTGCAAATTCAGAGGGAAGCCAGCTCTCCTGTGCCCTTTCCCTCAGCAGAACTCTGCACG
Source organism: Pogona vitticeps (assembly GCF_051106095.1). Lineage (NCBI taxonomy): Eukaryota > Metazoa > Chordata > Lepidosauria > Squamata > Agamidae > Pogona > Pogona vitticeps. The sequence continues at coordinate 4,026,495 of NC_135790.1, forward strand.
TTAAGTGGGCACTCTTGCAGCCTGGAAGCCTTGCCCTGCTCAAGCACCTCCTTTTCACTGGTAAGAGAGAAAAACCTCAAAAGGGTGGGTGTGGAGCTAAAGCAAAAGTGACTGTATTAAGACAGCGAACCAGCGTGTTCGGTATTACATCCCAACCTTAAACCTTAAGGGTGGAGATCTGTCCCCAATTTCAACCACAGGAACCCCAGAACAACATGTTTTTTACACACACACACACACACACACACACACACACACACACACACACACACACACACACACACACACACACACACACACACACACACACACACACACACACACACACACACACACAGAGAACAATCTGAGGTTAAGAATGCCCTTTTCTCTTGTAGAGGGAGCTTGGTAAGGCATGCAACCTGTGCTCTTCAGCAGAGCAATTCGCAAAATCATCATCATCATCATCAAACAGCCTTTGCAGTACAGCAACACTGCCTTCTTGGCCTCATTACAGTTGCTCCTTCATGGCCACAGCAGCCCCCGCCCTGCTGTGCTAGGTGCTGCACACACACACACACAAATGCAGAAGTGGCCTCTGCATTGTGTGCATCAGAGGTGCTCAGCTATGCACCCTGTGGCTTGATGCTGCAGGCTGGCCTCGTCACGGCCAAGCCCTGCGCTATATTAAATGCAAACTCTCCTCTGTGGTTTGCTAGTACACACTTGGAAAAGGCAGCTGCCCGAGGAGGAGGGTGGGGATCACGAATTTTGACCAAGCTGCAAAAATCTGAGAAAAGAAGAAAACTGACTATCACTGATTGGTAGCTATCCCGGCGAGAGGATGGGAAAGGAGAGGGTGGCATGGGAAACTCCTGAAGGGCACATTTCCCAGGGTCCCCTGAAAGCTGGCACCAGCCCTGACTGATCCACTGGATGACACAAAACCCGTCAGGTTTGTCAAAATGGGCAACACGGAGTTAGTTACACAATGCTTTTGTCTATTCTTCACATACTGCCTCCCAGTTCCCATGCAAACTGGAACATGTGATACTTCTTTGTACGGCTCCAGGAAGGACAACATGGGCCAGGAATTAACAAGGGGAAAAAAGAAGAAGGAAGGATTGTCCAAAGCAGGCTAGGATGTCTTTAAAAGCGCAAATAGTAAATCTGAATTACACACACACACACACACACACACGGACCCCACCCCTAAAATAAGTTCAGCACTCTGGGTGCCTCCTGAAAAGTTCATATCGAAGTCCGGAGCAGACTTCTCGGCCCTGAATCATGGGACCCATAACCCCAAGTTGGGCTTCACAGAACTCAAAAAAAGCAAGGTTGCTGTTTGAAAATCACGAGGTTGTCTTCTCACTGAGAACTGAACAATAATGCATTTACCATTTTATTTTGCCCCCTAGCTTTTTAAGGGGGCGACAGAAGCAAAACCAGAGTATTTTCCTTGGGTTTATATATACTCTCAGTAGTGGCTGTCTATTCAGGTACCAATTCTGCATCAAGAGGTGTCCCCAGTTACGGAGTGCGCTATGCAAATCCAGGAAATGGGTGCTCATCTCCCCCCCCCATTTGCATAGTGACTTTCTTCTTCTGCTAGTGATACTAAAGAGGAAGGAGCTCAGGAGGGCCCTTTGACTACAGGAAAACCCGTCACTTCCTTCCATTAGCTTTCTGACACTTCACTAAGCAGTAACCTTACACTTTCACTCCCTTAAGGACTAGAAACCTACTCTCTTTCTAAATGAAAGGTTATCCGTTTCTCAGTAGGTTCCGTCTTTTTCCATAATAAATGACAGACGTGATTACAGAACTGAAAAAAGAAAAAAAACACTGACTTGTCAGGTTGTCAACCTGCCAGTAACAACAAGGCCAGGTCAAAGAAAGCAATCTTGACACATTTTATTTAATTTCTTTTATCCCTAATTCTGCTTTTCAAACAAAAGGGTTCGCAAGGCAGGCAGACCCATGGAGAAGGAGCCCTAGGAGGCAATTCTTCTGGATGAGGATGTCCTTGCAACCCAATTAATTTTCAGCTTCATAACCTCTCCTTTTCTACTCTCTCCCAGTCCTTGAAGAATTAAATTTAATGCATTCAACACTGCAGGTCATGAATGACGCAACGTTCCCGATTCCAGAGTGCTGGCAATGTGAGGCACAACCATCTCCATTAGAGATGGGCACAAACCGGCAGTTTGTTTCAGTTCGGAAGGTGGCTGAACGGGTGTTCAGTGTCCTACCCCCTCTGGCGGGCGCCCACTCAAAAGCAACAACCTGGTTTTCCTGACCCACCTCCTATGGGGTGCTGCCTCCTACCAGAGGGGACCGGGCAACAAACCGTGGATCCACCGAATTAGCACGAATTGCCGAACCGGAGGTTTGCACCCATTTCAAATCCCCATCGACGATTATGAGAGGCACCGTTTCACACATCAAGATGGCACTAGTTTAGAACAGGAGGGAAAAGGAGGGAAGTTAAACAACTACATGCAAACGTGTACTTCCCCACCGTAGCTAGTGAAGCTTGTTAACTCTGCTAGGATGCCTTTGTCGCCAACTCAGCAACAGCTTGATCAATGATTCCAGCTGGGATAACAGGTGATATTTGTGTTGTTTGCATTTCTGTTCCCCTCCTTCCTCATCCCACCCAAGCACGGGTATAGATACTTGGGTAACACAAAGCACACCAAATCCTGCCTGTATTCAGTGTCACCAAGCTGCATGCACTAATAGTAACCCCCAACAGAGATCTCGAGGTAAACGAGATATTTATAGAGTGGTTTCACCAAGGGCCACCTTCCCTCCCTCTGAGGTTCCATGGCTGAGTGGCGATTCGAACCCAGGTCATCTGAGTTCTAGACTCTGCCTGCCCCTTGCCCCCCCCCACAACTGCACAGAAGGGCACTCTCTGAATCTGGATGAAGGCCAGATCATTCTCTTATAGTCATTATTATTAATAAATCAATAATCATATGCCACCAAGTCAGTTCTGACTTATGGTGACCCTTTTTTTCCAGGATTTTCCAGGTAGACAGTACTCAGAGGTGGTTTACCCTTCCCTTCCTCTAGGGGGAGCCCTGGGACTGTGCAGCTGGCCTGGGGCTACATAGGCTTGCTTTACCCGCAAGAGGCAAAGAGGGGCTCAAACTCCCAACCTCTGGCTCTGCAACCAGAGACCCAAACCACTGCGCTATCCAGTCAGCTGTCAGGGAAGGCAGGCTTTCCAAACTACAGTCCCTTAAGCCGCCCTTTGAAATGAGAACGGGCTTCAGGAGGCTGATCTAGGAGATGGTCAAAGCGGATTTCCCCAGGACAGGGGCAGGTACCCAAGACCCTGATGGAGAGCAATAAAACCTCCTACCTAAGAGCGAAACCAAGCCAGGTAGCCGATCATCCCTGACAAAGCTCAGTCTGTCGTTAAGGTTTGCCAGCTAAGAGCCAAACTCCAGAGCCAGCCGCTCAGAGAAAAGGAGGAACCGCATCTTGTGCAAACCAGCTGCAGTAAATGACCTGTCATGCCTGCTAGCGGGACCTTTCGCTGGGTTCTGTTTCGTTTTCAGCTTTGTGCGGTTTTGTAAAAAAGGAAAAAGAGGTGGGAAATAAATGTGTTGAGAAACACCTCCGAGGAGGCCGCTTTATTGACGTGCACGACTATTCTAGACACTCACGAGGGACAATTTAAATATTTTTAAATAGACCCCACTTAGGTAAATGAAACCTAGTGAGTGTGCTGTAGTGGTTGAAGTTGCTGACTCTGCTCTGTATTGTAGGACCTCCCCATCCGCAGGATCAGTATCCACTGATTTGCTTATCGACTGCCTGAAAGTGCTAAAAACCAAGAAACATGTATTTACATGTATTTCCAGGATGCGTTTATCGGAACTGGTCACTAGAGGAAGCCAGAGCCCATGCAATATATAGCATTAGATACTTCTGCATTTTTTGGCACCCACAGGGGTGGGATTTGGAACCGATCTCCCTCGGATACCGCAGTCCTTCTGTAAAGACACCGGTTCAAATCCTTTTTTCCATGATTTTTGTAGAAGAGATTCAGAATTTTGTTACGCAAACATATATACACAAGCAAAACACTTTCTAAAAAAGTCCGGTGCAACCTTGTAATGTATTAAACTCTATTTTATGTCTGTGTTCTTGGAGGGGGAAGTCCCCCGTTATGTTCCTGTCTGGACAACGTCAATATCAGGTGATGGTCTGCATGGGCACCTCACAAATCTAATACCGTCTCATGGAAGCTGTTTTGTATCAGGATAAACTATCTATCCACCTGTCCCTGTATTGAACTTGGAACTTTCCTCCACTGGTTGCCAACCTTGGGTAACCCAGGAGTTTTTAGACTACAACTTCGAGAAGCTTGTGCTGGCCAGGATTTCTTGAAGTTGCCGTCCAAGAACACCTGGGGACTCAAAGTTGGGAGCTACTGCTCCAGACAAAGCAGGTAGAGCCTATCCTTATTTATATGACCTCAAAAGCAATGTACAATCTCTCCTCTTTACTACTGCATCCTCTCAACAGTCTCATACATACAGAAGAGTTGAAATGGGTTCAGAAAATTTCTGCACTGACTTTCTGTCTTATGACAATTCGTCCATCGTCGAACAGCTCAGAGCTCCCGTCAGCTTCCAACTCATCTTTATACTCTGAATAAAATGAAGGTTTTTCCATAAAACCCCTGTATCACTATAATCACGCATTGCCAGAAATTTATTAAAATTAAACACACACACACACACACACACACACACACACACACACACAACCCCAGCTTGCATGGCAAACTCAACATAGCTGCTCACCCAGTTGGTCTCCTTTGGCGAGTTAGACCAACCTCCAGAAGACCAAGGAAGGGAGCTTAGCAAAAGGTTGCGTTTGCAATTTTAATAAGCCAAGAACATGGAAAAGTGGCTCGATTAGATCTTAACTCCCAGAATCCCCTAGGTCAGCATGGTCACTGTGGCCTAACTGAGCAACTTTTCCAACTTTAGGATTAGGCAAACTTTATTAACTGAAGTGATACATCTGCCATGAGTACCCAACACCCTCAGGAAATACCAGAATCCTGGTCTCTGTACTTCTAGTGTGTAGCAGTGCTGTACTGTGCACTAGAAATTCAAAACTCTGCAACAGTATCTACACTACACAGTCATAGCCGTTTGTGATCAGCCCAACAGCCATTGCTCCATCCTACAGAATCTTGAGATTTGTAGTTCGGTGTGGGGCGAAGCACTCTTTGCCAGAGTGCTGTGGTGCTATAGCGGTGCTTTGGGGCTGAACATTTCAAAGTACCTCACCGAACGACACATGCCAGGATCCCTTAGGATGGAGCCCTGACATTTCAATGAAGCATCAATTTGCTACAGATGTGCAGTATCAAAAAACCCATTGGTCTCTTTGGACTTTGAAAAGAATTTTCTGAAACGCCTTCAGCAAAGAAGCACTGATCAAAACCTAACCGCCATGGGGATGTCTTAAAAACTGACAACTGTTTAAGCAATGGGATCTTAAAAGCAACGCTGGCCAGGATTTCGGGGCGTTATCGTCCAAGAACATCTGGGACCCGAGGTTTGGAACCAACTGATTTCAGAGTAACAGGCACGCAACCAAGAGCCCAGATCTGCTCATCAACCATCCAGAATACACCCAAAAGAAAAGAAAACCAACCTAATTTCACCGAGCGGGCTCTCAAACCTCCAAGTACAGGGTGATACTTTATATATCAGCCTTGATCTGGATCTAATGGCAGTCGTTGGTCTACACATCTGAAAGGCCCAAGGTCATTCCGCCCAAAGCATTATCAGCTTGGCCTATTCTCCTTTTTCTCTATCCCGTCCTCTGGGAAGCCTGCCAAATTTGTCTGGCTGACTACAGTCTACACAGCTTCCTGTCGGCAAGTTCCTAGAGCACAGGCTGATTTAAATCTCGTACAGAAAGAATACTTTCGCAAGCATGGACAAAGCCCTTCGTTAAGATATTGGGGATGGATTATGGACTGCCGACCCCATGCATCGCAAATGAAAATACAGATTTCAAGAGGAATGGCCAACTTGCTCTCGTCTGCTGTTCAAGTCCAGACATGTTACTAGTTCCTGAATATAAAAAAGACGCTGACCCATGTGGGAGTTTGCCAAAGTCGCTGTGCCTGGAGATGTTTAAAAATCCACAGTATTTGTAGAGGTTTTCAGATCTGAGGGGGGTTTTTTTGGAGGATAACTCCCATAATTGTTCAAGCTGCTGAAAAATACATATTTGCAACTTCTTAGATAGGGTTACCTATCCTTTTTCACAACAAGACTGCTATGTTTGTATCCCTTGTGAGATAAGCAGCCGTTTAAAACGTGAAGGGTTTTTTCCCCCCAGCATGGAGATTAAATTATGAGATGAGCTTTACCTGTTCTATTTCTGCCTAAAATGAAAGAAAAGCCCAGGTGGAAGAAGCAAGTGGAAGAAAGAGTATTTCTCCTCTTTGCAGGTATTTCATGAGTCGATGCAGCAAAACTGCCAAGCGATAAGAAACAGGTTACGTCTTCTTTGAAACGCATCTCATTAGATGGCCAATATGCTCCTCATGGCCTCTGCAACACAGAGATGGTCCTTACACTGGTCTGCTCTGCAGGGTTGTTGGAAGGATGACTGAGAGGATAGATCCAGGGCATGTAGCACACTTTAAGTGTTGCCAGGGAAAAAAGCTTAATATTCTTGAGCAAACACTTGATTATCTCATTTGTCTGCAGGTGGTTCTGCCATCCAAGGCATAACCCATATGGCTTTCCAGCCCAAAATAAACAAGCTGATAGGCCAGTGAGTAAGAATGCAATTAATACCTAGTTTCAGAAAATAATAGGGCTGGAGGTGGAGTACAGGATGTGGGGGATTACTGTTAGCATTCTTCTGTTGAATCAAAAGACACAAGCTAGGCTGAACCCGGTCACCTCTCTTTTAAGGCTGCTATCCGGCACCCACAGTGACCCTCTTCTCCACTACATAAAGGGTCCTTGGCATTAATCCCATAGCAAAGCCCATACAGTATATGACCCACGCCCAATCACATATCACCCCAGGGAGGCCAAGAAACACACAGAAACTATTATGCATGTATTATGTGCCATCAAGTCGATTGCAATTTACGGCGATCCTTTGCTGGGTTTTCCAGGTAGAGAATACTCAGAAGTGCATTACCCTTCCCTTCCACTAGGGGCACCCTGGGACTGTGTGCAGCTTGCCCAAGGCCACCCAGGCTGGCTCTTCTCCCAGGAGACACAGTGGGGGACTTGGAACTCCCAACGTCGGGCTCCACAGCCAGGTCCCGAAACCATTGAGCTATCCAGTCAGCTGTTACTGGAGAAGAAAACAATGCTTTGCATGCACCCAGAGCAAGAAAAATCCCACCACCAAGAGTGTAAGGCAGCCTTTTCCAGCATGGGAGCATCTCATGTACAATTCCCATCATCCCCAACTATTTGCCTGGGCTGATGGGAACTGGAGTTCAAACCATCTGGAGGAGAGCAGCAAAAAAAAAAAAAATCAGAATAAAGCCTTTTGCATCCATCAGTTGTGTGCAATATAGGTCTCTGACTGCAGAGGTTGGGAGTTTGATTCCCCCATGGTGCTGGACTTGACGGTCTATAGGGCCCCTTCCAGCTGTGCAGTCCAAAGGTTATTATGGCTAATCGTTATGCTGCCTGCATGATTCCAAGGGCTGCCTTCCAAAATAAAAGGAAGTACAATAACAGTGTCAAACTCCAGGTCTTAATCCCCTTCCTCCACTCACTGGGCAACCTCGAGCCAGCCCCTTCTTTCTCACTCCCTAATCGAGTGGAAGATAAGTTTCAAGGTATGACTGTTCTATTTTGGTGCTATCAGCCTGCAATGAGAAACAAAACTTCCAGATACGGAGCAACAGCCAAAGGAAAGTAGATACGAAGCATGCGAGGAAATATATTTTTAATGAGCAGAAAAAAATCAGCCGCAGTGCTTTTTTGAAGAATTAATACCTCGAATGTATTTTTTTAAAAAAATAATTTACTTTTTCTTCCTCTAAAAGTACACATGCTGGCTGGATAACTCATGTTTTAGACCCAGAGGTTGGCAGTTTGATTCCCCCTCGGTGCCTCTTGGGAGGTGAGCCAGCTTGTGTGGCGCCGGGAAAGCTGCACAGTCCCAGGGCACCCCCAGAAGGAGGGAATCATAGAAGAACGGTGTTGGAAGGGGCCTCAAAGGCCATCCAGTCCAACCCCTTGTTCAAGGCAAGCATCCAAATCAAAGCAGATCTGATAGAGGGTGGTCCAAGTTCCTCCTGAAGGCCTCCAGGGTTGGAGCGCTCCCCACCTCCCAGGGAACGGTAAACCTAGAAAACCCTGGGAAGCGCCACCAACTCACCATAAGTCAGAATTGATTTGATGGCTTGCAATATTATTATTAAATGTACACACATAATTCATCCATCTACAATTTTTGTTATTGGGAGGAAACCTCCCATCAGTTCTAATGCAAGAAACTTAACCCAAGTGCAAAGGCAGGCATGTGGGGGGTGGGGGGGCTGATCCTGCCTGATATGCTGGAGCATGGATATACATGGGATTGATCAGCTCCCTCCACCCCTTCCTAATGCAGACTGGATGCATTTTGCTTTGCCATACAACAAATGTATCCATCTAGGGTTTGTTTTTTGTTTTTTTAGGTAAAGGGTGTATTAAAATCAATGGGATTGCCAATGCAACCGCTGATCCAGAAAGCCTGATCCCTATTAGGGAGCCAATGCGGAAGAGGAAGGGGTCTTTAACCATTAGCCCTCCTGCTACAGTACCCATCCAAGAAGCCACAATTCCATTACCAAAAATACGCTTTCATTCAAATGAATTATTGTGTGGCAATACAGGGCGCCAAAAGGACTGCCTCAGTTAAACTATCCTACTTCAGGATGTCACAAGAAGACGAGGCTCACAAGAAACGACAACAGAGCTAGGAGAAGTGGGTGGCGGTAGGAAAAGAGGAAGACTTGACATGAGATGGATTGATTCAATACAAGAAGCCACTGCTTTGCGTTTACATGCTTGCAGAAAAGTGAAGGTAGGAACGCCCTGTGGGCGGTATGGTTTGCGCCAGCAAAGATATTGCCCGATCGCCAGTCAATGGAGTGAACCAGCTTGTCCCCCACAGTGGACTAAATTAATGAATGAATGAATTTCCATTTTTATACTGTCCCATTAACGGCCGTGTATTCAGCCTACAGTATTTGCAGCCTCGAGAAAGCAGGGTTATTAACTGAATATAAACAGTTTAGGGGTACTCAGAAGGTGAGAAATGACTGTGTCTCATCATGACAAGGGGCTTTGCCAAGAGCGAGCTTCCTTAAAGGACCCCTTCCATCCTTGTGGGCCAAGCCCCCCCAAAAGTAAAAGAATTAGGGGGCACAGAATGAAATAATTACTGCTGAAAAAGCTCTGCATAGTGTGCTTAACAGTGTATACCGTAATGTGATCTTCAATACAATAAACACATTAAATGTATCTAACAAAAAGAATGCAACTGTTTCTAACTCCACCACCTTGCAACATATAGCAAAAAGTACAAAACAATGATAACTACGGAAATATAGTACACGTATCAACCAATACATATATCACACATTAGGAATCTCAGGTTGGCCGCGAAGAATCAATGGTGCATAGTATCTCAGAAGTCCCTATTGAGTTCCTGATATGCCTGAAACGGCTACAGCTGCTAGACCAAAAAAAAAAAAAAAAAAAAGGTCTAAGGCATGGATTGGGGTTGAGCTAGAAGACCATTGCACATACACTGCGTAATCCACCGAGAAAGAGCTTGCGCCAGACCACACCGCAAGTGGCCCAAAAGTTGAGCGATTTCCTCGCCTGGCTTGCCAGCCTTAGCTTGCAAATTCTACACTCTGCAAACTTCTCTGTTGCCAATTCCCTAGCTGTGTTTGTTGCTGCAACTCTTTGCTTACACGCTTCATGTCTAAGATCCTTGCTTGGAGGTTGTTTTGCCTGCATCGTTACAAAAACATTTTTTCTCAATCCGAGCACAGAGGCGCTGGAGCTGAGCGGAAGAGGGGCATCCATGAATGTAGCAGCTCCTGGGTTCAACCTCCAGGAAAGACTGGGTGGGAAAAAATCCCTTTTCTCTGAGGTTCCAAAGAGCCTCTGCCAATCTCTATTATGTTCAACAAGTTCAGATGATGGGGTCCCCCTCTTTCACTCAAGCATGCACTGGGGGGGATTCTTTTCTCATACGTTCACCCAGCAGTAAAGCTTCTATTGCAACCCACCCTGGTTCGACCCGTAGCGAAAGGCTCACCCTTGACCTAGCAGCTGAAATCTGATGGTGAATTCAGAGCTAGATAGAGCAGAGCTTGGAAATACGTTCCCAGTATTCACCTGCAAACACAGCCATTTCCAAAGATCTGACACACGACATCAGACCACCATCAGCGGCGCAGCATTGACAGTGGTGGATTGGGCCTACAGAGATGCGGGTTCTAGTCTCTACTCTTGCTGCCATGTGGGGCTAAGTCACCCACCCGCCTTGACCTAACTGGCAGGGCTCTTGTGAGCATGCATGCTTTCGCTTATTCATTTATTCATTATTGGCAGCCTAACGGATCTCCCATCTTTCTTCCATGGGTTCAGAGTGGCATAGATTGCTCTTATCATTTCATCCTCACATCAGTCTTGCAAGGTTGGTCGGCTTCACAGTAACAAGGTGAGATCGGTTAACCTGTTACTGGCCCAAGGTCACCCCGTGAGAATCAAAGCCACAGCCGTTGAGCCCAGCTCTGTGAAGATACTGCTGCACTGGCAAATAATAGAAAGTGATGAGTTTAACCTATAAAGTCCTAAATGGCTTGGGCCCAAGCTATCTAAAAAACCATATCTCCCCTTATGAACCTACCCAGGAGTTAAGATAATCCAGGAAGGCCTTTCTCTCCATCCCACTGCCTTCACAGGTCCACTTGGTGGGGACACGAAAGAGGGCCTTCTCTGTGGCTGCTCCCAGACTCTGGAACTCCTTGCCACGGGAAGCTAGGTTGGCCCCATCATTCCTCTCCTTCCTCAAGCAAGCAAAGACCTTTCTCTTCAGGCAAACTTTCCCTCAGGGACTGCAGCCTGAGAGTTTTTTAAAAAAAACCTGGATTGTTGTGGTCTGTTGTTTTTAGATGTGCTTTTTTTTGGTATTGATTTTAATTACCATTTTAAATATAATATTTGCGGTCAGTCCTTTTTCAATGTTTGTATTCTCACTGTTTTTAGTGAGAAAATGTCATTTTTTTTAAAATTGAGGTAAGCCACCTGGGCTCCTTTTAAGGAGAAAGGTGGGGTAAAAAAAAGATTTAAAATTAAATAAATAAATGATAGGGGGAGGAGGGAGGATAGAAACAGGGACCTGGGCCATTACTGTTCAGCTCACTGGAAAGGCCATTTATAAGTGCAATGAAAAAAATAAGCAAAAATAATCCATGGTTGTTCTGAGGCATCAAGTCATTTCTGACTTATGGAAACCCTATGAATGAATGAATAAATGATTTCCAAAAGGTCCTGTCATGAACAGCCCAGCTCACCAAAGGCCTCAATTTACTCATTTGAGTTTCTCCTGAGTTTGAGACAGACAGACAGACAGACAGACAGACAGACAGACACACACACACACACACACACACACACACGTCTACCCCAGTTCCCCTTGCAAAGCAGTCCATAGCTATTTTCAGCTTGGCAACGTTCTGTTTTTTGGACCAAAAAATAAAATAAAAGAAGACCGCGCGGTTTTCAAAGTCTGATTCTTCTGTCTCCTTCATGGAACAAAGGCAGAGAAGGGTTGTTAAAAAAGGGAATTTTCCAGTCTCCAGCGAGAAGGCTTGCAAAACCAACTAGGAAAATCTCAGTCCCTGGTTCTTTTTTGTTTTAATCACCTTCCCCTGGCATGGGCCGATGGGGGGGGAGGGCACACAGGAAAGGGCCAGATCCACCTGCCACACCCTGATGCTACCGCACACTCGGCTCTTTATTCCTGCGCCGCCGTCGCCGCGGCTGCCGAGGCCGCACGGGGTGAGAGGGAGGGAGAGATGTCTGGGCCTGCCACTTGCCCGTGTGGGAACGCGCCCGCCAAACTCAGCTGGCATAATCTCGGAAGAGGAAAGGCACCTGATCAAGTTAGGCATCAGAACCTTTTTTACTTGTTCCAAAAAAAGAAAATTAAACAACAAAACAAAACACACAAAAAGGCAAAACACAAAGACCAACTCTCTGGAGTTTAGATGAGGTGATCACCTGGATGTCCACCGCGGTGCGCACACCTGGGAGGAAGGCGGGCGACCATCAACCCTCCAGGAGAAAATCCCTGGAACCCCGGAGGTGTCTAGACCTTGAATTTCATTTCTTTTCCTCCAAAAGGACGGAGGAGACGCAAGCGGTTCCCTCTGACCTAGACAACTCGGCCGGACAAACCCCCAAAGCGAGGCAGGCAGAAGAGGGGAGGGGGGTCTCACCGGGAACGCAAAGCCCTCCGCACATGTTCAGGGGACCTCTCGCTCTTTGTCCCGGCGCCTTCCAGGGCCAGGGGCGCCCCCGACCCTCAGCCCCAAACCAAGCAAAGGAAGGCCGAGGGACCCGCTCCGGCGCTCAGCTCCCCAAAGGAGCGTTCGTCCCCACCAGCTCCGCCACCGCCGCGTCCTGCGCTTCGAGGGCGCACGGCGGTCCCCCTTTTGCGCGCGCTCTCTCGGGGGCCCCCAACCTAGCTCGCTTCCCAGGCTCCCTCCCCCAGGCGCCCTCGCCTGTTGGGCGGCTCCAGCCGGGCCCCGATCCCGGACTCACCTCGCGGCCTCTCCTCGGGCCGGTGGCGAAGGGTGGTCCGGCGGCTGGCTTGGAACATCGCCCTCGGGGATCCTGCGGGATGGAGACCGCGCCAAGCTCGCTGCGCGCAGCGCTCCGCTCGCTCCCTCTTTTCTTTTTTTCCGGGTTCGTTACGTTTCTCCCTTAGCCCAACCCAACCCCGGATGTGAGTCCCAGCAGGGCGCGCAGAGGCAGGCAGGCAAGCTGGCTGGCTGGCTGGTTAGGCTGGGCTGGCCTCAGACGGCAGGCGCTTTAGGGTCCGCTTAAACGCTGCAGCGCCCGGTCGTAGGGACAGCTGCTCCGAGCGGCCGCGGCTCCCCCCGGGCATCCTCAGCTTTCCCAACCCACGTGCAGGGACCCGGATCAGAACCGGGGACGTTACTTTGGAAAAGTGAAAAAAAAGTAAAGTTGCTTCAGCTCGTTACGTTCCAAGAAAACGCCTCCATTGCTAGCTGCAGGTTTTAGCAGAGCGTGGGAAAGTGGTTTGTCCTATCGCAGCTCCTAACATCCCGCGCCTAGTAGTTAGTTGCCTGAGATGCTGGGAGTAAAAATAACTCCCAAAAGTAACTTTTCTGAGCTCTTGTTCCTCAAGGACGCCTTTCTTTTCCTCCTTATTCGAATATAATTAGGGGCTTTCGGTTACTTACACCATCTGGCTGGGTAGCTCAATGAGTTAGGAACCGCAGTTCGATCCCCCACTTGCGCCTCCTGGTAGTTAGGTTGAAGCTCACAGATCAGTTGTTAGTCATAGTAAGTCATGAGCTCTGTTTTCTTACATTCTATTCCTTTTGGAGTTGAGAAGACACCTGGAAAAAATAGGTCTGTGTTTCAATAATAAATAATAATTCTCATTTATAGTGACCCTTTCCAGGATTGCTCAGGCAGAGATTACTCATAAGTGCTTTACCATTCCTTTCCTCTAGGGGTGCCCTAGGACTGTGCAGCTTTCCCAAAGCCACCCAGGCTGGCTCTTCTCCCAGGAGACACACGTGGGGAATCGAACATTCCCAACCTCTGGCTCTGCAACCAGATAGCTAAACCCCTGAGCTATCCAGCCTCCTCAGCCTTGTTTTAATTAAGCATAATCATGGGGAAGCCAAACCAGTGGCCTTTGAGAGGAAACCACAGGTGCATAAGGAGGGTCGTCGGCTCGACAGACAAGAACCCAAGCAAAGAAAGAGCTTTAAGTATTTAGGAGTATTCAAGATCCTTGATTCTGCAGGATCTATCTATCTATCTATCTATCTATCTATCTATCTATCTATCTATCTATCTATCTATCTATCTATCTATCTATCTATCTATCTATCTATCTATCTATCTATCTATCTATCTATCTATCTATCTATCTATCTATCTGTCTGTCTGTCTGTCTGTCTGTCTGTCTATTACGCTTAAATGCCGCCCATCTAGACATTGTCTATTCTGGGCGGCTCACAACACGCAAAGTGAAAACAATTGATATATAATAACGATTTTGCAGCGATTTACAGCAATTAACAATACAGTAGTTCAAGATGGAGAGAGAAAAGTCAATTAAGTGGTGCCCGGAGGGAACCTGTCTAAATAACCAGGTCTTAAGTTGGTTTTTGAAAATTGAAAATTTGAAAATTCAGTTGGTTTTTGAAAAAAGGATCAGCTGCTCTTATCACACAGCACAAGAGATGACTCATTCCTGGGCAGAGCTTGGCTTTTGGAACTGCAATTTTACAGGAAAGGGGTTATTTCCAGGGGTTTGTGGTTTTGTTGTTGTTGTTTTGCATGCAGTTGAACCCAAAATGTGCTGTGGGGGGGGGAGAAATGTGTGGTTGGAAACAGAGAGATGTGCAGTTGAAGAAAGTGGGGGGAAAACCTAGAAAAGTTATGTGTACAGTATCTGTTTGTTAAGAACCTACATGACAGGCAGTGTCAGGTAACACTGTTGATTTAAGGGTTTATGGAGAGCTTGCTTTCCCTAAAGCAAAAATGCCCAAGACCATATTAAAAGAGCTTCTTCTTTTTGGGCAGACCCTCCTCCTGTTCCCGGTCAAAAGCACTGGAAAAAAAATCTGCCTGCCCTATTGATGGTAGCAAAAGAGACAAGGGGGGGGGGTGCAGCTGCAAAGGCCGCTTTGAAAAAATGAAAAACAAAGCCGTGTTATTCATGCTGGAATTGCTCTGATGCAAATAGCCGTGTACAGGCCTACTTCCAGGAGTCCCACTTCCCCTTTGTGAAAACATTTTGCTTATATAGACAGATTGGTAAAGAGGGGCTTTTCCCCCCCCAATAAAGCCACTTCCACAACGGTAGGACAGAGACACCGTATTTCCGTAGTAGACATTTATTTATATCTTTAAAATGTTTCTAGGCCGCTGTTCTCCGAAAAGGAGCCAAAGTGGCACATAGTATTCATTAGAGACGGGCAGAATTTGTCATTTTAGACCAAAACGCCCAGAATTAACATGAGAAAGAAAGAACGAAACCCGAGAACTGGCCGTTAGCCAGCTACAGTCCAAAGGCACAAAGCTGTATTCCCCCCCTCCCCTGGTTTGCAGCCTGCATTTCTGCACTCATCTGTACGAAACAGACTCGCCGTGACCATCTGCCAAGAAATTTTGGGGACTTTTTTTCCACGCTGCCCACCAAATATAGCGTGATGAAGACGGGTTTAGGCCAAAAGCTAGCAGCTAATTGTTCTCTTGTGTTCTCGAAGGCTTTCATGGCCGGGACCCTTCAGAACACGGCCAAAGAGCCCAAAAAACCCACAACAACCATGTTCTCTTGTATTTTTTAAAGGGGGGGGGCGTAAAGGTATCACTTGCCCTTGACTTTGTATTGTGTAAGGAAGGTCCACAAAGCGTTGTGTTGCTGTTTTCTCTGAACCAGTGGCAGACATGCCAAAGCCTCTGCTATCTAGAACCTGGTGTGAGGTGGGGCCTCGTCACAACTTCCAGATCTTATAAGTTTATAATTTAGAACATTTATTTATACATTGGCTGCAGATCTTCTTAAGCAAATGATAATCGGTCCCAGTGGTTTTCTATCTTGCCCCTGTAGGTGAAAAGTACTTAGTAAGTGTAATTAAATTAACCACATAGTTTTCCTCTGTTTCATGATCATAACCCCACTATCTTTTTCTTTTGTCCTTTTTGTGCACCTGTTTTAGACTGTAGGCTCCCTATGGCAGGGATCTGTCATTCCTCTTCTTTGCAAAACTTAATGTATGTAAACATCACTATTTTATTAAATGATATATAGGAACAGGAGTAATAATGTGTGGATCTGTGCCTTGCTTCTGACTCTTTCCTGGGGGGTGGGATGTGTGAATGAGAAAACAGAAAGAGAAAATGGGGCAATTTAACTTTTAGTGTTGCTGGCTGGAAAGCTCAGTCAGATATCTGGCTGTGGAGTCAAAGGTTGGGAGTTCGATTCCAAACTTTGCCTCGAAGAGCCAGCCTGGGTGGCCTTGGGCAAGCTGCACAGTCCCAGGGCGCCCCCAGTGGAAGGTAAAGGTAAAGCATTTATGTGTATTCTCTACCTGGAAAACTCTGAAAAGGGTCACTCTGAGTCACAATTGACTTTAAGTAAATGATACTTGGAAGTCCTGATACATGGCCATGTTGTACCAGGACTTCCAAGAATGAGCAGGAAGAGACATGAATAAGCTGCCATTTCTCTATCCAGATGTCTTGTTTATTTAAACTGATTCCATTTCCAGTCATTTAGCCCTGTGCCAACTCTGTTTTCCCCTGGGGATGTTAGCACTCACTTCCTTTTTGACGCATCACCAGCAAAACTCAAAGCATGCAGCTGTTCCCCGGGGGTGGGGATAGTTTGGGCAAGTGAACAAGCCAGTAACCTAGCCACTTGAGGGCTCTGTGTAGTTATGAAAGCAAATGCAAGAAATTTCTGAGCCCAAATGGGGGGCTGAGTAGATGTGCAGCATTTCTAGATGGGTGCCTGAATTCAATAGGACCACTCTAGTGAAATTAAATCAATGAAACAGATTCAACAGCCGTTGATTTCATTGATCTATTCAAGCAGGGACTAGCAATTGCTGAACTATTTTACTGTGCAACCCCCCTTCCTCATTGGAATTTTTTTTGGAGGGGTGGGGGTGGCAGCTTCCAGACAACAGCATATTCCACTCGTAAGGCTCCTGGTTTTAATTTTCTTTGGTTTTTCTTCTTATTGAGGGAAATCAGGTCAGGAAGCTATCATGGAATAGCTGTACAGTGCATTTTGACTGTCTGGAAGCAGCCTAGAAAAGGAGCGCTGTCTTGAATACCTGGATCTTCTAGATTTGTATTCTGGAATTTAAAAAAAAGAACAAAAACCGAAACCCAGAGATGCTCTTGCTTTCACCACTTGGCAGCGGTTATGGAATTTCTGCCAAGGTCTTCCAAGAAAAACCAAGCCCTAGGAGAAAAGACGGAAAGCACGGGACATGTTTAGCCTTGAGGAAAGAAGATGTAGGGAAGATGGGACAGCACTTTTCAAAGAGTGCTACTCTTTTGTCTAACAAGGTTGGGAAAAACATCCAATCCACATCACTAGAGGTGGAATTTGAAATGTCCATCTCAGAACCTGTCTGCAGCTCCTGTTTTGAAATTTTATTTTCCCAAGAAGGGAGTCCAGCAGACACATCTGGCTAGGATTTGGGAAACATTTATGTTTTTTTTCTCCACCGCTCTGACACCCAGCCTGGTGAAGACCTGTCTGTATGAGATCAGAAGCTAGCATACATTTGTGGATTTTTTTTTTTTAGTGGTCTAGCCAGCTGGATAGCTCAGTGGCGTGGAGCTAGAGATTGAGAGGTTGACTGTCCCTCCTGGGAGAAAAGCCAGCCTGGGTGGCCTTGGGCAAGCTGTACAGTCCCAAGGCTCCCCCTAGAGGAAGGAAAGGGTAAACCACTTCTGAGTACTGTCTACCTAGAAAACCCTGGAAATAGTCACAATCAGAATTAACTTGATAGCACACAATTATTATTAATAAAGAGTACTCTACATCAAGAGCTGACATTTCCTCCACTGATTGCCAAGATGTGGAGGGAATCTGCCCCCCCATCAATTTAGGAATGGGTGAAAACTGCAGGTTACTGAGACTTCTATCAGTACAGTGGGGTAGCCACCTTCTTTCCAGGTCCTGTGCTCTCAAGAGACCATGGTACAAGGCACTGATGCTGGCCTGCAATACATTCACACAAAGCTGCTGCAGAGGAGAACCATCTTCTGTCAAGGAAGCAAGTAGCAAGATTCCCAGTCTCTATAAATAGTTCTGCTTTGCCTGTGTGATCTTTTCTCCTCTGACTCTGGTGCAGAAAAAAAAAAGGCTTTCAGAGCTAGCTTTATCCAGTCACAAGATGTACAAAAGATACTCAGAGATTTTTGTTCTGTTGTCTTGTGTTGTTTCAATACAGAACAATGCAATTACTAGGGAGAAAGCAGAAGGAGATCTACTGTAGATGAAGCTTTCTTGGAAAACGTCAGCAAAAAGCAGCTGTTTTATTTCCTAGGCTATCACCATGGGGAAACAGGAAACCAAGTAAAGTGAATTTACTAGAAGCTGAAAGGCAGGAACGTCTTAAAAGGGAACCTCACACATCATCATCATCATCATAAACTTAAAAAGGAAAGGAAAACCACAAAAGTGAAGAGTGCACAATCTAATGCATTCATCATTACAGTGGTGATAAAAGTAACTTCTTGTGTCCAGATCTTGGGCATATTACTTTTTGGATTACAGAATCCTGCAGGCAGAACTGGTGAGGATTCTGGGATTTGGAGTCCAAAATGTCCAGGTTCTGGTGGCAAGGGACCTTTCTGGAATGGGGTGACCCTCAATCCATCCAGCACTTACCAATCAATAGTTTTCCTCCTGCCTCTGGATTCAAAGAGCGCCGGGCCTCTCTGCTCTCCCTCTCCGCCAAGAGTCTGTTGTTGAGGACAGTCATGTTCTTAGATTGCTCTGTGTTCAACTGCACGAAACTAAACCTTTTATTCTTTCTCCTACTAGAATCTCAGAGTGAATTTTTGAGACCGTAGGTGCCAGTCAATGAGAAATAGGGGTGGTCCACTTTTGGAAACTTGAAGCCATTGTTTTGTGAATCTCTGCATTTCTGCTCAACAGCTAGAGGGATTTAACAAGAAATTCAAAGCTCAGCAATAGCACATTGCTTTCTTGCCACTTTTTTTTACTTTAACAAAAAATGGGTAAGAGACTGACATGACACTTGAAAAATTATTGGCCACCATTCTACTGCTGGTTTATGCTTGCACAAACTGGGTTTCCAGACCCAAATATTAGGAAAAGTTACTTTTGGAGGACTACAGTTCCCATATTCCCCTTTCCAAGCATCCTGGCTTGTGGCCAATTCTTGGCTTTCATCCCCCCCCCCCCCCATGTTAAATAGTCTCTAGCTAAATTGCTCCTCCAACTGGAGATGCTATTAATGATATTGAGGACCTCTGATTTTCAAATGACTCAATATGCAAAAACCTTCAATTTCTCTCATTCACACAATGGAAATAGTCTCACAACCACCTCCATTGCAGATACTAATGGACAACAGTAGCCTCTCCCAAGTGTTCCTCCTGAACCCCTAGGACTTCCCATCTCTTGGAAGACAGAATTGGACGTACCTCCTAAATCGCTGTCCGCGGGGAAAGACTCCATCCCACTTCCAGGGAGTCTTATCTGCATTCTGAAGTTTTAGCACTTTGATTCCATGTTAAATGGCTGGAATTTGTAGTTTGGAGTAGTTCTTGGAAGTACTCAAGGGGGCGAGTCAAGCAATCCTGCACTCCTTAGGCAATGTGAGATTTTTTTCCCCCATTGACCTCAAAGCCTAAGTCTTTAGAGTCCCTCACCAACCTACCCACTAGGCCTCCTGTGGCTCTTCACAACAACAGCAAAATATTGTGGTCAGATCAAGAGTATTGTAAACAGGCTCCTGGAACTATTGTAGAGCATGAACTGAACGTGAGCCAGCAGGGCAATGTGGCTGCAAAAAAGGCAAATGTGATTTTAGGCTGAATTGAACAAAGCATAGTCTCCAAATCTTGCGAGATACTAGTTCTCCTCTATTCAGCAGTGGTCAGGCCTCACCTTGCGTACTGTATACAATTCTGGGCACCACACTTGAAGAAGGATGCCAACAAACTGGAGCAAGTTCAGAGAAGGGTAGCAAGGATCAACAGCTAGTTGGAAGCCAAGCCCCATGAGGAAAGATGGAAAGAACTGGGCATATTTAGCCTTGGGAGAAGACGACTGAAGGGAGATAGGACAGCACTTTTCAAATACTTGAACGATACTCATACAGAGGAGGGGCAGGATCTGTTCTCTGTCATCCCAGAGTGCAGGACACATAAGAATGGGCGCAAACTGCAGGAAGCCAGATTTAGTGTGAATATCAGGAAAAACTTCCTAGCTGTTAGAACAGTATGACAATGGAACGTATGACCTCAAGAGGTGGTGAGCGCTCCAGTGCTGGAGGCATTCAAGAGGAGAGTGGACAAACATCTGTCAGATCTGCTTTGCCTTGGATTCCTGCCTTAAACCGGGGGTTGGATTTGATGGCCTTATAAGCCTCTTCCAACACATTATTCTAGGATTCTATGATAAACTTGCTCCAGCAGAGTCCTGGAAATGTGCAACGTGTATGCCTCAAAAACACACGGCTGTCAGCCTTTAAAAATGAAACTAGAAAGAAGAGCTTCCTCCCCCCCCCCAACACAAACTTTCCATACAAGAAAAAGAGGTAGGGAGGAAGCATACCCAGCTTGGAAACACATTTTTTATTATTATTCAGGCAATGGAACATGGGAAAAATATATTAGTAATCCTTATAATAATCTCATTTGTGTGAGTATAATTCTTACAAATATTTACCTGACATACAGTAGAAAAGGGAAATTATCATACATATCAAATATGTGAAGGTGGGAGCTTACACCCACTGTACAAAGCAAGCAGGACTGCAGGGTTGCCTTGGCCTGGGGGAGGATCTTTGCCCGATGGCACCGGGCACTCAATTAACAGTCAGCTTACGGCGGAGTTTTTACGAGACGTTTTGTAACATACAAGAGCTTCGGGCAATTGGACATAGACAGAGAGCAATGGCCATCGTGCGGCAGGGGGGGGTCCTTGGTACAAAGGGGGGCTTGTTTAGATTTCAAGGCAGAGAGGGTGAAGCGTGGCAGTTCTGGGGAGAAGCAAACACCCGCCATGTTGGATTTCTATTAAACGGGATCCAGTCCAGGACAGGAAACCGTGATGTTGTTGGGCAGCCTGTCCTGTGAGCTCTAGGCAGAGGACCAATGGAGAGGGAAGACGTGTGCTGCAGCATCCATCCGTTTGCAAAAGATGCTCATCTCTGATCTACTACAACTTTTCACCAGCTATTGGTGTGATATCAGGATATAATTCAATAGTGTGTGGATTCCCCCCCACCTACAGAAACATCTGAAAGCCCTTCAGAATGGAGCAAAAGTTTCACCCTCTTGGCTCTGGAAAAGGATGGGAATTATTTGGATTCACATTTAAACTCTCTCTTTAAAAGCCAATTTTCTTCTCTCTAAGGTAACTGTCTCTCCATAGGAAAACTTCTAAAGAACTCTTTGAAGAATACTTAAGAAGTTCAGTTCTTTGCTAGAGCTTCTGATGAATTGTGACTTTCTGACTGGGAGTCTCGCAGCTGTCCTGGTGAATTTCCCCCAAAAAGAAGCACCATAGTAACAAACTCTACCTCCTTATCCCAGGAAAAAAGCAAGACGAAATACAAGCGACGGCGATCGGAAGTATTGAAAGACACAAAGTATCAGTGAAAAAAGCAATGAACTAGTGGGATAAGCTAACGTCGTATGGATGGTGGGAAAAAGAATGGAACCATCAGGACGTACAGAAACAACTGCTGCATCTGAATCAGTGCTGCGTGGAGGATGGCAAATAAATGAGCAAGGCCTTGCACAGGTCAAGTTTATTCTGAGCACTTCCCCTAACGTGGAAGAACAGACGCCAGAATATACTGCAGGAACCAGTGCTCAGAACTGTTAAAATTTAACTGGTTACCTGTAATTTGTTAGAATGTTTAACCAACCAGTTTTTCTTTCAATCACTTGCAAAACAAAATCACTTCCAATTACTTGTTGGTGGTAATTTGTGGAGGATGGCCATTTTCACAGCTTTTAACTGACGATTTTAAAATTTAAAGGTAACACGCCACTAACAGTGCACATATACTGACCTGCTGTTAAAATACCCACTCAAACGTCTTCATATTCATGATTTAATTTTCTAAGGGATGGTAACATTTTAGCTTTAACACGGATGTTTCTAAGGTCTAGCTGGAGTTTCCTGGCCCCTAGATGTTTAGCCGAAGGCGCAGACAGGTTTACTTTGACATGCATCGGAAGGAGAATAATCAATGTATACGGATCTATACTGAGCACGGACTACCTGCATTTTCTGCTGTCATCAGAACCAAGTTGTGTCCGGGTATTCAAGACAGTTCAAAAGCAGGTGTGGGCATAGCAGCCTGGCATGACCCAGTGTCAAACCCGCTTCTGAATGCAGGGACAACTGGATGAGGACTGGCCCCTTTGCTGGTATGGGGGCTGCCTTCAAGCTCTACGTGAGAGAGCTATGCTGTAAAAGCACTAAAACCGGCCGCCTGCTGGTGCGGACACAGGAAATGTCCCCTCCTGAAACCCATTGCCTGCCAGCCAGCCGGTCCCCTTTCCAATCCTCTTGCAAAGGTTATCCCCAGATGGAAAGAAAAATCCCACAGAGATGAGATTATAAAGACAGCCAGCTCGGACATCATTTCCTTTTGGCTCACCAGATCCTATCAGGTATAACAGTTTTACCAATTTATACCACACACACCACCCACTATATAGAACTATAACCATTATATATATATAGTGCAACACTATATATTAATATATATTTCATATCCGCACAGACTATAATAACCATATTATAGTTAATAATTGTCATTCCTTAGGAATCTTCTTCACCCACATTCCAGTGGCAGGCTTGGGAGGCACACAAGACAAGAGGGTGTTTGGCACGGTGCGCAGGTGAGTTCGTGCGCGCACATGCACACAATGGACAAAAAGTGCAACCACTGAACAGCTGGCCAACAACTGGACGATGGGCTAAAGCCACAGGGTCTGAGGAGAAAGCAGGGCTGTCCCTGGAGGAAATCTCTCCTGTCTTTGCTTCCACCTCCCCTTTCGGGACTGCCCAGCCTGCCTTCCTCACTTTGGGTGCCCCCGAGGTTATGAGACTACCCACCTCCATAATCCACAGCTGGGTGTAGCTTATGTGCATGGTAGTCCAACACAGTGGGCAAAGCGCCAGGTTGGAGAAGGAGTGCAGTCCGGGGGAACCTGACGACGTGATTGAAAACTCACACGCAGGAGGGTAATGCAACAGGCTTCACCTCCAGTCTCCCAAGAACTGATGGGTAAGCCTCATCCCTCCACATCGTCATCAAGAGGAGTAGATTAACCAACATTTATAGGAATTGTCCCTGTAGCTGGGAGACAGGACGGAGGAGTGCCTCTTCCGGCGCTCCCTTCTGCTTGCTACCAGCCACTTCCGGGTGAGCAAAAAGCTGCATAAAATGTTTTAAAAGAAGCAAACAAACCAGGTGAAGAATCCTGGGGCCCAAAGCTTAAGGTTCAAGATGCCAGGCTCCAAACACACACACACACACACCTGTTGGCTGGCCTAGTGTATGATCCTGAGTGTGCCCCCTTTCACAACCACAAGCTGCTGGCCAGAAGCAGTGTGGCAGTGAGGGGATGGACGTGAGAAAGGTGAGAGGAGAGTGTGACAAGAGTGTTGCAGTGGAGGAGTCTACCGTGACACGTGAATAAAAAGTGAGACATTCCAGACAAGCTTGCTGAGGAACCAAACCACCTCACTGGAAAGGCTGGCTCTTTCTGCTCAAAAGGAAAAGGGTTTTCACTATTGATTTGATGAGGGGAGGGCACCCTTCCCCACATTAAGCTCCCCAACCACCCTGAAGGGTCAATGGGTGACTACGATTCAGGTTCCACCTCCAGAGCATTGGAGGTGCAGCCTATATGTCATTAAAGGCATTTGGCCCAACCATAAGGGCTAGAGATCTTGTTTGACCGAGGAAAACAGACACGTCACATGGTAGCAGAGGTTCTCAAGATGCTGAAGATCCTAAAGACGGCATGTGAAATTTACTATGCACAGAAAAGCTGCAGATGAACCAACCTACAAGTACTGTCAGAAGACTTTTGGTGCATCAGTTTAACGCTGGCCCTTGGGAGGGGTTGATTATTCCTTGCCGGAGAAATCAAAGTGCTTCACTGGTTCATCAATGGACCAAGAAATCAGAATGGACTTGAGGACTGAGTCCAGTTGATGGCTTTTTTTGGGGGGGGGAGGAACAGGCTGGTAAGTGTAACTACTACTCCTCTCTCTCCTAAATTTATCAAAAACAACCACAGCTTGTAACTGCCAGGACCACTAGATGCCAACTGAAATTACTCTGCTTACAGTCTGGCCTGGTGGGATTCCTTGTGACATGTCCCAAGACTGAAATGAATTCAGATTCTCAGGGAACTTCGAGAGAAGAAGGAAAAGGTGCTTCAAGTGGACACAATGATGGATGCAGGAGTTAGGACTTCTGCTCCGCCGGCCGGCTTCCAAAGAGAAAACAGCAGCATCTTAACAAAGATTGCCTTAACAAAGGATAAAATATATGGAACACCCTCCATTTCAGATGGAAAATGGGAACTTTGTGCTCTCTGTCTTCCGCTCTCCCGTGAAGGGACAGCATCCTCAAGCTATGGCGTTCAAGCGTACTAACTGAAATGTATGTTCTAGCAGGGCAACCACGTTGGTCTTCACAGCCAAGCCATAAACTTGAAGATCAAACAATGGACTACGGCAAAGACTTCCCAGGTTGCCAAAGTCTTCATGTTCAAGTAGCCCCCGACTGTTCTCCATAATAATGAGGACGGAACAGGTGCTCTTTCTTTCTTTCCTCCTGCCTGATCATGGTTGACCCAAAATTCTGGATTCCATAGGCAGCCAACCTGAGCATCATGAAACAGCTGCATCGGCCTCATTTTCTCCTGATCTCAAATACAGCTAAGCCCATGTTCCACTAGTGCCTTTGCCACCGCAGACCATGGAACACCGGCTCTAGCAAACTGTGCCCGATCCAACCCACCACCCAATTGCAAGCATTATCTGGAAACTCTGTTTTCATCAGGACACTGTGCACCAGATACCTTGGATGGACTGGAAAGTCACCCTACTTAAGGAGCAGCTTAGCCCTGTTCTCAACTGCATCCTTGCAGAGATGGCAGCATCAGTAACATGCAGCCTGCTTATATCAGCCGGGCTCCTACAGTCAAGGCTGCCTGCCCGCACCAGGTCGCAGAAATGCAGGTGGGAAGCAATAAACCAGAATAACTCTAGGCAATGAGCAGAGAGTAGAGCTTCCACCTTCTTGGCCTTGCAGGTGGGAACATTTTGACACCGAGGTTGGGCGAGGGGGAGGCTGTGCTTCTTCTCTCTCTTGCAGGGGTGGTTGGTGGGGAGAGATTATTTCTGGAAAATAAGGCAAGGTGCTCGCTTGGGGATGCAGGCCGACCACAGGCAGCAGCCGAGCGTGGTGCTCTGGGCAAGGGGGAGACGAGGATCAGTCGGTCTTCCCCAGTTTGGCAATCAACTCATCACAGATCTTAGTCAGTTCTTCGATTTCCTGGTTCTGAAAGACATACATAGATGGAGAAGAAAGGAAGAATTAAATCTTTTCCATCACTTCCATGTTACCAGTGCAGGATACAACAGCAGCGACACAGACTGAACCAGTGGAAAGCAGGGACTCACGGTGGGTGACATGCGGTCGACTCCAACTTAAGTGGCACTGGAGAGTCGCTCAGATATTTTTTTTAAAGACTCAGACTTCACTTGCAACTCACGTTCAGAGTCCCACTGACGTCCCCAACATCATTCTCAGGGGCATCAGACCTGTATTCCCTCCCAAGAAATCGGCGTCTGCCTTCACCCACGTATCCACCACCCATGCACTAAGGCAGGGGCTGGCTCTGAGAAGTCAGCCTGCTATCTTCTGCGCATGTGCCAGCCTATCAACTAGGTGGTGCATGCGCAGTCTGAGTCTTTGGGTCCAAGTTCCAAGGACCAAGCCAATGACTCACAATTTGGATTCGAGGTGTAAAATTTCCGAAAATGTCCATTAAAAAAAACACACACCAAAGAAAAAATGTTTTTTATAGGAAAAAATAGACATTTACTGAAGACTCTTGAGGAGAGATGTAAAATTTCTGGAAATTTCCATTTTTTTTTCCGGAAAAGAATTTTTTGTTGTTTTTTTCTGGAAAAAAAATTGAGATTTTCGGAAATTTTACATCTTTAACTTAGACCCATAGACTCAAACCCGGGACTCAGGCCCGAAGACCTGCCAGCATCCCTGATTAAAAGGATAGATCATGTAGGCCAAGATGGACAACAAGCAGTCTTCCAAGATGTACTGCACTGCTACTTCACTTCCAGGTGAACTACACTGTGGGACACTGTAGTAGTAGGCATCCTTCAGTCTTGAGAGACTATGGTGTCGTGCTCTGTATAAAGGACTTGGAACAGCACCTAGTGTGACTGAAGAGGCCAATTCGAGAGTGACCATCCCTTCCACACTGAGGACAAATCCAATCTGTCCCCTGTCCAGCTCCCTGGTTTTGCTGCTTTTGGGACTGCCTCTTTGCCTCGGCCTGCTGGACAAGCGTCTCTTCAAACACTAGTTGAACAGCATCAAGGTGGCTGCAGGTTCTTAATCTCAGACAAAAACTATACTGTCAAACAGTTCCACAGAAAAAAGAATGACAAAAATTAAGAGACAAACTTGTAGATTTCCAAGTGGAATCTTTTAATTGTTTTAATAATTAATCCTTATGCAGCCATTTTTCTATGGTTCCGAAAGGACCATCGGCCCTAAATACTTAAGAAGTTTACCAAAATGCACTCAAGAGCCTTCTTCAGAATACAAAATATCATTGGCAGCCTTATTGCTCCTTTTGAGTTCCTAGGGCCGCCGAAGTGGTGACCAGGAGGATAACAATACAAATCAAACACAATAAAAAGACAATAAAAAGACGATGACTCACTCCATCATACAAGAGCAAACAATAAAAGCAGCCAGACTGCAAGATAAGAACACAATACTGACAATTCAATGTACATACATTTTGCTTTCCTAAGTTAAAGAGATTACCCAACCAGGGGCATATGAGCTTTGCTGGTAGCTTCCCGAATCGTGACCAGTTGATTCAACAGCCCAGTTTCATGACACATTTACTACGTGACCTGATCACATCCATGATTGCCCTCCCAAGTGGAAAAGGCAAACCAAGAACTGATATAAATATTTAAAAAGGTGGTTGTAGGCACAATTACATTGGCTGTTTATCCCCCCAGTTTGTGCTGGATTCAGCACAGATAAAATCAAAATTTAAAAACAGTGTAAATGTTTAAATGATGTAAAGCTTAGCACAGGCAAACCCAGTGTATTTCACTGGAGAAATGACTCTCTTTTTTTTGTTCAGCTTGCAGGTGGTAGTTTATTTTGCTCTGATTTGGCAGACATTGCTGGTCCGTGCTTTCTGGTATGAGTCACCACCTGATTATTCAAAGTGGCGGTTATGGGAGTGTCATTGGGCATGCTGTTACATTGGCTCCCTTTAACTGAGCACTTCCTGTCTTCCCTCCTTAAAATTTTTTTCCATTTAAAAAAATTATGCTTGCCAAAGTAGTGCTGTGTCGCTATGTCTCTTTAGAATATATATATATATATTCTAAAGTGACATAGCACTTACCTGGTACAGCATTACTTTGGCAAGCATAATTTTTAATGGAATATATATATTTATATAAGATAAAGGTAAAGGTTCCCCTTGACAATTTTTGTCCAGTCGTGTTCGACTCTAGGGGGCGGTGCTCATCCCCGTTTCCAAGCCATAGAGCCAGCGTTTGTCCGAAGACAGTCTTCCGTGGTCACATGGCCAGTGCGACTTAGACACGGAACGCTGTTACCTTCCCACCGAAGTGGTTCCTATTGATCTACTCGCATTTACATGCTTTCGAACCGCTAGGTTGGCGGGAGCTGGGACAAGCGACAGGAGCTCACTCCGTCGCATGGATTCAATCTTACAACTGCTTGGTCTTTTGACCCTGCAGCACAGGCTTCTGCGGTTTAGCCCACAGCGCCACCACGTCCCTTGCATATATTTATAAAGATATTTTTAAATGGATGGGGGAAGTGGTGATCCCAGTGGAAACTGCTAATCAACAAAAATGGCTCTCTTCTTCATTACAGATTTATGCCCCAGCCTCTGTGGGCTTCTGCAACATGTGGACAGTTATGGTACTTTCACCTGTGGGAAGCTGCACAGACCAGGTTTGACAAACTCTAAATAAATTGGGTTTTCCTCACAGTGCAGTCACATCAATGTATACATGGGAAGAGACAGGCTTGAAAGCATCCCTCTGTCAAAAATCTCTCCCATACCTAAGAAAGCAGCAATGTCACTTTAAAAGCTAAGTTACAAACACACAGTCCTCTGTGTGTACACTGTGCTGGTCCCATGTGCTCTGTGGCATATATGCCCTCTCCTGAATGCTGTCAACTGGGAAGGCCACCATCACATCTCAAATCAGAAAGCAACCCTTCCAGGACAAAAACAATAAAACCATAAAATCCTGTTGTGTAGCTCCTCATGCATAATGGAATGACATTACCTGCAGTGGAAAGCTGATGAAACACTTCCATTGGGGATTTTGGGATGCATGTGGTTGCATCACATTGTGTATCAGACATGGGCACCCCAAAATCACCTTGAATTGGTGGCAGTTTGCCTTTAATCAGTGGTGATTTCCTGCCGATGATGACACCATCACCATTATGCACGCAAAGCTGCATAACAGGATTTCAGCCAATGAACTGCAAACGACATGTAAGTGCAGACACCCAGCTGCTTTTCCCAACAGAGAGATAGGAAAACCAGGAAGGCCAGCGGCACGAGAAGGAAGATCTGTTACCTTTTGCTGGAGGGCTCTTTCCAGAGATTCCACCTTCATTTGCTCCTTCCTGAGCCCGGCGTGGAGAGCTGCACTCTCAGCTGTGGCCTTAGCACGCACCTGAGCAATTTCTTCATTGGCTCTACAAGGGCCAGGTGGGGGGAGGGAGAGAGAGAGAGAGAGAGAGAAGATTTATCTTCCAAATCACCCTAGAAACCTACAGCACCCCCCTTTTTTGAACCACAGTTCATGGAACTTCTAAGCAAAACATGTGCAGCCAAGTTAGAAGCTGAAGAGGGTTGTCTGCAGGATATGTAGTAGGAAACTCCCCTGCCCCCATCTGCAGGATCAAGATCTCCTGATTCACTTATCCGCTGGCTGAAAATAATTAAAAAACCTCAGAAATACCTATATATATGTATTTCCAGGGTGTGTTCACCAGAACTGGCCACAAAAGGGAGCCAGAGACCATGCAATACATTGCATCCAATACATCCATGTTTTTCAGCATCTCTGGGTGGGTGCAGGTGTGCCTCGCAACCCATCCCCGGTAGATACTGTGGCCCATACTGTATTTTGAGGAATACAATCATAACCCACCACTGCCAACCCAGTTACATGGGTGCAAACAAACAAACATATAAAGTAGGGTTGCATAAACAACAGATTCGGCATCTACTAAAGTAAAACTGAAGCCTCTTTCTTTTTCTTTGCTTCCTGCTTTTTCCTGCCGCCCCCCAAGAGTACTTAAAAGCAGCTCAAGATGGAAGTGGGGGACTCACACAACCCAGGCTTCTTTCTGCTGTGCTGTAGACACTGAATCTTTTTTTTACCTAGAGGGGTGCAAATTTAGGTTCTTGAACTGCAGTCCCCAGAATTCCCCAGGCCACTACCAGGAAAATTCCGGGAGTTGTAGTTCATAAGCACCAATCTAGTTTTAGCCCCGCGTGCCTCTGAATGCCTTAAGCTTCTCACTTGTCTAACTTCTCTTCGGCATGGATTTTCAAGGCCTGATAACGCTGTTCTTCCTGCTTGACGCGATTCAGATAATCCTGAGCACATTTCTTCAACGCTTCTTCGTTCTAGAAAACACAAGTCAGCAAAACATGTGGATTTAATAATGTAAGGGAAAGTCTTGAGTATCCAATTCAAAGCTTGAAACTGCCAGATACACACACACACACATCCAGCCTGCAGCAAATGCATGAAATATATGACTAAGATGCTGAGCTTCTGTCTTGCAGAGGAGTAAGCAATATATGCCCCCACAGGTCCCGAAGACCTCCAGCTTCCACACACCCCTGATTTTTAAAAAGATTTTTTTGTGCTCTTTGAGAGATTGGGAGACCCATCTTGCCATGTTCTGGAGCTCTCCACCAGCACCCAGGGAAGGGGAAGGGATGTTTCTCCTAAATTACATTTTTTATTTTTAAAAAAGTGGCCATTAGGGGGCATGAGGGAGATTTTTCAGTCTTTAAAAAAGCCTGTAAAATTATTTTGGACATGGACCGGACATAGGAGAGAGTGTGCCCTTCCAAAGTCCAGGGGTAGGTGATGGAAACCCTCAGACCCCACCCTTGGTCTAGCAAATGCGTCCTTTGAAACAGGTGGAAGCACCTTTTTAAAGCCTTCCAGGACCCCTTTCAGATTCTCGTATCTCCTGAAGAGGTCAGACAGAGATCTCTCCACTGAATTCAGGTCTGACAGCGCCTGTTCTTTCTCCATTGTGAGCTGCTGGAGACTCTTTTGAGATGCCATGTTCGTCCTCTGCTCATCCTCTGTGAATACAAAGGCAAAAGGTTACGTCTGCCTGGAAGGGAGAGGGCCGTACCACGTGGATCTCCTGTAGCAGAAAAGAGGCTTCATTCTTATCTAGATTTGATGCCAAGGTCATAGGAGAAGAGAGCGCTAAACAATCAATACAGGAAGTGCCGAGCCACTCAAAATCTCCCCAAGCCCAGAAGAATCCTGTGCTCAGCCTCCATTCTTTCTCTGCCATCATTTTAAAACAATATTTTCTTAGCCAGGAATGGACAAGCAGTGGCCCTCAAGGTATTAGTGGAATCCAATTTCCACCACGGTAACCCCTGGCCATTCTGGCTGAGGCTCATGGGAGCAGAACCTGAGCCATATCCGGAGGACAACAAAACCTAGCAAGATTTGGGTGATTCCGAGAAACGGGCCTTTTTCATCCCCTGAGCAGTGCAAAACTTCAGCCACCTCGGATTCTAGGAAGAATGCATGCTTTCAAGGCTTAATCTCACAGCCATAAGATCTAGGAACTTGTTCTTTTACAAGCACTAAAACTAGACTTTCGTGGGAAGAAGAAAAATTAAACATTTTGCAGTATCTTCTTGTCTCTCTCCTCCCTCAGGTTCAACAGCCTTGCACTCATTGCAATTTTGGATACAGCAGTTCTAAACAATGAGCTTATCCTGCATCGAAACAAGTTTGCCAGATGCTTCAGCCACTAAAGTCTTCTCCTGCCTGCAGTTTTTTTCAGCACTTATTCCACCTTGAACAATCAAGCTGTAGCCATCTGCTTTCCCTTTGCTTGTTTTCTTTCTCATTATGTGACCAAAGCAGTCTAGCTTTCTGTATTGTACGTGTCTTTGTTCATTCACGTTAATATTTCTTTGCTGGCCATTCCCTCCAAGAAAGTCTTAGCATCCTGCAATAAAGCTACACTTCAATTCTAGCAGCCTGCTTCAAAGTCCATCATCATACCAGAGAACCCAGAATACAGAGCACTGTACAGACCACCTTCTCAAATCCAAATCTAAGTTTTTGCTGTCATAGATTACATGCTTCATTTTAAGGAAACCACACAAGACAATTTTATTCTGATTTTTATTGCACGCCCATGATCCCAGTGGGCATACAATCATAAAGACCAACAAGTTTGATCTGGCATAAAGTTTTGTGACGGTAGCTTACTTTGCCACACGGGTTACAGTCCACAAACACTTATACCAAATCAAACGTCGGCATCTTTAAAATGCTACAAGACTTGAAGGAGCCTCAGACATGTACCCGAGGAAGTAGGGGGCGATCCACAGATGTCCCCACTGAAACATACCCATTAGCCTTTAAGATGGCACAGTGCTCTGTTCTTTGTTTTTCTTCCTTCCTACATGGGCTGAAACTGGCTAATAGGTCCTTGAAAACAGAGCTCAAGGTAACAAAGAGAAATTTTTGAAAATTTCTGCAGAGAGGTGGCTGTTCCGCTTCTTATTTTTGTGTGCATGAAGGATGGGGTAGAAGGCTCACAGGATTTTCAGCCGACAGCTCTTCCACCAAATTATATTAATGCAGAAGGAAGAGGCTCCAAGCTCAGCAACCTTGTTTGAGCCACTGGGATTCTTTTTCAGACATCACCGAATTGCACAGGACCCGCAAGCCCCCTGCCATCCTGAGCGAAGCCCTCCAATGTAGAGCCCACTCTTGGCAGCGTGGCACTCTTGGGCCACCTCTGCCATCTAGAACCGGGCACTGGCTTACCAATCATCTGGGCGATCGTCTTCTCATATTCGGCCACAATCTTCCTAGAGAGAGGAAACGGGAAAATCACATTTGCTCGTTTCTTTTTACACTGAACCCAAACATCTGGATGCCTCTTATACCCCTTAAAGAATGGTCTCCTGCAGATATATTTTACCCCCGAGAAAGATCCATTCAGCTCTCTGGCTTCCAGGATTTTTCCTAGCCAAAGTGCGATGGCACATTTTGGGATTATTTATATTGGAGCCGTAACGAGACATGTTGAAAAATGATACCATCTCCCACCTACATGGACATGGGGGCCCCTCAAGAAAACAGAAGAATGTGTTTTCTGTCCCAAAAAGAGAATGTTTCTCCTTATTGAAGAGGAAAAGGAGAAGGAGGAAGATGAGGAAAAAGAAGGACACAGCTAGGAAGGCTTGCCATTTATTTTCTCAAGACAGAAGATTAATCTTAGATTTCAGGGTCCTCTAAATCAGTGGTCCCCAACCTTGGGCCTCCAGATGTTCTTGGACTACAATTCCCAGAAGCCTTCACCACCACCTCTGCTGGCCAGGATTTCTGGGAGTTGAAGTTCAAGAACATCTGGAGACCCAAGGTTGGGGACCACTGCTCTAAATTACTACCCTGTTATTTGTCTCTTTGTATGTATCCTAATCTTTCTCCAGAGCAGGACGCATAAGGGTCCCTCTATCAGCATTGTAAGGAAGCTGAGGCTCAGAGGGAGCAACTGGTCCCAAATGACCTAGCTAGTTTTCTAGATACGTATGCACAAATGCACTTCCTAGCTTCCAGATCAAGACCAACACTCTAGACCAGTGGTTCCCAACCTGGGGTCCCCAGATGTTCTTGGACAACAACTCCCAGAAATCCTGGCCAGCATAGCTGGTGGCAAAGGCTTCTGGGAGCTGCAGTCCAAGAACCTCTACAAGGTTGGGAACCCCTGCTCTATTTAATACCGTGTTAGGTGTTTTGCCTCTACAGCCCCACGATCCACCACCCTAAGTCTGGTGGAAAAGAAACCTGCACATTGAATTAAAGAAAGCTGAGCCCCAGAATTTGTTTGAATGGAGCACAGAACTCACAGTCCTTCTAAACGCAAAAATCCACTCTTGGTTCCTACTCTTACCATCTTCATTTCAGCAAGATAATATAGAGATGGAGAAGAAGGCTCTTTCCATTCTTGCTCTTATTAACCAACTGGGAGTCACAAATCTTTAGATAGTCTACTAGCAATTACCCAGATATCTACCAGTACATTCAGATCCGTCCTCTGCCTACTCCTAAAATACAACAAGATTAAATTTACCATGCTAGAAAATCCTGATTTGGACCTCACCCCTCTTTTAGTAGGCCTTAGAACGAAGATGGGAGATAAAGTTTCTCCTTGGTGTAAGGAGAGGCTGGAGATTTGGACCAAAGACTTACCTAGATGGACATGCTATTTTACAGCACCCAAACCGTCATCTAGACTCAACCGGTTCATCTGTTAAGTTATGCACAAATAAAACGGGGAAACAGCACCACCCCACTTCAACAAACACTAGCGAAGAGGTATACACAGGTGTGTAGGAAAAGCTCAGTACTTAGAAGAAGTACTTTTTTGGACTTCAATCCCCATAATCCCCTGGAAGAAGGGGGAGTTTGGGGATTTGAGTCCAAAAAATATATAACTCTTCTGAGCTCCATTTCAGAGTCTACACCAAGAGAAGCTGACTGTAGTGACACAGCAATTCTGCACCTGGCTTTCGCAAAAGGGCAGAAACACGTTCCCTGGGAGTGGGGAGCTCGTACGAGTCCAGATGTGATCGCCGTTGTTTTACCTCATTTCCAAAACCTCTTGCCGGCTTCCTTCGTATTTCCGCTTCCATTCGTTTGCTTCAATTTCTTTCGAGATGATCTGGAAGTCATGAAAGCAAACCATAGCTTTTAGCTTTATAAACGCTAGTCCTCTTGACTGTCAAGCAACATGTGGAGTAGGCGTGAGGTCTTTAAAAAAAGGGGGGGAGTGGTAACTGTCAGGACCAGCCTCCCACTAGGGAGCGCTGTTCTTTCAGCCAGAGAGCTGAAGGAACATCGCCCAACTGCTTCCATCTCCTCCACCTTGATGGCCCAAGCCAAGCTCTTACCTCTTCTCTAATCAAAGTCAGAACCGCCATCTTGTCGGTTTCACTGAGGCAAATGGCATCCAGGGGGTTTTCGGCACCTCCTTTCACGCCAGCTGTTGTCATTCCAGGAGGCTTCTCCACAGCACAGAGCTCAGAACGACCCTGTGAAGAAACAGGACCGGGTCAAGAGAGAATATGAACACACCTTAAACTGTGGAGGGTGCTTCTAAATTGGTCGTGTCCACTCCAAGGGCCAAAAACAACGGTCCCAAGGGGGTTGTGTGAGAGTTGCCCTGACTCCACCATTGCATCATGAATGCAAACAAAAAAATGAAAAACCTTAGAAACCAGAGTCTGAAACTTCAAGCTTGGAAAAGACCAAGAGTCAGTCTTTTTTTAAAAACTCCTTCATTCTTAATAAAATAATAATGTGCCGTCAAGTCAGTTCTGACTTAGGGTGACCCCTTTTCAGGATTTTCCAGGCAGAGAATACACAGAAGTGGTTTGCCGTTCCCTTCCACTAGGGGGCACCCTGGGACCCTGCAGCTTGCCCAAGGCTACCCAGGCTGGCACTGTGCGGAATCGAATTCCCAATCTACGGCTCTGCAGCCAGATAGCTAAACCAATGGGTACCAAATTTTGGACAAAGCATAATACAGATGAGGACCCAGCCTTCCAGATACTAGATCTGAAGCACGAAAATCAGAGATCTGGGGAGAATATAGAATACACAAATTTCTAGTTAAGATTGGGACCTCCTGAAAGTTTTCCAAGTGCAAAAGATCTGTGAAACTAACCTATAATAAAGCTCCCCTGTCTTAGCACCACAATATCTGCAGAAAAAAGCGACACCAAATGCCATCAGCTGGCACGTAGCTCACAGAATATAATTTGCTCATCTCTGTTACATGGCATAAAAATGGGAGTTACTGACCTGCAGGTAGCAGTTTGTGATTGATTTCGAGCATAAATGCAACTTTCTAATGCTAAGTATCCATCAACCCTGCTTCACCCCAGAATACAATGGATTTTTAAAACACACACATATGGAAATTAGCCTTCCTCAACCTCTCCTCTGTGTCTGCAAAAAGACTGTAGTGCACCTTAATTGGAGCCCTGCAGGTCCAGCCAAGCAAGAGGGCTAGCTCAGCGGAACCACCAGCAGAGGGCCTTGTAAATATAGCTTACCACTCACATCTTTTTTTTTTTTAATCTAGAAATTAATTTTTAAGCTCCTATTTTACAAAGAGCTGGTAGGCCTCCACAACGCTACATCCAAAATCAACCAGATCTCAGGTTTCCAAAATCCTGAGAATGCTAGAAGTTAAAAGATCTTCCTGCAGGCAAGATTTTAGCATCCTTGCATTATTTTTTATCCTGTTGTCTCCTTCCATGGTGGCTTTTATGATTTGATCACCATCATTATTGCTGTGATTATCTCTGCATTCCTAGGCCCGCCTGTCCTTCAGTGAATTAAAGGCTGTGTATCCATGGTTCTCTGCACAGCGGGTTAAGCCACACAATGAGGGTGGAGACCGCTCATCAAATCCTGTCGTATGAGACAGAAACTGAATAGTGCCCATAGAGGAGGGGGAGGAGGAGGAGGAGGAGGAGGAGGAGAAGGAGAAGGAGAAGGAGAAGGAGAAGGAGAAGGAGAAGAAGAAGAAGAAGAATTCTTCCTGCTAGCTGACTCTTTCCCAACCTGACATCCTCTGGTGTGGACTACAGGAGGGAGATTCCCTGTCTGGATCTGAGGATGCTTTGAACTTCAAGCTTGCATCTATGTTAATGGGAGAGAGATATGGGGACAATGCACAAAAGTAACTTTTGCAAACTCCGTCTACCCCTGATCACTGCTGACACCCACACCCTTGCCCAGAACACTAGCAAGCTAGCCCATGGGACATCTCTTCACATCTGCTAATGTGTGTTCATTAGCAAGGAGTCAAGGTAGGAGAAACCAGTAAGAACCATCTCCAGTTGGGCTTCGGAAACTGGGACCCAAGAAGGCCAGCCCCCGTGACACCAGATTCAGTTCCACTCTGACCCATGCACAGCCTCTGCCTGGTCCTCCAGTGTTCTGCCATCCCATTCAAATGTATTAAAAAGACAAGAAAAATGACCGCAAATTATCCAGGACACTGCATTCAGCAAGGCTAAGAACCACCATTTCCCCTGTTTAAAAATAAGCACAATGTTCTCATTCTTAGGACCAAAGATTTGAGAATCCTGGAAATCTCTAAAACCGTGGGGGGAAGCATATTCTCCCCCCCGCAGAAGGCAGAAAAATAATAGAATTCATGCATGCATGAACTGGAGTGTAAGATGCAGTGGTAGTGCTAGATGAGGGATTATGGGATCTGCAGTCCAAAGAGGCACACTTTGTTTGGTAGCAGCATGCAAACCCATGCACATGAGCAGGCACAACACCAAGAGCTCTTTCCAACGTGGGGCTCTTTGGCCTGATCTGTAGCTGTTTGAGATTTCGACAGAGATGCCTCTATGTTTCGTAAGGGATGAACGGGAGAGAGATCATGCTGTTTGAAGGCTGTGATGGGTCAGGATGGAAGACCATGGCCCACAGAGAGGTGGGGCTTCCCCCCCCCCCAAAAAAAACAGGAACCTCCCTTCCACTTACCACAGTATTGGTAGGGTTGCTGCACGAGGAGTCCTTCTCAAGACCTAAAAGAGAAAAACACAGGTCTGTTACTCACAGTGATGACAGCCGCCCGGCGTGAAAAGCTGGCTGTCTTTCCCTCAAGTCTCTCCTCCGCATCGCAGTATCTGTAATGCTGTGGCGTCGCCAAGATCTCAGTCTGACCGAAAACCTTCCCCTCGTGCTTTACACTCCGGTTGATATGAAACTGGCTCATAATAGGTCAGGTTATTCATCCATCTGACTCAGTGATTCCCAACCTTAGCTCCCCAGGGGTTCTTGGACTACAACTCCCAGAAATCCCGGCCAACACAGCGAGTGGTGAAAGCTTCTGGGAGTTTTAGTCCAAGAACATCTGGGGACCCAAGGTTGAGAACCACTGGACTAACCTAATATTGTCCTCTCCAACCAGCAGCAGCTCTGTGTGGTTTCACCTTCCCTGTTATTTGATCCTTTTAAGTGGAAATACAGTGGTGCCTCGCTAGACGATTGCCTCACGGGACGAGGAATTCGCTAGATGATGGGTTTCTGCAATTGTTGTTGCGCTTCGCAAAACAATGTTTCCCTATGGACGATTTTTGCTAGACAACAATTTTTCCCCATTGGAACGCATTGAGTAGCTGTCAGTGCATTCCAATGGGGACCCGTGCTCACAAGATGATGGTTTCCTATGGACAATTTTTGCTACACAACGATTTCCCCGTTGGAACGCATTGAATGGATTCCAATGCATTCCAATGGGGAACTATGTTTCGCTAAACAATGTTTTTGCAAGACAGCGACTTTGATGGAATGGATTAACATCGTTTAGTGAGGCACCACTGTACTAAGAGTTGAACCTGGAATGTTATATTTGCAAGTCATGGTGCTTTTCCAGTGGTTTGGGGTTCCCCAGGACTACCCGACCATCATGCACACAAAGACACCACTCTTTTTTTTAGTTAGTTATAGGCCATCAATTTGTAACTGATTTATTGCAACCCTAATAGGACTTTCAAGGTCAATGGGATATCGAAGGAGTGATTTAGCGGTTCCACTCCCCCAGAGAGTTCCCATGGCCAAGAAGGACCTCTGGTCTTGGTCTTCAGAGTTCTAGCCCATCGCTCTAAGCACTACACAGCACTGGGTATCCCATGATAATTCCACAACCCATGATGAGCGACAGAATGTGGGATTGTCTCTTCTGGGTGAACGGCATTGGTGGTGAGCATGGAGGAATAGGAAAGCCCCCGCTGGTAAGTGATATCTCTGGCGATCTCATTCCCTCGTGAGGTTCTCCTTCCCCCGATGACATCATCAGGCGATGAGTACGTGTGGAGGGAACGAGCCCTTCCTTGCAGAGGTGAAATCACCGGGGTGCAAAAGACATGCCGCTGGCCATTAGGTATGTTGACCAGTAGGACCAGAAAGGAAAGGGACGGCTTTTTTCCCTACAAACGAATGGGCAAACTTGGAGCAAGACTGAACCAGATGTCCTGCACCTTTCTCCCCATGCCCAAAACAGGAGCACAAACAAAAAAAAATCAAAAAGCAGAAGCCCCAGACAGAGGGTCCTCTTCCTTTTATTGCTTCCTCTGTTCTTCTTCCTTTTTATGGCGACCGCTTGACCACAAAAGGAAGATAAGGCCAGGCGCCCTTTGCCCCCCATTTTCTGAGGTGGCCGTCCCACCCTCCCGCTTATCACATGTGGTCCTCAACAGCAGCTGTTTTCTCTCCTCAGAAATGACAAGAATGCATGACTCTCCACTAGCCCCGGCCGGCTGAAACGAGAGAGTTTCACGTATCCCTTTCTATTCTTATCTGCTCAGCAAATAAATACCACCTCCAGCTGCAAGCAAGGGCTTCGGCCACATCTCCTGGAATGTTTTCTAATCTGTCTGGGATTTCCCCGAGTCCTTTAGGACGTGCGACACCACTTTCGCGGCCCTCTACTTTCCGGGGATGGTTCTCCTTTGTTGATCAGTTTGCCAAGGGGAATCCGTATGTTGTGAAAAAAATTGGGGAGACCGTCTGAGGCCATGATCTTAAATCATGTGAGGTGTAGGGAGCCACGACAAATGTAGGAGTTGTAACCACACCCAGGGAACCCTGTGAAGTGCAGAAGCTTCCAGTACAAGTCCTCTTCTTCAATGGAAGGAAATGTTTTCAGATGGTAGCAGGGTGGGGGGCTGTGTGTGTAGCCCAAGCCCAACTTAATGGATGCTCGGCCAAAGACCCATTATTTATTAACAGCAAGGGCTGTGACCCTCAGTCAAGAAACTCTGCCTGACACGCTGCCTCTTTCTTCAATTTTAAAAGGCAGACGATTACTCTACCAAAAAGTATGAACTAGTGATGGATCTGTTCCTCCCAGAGATACAGATGTTATTGACCAAAACAGCAGCATTCTGCAACAAGCGCTTTCCAAATGTGTTGACTGTGCCAGCTGGGGGTGATAGAAGTTGTAGTTCAGCAAAGGATGGCAGGCTGACGAAAGCTAACCTACATTTTTAAGACAAGAGAGACATGGAATGATGAAAGAGAGAGAGAAAGAAAGAGATGCTTCCATACCTTCTCCTGGGGATGAAAACGTATGATTTATGGCAGACACAGGAACATTGGAACATTCAAAGTACTCCAGGTCTTCCTCGGGCTCACCTTTCACCTCAGATTGGGCTGGCTTCTGACTGGATGATGTAGAAGCCAGCTTTTCTTCATCGGTGGCATGCCCATCCCGACTGGACAGGTCTGGGATTTTGGAGATAAGGGCACCTTCGTCTTCATCCTTAAAAGCAAGTGGGCAACAGGTGAGCTTGTCATCTTGGTCTGGTACTCCTCATCGTGCTGAAGGACAACCTATCAGGGGAGCCAACCTATCAGGGAGGCATGCCACATCCAGCAAGGCCAATCACTGGGAGCAGTGGTTGGAAACCAGACCGTTATTCTTTCCTTTCTAATTCTTTCCTTTCTTCTTATTTGTATTCTCAGTCCTTAATGGACTGGCAGGTAGTAGCTCGAAATCCCTGCCTTTGTAAGAGATGAGCAATTGGTTATCTCTCCGGGAAAAGGCAAAACTCCCTTTCTATGCAGAATATTTCAGGTTCTCGCTCTAGCATCTTCCGTTCAGGCATGGAGAAGGCTTCCCTCCGAAGCACCAAATTGGAATAGAAAATATCTAGGCAGATCGTTTAATTCTGGCCAGAGTTTGGGAAAGTTTTAATTAAACAAGTCCCCAAATCTTCCAGATAGTATGAGCTCAACTCATGGCAGTTAAGGGATTTTAGAGGGTTCAAGTCCAGCCAAGTAACCCTATCTATCTATCTATCTATCTATCTATCTATCTATCTATCTATCTATCTATCTATCTATCTATCTATCTATCTATCTATCTATCTATCTATCTATCTATCTATCTATCTATCTGTCTGTCTGTCTGTCTGTCTGTCTGTCTGTCTGTCTGTCTGTCTGTCTGTCTGTCTGTCTGTCTGTCTGTCTAGTTCACAATCATCTAAAACAATCATATAAAAAACAAAGCACAAAATTATGATCACCCAATCAAGTGACGGAAATATAGGATGAAAAATGGCACAGGCATATGCACACAGAGAGCAGGAAAAAAAGATAAAGAAAATAAAATGGAGCGGGCTTACCAAAAAAGGAGGCCTCTCCATACAGCAGAGTTTTCAAAGATTTTTTTTGAAAGTTGGGAGGGAGGGTGCCATAATGTTGGAGCCACCACAAAGAAGGCCCTAATAAAAGATTTCTTGGCCTCCCTTGGAGTGGCTACTTGGAGGATCAAGGCCTGGATGAACCTAGTGGGTTGGGTGGATGACCTTAGGAAAAGGCTCTCCGATAGCTAATGTGACCCCAAACCGTGAAGGGCTTTGATTGTCAAGACCTTAAATCTGACTCAGGATGGAACAAGTAACCAGTGCAGATGAGCCAAGACTGGGAAGATGTGATCAAACCTGCATCCACCCATCCCCAGTCTGGCTGTCGCATTCTGGACCCTTTGCAATTTCTGGGTCAGACCCAAGGAAAGCCCCACACAGAAAGTATTGCCGTAGTCAATATGGGAAATGACCAATGCACACACTGAGTCCCAAGGGACTCTTCCAGCAAGAAGCAGCAGAGTTGGACAATACACCTCAGCTGGATGAGGGCAGCTCTGGACCCAACCTTCGCATATTCCAGTTCTGATTTAACCAGCTCCTTATGACTGCCTCCCTTTCTCTTTCTGCTCTTCCTTCTTTTGGATTGTAGCTCATGGTAGAGTCTGAGGTTCAACACTGGCATCTCCAAGTTAGACTGAGAAAAATCTCTGTCTGAACCCTGGACCACCTCTGTCCATCAGTGTCAACAACAATATTGTAGGCTGTGTTGGGTCCTCTTGATGAGAAAGAGGGATATAAAAATTTTAAGTAGATAAATAATAATAATAAATGGACCTGAACTCAAGTGACCAAAGATCTGGTTCACTATAAGGTGGATTTCAAAGCAGTTTGCAAGACAGTTGGACGACAGGTGAAAATATAATGACAAATGTTAGAATACAATTAAAATGTAATTCTACCACTAGAGTGCAATTAAAGTTAAAACTCTTTAAAATCAATTAAAAACCAGCAATCATCACTTTGCATAAAACTATAAAATACTAGGTCTCCCTACTGAAAGCTGATTCAAAGCATTGATGATATGGAGGAAGTGCCACAAAAATTCATGTCTACCCCATACCTGAGAGCAAGCATCGAGAACCAGGGACTGCGTTTCATATTTCTTCACTTTGCAGCCACTCCTGCATAAAGAAAGGGGGAACAGATCAGCGTGGGACTTTCTGATTTCGGGAAGGAGAAGAGAGCGGAGAGGGACCTGAGTCGAGGATGGGAAGTGACAGCAAAAGGAAAAGCACATCCAGAGCTTGTATCCACTTTGTTGAAATGGCAAGTTCAAGCACTCGGTGCAAGAAAGAAGCCGTGGCTCATGTTCTTTTATATAGCCAAAGAACGGGGGAGAAGACCAGCAAGGGCCTTAGCGCTCAGAAGTAT
Source organism: Pogona vitticeps (assembly GCF_051106095.1). Classification (NCBI taxonomy): domain Eukaryota; kingdom Metazoa; phylum Chordata; class Lepidosauria; order Squamata; family Agamidae; genus Pogona; species Pogona vitticeps. The sequence continues at coordinate 4,068,707 of NC_135790.1, forward strand.
TTACAGTAGGACCCCCTTATCTGCGGGATCGGTATCTGCTGATTATCACAAAGTCTTAAAAGAAAAATCCTAGAAATGAGTATTTTGAAAGATGAGTATTTTGAAAGATGAACTATCAGAATGGAGAGTGTCAGAGACCATGCTATGTACAGTGTTCGTTATTAAAACCATTCACTATAATCCAAGTTTTTCAGGATCCAGGAGGGGTTTTGGAGGCAATCCCCCATGGATAGAGAGGTCCTACTGTATACTTCTTATTCTTCTGAATAAGCAATTCTCAGGGGACATTCAACTAGGAACGCAGGACCACACGTAACGCCAGCTCAATATGTGTGTGGTGGAGAGAGAGAGGATTTTTAAAAACCAGAACTGAACTTCAGGTAGGTCCTAACTACTCATACCCTTTCATTTATATGCAGAAACACGCTACGATGCAAGTGTTAACCTGCAGGAGATACCAGTCTCTCCTCAGCTGCTGCAAGTCCAACTTTGGGAGGTTCTCGGGAAAGGCGGTACAGTGTTATTCTGGCAAACCTCTTCCCTCTCCTTCAAATGAACCAGTGTTTGGGGGGGGGAAGGAAAAGGAAAGAAACCAGCCAACTCCCAACCTCCGGCTCTGCAGCCCGAGACCCAACTCACTGAGCTACCCAGCATGTTTTAATGGAGAGCAAAAAGGACTGAAACTGTTGAACAACATAGTGGCACCACGAGAATGCAGAAGCTGCGATGGAGGCCTGGCAACCAAAATGAGTATCCGACTCAACCCACCCAACACCACCTCATGTGTCCTACAGAGAAACAACAGCCAGAGTTTGGAAGAAAGGGCAAACCAGGCGGGGGCCAAGGGGAGATGCTTATGACTAGAGATGGAGGTATTCGTATATGGATACCCCCGCACAGGTGGTGTTAAGGAGGGTCCAGCCCCATGGGGCTGGACGGTCCACTCACCGATCCCCTTTGGATGCAGAGGGTGCGATCCTAACAATGGCTCTGCAGTGCATGATCCGCTCGCCACTCCTGGCAGGAGGACAAGCCTCACTGCCAGGTTGAAGCGTGGCGAGCGGATCGTGCATTGTAGAGCCATTGGTAGAATCGCGGCATCAGCGTTGGATTGGTGAATGGACTCTTGTTAACGCCACCTGTGCGGGGATATTCGAACACAAATAAGCCCATCTCTATTTATGACCATTACCGTGTGGTCTTCCACCGTATATCCAAGGAATCAAGGCTTGCATGACCACAATCTTTACCCTCCCCCCGATCCCTCAACTTTTTACATGTTTTGCCAGAAAAAGATGCCAACTCTTTCATCTCTGCCTTCCCTTCCTCTTTCTTCATTCCCTTTCTGAATGCTTCCATCAGCAACCGCTTTTTTAAGCGGAGAAAATGTTACACCCTCCAGTATTCTCCATTTTCTACTTCAAAAAGCATATTATCAAGAAGAGGGTCTTTGAATCTTTTGTGCTGCTGCACTTAAGAGAAACTGCAGCGTTATGACAGGCATGTAAGAAAGAACTGCCTGAACAGATGTGTTTTCTGCTTTGCTTTCTCCCACAGGCGTACTCCTCAGTGGTGTAAAAAAATAAATCTTTAGGTCTTTGACTCTGTGTTGCCACCACCTCAACCGAGGGCATGCTCGCTCCTTTTTGATAAAAGGAAAGAACAGACAAAAATCAAGCTGCCTTACAAACCGATAAAATATGCGAACGGTAATAGCAAGAACAGAAAAAACAGATGTATACTGAAAAACGACATGTCCCTCCAATAAAAGGTTATTCAAAGGGGGGAAAAAACAGCTGGTTACTGCCCGTTAAAGCCAACAGGAAGACTGCATACAAAACGGGAAAGTAGTGGCCAGCCTTCTGCAACTTTTCACTTTCTAGATGGGGTAGACTACAACTTCCATTGTCCCCAACCAATGCCAGACTGGCAGAAGTGGCTGAAGAGTGGCAGGCTAAAAAAGGCAGTCTTAAGTCACCCATGTGGCTTTCTGCATGTGTTTATACTATACCAGTTGCAGGTCAGTCCTTGAACTGGAAGAGTAGCCCTTACCCAGTTTTATAGCTTCACAAGAAAAGCTTTGGGTTCAAGTCTTGCCATTTCCAGGGAAAATACCTTTTCCTGAAACAACTTCTGGAGGGCTTCTAATAGCCAGTAGAACTGCAGGTAAGAGTTTGGAGCAAGAAGGATCACTCAGTATCAGGCAACTGCCCATATCATTTTCATCTTAAAAATAAATGCCTTTTCTAATATAGTAGGACCCCCCTTATCCGCGGGATCAGTATCCGCTGATTCAGTTATACACAGTCTGAAAATATTAAAAGAAAAATCCTAGAAATATGTAGTGAAAGGTGAAGTTACCAGAACATGCCACTAGAGGGAGCCAGAGACCATCTTATACAAAATGTTCACTATAATCCACTGTTTTCAGCATCTGCAGGGGGCTTGGAACCAATTCCCCCGTAGATATGGGGGTCCTACTGTAATTTTGGTTCAAAGACATGGGAAAGAAGGCACCATCCAGTACATAATTTTCTGAGGGCATACTTTCACACACAGCAAATATAAGGAGACACACAGACACACATACTTGATTGAATGCACGTTAATTCAGCAAAAACTGTGCATGGGGACAGCCACAGCACTCAAAGGCAGCATCAGAAACATGTTCCAAAAGAAAAAGGCCACACTACAATACCACTGGTGGGATGGTGCTTGCTGATGATTTTCTTCTTTACCCTAGACAAGGTGAGGAAGCAAAATGCCAGAAGGGACAGAAGAGGGAAACAGATGGAAGAACACAGCAGAAAGCATTTTCCAGAGCACAAGCGCTAGGCTGGGAGTGAAGGGTGAGGTTGGCTCATGCATTCTCAGGTGGCAGCCATGCCAAAATGATTTCTAAGGACAATCTCTTGGATAGCCACCTTCCTGGTCACCTGCGGTGAGTAAGAACCTCCCTCCAGGTGACCAGGCGAACTGTCCATCAATTTTTCTCTTCGAGCAAACAATTTAAAGGTTGGGAGTCATTCCTCCTGACTTTTCGTTTCACCAGGCATGGATTTGAAAACGATGCCTGGTTTCAGAAAATGTTTTGTGTCTCTGTTTCTACGATTTTATCAGATTTTACCACAAAATACTTTAAGGGCCCTCTTAGGTATAAAACCAATGAAGAACTATTTTGAATAAAATAAGGTATTCCTTCCACAGGTGCATGTGGGCAGCTGAGCTATCTGGACAGAATGATTGCCAAATCTTTTTGGGGATACAAAGGGACAACCTGTTTCCATCTTGGGCAGCAAGAAATGAGATGCCAGGTCTCCCTAGAAAACCTAAACAGCCCTGGGTCGACTTAAGTCCTAAGATGGGATGGGAACAGAAATGAGCTTGACCTGGAAAAATGATGACTTGTGGGTGGTTTGTGGCTATCCACAAACCACAAACTACCTCCAAACCCTGGAAAAACAAATCTGTTTGTGATTCATTTTTCTGGTTTGTGCCCATCTCTAGACAGGATGTAGTTTCCAAGGTAGAGCACAGATGTTGGATGTTTAAGTTCCCAGGCTGAGCATCTGGAACAGCTGGGCTGGTTTCAGGACTGCAGAATATGTCAACATCTGGAGGGCAGCAGGCAGTGGAGACTGGTTGACTCCAGTTTCATGAGGGTCATGAATCCATACCTGATTTTCAACGAGCCTTCCTAGTGCTATCCAGGGTGCTGAAACCTGTCTCTAAAATGTGTTTGTTTCATTGAATAGCTCCTTTAAAGTCTGGACTAAAAAAACACAGAGGATGCACTGGAATGACAGCCTATACTGGCACCATATTGGGAAAGTCTGCCTTATAAGGTGGGCACACCACCTGCGGATCCCTGTGGTAGCTCATTTCTCCACCCTGGCTTTGTGTCCTGCTGGTAGCTATAAGGGAATGTCACCCTCTGTAACCATCACTTAGTTGGTCATGGAGAAAATCTCAACCACAGCTGTCGATGCAAGGAAACTTTCAGAAAGAACAGGTCAAGAATTTTAGACTTAGGAATGAGGCTTGAGGGGGAGGCACTGATGTTTTTAAGCAATGAAACGTTGTCTCCCAACAAACATGCTGTAACAGCAAGGGCAACCATCGTCCCCTCCTCATTCCATCACAAAGCCAAGCTGTTAGATGAAACCATGTCTTCTACAAGGGAGGTTGAGAAAGCAAACCCAGTATTTTTTAAAAAATGAAATAAAGGAAGCTGCATGCATTGGAAAGATAGGAAGCAAGAAAAAGGGAGAGGAAGGAAGGAAGGAAGGAAGGAAGGAAGGAAGGAAGGAAGGAAGGAAGGAAGGAAGGAAGGAAGGAAGGAAGGAAGGAAGGAAGGCCAAAAGAAGCAGCTCCAAAACCAAAAAGGAACAAGGAAGAAAAAAAAGGAAAGAAAGAGTACTTACAACAGAAAACAGAGAAATTTCACTTGTTCAGTTGTCCTGATGCACCAAAATGAACAGAGAGGAAAGACAGGTAGAGAAAGGTGGAGGGGAAAGATGATGGAAGAGGGAAAGAAAAAGGTATATGAAAGATCTGGATATATTTCCTCTCTCCATAAATGCAAGTTATCTTATGAGTAGGAAAAGCATGCAAAGAAGAGATGTAGAACATCAAGTATGTCTGCTGTTAAGAGCGAAGGAAATCTCTGAGCCTGTGGCCTGGGTTTATAGCCAGGTATGTGCAAAGAGGAGCTTGGAAAGTAATTCATCCATTGAAATCCCTCCTGCAGCTACCTGCCATTAGAGTTACAACTTTTAAAACTCAATTTTAAAACTGTTTACATGACTGTTTCTCCTTCTTAAAAGTCTGTAACAGATTAGCCACTGCCTGGTGATAAGAGAGATAATCCCCTCAGTACTTACAACTGAGCAGAAAAGCAGCAGCATGAAGTGCAGTAAAACTACAACTCATTCCCTCATTCATCCAGGGAGGTTGTGTTCCTCTAACTAGAAGAGTAACTAAGAAGTTACCATTACACAACAACAAGAGTGATACCCTACCTCATTGCCATTTTGTAACTTATTACGATTGTAATATAATATAGTTAGGCCTTAGTTACTCAGTGAAGGAAGTAATTACAAGTAACTAGTTATTTTGCAAGTAGTTCGTTCCAAGCTCTTCTGAAATCACTGACTATAGGTGAGTCAGATATATCAGAATGCTATACGAGGTATAGGATTGAATATCCTTGTAAATCTGTGCTTCTAACTTTAGAGGACGTACCTAGACACATGTCTAACCCTAATAACTGCCAAGATCTGCTTAAATGAGCAAGTCTTGCTCTGATCTCAGAGGAATGTCTATACAAGATTACCAATGGCTGGCGGGCATCTGGATGCATCAGTAAACTGGTACTTAAATGTGACTAGCAAAGCATTACCCAAAATATTACATGAAGGCACAGAAATGCAGAACTGTAAAACTAAAAGACGGCATGAAACAGGGACGGTTTTTGCATAAGTCAGAGAATTCAGCTCGAAGAACGGACCTTCACAGCAGGGCTCCAGTCTAGGGGTGGGGTGGGGGTCTCCAGGGATGGAAGGGCTGTATTCTGCACCCAAAACCCAGGGGGGTTGGGGGCAACTGCACCCTACTTTGCCCCCTGACTTTATCCTGTGCTGCTGAGTTTGCCATGGCAGGAACGCGAGAGCCCACTCACAATCCACTTTTTAAAAATGGGACAATTAACCTTAGGAAGGACGGAGGGCCAATTCCCCCTCCTCCCTTAACACTCCAGAGGCCACATCAGGCCCCATTTCAAAAAGAAGATGGAATTAGCCTTGAGAAAAGGAGACTGAGGGGGGGGGGTTATATGAGAGCACTTTTCAAAGACTTGAAAGGCTGTCCTACAAAAGAGGGGCAGGATCTGTTCCCCATCATCCTCGAGTTCAGGACACATAGCAATGGGCTCAAATTACAGGAAGCCAGATTTCGGCTGAGTATCAGGAAAAACTTCTTAACTGTTAGAGCAGTACAACAAGGGAACCAGTTACCTGGGGAGGCGGTGAGCGCTCAAACGCTGGAGGCCTTCGAGAAAAAACTGGGACAACCAATTTGTTGGATACATCTTGATTTGGATTCCTGTCTTGAGCAGGGGGTTGGACCTGATGGCCTTAGAGGCACCTTCCAACACAATTATTCTATGAATTCCAGATTCTAAAACACTACCACTGGGGTTTTGTGTGTGTGTGTGTGTCATGGAGTGAAGTACATGATTTAGTGGCCAAAGCACTGCTCCCAAGGGTTTTCAGAAGTAGAAAATCACCTCCCCCCCCCCCCCCCATATAAACTTGGGAACTGGAGGCCACTTCAAACCTACTAAAATGTGTGTGTGAAGAGCAATGCCATGTAACCCATAGGGGACACACTGCTCACGGTGTGTGTGTGTGTGTGTCTTTTTTCATGTATATGATTTGTCTATACAGAGAAGTTTCAGCTTCTCGTGGTTCCTCAGCGCCAGCAACCTATGGGCTACATGACAATGGAATGAAAAACAACCAAATCCATATGAATATTATTTCTGCTTTGCTGGCTTTCTGAAAGGGATAACGGATTTTTTTTACACCCAAGGTCGTGGGACTTCTGACCTTTTCTCAGTCCAGCCAGGACCGGCTCTACCCTGGAGGCAGGCAGAACGGGGATAGCTGCCTTTGTGTCGTATACGCCAACCTTCATCTTCCTACAGCTATGGAAAGGGAGACATTTATTTGATTGTATTGCTTCGTATTGCATGGTTTATTTGTGCATTAGTTTGTTTTTAATTTACGGAGTTATCTGTATTTATGTGCTCAGAGAGTACACATACATAGCATGACTGGGCAACAAATAAACTAAAGAAATAAATAATTTTAGGTGCAGAAGATCAGAAAGGTTCCAGGACATGGTTATCTTAATTCCCCTTCCTCTGCAGTCCCAAATTATAGGCAAACTGGCACTTACTCTCAAAGAAACCTCCTATGTATAGATATGTTTATACAGTATAATGTAAAAGCATACATTGGAATCTAATTTAAGAAGCTTTTGTCTGAAAAGGCAGCTGGAAAGTATTTTTAATAGATAAATTCCACTCCCAGAATCCTGTTTTAAGGGCCGTAAATCAATGATGATGATGAAGGACAGAATACCTGAGATTTCCTAAATCAGGCAGTCTTAAAGAATGGATTCTGCATGTCAGGTGGTTGCTTCACCACTAAGTCGGAAAAGGGGGGGGAGGCTCCCCTATCTGTATAGAGTAGACAGCCCATGTCACATCTGGAATACAACAGGACTGGTGTCCTGCCTCTTGTGAGAAGCCTACAGCAGCCTTCCCTCCTTCAGATCGCTGCCTGTCTCGTAACAACGGAGCGGATGAGGCCACAGAACCGACAGCATAGAGCAGTGGGTTATCAATTTAGGATGCCATGTTGTTGGACTACAAGTCCCAGAAACCCCGGCCCGCACAGCTGGTGGTGAAGGATTCTGGGAACTGCAGTCCAAGAACACTTGGGTTCAACAAGGTGGGGAACCACTGGCATAGAGCTTATAAGACCCTGGAGCTTATCAGTCTCTTCCTGGAGTGTGCCATTCCAGCAAGTAGATAGGGAATCCGATTGTTTTCCATCAGGGGAGAAATTCTATACATAAAAACAAAAAGGAAAGGCTGTTTTCTGAAATGCTGTTTTATGTGCAGGATGTTTTTAATGCACCGAGGATGTAAATCCTTGCTTCTCCCTGTTCCCGGTGTGAGAACAGAAAACTGGACATTTTTTTTCTCTCTTCACCTTACAAGTCATTTTTTGGTATTTTAAATCTCAGAAAATAGCCAGTGTCAATAGCTCAAGTAATTCTGTCAGGACTGTGCTGGACAAGTTACAGTACCTTCTGGGAGGACCTTTGCTGGGTGAACACTGAAAAATCAAGAAGCCTATGATGGGTTGCTTTCATCTTTCTCTGATCCATTAGTCAGTCTTGCTGTACAAGCTGTGTATCTGTTTTGCTGCACCAAAGAAGCTGACACAAGTTTGGTACAGAAACATTTTGTGCTACTTGAGCTGGAAGGGACCCTATGGAAGGTCTCGAGTCCACCTCCTGTCAAGAAGGCACAGTGGGGGGATCAAACTCCCAACCTCTGGCTCTTTTCCCAATGAATTTAAACCAAATCCACTCCTCATTCATAGGCTTGGGAAAAAAAAATTAAAACTGGGTTTGCCAACTTCTAGGAATGGGCCCAAGGCATAGTTAAAAACCATCACAGTGCATACATTGCCACCATTCCTGCTGAATTTATGCAGTGCCTTTTCCCTGTTTGACTTTAAAACAAGAAGCACGGACAGTATGCATCATATTTTGAGCCAAACTAAACCTCTGGATGACTTTGGGATTTGGCTCGGAAACAAGACTCGCGGTCCGTGTAGCCTTTGTTTTTAGAGATATTACAGGGTAGTGGGGGCTGGTGCCACCATAGAAAATTCAACAAGGTGGGAGAGGGCTGCTGCAAAAAATGGAATGGGCGGGGAGGGCAAAATATCTTCCATGGCCCATGTGTTACCCACCTTTGTTTCAAAGCAGTGGTTCCTAACCTTGGGTCCCCAGATGTTCTTGGACTAAAACTCCCAGAAACTTTCACCACCAGCTGTGCTGGCCAGGATTTCTGGGAGCGGTACTCTATAAACATCTGGAAACACAAGACATAAACCTCTGCCTTAAAGGTTTTTCTTTATTTATTTACTTAAAATATTTTGTATCCTGCCTTTCCTCTTAAAAATAACCCAAGGTGGCAACCTTTTCCTTGTGTGAGGCCTTTTTTTGGGATGTTCCAGCTTTCCCTGCTTGGCTCTTTCTACCAGGCCTCTTCCCCAGAAACCTCTGAACACAGATGCTCCAGAGACATTACCCTGCGCTCTCTGTAGAGACTCACTGGAGAACAGGGTCTGGCCAGAGCAGAGACTCGCACAGAGATACAGCAGAGAGCGGTGTGTTTACCCATGACCTCAGTTCTTGAGTTTGAGAAAGTGGACGGTCATCTGCAAAAGGTTACACTGGGATAAATTTGCTGGTTTTTAAATATGGCACAAGCCTTTTGCTTTTTGTTTCAATGATACAAGGACTGTTCTAAGGAAGTGACATCCCAGCATGCCACTTAGACTTGATTCAATTGGGGGTTGAGGGCACCTTGGCTGCCCCCCCCCCCCAGCATCATGCTGCTCCCTTGGGCTTTCACAAAAGAGGATGTCGTCATCCAACTGCCTGCAAAGGGAACTTTACTGAGAATGAAATGCACTGCCTTTGAATTCAAGCACTGCCCTTCTGGTGCTCTATAAATCCCAATCCCCAAGGACTGCTGCCACTCACGTTATCAAACGTGACTTGGTTTTCTTTGGTGAGGCAAAGCCTGGCTTCAGTGCGTCGCCCATGCCTTCCAGCTTCTGGGACTCCAAGATCTCATTGAGGCTGTTCTCGGTCGAAGGGCAGGTGTCCGCGGCCACGTCGGCCAAGGTCTTGGTGGGCTTGAACGGGTCTGCCACCTCCAGATTATAGGAACCTTTTGGGAGAGGTGGGGAGCTCGACAATTTGGAGCTCCCCACAAATGGGTTCAAGTTGGGATCCTCCCGTTGGCTGCCATCGGTCGGGTGGGAAGCCCTGGGAGGGAGCGCCTCAGAGGGATCCCCTGGAAATGTCTTCTCTCCACCCTCAGTTCCCACCACTGGACGGTTGGCGCTCCCTCTTTGTCTCTTTGGAGACAACTTGCTGGCTGGTTTCCTTCCTGCTTTCCTCGAGGGGATTTTCTTGGGCTCGGCGTTTTCCGCCCCTTCGTTAAAATCAAATTCCAGTTTCACAGCCCGGCCCTTGGACTCGCCAGGGCCATCCAAAATGGAGTCCGCAGTGTCTCTCTCTGGAACAGCAAGACCATGCCGAGACACAGGGGGAGAATTTTGGAGTTTGGAGCCTCCCATAACAAACGGGTTCATATTTTCATTGTACTCCTCAGGGTCAAAGAAGGAGGAAGCTTTGGGCACAGGGATGCTCTCTGTGGCTGTTTCAGTCTCCGGATTCTCTCCTCCCATCTTCTTCTGCAGAACAACTGGTCTGGCCCTTGGGAGCTTGCTCTTGTTAAGGACGGGTGTCTCACTAGTTGGCTTGGTTTCGGAAGATCTTCCAGTGGCTTTGCTTTCCTGAGATGCCCCTTGTGGGTCTTCTTGCGTCGCTACGGGCACGGTACTTGCTGAGGTCCGATCTGGATCTGATCTTGGCGAAGAAGCATTTCCCACTAGAACAGCCGGGGGCTGATCTTCAGATAGCTCCGTCTCAGGAGCGGATGGAGTCATGGATGAACCTCTACCGAGCCCAAAGTTGGCTTCTGAGGGGAACGAATCAGCTTGTGAGACTGCAGCATCTGCCCGCGATTCATCATCTGCCAAAGTGGAGCCCTTCTGATGCAAGTTCTCCTCCAAAACCTTGGCTGTCAGTTGCACACCATCTTCATGTGACGCTGGAGGCATAAAACAGAAAGAGACGTGAAGAAGAGCTTCCCCTGCAGGAACAACATTTTTTTCACCTTGTTTTAAGACCAAGACACATCTCGACACGCCAACTTTCAATCGACAGCTCAATTTTTTCCACCCTGGTTATCATCAGAAAGAGTAAACCCATATCTACCCTGGACCACCTCAAGCTGCAGAGAAAATTACCATAAATGAAGATGCCACCAGCCAAAACACTGAATTATAAGATCCCTTCAGCTAGAAAACTATGGTGGCATGGAGATGTTCTGTAGCCTAGCTTCCATCATGAATGTGTGAAAGATCTATCTCTCTATCCATCCGTCCATCCATCTAGTCATCTACTTATCCATCCATCCATCCATCCATCCATCCATCCATCCATCCATCCATCCATCCATCCATCCATCCATCCATCCATCCATCCATCCATCTGACATCATCATGATGATCCACCACCACACCAATGTCAACACACCCATTCCAGTCTGATTTCAGAAGCTACACAGGGCTGAAGTGGCAAAGTCCATGGATGGGAGACCATCATGGAATTCCAAGCACCTCCGGGCAGGGCTAGGAAAGAATCTGCATAAAACCTAGGGGAGAAACAAATAGAGTGGACCATATTGTTCTAAATGGACTAGTCATCTCTCTCAATGTCATACAGACCTGCCTACTCCAGGTCTCTCCAGTTGGATGCCCACCAGGTGTGTTGCCCCACAAACGACTTCCTTTCTGCAGAAAGCAAGGGAGGCAATGGGGCAGTCCCACTTCAGATGCATATTTTCTCCAGAAAACCACGTTCTAAAATTACGAGAGCGATAAAACCCAGTGATCCATGATGTCCCAATTTGCCAATTAGATCAAGGGAGTGCCAATTAACTGAAAAGGGAACCCAACACATTTTGACTGCTCATCCCTGGTCTTGGAAAGGAAACCACTCTCCAAGATCAAGTCATTCATTCCTAGGATGCCTCCGTCAAATATATGTTGCTACCTGTGAAGATGTTTGCAATTCCCTTTTTACTGCCAGACTTGAGAACTGTCTGGGCTTGCTTAAAAAACTCTTCACTTCCCCAAGCAATTTTTAAAAATGTTTTGGATGAGAAAGAAAAAAATGGTTTTCTATGAGATGAATGACTGGCTGTATCGAGTTTCTGGCCAAATTTCCAATCTGGTGTTATCACCAAGATATTTTCCTGCCTGAGGCGAAAACCAAGGTGGCTCTTTCCATATTCCATGACCTGGACGGGCAGTCAGACTTTACTTCAATTGTGGTGATGGGGCAGTGTGTTCTATCGTTCTAGTTTAGAGAGCAACACAAAGCTTGTGTGAACACACAGAGTTGAACGGCTAGGAAACTACATGGCTGTCCCCTGTCCCTCCTCCCCTAGCATCCATCTCTTGAGCTGGCTGTCACATTCTGCCTAAGGGTAGGGCTGGCCCTGTTCTTTCAAATGTGACACATGCTTCTTCTCACATCGAGTGCCCTCCCACCGGGTTTTTCATTCATTCATTCATTCATTCATTCATTCATTCATTCATTCATTCATTCATTCATTCATTCATTCATTCATTCATTCATTCATTCATTCATTCATTCATTCATAACATGTATAGCCCACCCTATATCACAGGATATCAGGCAGGTTAGAGTTGTGGAAAATGATTTAAAAGCAAATGATGTTCAAAGCAATTTTAAATTAATTCGTTCAAAACACAATGTCAAAACATTAAGACTACTGAATTAAAACCTATGCAAGCCACGATCCTTTATTCCCAAAGCTTCTAGTACATGGGTATGTTTTGACTTGGCGCTGAAATGATGCCAATGTCAGCACCAAGCAAGCCTCCAAGGGAAGGGCATTCCACCGTCAGAACGCTCTGGCACTCAAGACAGACCTCCTCAAATCTCCAAGTTACACTTTGCCAAAGTTTTTTTCCCTGCCTCTTCTACTTTACATTTCTTCCTTCTGCAACTAACAAGCTGTTTTTCCAATGGTTTCAGAAGGAGGCGTGGGGGAATCAGGCGAGACAGGTTAGTCAACTTGAAGACAACAATTTAAAAAACAACAACACACATTTGAGGAATCTTTAATCAAATAAACGCTCGCAGCCTTGAAGAAACTGTCATGCCAAAAAAAGAAATTAAAAAAGGCTTTAGCCCTTAAAAATTAACCTTGCAATTTTGGTTCATGATTATATTCAAAAGGAGCATCTGGGTTTCCACTGGCTCGACCCAATTTCTTGGATCCAAAAGGGCTTCTGGGCTATTCTGAATACAGGCCTTTCTGCCTCCTTTTCTCTGAGGCCGGGAAGGCCACATATTGGAGAGCCTCTCCCCGAACGGTCATCCATTCCTTTTGGGTGCAGGCGCTGATTCTGGGAACTGCAGTGTGAATGAAAGTAACTTTCCCAAGTTCCATTTTTCACTACCCTTAGAATTTGATTCAGCAAAGCCTTTTCTCCGGCTCAGCAATACTGGGATGCAGTTTCAAAGGGCTGAGACTGTAGGGTGTCTATTTCTTAACTCCTTTCTTGTGTTTCCAAAGTACTCGGCTGATTTACCGAACGCCAAGAGGAGAACAGCCTTTTCTGGCGAGTGGTAAAACAATCTCCCCTTGGCAGAGAAGGACGGGCATGTTAAGGGCATTTCTACCAAGGACAGAGTTTGTTTTTGTAACCCTCCACGTACTGAAGACATCACTGTTTTTGTTTTTAAATCTAACAACCTCGTCTAAAATCAGATTGAAAAGGTTGGATAGGGGTTTAGTTCTACAGGCTTTCCAAAGTGCCAAAGCCACGTGCTGTGGCTTTATGACACATGTGGGCAGCCTTGGGTCCTCTTGATATTTTGAGGATGCAGAATCCCCCAGTCCTTTACCCCTGGCCATGGGGGCTGGGGCAGATGCGATCTGGAGGCCGAAGCATCTTAGAGAGTTCTCCACCCCAACATCTAAGAAACTCCTCATTCTCCTCACTTTTAGAAGAAGAGAGGCGAGTGCTCATGACACACTCGGAGGATGTGTATTTATCTGTGGTCAAGCAGATCTCGGAGGCCTGGTCTCCATGGTGATGTTGACTGGAGCCAACACAGTTTCCCATTCGTGACACTGAAGAGACAGATAACATGGCCGGTCTAAAGCGGATATTCAAAAGGGTGGGTCTCAGCATCATGTCAAGAACAGCCAGGCTACAGAAACACATGATTCTTCACTAAACAAGGAAGTGTGTTGCTTTCAAGCGAAGCCTTTAATACTGTATGCAGTTTCCTTAAATTAGAGGCAGGATTGGAGTCAGGAGGCATGATATTGTCTCCCGGATGACTCCCATCACTAACCCTCTTGTGTTTGCTAAAGCTCCTGGTTCTTTTTCTTATTAGAAGAAATCACCTGCAAGAGGAAGGAACCATGCAATATATTAGCAATCCTATGGCCTTTCTGAGCAGCCATTCCCAGAAACTTCATCCTGGCAGGGGGATTCCGGGAATTTTCATCCTGAGAAGGAACTTTCCCATGTGTTAGATAGGGTGCTTTTCTCCCCTGGCTGAGACAGCCACTGCTGGGCTGGGAGTTGGCTGCATAGTTGGAATTCCCCTGTGCCGACACAACCCCATCCAGTGCATTTCTTCTCTACTGAGAACTGGCGAGGGCCGGACCAAGAGACCTTTGCTGACATGTTTATTCTTCTACATTATACTTCAGAAGAGAAGAGGGACTTGTAAGAGAAGAATAAGGCCAGATTGTATACATGATTATGCAAAAGCCAAATAACACAGACAAAGTGAATGAGGGAGGGAGGGAGAAGAGCTTTAAGGATGTCTGTGTGTCTGTGTGTCTGTGTGTGTGTGTCCGTGTGGAGGATCCTTAAACCACACTATTTCCCCATCTCTCTCTCTCTCTCTCTCTCTCTCTCTCTCTGTCTCATTCACTCACTCGCTCACATGCACACACACACACACAGACAGACACACATGCAATCCCAGGGCACTCCCAGATGAAGGCGATGATAAATCACTTCTGAGTACTTTTTTAAAATCTCGGAAACTTTGGAGGCGTCAGGATACCTGAGAATTGACTTAACAGCACACCATTACCCTGTTTCCCTGAAAATAAGACAGGGTCTTATTAATTTTTGCTCCCCAAAACCCAGTAGGGCTTATTTTCAGGGGATGTCTTATTTTTTTCATGTACAACCATCTACATTTATTCAAATCCAGTCATGTCATCTTCTGGTGGCTGCACAGTGGTGAAGGGTGGGATTTCACTTAATTGGGGATTATTTTGGGGGTAGGGCTTCTATTATGAGCATCCTGAAAAATCCTACAAGGGCTTATTTTCAGGTTAGGTCTTATTTTAGGGGAAACAGGGTATGATTATAATTATATATACAATAGTGATCATAGTGGCAAAATCTAGAGCCGGAGTCCCGAAGGCAGTTTGTCTCATTCTGGCAACTCCTGCGATGTTGCTGGAACCAGTTGCATTGGCTCTTGCCTTTCTTTGGACCATTTCAGCAATGTGGACAGGGGGGATCTGCTGCTTGGGTAACAGCCTATCCTCCATATTACTTTACCCAGGCTTCGTGCTCTGGAGAGGACACTTCTTGTTGCAGAGCATGTTACCATAGTCTCTCGAGACTGAAGGATGCCTATGATGAGTGAGCATGAGACATGATGGCCAATTCACACACATCCCACAGCCATGGCATCAGCGCCATTATGACAACTCTTTCCAGGTTTTCTAGGTAGCGAGTGCTCAGAAGTGGTTTCCCATTCCCTTCTTCTGAGGCATCCTGAGACTATGCAGCTGGCCCAAGGCCACCCAGGCCGGCTCTTCTGGAATGCACAGCGGGGAATTGAACTCCGTACCTCCGGCTCTGCAGCCAGAGATCTAACCTCTGAGCTATCTAGCCAGCTTCCAAATCTGTAGAGGTATTCCTTAACACATGGAACATATACCGAGCACCCCCACCCACAGCAGCTGCTGCACAAGCACAGCAGCACGAAGCCCCGATATCACCCCTGGGCTGGCACCGCTGCTGTTCAACCATCGACAAGTGAGTGCTAAATGAGACAGATAGATGCCCTAGTTACCGCTTTTTACAGCTCCCCGCTCTTTGGCAGAAGGCAGCTCCCATGAAACAAGGCCCTTCCTGCCCCCTGGGAATCCTGCAACACTGTTCAGATCAGGAGAATGTTAATGGGTGCATTAGCCAAGCTCCGGAAGACATGACAACCCACCAGCCATCAGAACAGGACTTGGGTGCATTCATCACCACTCAGATATTCTACTTGACTGCAGGAATTCAGGGATAAGCCTATGAAATTTGCATACCTGAAAAGACAGATGCAAAGAAAACCTTCTGTTCCCCAGAAATTAAGATGGGAGCACACTGCTTCTCCTGGATATTCACTGAATGCTCTATAAACGGCTTGGGCCCTGGATACCTGAAGGACCGCCTCCTTCCATATGAGCCTATCCGGCAGTTAAGATCTAGCCAGGGGGCCCTTTTGAAAGAGCCATCCCTCAAGGTAAGAGGGATGGCTTGTAGACAAAGGGCCTTCTCGGCAGCTGCCCCCAGACTATGGAATGCCCTCCCGACTGAGATTCGTCTGGCGCCGACACTGATGACATTTCGGCGCCAGGTCAAAACCTTCCTGTTCCAGAAGGCTTTTAACTGAAATAATATTAACTCTGGGTCTGATGGCAATTTTATATATATTTTAATTGTATTTTAATTGTACATATTTCTATTGTATTTTAAATGCTGTAAGCCGCCCAGAGACCTTTGGGTAGTGTGGGCGGCATATAAATTAAATAAATAAATAAATAAATAATAAATAAAGTAAAACAGGATCTCTGTGCTGGCATTTCGGGTTCAGATTTGGTGGCTGGACCGGTAATTGAGTTAAAGGGCTGAATGGTCCTTCGGTAAATGTGCTGGTGAATGAAATTTAAAATGACACAGAGTAATCCCTGTGGTCTGTGTTAAATTATTCTCACACACTGAATAGGGTCTGGGCAAGAACTAGCCCACCTCTGGAACATAAAGGGTACAAAATGAATTTCCTCCGAATCTCTCAGCTTCCTTTTTCCTGCATGCATTCAAATGGCTCTTTCAGCTGTAAGCAATTTCTGGATTCGGGCAGGTTTGTAGGCCTGTGGAACATTAAGGAGTGAATTGGGAGCTTCTGGCAGGGCATCATCACCCTCTTAGAAATGCAGAGCTGGAAGGATCGCTGAGCTCATCCCTCACCCAAGGAGGCACCAGTGGGGAATCAAACTCCCAACCTCTGGCTCTGGAGCAAGACACCTCAACTACAGTGGTGCTTCACTTAATGACGTTAATTCGTTCCAGCAAAATCGCTGTAGAGCGAAAACATCGTAAAGCGAAAATAAAAAACCCATTGAAACGCATTAAAACCCGGTTAATGCATTCCAATGGGCTAAAAACTCACCATCCAGCGAAGATCCTCCATACGGCGGCCATTTTTGGTGCCTGTATAGTGAGGAATCCGTCCCTAAGCACAGTGGGGAGCCATTTTGCGCACCCGGTGGCCATTTTGAAAAACTGACAATCAGCTGTTTTGATCGTCGTAATGCGAAGAATTGGTTCCCGAAGCAGGGAACCGATCTTCGCAAAGCAAAAAAAAACCCATTTAAAACATTGTTTTGCGATTGCAGCTGCGATCGCAAAAACATCATCATGAAGTGGATTTGTCGTAATGTGGGGTAATCGTTAAGAGGGGCACGACTGTACTGAGTTACATGGGCTCTCCCTTCCATCTGCAAAGCATCCCAGCTACCTCTGTGGATCTTCCGTCCTGCCTCTCTGATGAGTCTGTTTCCAAGCCTTTTATACAAAATGCTGAAGGGAGAATATGAAGCTGTGATCATGTGATACTGCAAGAGCTATGGACGATGGGAGATACAGTCCAGAACACCTGGAGGACACCTGCTCAGGGACATGCATGTTCTTGAAGAACTGGATAGCTCAGTGGATTGGGCATCTGGTGGCAGAACCTGAGATGGGGAGTTCGATCCCTCGCTCTGCCTCCTTGACAGCGGCTGATCCATAAGGCTCCTTCCAGCTCTGCAGTTAATAACAAGACTGTTCTCCTTATGTTCCACATGCACAGAGAAAAAAACACAGCCTGCTGTTCAGGAAAACAAACATCTCTCTGAGACACCCACACCACCCGCTCCAAAAACAACAACAACTCTGTTTTGTATTTGCCAGCCCAGATTCATTTTGAACACTGCTTATTTCTGAAGGCATTTATTTCGTGCAGCCAGACAATGAATGTCCACACAATCTCTCTCTCTCTCTCTCTTAAGGAAGAAGCCGTTTTTACTGAGATTTCTCTGACTGTGCTGAGTCAACCTCAGCTGAGCAGAATAAACAGTTTCTGTTCTTCTCTGCAACCATTCAATCAGATCTGGCCCAGGGCATTGCGGTGGGTCAAGGAAGATGCGGCTAGCCTTGTTCCTGCCAATTGATCTTCCATGCTTCCATCTAATCTGCTGGCTAAGGGCCTTCCCTTCTCTGCTGAAAGCCCTCCTCAGTCACTCTTTAAAGCACATGGAACCCACACGCATCAAGGGAAGTGGGTCACCAATTCTCCTGCTCCCGTTCCTCCAGCCATGGAAACACAGCTCTTCGAAGAGAGAGAAATGGCTGTATTCTGGTACATTCTCCACATGAGCCAGAACCCTATTCTGGAGAAAGTGGCGGGTACAGTAGCCTTGCCCGTTCAGTTAGCAATGTCTCCATGGTAAACAGGCAGTGTGGGGGCTGGAAAACTTTGCTCAATGCATGTGGGCTCCATATGGTTTAGAGCATGACTAAACAGGGCTCAAAATAGCCCAAAAAGTGATACTGTGCCCCTTCAAGTCCCAGCAGTCTCTATAGTAACTGTCTGACTGTAGCTCTCACTCAGGGATTGGAAAATCTAATGTCTGTTTCTGCGACCCCAAGGTTCTTGCTTACATGTAAAGCCTACATGTGAGGAGAAACCTCTCTTCCTCGGAAACCATGGGCATCCCATGAAGAACGTAGTGAGGGGCAAGGTCTCCTCCATGCGTCTTGAGGGAACCCTATCTTCTAAGGCCTGAACAGGACTCAAGCTGGACCAAATCTTGGAAGCCGCTCTTGAATGCAAGGCAAGGTTCCTGAAACCTTCTTGGTCGGGCCTCGCTTGTTGTGTCAAAAGCAGCCGGAACAGGTTCCCTAGCCGAGTTCAATCTGGAAAGGACCATAATGGCAGCATAAACAACACACTCCCCTTTGATCCAAATCAGCCAGTTGAAAAACCAGAAAGACGGCACTTTCTCAGACCCACATCAACAACCAGCCACGCTGCCTGCACATGTTTCTCGCCCTCTGGCCTTAAGACAAACCATTTTACCTCCCCTAGCCGGGTAAGAACAATCATGCAAATCCACCTGGCAAGACTTCAGTAAGATAAAGCACAGAGAGAATGTCAATCACTATAGGAAATGTACCATATAAAAACCAAGGAATACTAACAGACGTGCAGCCCAGTAAACTTGATTTTAAGATGGAGGGGAAGAGGTGATTCTCAAGAACAGAAACTCTGCAGCAGAACAAGAGACTCAGAATAGACTTTGGCCGAGATGACAGACAAAAAGAACTCTTTCAAGTAGCTGGAACCGGCCTTACAAGGCTCCCGTTTTGCAAGCTGCTGCTTGAAAGTTTTTGGTTACAAGCAATTAATGAACACCATGTGGCTCAATGCTGGGGAGTTTCTGGCAACCCATGATGGGAGGGCAAAGGAGGACAGAGGGCAAACCAGGTTTCCCAGCTAGCCTGCAGCTTTGATTGAGATTTGGCCAAAGAGACTGCAGAGGTTGGCCCAGGATGCCCCTTTCCCTCCACCCACAGAGGCGGAAACGGTCCTCCTCTAATTTGATGGACATTAACAAATAACCAAGTGAGGGCAATTTCTTGACCGAGCTTTATCTCCTAATACATTTGTTCGGAAAATGTCAGAGCATCAAATCACCCGAAATTGCAGGAAGAACCCGTTGCTACCTTTGGAACTCAGTGGAAGGTCGGGTCCTTGCTGGCGGGGAAGCTGTGCTTTGTACTTCCTTGTTTCTAAAAGGATTTTGGTGTTTCAATAGACAAGGGAGAGAAGGAAATGATGGGGAACATATGAACAGCAAGGGAGACACTAGGTAACCGCAAGTGCTTGATAACATAAGGGAGTTCCACGCTGTCAGCAAGAATCAGAAGTAGACTTAGACTACGAAGGGCAGCAATGAAGGAATTAGGTCCTCACTTATAAGGATGTGCCCCTGGAGACCAAGGTCAAGATCATCCACAATCTTGTGTTTCCAAGGCTTGAGTCTACAAGAGATGAGCAGGGCTGTAGAGGACGGGACATTCCGGAGAGCCCTCATGCATAGGGTCATCATAAATCAGATTTGACTTGGTGACACATAGCAACAAATGCTATCACCAGAAGTCTGCATTATTAACCTCCATGCATTAATGGGCTTCTTTGCCATGATGGTTGCATTATCAGCAGCCATTTTGAGAATAGCCAGTTTTAACTATCTAATTGCCACCAAGAGGACTCTCTGCATTTACTTTGGATCAAATTCCAGCGGCTTCCGCACAGAAGAGCAGACTCATTGGATCAGTGGGATTTCCTGTAAGTGATTGAATGGATTTCCCTGAGTTAGTACTAGCAATTCAATTTAGGCTACGGTCTGCAATCCCATCCATCTATTCTCTCTAGATACATCCAACATTTTGGAGAAAGATGTACTAGAAGCAACTGGCGACCGTCCGTGAAAACACAGTGCCTGCAGGGACATGTGTGAATCTTTCAGGTCCCACATGATTCTTTGGGTTGGTTGGTTTGCTTTACAAGAACCTGAGATGTTGAATGCTGCAGATCCAGCCTTCAGTCCCTGGCTATTTCTAGGCAGAGCTGAGGAAGATCTCTACAAAATATTCCTGGAACACAGCCCTGCCACCGTCACAAATCCCCAAGCACTTGCAGATAGCTGCGGCAGCTGCTGGGGCATTCGCCAGAGTCCCCAGATCTGTAGAGATCAACCACTTCCGCCCACAGAATTGCAGCCGGAGTCCTAAAGGCCACTGTATCCTGCCTCAGGATGCACCTGAAACATACGTAAGACCCTGGCTATTTTAGGAACAATAGAATCATAGCACTGGAGAGATGGAAGGCAACCTCGTTCAGTTCCTCACAGCCACAGCATCTCTTCCAGATGGTCGCACAGCCTCTGTTCAAAAGCTGCCAATGAAAGAGAGCCTCGCGGAAACACACACACACACACACACACACACCTGAAATGGAGAGAAGTGGACACACTCCATGGAGGGCAGGTTTATGGGTAAAAGGTACCAAATTTTAGTGTGCCCAAAGTTTATTACCACTCAGATTTCTTCCTCTATGGGCTTCTGGCTACAGAAGAATGACAGCACATAAGAGCTACCTTCTCTTTCGTCAATTCCAGTTTTACAAGACGTTGTAGATTTAAGGTAAATAATTGGTATGTTGATCACCCACAAGTCACACTAAAAAAAAATTATTAAGAAAAAAGAATGAAGAACCTGAAATGAATTTTTTTTCACACTAAGAAAAGGATACAAAAACTGAGGCACTGCTTAAAACCACAGGCATTCCAGTTGAAAGGAGGCTATCCTTATGGGCTTTTAGTGAAACACTGAAGTACTGGCTGGATAGCTCCATGAACTGGGTAGAGGTTGGGAGTTCGATTCCCCGCTGTGCATCCCCGGAAAAGAGCCAGCCTGGGTAGCCTTGGGCAAGCTGCACAATTCCAGAAATGACTCCAGAAGAAAGGCAGAATTCAACCACTTCTGAGTACCTTCTACTTAGAAAACCCTGGAAAGAGTCACCATAAATCAGAATTGAATTGATGTCACACCATTATTATTGTACAGAAATGTGGATTATCCCTATAGCACAAAAAAACCGATGTATTCTGGATTCTTTAATCCATGACCAATCATTTTTCAATACCACCTTAATCTCTTTCTGATTCAATCACTGGGCATCTGCAGTGCTGGCATTCGATCAGAAAAAGTTTTTTTTTCTTCATGTCCCATTTTGCTAATCCGCTCTGATAAAAACGGCGACCACCCCCACCCTTATCTGCAGGTTTAATCTTTCCCTTCGGTTCTTGGCAAACTTATTTAATGACTCAGATTCTGTTTTCCTCATACTACAGCAGCACAACGGATTTCTCTTCTGAATTTCTTCTCCTTAAGAATCCGACTCTCCAATTCTTATAGACAGGAGGCATATTAACTGTGGCAGATTAAAGCTGGATATAGGACAAAGTACGAGACTCATTATAAGCGACTGATTGTCTATCCATTAAGTAACATCCCAACTACATTGTCCTAATAAAAAGTGAAAAAATTGTTCCCAGCTGCGGGGGGTCATATCCTGACGTGAGCAGAGAGAAAAGTTCTCTAATGAACGGCAACTTGATTTTACCCATATCTGATGTGCCTGATGTATTTTTCTTTCTGATTTTGACATGGTGTTTTCACCCCTCGAAATGACATGATATATTAGTTGCAAAGAAGCCATATAGCTAACAAAATAAATGCACAGGAATTCAGTAGTTTTGTTTTACTGCCACTTCAATTTCTACCAGAAAGCTCCTCTATGAGGGGGCTATAAACCAAGTTGAAAAAGAACTGAGCACATTTAGCCTTGAGAAAAGAAGACTGAAGAGAGATAGGATAGCACATTTCAAACACTTGAAAAGCTGTCCTACAAAAGAGGGGCAGGATCTGTTCTTGATCATCCCAGAATGTAGGACATGTCATCATGGGCTCAAGCTATAGGAAGCCACATTTTGGTTGAATATCAGGAAAAACTTCCTAACTGTTAGAGCAGTACAACAGTGGAAACCATGATTTTAGAAGGTGGTGAGCGCTTCAACACTGGGGGCTTTCAAGAGAAATTGAGACAACCACCTGGCAGACATCCTTTGATTTGTACTCCTGCCTTGAGCAAGGAGATTGAACTTGATGGCCTTAGAGGCCCCTTCCAACTTCATGATTCTATACTTCTATGATTCGATGGAATCCTGATTCATATTTCAGCTGGCTGCATTTCATATAATAAAATGGGCACTTTTGCCAGCGATCTCTCCTTCCTATGCTCATGCTTCAATTCCATCTCACTCTCTCTTTTCAAAAAATGGTTGATAAGTGACTGATAAGCTATTATTAATCTCAAGGCATGTCTGTTGATCTTGGGTAGACCCTACAGCCTCACATGTTTCTTTCTGAAACTCAGGAAGAGAACTTCTTACATTAAGGACCCTCTCATTTAAAGGATCTTTTTTGTATACTGTACATCTAAGAGTAGACAAATCCAGTGCAGAAATTTCAAAGGGTTATTTTTGTCTGTGGCAGAGAAAGCAGCTAGAACCCTATTAATTAGACTCACACGGATAACTCCAGCAGCATACATCTCAGCTGTGAACAGAAGTTATAAATTCAGCATAGGTCTTTGTATCTTGGTGTACAACACCAAATGCCAGCACTGACGTCTTCGCCTATGACAACTTGCTGTTGAAATTTGCACCAACAGATTGATTTTCTGTTGGTGCAAATTTTTCTATCGGATTCGGGCCACTTGAAATTCTACAAGCCTCTTTGTTGCTATAATTCATGATGAAAGGTCTGCATGTCTACATCCAAAGTAGCTTATTTTTCATCCATACCCTCCTACTCATATTCTCTGTCACAACTTTAAGCTGCTCTTGCAAAATTTGCTTTAACGCCTCCACTTCCTTTTTGGGTAGATTTTATAATTACCATCTTCAAATCAAGGGAGCATTTACTTCAATCCAACACTTCACTTCTCAGCAAATAAATTACCATCTTCCAAAGGACTGGGTCCTTTATCTACTCCCCCAGAAACTGATTTTGCCTTATAATGTTCTAAGAACATTAAGGCACACAGCTACAACCTTACTTCCTTCTAAAATTATAAAAAAATAAAATAACCCAACTGTCTGATGCTTCTACTATCAGACAAAGCAAATGCAACCATGAACTGATCCAGCAAAGTGTGCAGATTTGCATTGCTGGACTACAACACAGCTACCTGGGGGATTCTGGGAGTTGTAGTCCAGAAGCACAAATCTGCAAAACTAATTCCAGATAAAAATGTTGTCTCATTCCACACGGGATTCAACAGGTAGCAGCACCGTCATCTGCATCTCTGTTGTGACACATTGTACAAATATCTCTTTAACGAGGGAAATTAACAAATATAATACTTCCAAACCCATTCAAGCACTCTTTTCCCCCACATAATGGGGAGTGGCATAACCCCAGCATCTAGTTTAGATTTTCTGGCTTCTTGTTACACGTTGTTACAGAATTTAATGTCATGTTTAACAGATTTCAGGCACGCTGCTACATTTAAACTACAGAAGTGGGGAGTTTAAAATAAACTTTAGCCAATCACTAAACAAACCATTTGCCAGCACCAAGTTGTTTTCCTGGTTTAGTTAGCAAATCAATTTCTGAGCACTGGCATCTCCTGGTCTCCAAAAGGTAACAGTCTCTGCTAAAATGTAATCCTGGGCACAATTCAAAGTGCTGGTTTTAACCTATAAAGCCCTAAATGGCCTGGGTCTGAGCTACCTCAAAGACTGTATCTCCCATTGTGAGACTGCTCGGGTGTTATGATCACCGGGAGAGGCTGTTCTCTCCATTCCGCCATCCTCACAGGTGTGCTTGGTTGGGACATGGGAGAGGGACTTCTCTGTGGCTGCTCCTAGACCCTGGAACTCCCTGCCACTGGAGACCAGATTGGCCCCATCTTTGCTTTCCTTCCATAAGCAGGCCAAGACCTTTCTCTTCAGATCAGCTTTCCCTCTGGGACTGGCTATCTGAGAGGTGGTTTTCTGCCCTGTTGCTTTTAAATGTGTCTTTAGCATTGATTTTCTGTACCTGCTTTAGTAGAACACTTATTTCATTCTTTTTAAATATTTGTATGCTTACTGCTTTTACCTTTAAAATACTGTCTTTTTTTTTCATTACATACACAAGTTTTAAAAAAATACAACAGGATCCTGGCAGGGCTGCACAGAGTGGAAGCAAAACAGCCGTGACTTAACGGTTTCAAATCCTATCTTGCAACAGCAATAAAAAGTCAAGTTTCTCCCACTTCCCTGTATGGGCTTACACACAGCACATGCTTTTATTTCGCCTTATATAGCTCGTCTCTCCTCATCAGTGCTTGCAGCTTCTCTCCTGGCGCCAAAGAGACCAGCCCCTCAATACCCAGTCCGGCTTCTGACATGTTGTCTAGAAAGACCTTCTAAAGCTTATGCAAAGAAGGTGCAAATTCCAACACCTTAAAAGTTCGCTTCTGTCAATAACGTCTCAACAGACCTCACGGCCCTCCAGGCTCAGAGACTGGAAAAACTACCATTTAAAACTCCAACCCCTTCAAATCTCCTCCAGCAGCAAAGGCAGCTGAGAGTTGTTGTGTTCCCCCCCCAAAAAAAAGCATGCTTTCAAGCTCCGTGGAAATGAATCCATTTCTAAATGGTGACACATGCCTAATTATATCTCAGCTGGATTACTGCAACACACTCTACATGGGGCTGCCCCTGGAAAGTGTTTAGAAACTTCAGCGGGTCCAAAACACAGCAGCCTGGTTGTGAACTGGGGCTGGTTACAGGGAATACAAAAGCCCCCCCTGTCACAGGAGGTCCACTAACTGCCGATCCATTTCCAGGCAGAATTCAAAGTGCTGGTTTCTAACTTACAAAACCCTAAACAGCTTGGGTGCAAGCTATCTAAAAGACCGTGTCTCCTTTTATGAGTCTGCCCAGGAGTTAAGATCATCAGGACAGGCCTTCCTTTCCATCCCACCATCCTCACAGCTCCTTTTTAAGGAGAAAAGAGGGGTAAACATATTTTGAATGAATGAATGAATGAATGAACGAACGAACGAACGAATGAACAATCATGACATTCCCCACCACCTCCCTTCCATACAAACAAAGAACAGCAATGCACAGCACAATATCCAGCTTATCAGGATCAACACACACATGTTCCTACAAAAGTAATCTGGCAAACTGCAACACAGCAGTTAGCATCTTGAACATAGGCTATAAAAGACTCGAGGTTGCAATCCTGTCCTCAAAAAGCATCAGCTCATCAGCTGAGGTTTTTACATTTTGGCACCTCCACTTGCAGCAATCCCCAGCCGTCATTGCCACTGGCCATCATGGCTGGGAGATTTTGTAAACTGTAGTCCAAAAAAGTAACTTTTCTAAGCTATCAGGATAAGTAGAAGGTAATTCCATCCCTTTTGCTGAAGCAATGGCTTTAGCTAGGTTGTCAACTATGAATTCTGCAACCTCAGACCCTACTTGATATTCTGCAACCTCAAACCCTACTCGATATTCTGCAACCTCAAACCCTATTAGATATTCTGCAACCTCAAACCCTACCAGATATTCTGCAACCTCAAACCCTACCAGATATTCTGCAACCTCAAACCCTACTAGATATTCTGCAACCTCAAACCCTACTAGATATTCTGCAAACTCAAATCCTACCAGATATTCTGCAACTTCAAACCCTACCAGATATTCTGCAACCTCAAACTCTACCATTCAACAGCCAGAGCCATGCAGATCTGTGTTTGTTTGGACTTAAAACTCCCATGCTGTGCTGCCTGGGGAATTCTGGGAGTTGTAGTCCAAATACACCAATCTGTACATCTCCACCCTTAGCCATGAAGAAGAGTCTTCTGAATCCACAGAAACGGGATGCAATTGTCTTCTCGGTGTCACTTTACCTTGGGACTCGGGTTCGGGTGCCAAGGCGTTCTCCAGCTCCTTGCCCAGGATGTGGATCGGGGTCTCCGTTTCAGGAGTCTCAAAATTGCCTTCGGAATCCGAACTGCCAAGAAGGAGGGAAGAGACGGACGAGTCAACAACTGGGCAGGCCACCACCCCAAAGCCTGGTCTGGGCAAGCCCACATCTTCTGTTGCCTTTCACTATTGTGCTCTTATACCTCTTAGACCAGGAACAGAACGCTTGGCTGCAACAGGGTTGAATGCAGCTCTTGACAACACATGAGGAGGTGCATGTTGTCAGCTTATGGAACCTGGGCTTCTCCTTCTCCCTCTCTCCCTCTCCCCTGCCCTCTCTCTCTCTGTGTATGCATCATATCATGCTGGGATCCACCCTCCCAGGTTGGCCCCATCCTTCTTGTCCTTGCACCACCTTCCTTTTCAGGCAAGCTCCTAAGGACTAAATGGAAGTCTCAGGAACACAGTATTTACTAAATTTAGATATTTTTTTTATAGAAAAATGTGTTCAAACATACTTCTTGTAATGTTTTTAACCTCGGTTTGAACATTAACACATGTTTAATTGGTTTTCTTTAATATATAGCTTTTACTTATTTTAAATAGGGTTGGTTTGATTGCTCTGTGGTTTAGGTTTCCGGCTGCGGGGCCAGAGGTTGATTCCCCCACGGTGCCTCCTGGGAGAAGAGCCAGCCTGGGTGGCCTTGGGCCAGCTGCACAGCCCCAGGGCTCCCCCTAGAGGAAGGGAAGGGTACACCACTTCTGAGTATTCTCTAGCTGGAAGACCCTGAAAAGGGTTGCTGTAAATCAGGATTGGCTTGATGCCGCACAATTATTATTACTTTAAAAATGGTAATCAGTGCATCGGTTTAATTGTCGCAAGCTGCGTCGAGTCCTCTATGGGGAGAAAGGTGGGCCAGAAAGCAAACAAGCAAGCAAGCAAGCAAGAACCCCTCTTTCTCCTTCCTGCCACATAGCTAATCATCACCAGAAGCTGTGCTGTGCAGCAGGTGCTGAGCGATGCACCTCCACTTTTCCCAGGGCCGACCTGCTTACACAGGGAGAACCTTACCATTTGGGGAGGAAGAAAGACCCTCAGAGCCTTCGTGGGCAAAATCTGAAAGCCAGAAGCTAAAGAAAGACCTTCCAAACATGACTTATCCAGCATAGGGAACGTCAGGTATGATACTGATTTTGTATAACGCACCCTTCCTCAGCAGCAACTAGTTGCCAAGAGTTGCAGCCAGAGAGAAACTTCCAGGGTGGTGAATACACGACAATAACCACCATCAGAGCTAGCTTTTGCATTAACCTTGGCCAACATCGCAAAAAGCCGTTTTCCAGACAACTCCGTTTCAGCCTCCTAGCATTGCTCTGGCTGCACAAAGAGGACCCGTCCCATTTAGTATTTACCTGTAGGCCTTTTGAATCCGTGCCTTTTGGGCCTGTTCCATTTTGCTGTCGGGCCCTCTGTGTTATCTCTCTTAGGCCTAACTGATTTAAATTACTGTTTTGGCAAAGCCGCAAAGCCTCGGTCATCAGGATTATGGCTTACCTCCTGCTCTGCTCAACATGAGAAACAGGAAAAATGCACCGAGGGACAGACTCCTTCCGCTCTTTGCTGGGCGCCTGCTCTTTGTATTTACGCGGCTTTGGATGGAGAGTAAGCAATGTGAAAAAGTCACGATTTCTGCACCCCTCCAACGTTTGGGAAACCAACGCACAAAATAGCAAAAATTCTCCCGTATCCTGGCTCCTGGTCAGTGCCGTCCATTTTTTAAATTTTTATTTTATTTTATTTTTTATTTATTTTTATTTTTAAGCCATAGGGAAAGATGGCACGTCTCTCCATTCCATGTTACAAATGCTGATTGGTCTTGCAAGTGAGCCTTCCTTTAATATAAGGAATGGGACAAGACCCACTGGATCTGAGGGCAGAAGGCGAGGTTGTGTAGCTCACACAGGCCAGGGAGCTCAGGAATGACTAATGGAGATGCTCCCATTGCAGCTCTTCCCAGGATCCCAGGGCAGAACTGGTCCCACTGCTTATTTAGCCATGTATATTCAGGAAGACGACAGTCGCCTGCCAGGAGTTGCTGGCCTACAGCTCCCACTCACCAACATGGTCAATGGTGATGGATTATGGAAACTGGAGTCAAAACACTGCCTGGAAGACCACAGCTCCTGACATCATGCTATAACTTTGGCTGCCAATGCTAAGGACCAAGAAACCAGAGGGAGAAGACCAGGAATGAAACGGCAAGGATTACTAGAGAGGGATGCCAAGCTGGCCCATTTGATGCCGACGGCTCCCAAAGTGGAAAGCCGAGTATGAATTTCTGGGTAGCTCAGTGGTTTAGGCAGAGAGCTAGAGAGCCAGAGGTTCCATTCTCCACTCCGCCTCCCTGACACGGACTGGACTTGATGGGCCACGGAGTACAGTGGTGCCCCGCTAGACGATGATAATCCGTTTCACTGAAATCGCTGTTTAGCGAAATCATTGTCTAGTGAAAAGCATTTCCCCACTGGAATACATTGAAATCTGTTTAATGTGTTCCAACGGGGAAGAATCGTCATTGTCTAGAGAAGATCGGCCATAGGAAAGCCACTTTGCAAACTGCCGATCAGCTGTTTAAATCGCTGTCTTGTGAAGCTTAGGTCCCGAAAACACCTGTTTCGTGAGCGCGGAGGGAGCTGTCAAAATCGTCGTCTAGCAAAAATCGGTTTGTGAAGCAGGGACCAAACATTGTCCAGCAAAATTCCCCCATAGGAATCACTGTTTTGCGAATCGCTATAGCAATTGCAAAAAGCCAATGTCTAGCGAAAAAACGGTCATGCGGGGTAACTGTCTAGCGAGGCACCACTGTACTTTCCAGTTCGTTAGTTCTAAGATTCTTTCTAAGATCTAAGGACCAATAACAACAGACTGCTGCTGAAGCCAGTAAGAAACCCACAGTGGTGAGCTAACAGAAAGGGCCTATCTGGAAGTGATGCCATGGCTGAGAATAAAGAATTTTTTTTTTAACTGAACTGTGGGGAAAGGGAGATTACAGTCGCTACTCATAGTCCGTGGCAACCTATAGACACCAGTTCTTCCCACAATGAAACCACAGAACCTGAGTCATTCATTTGGCTTCCCTGAAAAGCCTTTTTGAGCAGGGAGAAAACATCTCCCCCACCAAAACAGAGCCCTAGGACGTATTTTCGCTACTTCCATCGCGAAATTGGCCATTCAGAGGGCAAATGAAACACTATCAGAAGGGCAGAGAGGACTGCAGGGCAGCCAGTAGCTGAACCCTAACACAAGGAGAAAATGGGGAGAGGTGGTGATGTGACAACATGTAAACCCAGAAAAATATGGGCATGTCCAGAAAGCATCTGACATATGTGACTAAGCAATGGAAACCTCAGCTCAGCTGCCGATGCATAAACCCTTGGCTATTTTTATGAGTCAGGGGCTTAGGCCTGGAAAACCTATGACCATAATAAACAAATTGGCCTTGGAAATATATACCGGATATTTTTCTCTCACCAGCAAAGTATGCCCTATGAGCCCTCTGAGAAATCTGCGGTGAAGACAACACACCTCGCTCTACTGTCCAAGTATGTGGCATCACCTAGGCAGGCTTAACCCCTTCACACACACACACAAGCTCATTATACAAAATATAAGAGCATCGTTTTGTCTGCTTAAATCAGTGATGTTCAACCTTGGGCCCCCAGATTTTCTTGGACTACAACTCCCAGAAATCCTGGCCAGCACAGGCAGTGCTGAAGGCTTCTGGGAATAGTAGTTCAAGAACACCTGGGTTACCGAAGGTTGTGAGCCACTGAAATTGAAGGAGTTCAGTTGAGCTGTACAGTACTTAGGAAAGCTTCCCCCCCCCCCATTAAACCCTTTTGCACAATCAACTTCTACTAGGGAACAAGCTGAACAGAGCCAAGAGCTTTTAAAGCATGTACAGAATGCTCCATGATCAGAAGAACTTCTGCACCAAAAGATGAAAGTAATTTCAAGAAGGTTTAAGGCCCTGAAGTTATTTCTTAAAATACAAAACCTGGCGCTCCACCCAGGCTCAACATGGCATTGATCTGCACAACCATCGGCCTCTCTAACTTCCCAGAAAGCTAATTTCTCAGAGAGAGAGTGTTTCTCTTACCACGGAGAAAAGTGGGGGTGTGCCTAACTAAGCATGAAGAGAAATGGGAAGGGGGGACAGTACATAGGTCTAAGCTCCTTGAAGAGCGGGATTACAGAAACAGTAAGAAAACAACAATTGAATGACTTCCAAAAATACATTCTGCACATCCTCAGAGGCACTTTCCTTCTTCCAACTACTATTTGTCTGATGTATTTAATTAATTCAATATCTTTTGCTTTTGTGGTTTTCATGGTGTGTGTGTGTGTGTGTAAATAAATTCAGAAAATAGATGACATGTATCCTGTCTCTTGATACTCTCTCCATTTCT
Organism: Pogona vitticeps; assembly: GCF_051106095.1. Classification (NCBI taxonomy): domain Eukaryota; kingdom Metazoa; phylum Chordata; class Lepidosauria; order Squamata; family Agamidae; genus Pogona; species Pogona vitticeps. The sequence goes on from NC_135790.1 coordinate 4,099,563, forward strand.
ACACACGTTGTAACGTCTGCACCTGATGAAGAGTTCGGCCTGATCCCCCAAGCTTGCTTCCAATTTCTCAGCAATACAATCAAGGCATTATTTCTACTCAAGCATAACCTAGCTGGTTTGTCTTCAAAACGTGCATGCACACCAAAACCACTCAACTGCATGTTGTTATTACTCTTCAGCCATGCATACACCCAAACTGTTCTGAGTGTATACCTAAAAATACGCGGCACAGGTGGGGCGACCAAATACGAAACGCAGGCCTGTTTACTAGGGAGCCCTGTCTGAACAGGTCACGCGTGTGCACCTTGCCCAGTTGGTAGAGGCGGTGACCTGCACCTGTGGAAAACCCATTACAGCTCTCACACCCGGCAGAAGAATTATCATTCAAACACAATGCATGTGTTCAGCTACCATTTCCTCTCCCCCCCAAAAAAGAACTCATTCACACAAACAGGAACCCTCCCCCCCCCCCGATTTGATTGAACGCTCAATTCCGCCAAGAAACGCAGAGCGACGGAAAGTTCCTTCGATGCGATGCTAAGACCTGTAACGGTAGCGCATCGCGTCTGAACCCGGCCTTGCGTGTACGGCCACCAAGGATCCCCCCCTCCCGCACCAAAGCATCACGTCACGTCCCACCCGCCCCCATGTGTGAGCGCGAACCATCCACCTCGCCAGCACACCCTCCTCCTCCTCCTCCCCCTCCCCGCTGGATCCGCGTGCGCGGCAGCAAACTCGCGTAACGTGTGAACCCGCCTCGCGCCGACACGGGAGTAAGGGAAGACCTGCCGGGGCTTGCCTGAGACTCAGGGACTTGGTGTCCGCTTGGGCGTCCTCCTCGTCTTCCTCCAGCTGCCCGGGCGCCGCCAGAGCCTCCCCGTCTCCGCCGACGGCCGCGCTGCCCTCCAGGAGCTCGGCGCCTGGTCCGCCTCCTCCTCCTCCTCCTCCTCCGCGCACCGCGGACCACGTCCACTTGGCCCACTGGACGGGCGACAAGATCTGCCAGGACGAGTTGAAGGCCATCGCCGGGGGCCGGGAGAAAGAGAGATGCCCGCCAGGCAAGCAGCTGGCCGAGGCGCCTCTCCAAAATGGAGGGGGAAGGAAGGAAACCAGCAGCAGCAGCAGCAGCGCGCTCGGAGTTCGAAGCCCAGCCGGCGCGGATGTGGTTAGCCGTGAGCCATCGCTTCCCCCTTTCTGCCTCGTCCGCCCCCGCTCCGCCTCGCAGCCCCAGCAGCAGCGGCAGCGGCGTCTCCCTCTCTCCGTCTCCCTCTCTCTCTCCACGCCGAGAGAACTCCGGCTCCCTCCTGGCGCAGCGCGCCCTGCCTCTCTCGCGCGCGCGTCCGCGGGCGGTTGCAACGCGCCCTGCCTCCTTCCTTCCTTCCTTCCTTCCTTCGGATCCAAACGGAGCAGGTCGGGAAGCGGCTGCCGACCGACCCCTCCCCAAGCGGTCACTCCATGCCCCTCGGCTTCAGGCAGGCAGCTTCTGCCCTCCTCGGGTCTCCTCTCTCTCCCCCCTCCTCCTCTCCACCTTCTTTCCCAGCTTGGCGATGCGTGGTTCCGCTTCTGCGCCGGTCCGTAGCATCAGCTGGTCGGCTGGATTGGGGCGGAGAGGCTCCTCTCGGGAGTCTCCCGGCGAGTCACCCCGCTCCCTTGCAGACCACACGAATGGCTTGGCAGGGGGAGGGATAGGAGCCAGCAAAGAGAGAAGCTGGGGGCCGGGGCCGGGGGTGGGGGGGATGTCAGTGTCCTTCCCCATCCATTCTGTGGAAGCCGCGTTCAAAACCCTCACGGAGTGACCTTGGGAGAGCCATACACCCAAGGTAACCTGCCTGACAAGGTCGTTGTGAGGATAAAGAGGAGAGCCACGGCTTGCTGGAGGAAAACAGGATATAAAAGGAAACAAGTAATAACGCAATATAGCACAGAGCCCTATCATGTGAAGACAGTAAGGTAGGAAAGCTGAAGGCAGCAGGAAAAGAGGAAAATCTGGCATGAGATGGATTGACTCCATCAATGAAACCCATGGTCTTGAGTCTGCAAATTCATGACAGCCCTCTCCCACCTTTTAGTGTGTGGTATAGTCAATTCCAGCTGATGGAGACCCCTCCCCCACCCGAGTTTTCTAGGTCTAGAATTGACCATTCATGCCCTTCTTCTGAGGAATCCCTGGGACTGTTCAGCTTGCCCAAGGCTACCCAGGCTGGCTCTTCTCCCAAGAGGGCCAGTGGGGAATCGAACTCCCAGCCTCAGGCTCTGCAGACGGTTAGCTTTGGCGGTAACTTAATTCAGAGATGTCAACCATAAGTCAGAAGCGTCTTGACAGCACGTAAGAGCACACCACCTGTTTCTTATGGGTCATGGAGGTCATTGACTGGGAACCTAGGACTGCCTGTTGTTCCCTGTCATCTGGGGGGAGAAGGGGTTCATGGAAAGGCTGCAGTCCTAGAAATGCTTGAAAGGGAGTCCCACTGAAACTGACAAGACATTCATTTGATCCGTCCCTTATCATAGCATGGACATTTTGGCCAGGCAGGGCACTGGTGGGAGAGCTCTTCAATTGTTCTGCATAATTTAAGATGGTAAGGAAGCCTCGGCAGGCCAGCATGCGTGAAGTGGCCAATGTTCATTCCTACCTTGGTACCCACTGGGGGAACCACGGCTCAAGGCTGAAACCTCTGCTCAATCCCTATCATCTCCCCTCCAGATCCATCTTGAGTCAGAGAAGCATTCTGCCTGAGAATCACAGTCTGGCCGAATGTACAAGACCAAGTTTGGGAAATTTGCTTTTGAGGTCTATTTCTCCCAGAGATCCGTCAGCCAACACCGCCGTTTCCAAGCGGTAGGGCAGAAAGTAACTTTTCCAAGCTGCAAGTGTTGGATCAGACGCTAGCTCAGCCCATAAAGACTAGACACAGGCCACCACATTTTCAGATAAGCAACTCAACTCAGCCGAAAGACACCAGGTATGGAACTGAGGACATGAAAGCAAAGCATGACCTCTACCGGGGAGAACAGCAGAGAGCGGCCACCTTCTCAGGCTTCCTTGTTAGCTTTAAGCTGGGCTAGGAGAGGGTATGTATCATGTTGCAAGCTCACACACTGCTGTAAAGCAATGTCTTTGAAGCTGGTTTGGTCTCAAATTGGCAATGTAGAGCCCTTAGCTTTACAAAAGACCTGCTCATTAACTCTTGATACGCACTGGTCTAGCAGCTTGCATCTTGGGACTCAGCTTATGGAGCTATGGGGCTATCGGGGCAGTCACAATGAAACTCTGTTTCAACCAGATTTACTAATACACCCCTGATGGAGTTGTATACACTCCTGACTTCTGGCAACTGATCTGATCAAGTTCTGGAAAGAACAACTCAAGGAACTTTGCTGTGTGAGGTAAATGAACCCCACCCGCCCCCCCACAAACACACATATTCCCACGGTCAATGCGCATAAGGGTTGAATTATTTTGGCATCTTCAGCAGCCCAATTTCACAAGCACCTCTCCTGGCAGTTGGGAAAAAAAATTGCAATCATGGTTTGGTAACACAATTGCATTAATTAACTAACCATTTCCTGCCCTTTCTCGACACCCAAAATCTGCTGCCTGAAGCAGCAGCCACCTCACTGCAGTGAACGGTAGGGCCGGCCCTGAACAACGGCATTCTCTCTCCCGTGACAGAATGAGGCCACGGCCATGCCTTTTTTTAGGACTGCAAAATGAAGCCGTCAGCTGAACTATACCTGATGCTCTAGTGGGGGGGGGGGGCAGAAACACTCAAATGGTGAGAATGGAATTTAGATGGTGAGCATGAAACTCAATTAAGAAGAACTGAAATATCAGAGGGAGCCTTTTGCACTTTCAAATTAATATCTTGACACTTGACAGTCTTATAGAATCTTTGACAAGAACAAAGGAGAGCAGGGGATTCCTCAGACTGCCTTCAAACTTGTATTCGGGATGAAAGATTCTCTCATAAAAAGAAAACAGCACTTAGTGGGAAAAAGATCATCTTTTCTATCTACCCACCCACACCTATGCCAGGTGCCAAAATCGTACAATAATAACTCGTTCTGCCTGGTCTAGTTAAGATTGCCTTCACTTGCTGTTCCTAAATCATCATCTGTGACTTATTCATGTTCTTGAGTTTCTGCCTCCGCATAAAGTTCCAGTGGCCTCCTCCCTTCACAAAACTGGGGTAGAAAGAAATTAAAGAGCAGTCCCACAATTATAAGAAAAAGCAACCTTATCACTCCAGAGATGCGTTCTTCGCACCTGCCTCGCCTCCTGATGACTCATCACAGAACAAAAGCAAGCTCATTTCCAACTCCCAAAGCTGTGAAACAATAGTGGGTGATAGATAGAGGTCTTTTAGGTCTCAAGGCAATTCTGCTTCTAATTGCAAAGCTGCTATATTGTCTGTTTCTTTGCCCTTAGCTTCTTTGACAAAGAGAAGTGTCTAACACTGACATACATGGAAAAATGTCCTGTCAGTGGGATAATTTTACCCACCCTGTTTTTACATCTTTCCCCATCTAAATGCCAGAGAAAAGAGGAAGGCGTTGTCAAAATTCATGCACATTCAAAAACCAGGAAAGAGCGCAGAGAACATTAGTAACCATGTTGTTCCTAATGCTGGAATATCTCCGCCTTGCAAGAAAGTGATTGAGGCCACGACCTTGATTTTTCAGAGAAGTACAACTATAGCTGAAAATGTCAGCTGAATATTCTCACTGCACTCTGGAAAAAAAAATAGTAAACTGCTACCAGTGCAAACATAATTTAATATAAAGCTATCAAAGTTGCATATGAACAAATGATATGTATACAGTATATATTTTTAAATCATCCAATTCAAAAGGTATAGTTACACAGCATGACAGTTTTCATGATATCAGGACTGGGCCAACTGTGCTATTAAACAGAATGAGGCAGCTGCCTCCATCGGAAGGTTTTAAGTGACATGTCAATTCATCACATTGTTTTATTTGTTGATTTACAGCCAAGGATGCAGGAGATGTTGGCTGTTTTGTGTGGGGTGGGTTTCTTTCTTTCTTTCTTTCTTTCTTTCTTCCTTTCTTCCTTTCTTCCTTTCTTCCTTTCCTTTCCTTTCCTTTCCTTTCCTTTCCTTTCCTTTCTTTGGACTTATATGCCAAAATATCTTAGTTAGGGATATGGCGGCGCTGTGGGTTAAACCGCAGAAGCCTCTGTGCTGCAAGGTCAGAGGACCATCAGTTGTAAGATCGAATCCACACAACGGAGTGAACTCCCGTCACTTGTCCTAACAGTTTTTAAACATGCAAATGCAAGTAGATAAATAGGTACCACCATGGTGGGAAGGTAACGGTGTTCCGTGTCTGGTCATGCTGGCCACGTGACCACGGAAACTGTCTACAGACAAAATGCTGGCTCTATGGCTTGGAAATGGGGATGAGCACTGCCCCCTAGAGTCGGACATGACTGGACTAAATGTCAAGGGGGACCTTTACCTTTGGGATCTCAGCCCCTTGATGAGCGAGTGCAGGGACCATTTACTGCTCTGTATCAGGCACCAAATGTTTTCGCCTAACACGCTGCATTTTTAAAACAATATTCGACACTCAGTCTATTTGTTTTAGATAAATACTAAGGAGCTTGCCTATCCTACTGCAGCTTCTCTTCCTTATTCACTATTCTACCTCCCTCCCCGTCTGTAATGCAATAATGATGATTCTAACTTGCTTTGCAGGGCTGTTGAAAGAATTACTGGAGTAATATACTCAGAATCAGCTGAAGGTTTGAAATGCTCCGAGGATATGGTCTTGAGTGATAGTTCTCCATCTGTTGGCCCTCCAGATACTCCAGCTAGCATAACCCCACAGTGAGGGATCTCCTGGGAGTCAACGTTCCAAAAACTGAGAAGGCCCAAAAGTTGAGAACTACTGTTCTCATGGTGGTCCCTTTCATACTGGAGGTTGATATCAATATGGTTGTTCTGACTTTGAATCCAGCAGTACTAAACCATGATGTAATGGTCTTCAGCCAATAAGTTCTTGTTGTAGAGTTTTCAATTTCTGGTTAAATTCTTCTGGCTGCACAGCAAAAGTGCTACAAGGATTCACAGAGCAAAATAGCTTCAAGTTCCTCAGATTAGTCCACCCCCTTTTCTCGTCAACTGGCAATTACAGTCTCTATAGCTCACTCTGAGACCAAAAACCCGCTCTGCAACTTTTGTAAGAGAAAGAATAAAAAGCTTCATCACTCACAATTGAACTGATCAAACAGCAAACTGACAAGCACGACTACTTTCAACAACAGATTTCAACAAACTCAAAAGAGGGGGGGAAAGCACTCAGCAGAGAGGCTGGGCTCTCTTGGAATTCAGAAGCAGGAGGGGGAAATTGTTTAGTGCTGGATAGATTGACCGTCACCCCAGCACAAAAAGGTTCCATCCAGCCTGGGTTAGAAAATCTGCCTTACAGTAGAACTAAGAATAAATAACAGCATGCAATGTGCATTCTGAAAGTCGGTTCTCAGTTTCTGTTGCAGGTGAGATCCTCCTCCTTAAGAAAGCTGTTCTAGCTTACTTCTATTCCGAGAACACCTCGAGCCCAAACCAATGGATTCAAATTATAAGAAAGGAGGTTCTGAGTAAACTTTGGAAAGAACTTTCTGACAACGGAGTGGATTGTCTTGGCCAGCACCGGACCCATCTTTGTCAATTGTTTTTAAACTCTACAGTTCTGGAGTTAGAAGATCCTCCTGCAGCATAATCTCTTCAATCACCAACTCTCCCCGTGGTATGGAGAGCGTTCAGGGAACTTAGGACCCCAGTTATGTCAGGCACAGCTATTGTGCTGCATGTGCACGTGTGCGTGTGCGTGTGCGTGTGCGTGTGTGTATGTGTGTGTGTGTGTGTGTGTGATAGAGAGAGTTTTGCATCCAAGCAACCTGAACATGCAACTCACTGCTGTCTTCCTGATTTTATTCCATCCATACAGCTTGGAAGGCTCCCTGGGCTGTACGGACAGCAGAACTCTAGAACTTGTTATGCGGGGGTGGGGAGTAACTTTCCCCAGCTCTCAGCTGGAGCGTACGAAATTGTTTTCTGGAAGACCAACACGAGAATGGTGTTGCAGTTCCCAATGCTTAAAGGAAGTAGCTGAGTCTGTGGGAAATTTTCTGGGAAGAGAGAATGGCTCTAATAATTGCACAAAGCTCTTTTTTAAAAAATCATTACACAGCATGCATTTCCTTTTCTGCTGAATAACCCAGCCTTTCCTTCCTCTCAAGTCTTGAAGGCCCAGGAGGACTGCAGTATGGTTTCAAGCAGCTCCGTTCCTTTCATGTTTTTGAATTCCATTTGCTTGGCAGAATAACCGGCCACCTTCATAGCTGTCATGCCAATGAGACCGATGTCTGGACTGTTGTGTTTTTTTAAAGCATCTTCATGGGAACAGCTTACAGTTGGGTGGCCGGCACAAAAACCTGATGCTTGCGATGATGATGCCTGCCGGGGGCCTGAGAGACCAGACGCTGCAGAGACTGGAGAAGGCAGAAGCCGTCACCCAGCTACCACCAAGCACCACGGCTTGGAAAATTCCTTTAAACCAAACCGTGCTGAATGGAGACCCCAGAGAGGGTCAATCAAAAAGGAGGCAGGGATTTGCAGCCATGTCGTTGGGTCAGACAAGGAAGAGGAGGAGTCAGGAGTAAGGGAGAAGAGCTAGCCCGCCAAAATGCAAAACTTTCAAAAAATGACTTTTTGTGTGTGCTACCAGCTGGCTGGGGGAGTCTGGGCACTGTAGTCCAAAACCGTACTTTGCCAAGCCTTTTCTCCCCATCCCAGAGGATGCTCAGATTGTTCAGCAGGAAATCTAGCTCTGAATTTGTTCCTAAGTTTTAGATCTAGCATTTAAAAAGAGAGAGATTGTTAGGCCAAGACTCATCTACCATGGAGACTGTTTATTTTATTACAACTGTGTCCATCTTTCTTGTAGGGAGCTCAAGATGGAATTTGTCGGAGTTGTTTTTTATTATTATTTACAACCTCGCATGCTGCCTGTAGCAGGTTTGGCTGGCAGGGACCTTTCTTGGCTGGGGTGACTATCAATCTATCCAGGGCTGACCAATCATTCCTTCCCTGCCTTTGAATTCAAAGACAGCCCCGCCTCTCTGCTCTGTGTCTCTTTCACTCTGTTGAAATGTATTGTAGTAAGCCGTCATGTTTTCCAGTTTGCTGTTTGATCTGTAAGTAATGTGGATACAATGAATCACCACCTGGCTTTTCATTGTGTATAAACATAGCCATGTGCCTCTTTTATTATAGTAGCCACTCATCTCCCAATGAATCTGTTGTAATGATGTAAACAAGGAAGTATCTGAAATCTAGTGGTGGTAAGTGATGTTTTTGCATCTAGAAATTATGCTCACTAGGAGGAGCCTTGAGATGACTTTTCCAAAAGCATCAGCTGCGAGAGGGGGCATATTCTCCTTTTTGGAGTTCAAACAATGAAATGTGCAGTTTGGGGGGGGGGGCTTGAGGGAGAATTCCGAGCCACTGAAAGCAAACTTTTGTGATCTGCTTATCATCACCAGCACATCCTTCAGCACGAGAGTTTTTCCTGCAACTGTAGTTACATAACATTTTTTTGTCCTGTTGCTAAGAAACAGTGGAGTGAGGAAAGGCCCCAGGGTGGTACTGAGGAAGTCTGAGAACAAACCCAGGATGACTTGGGGCTGTTCCACAGCAGGATGATCACAGAAACAACAAAAAAAGCATAGCTGCAAGATGCACATTCTCTTGGACGTTGGTCCCATTGCACTCAGCAGACATTTGTCAGGTTAAATCTGCACAGGACCGGGCTGTGCATTTCCTATAGGCTGGTAAGATGTTGTTGCTTTGTCGTTAAGTCGTGTCTGACTCTTCGTGACCCCATGGACCAGAGCACGCCAGGCCCTCCTGTCTTCCACTGCCTCCCAGAGTTGGGTCAAAGTCATGTTGGTTGCTTCAATGACCCTGTCCAAAAATCTCATCCTCTGTCGTCCCCTTCTCCTCTTGCCTTCACACTTTCCCAACATCAGGGTCTTTTCCAGGGAGTCTTTTCTTCTCATGAGATGGCCAAAGTATTGCAGCCTCAGCTTCAGGATCCGTCCTTCCAATGAGCACTCAGGGCTGATTTCCTTCAAAATGGATAGGTTTGTTCTCTTTGCAGTCCAGGGGACTCTCAAGAGTCTCCTCCAGCTCCGGCAAGATGTAGTAGCATGCAAATAGAGCTGGAGGGGGCAACCCTAGATCGCTCAATGGCTCAGGTCTCTGGCTGCGGAGCCAAAGGTTGCGAGTTCAGTTCACCCACGGGGCCTCCCTGAGATGGGCTGGACTTGATGAAGGTCCATAAGGTCCCTCCCAGCTCCACAATCCTAAGACAATGATGATCATGAATCTCTACTGGGCAGACCTTGGATTCAGCATCATCAAGGTGCCAATGAAATCTCAATTCCCTCTCACACACTCCTTGCCTCGGTGACATCTTGATGCTAATCCATGATTACCTCAGAATGTATATGGGATCGGCCAGTTTTCTACTTGTAGAAGGATTTAAACGTGAAAACAATATGCTCCTTACACAGCTTCTTTCATATTATGGTTCTTCTTAGATGCAGAAAAACTGACAAAAAACCACTCAGGTCTTATTCCCAGTGCAAAACTGACATTTTTAGCGACAATCAAACCAGATGTACTGGTTGCATCAGAACTGAAAAGACAAAGGGTTCATGCGATGCTTTTATGAAGCACACAGCTGCCGCATTTCTCTGTATGTTGTCTAAATGTCCACATTCCCGTTAAGGAGTCCAAGACCATGTGGGAACTTCTGATTAAGGAAAATGGCATTTCCTTCTCTTGGTGTGCCCCTCGTCACCAGCATCTGGTTGCTAGGAGACAGCCAATGAGTGAGCCTTGAGAGAATGAACCAAATACCATTTTCTGTACAGGGAAGGCATGAATGTCATACAATGGCAAGCCATGAAGGAAGCAGAATGGCAGGTATTTAACTACCCATTGCTCTCCTGCAGCTCTAAACTTCCACCCAGAGACCCTTTGCACCAAATTAACAGTATACCAAATTAACAGGCACTGGCAGTGAGAATGCTAGAAGGAAACTCGCTTAAGCTAATGAGCACCATTAGCTCCCTATTGGAGGGTCTGGCATTCCTTTCTAAACAATTTCTGGAGGTGCAGCCATCAATTCATACTAGTTCTTTTTGCATCCTGTTTTCCTTAGAATAATAATAGCTGGCTGAATAGCTCAGTGTTCAGAGGTTGGGAGTTTGATTCCCCGCTTGTGCCTCCTGGGAGAAGAGCCAGCCTGGGTAGCCTTGGGCAAGCTGTACAGTCCCACAGCACCCCCAGTGGAAGGGAAGGGTAAAGCACCTCTGAGTATTCTCTTCCTGGAATACCCTGAAAAGGATCGCCATATGTCACAATTGATTTGATGGCATGCAGTTTCTTTAGAAGGCTGATGGGGTGGACAAAGCTTTCTTCAGCCTCGCAACAAACTAATTCAGCAGTTCAGAAGCTGGTGAGATCTTTAAGCCGAAGCATAAGAACAAACAGGCTATGACATTAGATTTCCTCAGGGAAGTCCCTAGGCATGTGCTTCCTGAGCAGTGGTCACCCTCTTATCTACTTGATTCAAGGCGTAAAGGTAAAGGTTCCCCGTGACAATTTGTCCAGTCATGTCCAATTCTAGGCGGTGGTGCTCATCTCTGTTTCCAACCCACAGGGCTAGTGTTTGTCCAAAGACAATCCTCTGTGGCCACATGACCAGCATAACTAGATATTGAACGCCGTACACCGAGGTGGTACCTATTTATCTAGTCACATTTTTGTATTTTGCACGCTTTTGAACCGCTAGGTTGGCGGGAGCTGGGACAAGCGACAGGAGCTCATTCTGTTGCGTGGATTCGATCTTACGACGGCTGGTCTTCTGACCTTGCAGCCCAGAGGCTTCAGTGGTTTAACCAGCAGCGCCACCACATCCCTCGATTCAAGGTATACAGTAGCCCAAAGCTATAATGCATGAGACAACATCCCACAAATCGCTCTCCCCATTCCTGAGAGTAAAAATAGAATAAACACAAAGCTAGCTTGGCTACTGTTAGGCTTTGATATCCACCATCCAGAAAAGCCAGACGGGAACCCCTCCTTTGACTCCTTCCATTGCCAGCCAAAGAGCTTCCGTCTCAGGCACGCTTTTAAGCTATAAACCTTGCTATTGATTGCATTCACAGTTTTTTAAAATGTTTCCAATATTGCTTTTTAATTGTGGTTTTAATACTGTTATAGGTTTACATGTTTTATTATTGTTTTAATGTTGTTTTTCATGGGTAATGATCATATAGTTTTAACTGACTATGAGCTGCCTTGAGCCTCCTATGGGGAATAAGGTAACATATAAATAAATATTTCCTTTATAGCACTGGGTTACAGCACTGACAACAGCTTACTAATTTTCAAACCTGACCTATCAAAAAAAAAAAAAAAAGGTGATGCGGCACAGCATCAGGTCACGAGCTTACAGTCTTTAATGTATTTAGTCGGAATGAATGTCCATTGAAATCTGTAGGACTGCTTTCTGGGGACTAGATCTACTCAGTGATTAGGTGTCTTCCCAAACTCAGAAGCCTGCCTCAATTCGCACAGAAAGCTACAGTCTGTATGTTTAAACAGAGACCCTTCCCAGGCACTCAGCGTGGAAGATGGGCTGCATATGTTCCAAAGAGTGCAAGCGGGATGTCCAGGATGGGGTTTTGAACCCTCCACTTGCTTCCCTCAAGAAATCTGTTCACTATGTCAGCTGGCCTCCCCGTCAAGAGCCACCTGGAGAGAGAGGCTAGAGGCAGGAAGGAAAGAAGGCAAGCAAGGTTACATTTCAGCAGACCTAACCCACAGACCTCTTTTTTCCAGGTAAATGGATGTTTCCAGTGACTAGGGATTCTGCAAGATGTAATCTACAAAATTACCATATTTTTCTGTATATAAGATGCCCCCCATGTATAAGAGCCCCCCCCCCACTTTTCTAATCCAAAATTAAGAAATCTAAGAGGGGCTTAGCAACTGTAGGGGGAAAGGGATCAAAGCTGCAGGATCGCTTTGATCCCTGCTTTCCCCTCCACTTGTTTTTGTTCTCTCCTCAGTTTACTTCTGTGTATAAGATGACCCTCAATTTTTAGTCTAAAGATTTTAGACAAAAGTATAGTCTTATACATGGAAAATATGATATCTTCCCCATGTTCTGCATGCTGTGTTACACCACTGGTTTATATAGCACAGAGCTTGGAAGTGACCCATTATAAGTAACAGTTACCCAGAACTAGTGAATGTTGGGTAGTTACAAGTAGTAGTTACAAATGGTCTTTTAAAGAGTAACAAGTTACATCTCAGTTATTTAGCTATAATTAATATGGGAATTAGTAGAGAATAATAGTAGCAATCAGTAGGTAATAATCTGAGTTATTTAGCTATAATTAGCAGGGGAATGTTAACGTTTTTTCAAGGTTTCATGCCATTCTCTTATCAATCCTAAGTGGTTTAAAAACAGCATACTTTGGTTTTGTCACTATTTCAATAAATATTTTGAAGGTGTTATATCAGAATTGGCCCCTAGAGGGAACTAGAGTTTATTTTCATGTATTTATCTGTGGCAAGGTTACCCCAAGGCAAAAATGGACAGCATAAGGCGAAGAGTGACCTGGCTGTCAGAATTGATGACTAACACAATGGCTGAAATCCTGTTGCTTACCATAGCAAGTCACACTAGAAGAGGTCCACTGAATAAGCAGATATTTGATGAGCCAATTCAAAGTCCCGTTGATTCAAATGGGCCTACTCCAGTTGTAGCTTACTTATAGTAGGTGGTGAGTAAGCCCATTTGACTCCATGGAATTTAGGGGATCGACTCATTAAATCCCCACTGATTCAGTGGGTCCCCAACCCCCGGTCCACAGCCCAGTGCTGGTCCATGGCATGAGCTGGACCAGGCCACAGAGACAGACCTCCCACCCACCCCCGCATGCACTCACCCCCCCACAGCTCATGCGCACATGTGCACACACTCCAGCATGCCCACACGAGTGCTGTGCCACCATTTGTGCACACGCATGAGCGCCTGCACAAGTGCAGCACCACCAGTTGCACATGTGCATGAGTGTGCACTCATTTGGAAGAGAGAGAGTGTGTGTTTGCACATGTGCATGAGTGCGGGGGTGCCCCACCTTCCCCAGCTGGTCCATGGGGTGAAAAAGGTTGGGGATCCCTGCTCTTACCAACAGGATTCCAGCAAATTATAATAAGAACAATAATAGCATGCCATCCAGTTAATTCCAACTAATGACAACCCTTTTCCGTGGTTTTCCAGGTACAGAATACACAGAGGTGCTTTACCCTTCCCTCCCACTGGAGGCGCTGTGGAACTGTGCAGGTCGCCCAAGGCCACCCAGGCTGGTTTTTCTCCCTGGAGGCACAAGTGTGGAATTAAACTCCCAACCTCTGGCTTTGTAGCCAGACACATCTGAAACCACTGAGCTATCCAGCCAGCCGAGCAAATTATGATACTCTTTAAAATGTAACCTTCTGATCTCTAAATCTAGTTCACACCAGCTTTTCCGACGGGGATGATATGAGTTGTAGTCCAAGCCATTTGAAGGATACGGTGTAGGGGAAAACCGACATACATTTGTTATAAGCCAACCTCCAGAGTTTATTTATTAATTTATTAAATTTATACCCCGCCCATCTAGACCGAAGTCTACTCTGGGTGGCTAACAATAAAAACAATATAATAAAATAAAACAACAATAGTAATATAGTTCAAGATGGGAGGGAAATATTCAAGGGATGACAGGCGGGAAAGCCTGCCTAAAGAGCCAGGTCTTAAGTTTGCTTAATGAACAGAAGACTGAACATGATTTCCAATCACTTTTTCCCCCCAGATCTATTTTGGAGACAATTCATGCTAGGACCCACGTGCTTTATCACAGAGTGTTAAGCCCTTCCAAATGATTTGTTTATTGACACAGAGAAGTCTAACCAGGGACCAATTCCTCCCTCACGAAACCCTCTAATTCTTTACTGGCAGAGGCACCTATCTCTGGCAGCAGTCCCTGGGCTGACGTGAAGACAAGCTGCTTTGTTGTGACACTTTCTCAGGGGGAACGACGTGTCGCAACAAAAATAAGGAAGACTCTCCTGACCTCTGAAAGGGCGGTGAACAGATCGTGGCCCAAGCCTGTCATGCCACAGAAACACAGCAGCATTTGTGGTGCCAGTTTAACTGGCTGAACTCCTAAACACCCATGGAATACAAAGGACGCCTACTCCCGAGTAAACACACGCAGCACTGTTATGCCCTCAGCTGGTTTTATGGGGCCCAAGACCTTCGAAGTGGCTCAAGAAGGCGATACGGCAACTACAGCAGGGTGGAAAAACCCAGCATGAGACAGGGCATCATGAATTCTAACCACAAGGTTTGGGGAAAACACTGTTAGGAGGAGACAGAATTCTCTGGAAAAGGCAGCAGGAAAGGAGGAAGACCAAACATGAGATGGATTGACTGCCTAAAGGAAACCACAGGCTTGCGTTTGCAAGGGCTGAGCAGGGGGGGCTGAGGTCTGGACATCCTGGAGGTTGCTCATTCCTAGAGGCACCACGAGTCGGAGGTGACTCGACAACCCACAACAACAACTGTTAGGAGCTGACAAAATCCATACATTGCAAGGTCCAGGGTAAGGTGCTTGTAGTTCATTGACAGGAGTTTCTGGAGAACATTAATTCAGCAGTGCCCCCAGCTTTGAGTCCCCCAGATGCTCCGGGACTGCAACTCCCAGAAATCCTGGCCAGCAAAAGTCATGGTGAAGGCTTCTGGGAGTTTGAGTCCCAAGAACAAACATCTGGGGACCTCAAGGTTGGGAATCAGGGATTTATAAGGTCAGAAGCAACTGGATGGCTCACAACACATCCAGCCCAAAGCAAGAGGGGAGAGCCCCTCTCCTACCTTATTATGGGGGGGGGGGGACTTTGGTCCTCCAGATGTTTTCAACCGCACACTCCATGACCCCTCAAGGCTAGCCATCCTGGACTAGGTCTTAAGAGAGTTATTCAGAACATGGAGGATGGGGGGGGGGGATATTTCTCCTCTCCAAGTATCTGCATTTCATTTACCTTTTGACACACACATGTACACACACAGCCGGGGCGTAAACGCCAGCCGACCTCAGGCGTGGCTACCGTCCACGCCGGTTTATGCCCAATCCAACTTGGTGGCCCTTTAAGACCCTTCTAGCCTTCCGGCCTGCTCTTGTGCAGCAGCGGAGAGCCCTTCACGCCTCCACCCCCCCCCCGACAAACCCCTCTTCCTCGGAGCCCTCGACTTAGCCGAAACCCCCATCATCTCATTTTCTTAATAAAATGTCTTTAAGCCACAGCCGGAAGATTGCATGCGCGTCAGCCTCGATAACAATACTCATCTTTCCAAGTAGCTCTGTTTGCCAAACTTTAAAACTCAATTTCTAGCTCTTAAGCATCAAAAGTAACGGGGAGGGTAACGTAATTCCACCCATCCCAGCAATTCCCGCCCCTCCCGGTCCCGATCCTTTCGCCTTTCTTGGCACTCACCCGGCCCTCTCCCCCGGTTTGCTCCTGGGACGGTCTTCTCGTTTCGCCCCCAGTGGAGGGGGAGAAGCCGCCGCCGCCGCCGCCTTCTCGGTCCGGCTCTGGAATCCCCCCATGATGATGACGAAGGATGCCTTTGGGGGACCCCCCAGGCGGCTCCAGCGGGGGGGGGGAAAGCGTCCAGAGGCTGGCGGGACGCCCCGTTCCCCGGGCAGTTCCGGGCTTAAGGGACGCGCCCAAGTCCGGGAGAGGAGGAGCCGGCAGGTGCGGGAGGGGTGAAGGTCGGCCTGCTCTCCAACCCAAGGAGCCGCTCCGGGGGAGGCTCGGGTGGAGGAAGAGCAGGGCGGGTTGCCAACTGTTTGGTCTTGGCTCCGCTCCTGGGCTATCTATCAGCAAAGATCCCAGGCGCGCATCTGGCGCGCCTGGAGGGGAGAGACGGGCTGATGCAGGGCGCTTCAAAGGGGGGGGGGGGGAGAGTCGCAGGCGCTTGAGCCCCTTTAGAAGCTGGCACAGGTCCTGCTCCGGATGAGGCCATACCTTGGATCCCTGCAAATTGACAAATCAGGGGAGCTTTTCGACTAGGACCGAACACTGCGTCAAGTAGAGATGGTCTTATCACGTTTGGGTGTCCAACAGAAACTTGCAGTTTTGGAAGAGGGATTTCACCCCCCCTTGGTCTGAACAAAACCACGTGGCACCTTATCATATTTTAACCTAAGATGTCCTGGGTGTGTCTCCTTCCTTAGAAATTTGGGTTGAAGGGCAATCCGAGCATTTGAGTTATATTGCCTTTGGTGCTCGCTTTCAGACTTTCTGCCTCAATCTCAAATTTTGCAGCCTCTTTGGTGTAAAACTCTGATGAAGAGTTCTGCTGAACTCTAAAGCTTGCCTTTTCGCAACTTTTTACACAATCCAATAAAGAGATTGGTTCATCCTGAACTTGCTTCTTATTGTCAAAGGAGCTTCTGGGCAGAAAATCTGGTAAACTGTAAGTTTCTTTCATCATTTGAGTTTGGGGCCAAGGGAAAAATAAGCCACAGCAGTGAATCTGGTGAAAATATCTCTCTCTCTCTCTCTCTCTCTCTCTCTCTCTCTCTCTCTCTCTCTCTCTCTCTGTGTGTGTGTGTGTGTGTGTGTGTGTGATGCTATAGAAGGCTGCAGCAAGTGGGAAGGGCGTGAAGCCCCTGGACTGAAATATAGAACTGTATCTTGGCCAAGGTTGCCAACATTTTTGCTGGCTCTGCTCCTGTGCATTTACCAGCTTCGTCAGAGAGGAAAATTAAGCAAACGAGGCTTTCACCGTGATTTGATTTACTTCTGTATGACAATAATACATTTCTGTATGAGCCCCCAAGCTCAGAAACAACAGTGGAAGACTATCATTCATTAATAAATAAACAAGGTCAATTTATTTGAAGATGATTTGTTCACTGTGGGGTGTATGGGACACAATCCACTCTGGAATTCTGTGCGCTCTTTGTTCTTTCCACCCTGAAGAAGTGCTGCTCCATGCAAATCCAGGGAATGATGGAAATGCTTACCCTTTGCTTTGAACTGGGGGCTTTGCAGGAGGATCCCATATTTATGCAGGTTGCTAGACAGGTTGGTTAATTCATTTTGCTAGCAGGAAATATTTATTTCCAGGCTACCGCAGGGATGCCCGGGGTGAAACAATCTCCAGATTCCAGGTTGAAAAAGCTTAGCTCACTGAATCTGTACAGGGCGGTGGCCAAGTGTCTTACTTTAGGAGAGCCCAGTTCTTAGTTCAGTTCCAGCCCAGTTTAGAGAGAAAAAAAGTAAAAGAAAAAACAAACAAAAAGCAAACAGGATCCTTGAAGTTGTTCGTTCAGAATTCATGCCCGGGCAATGAACTTGGCTGGTACTACAGGTGCCTCAGGACCAAGCAGAGGGCTTTAAAAGTCACACTTACACTGCAAAAGGAAGTTACCTCCTAAATTACACATATAGTGATAGTTTCATTACCAAAAGAATGATTAAATACTTGCATTAAATACTTGCATTAAATACTTCCAAGCCTTTGTCACTAGCAGTGTTTTCTTACAACAGAGTCTCCTCTGCTGATGGAACTCCCTACCACTTGAAGCACAACACACAAAATTCTAATGCAAATTCCGTTCAAATAACTTATTTTTGTGATTTGGGGAAACTACAGTGACACAATCTGAGCAAAAGCAACAACAACAACAACCACACCAAACCCGGCCATTTCTTGACATAGGAAGGAGGAAAGTCGCCTAGGCAGTGGCCACACAGTTTGGCAACTTTCCTGCGTCTGGCTTAGACAAAGAAAGATCTTTAACTGGAAGAAAAGAACTCTGGTTTTTAAAAGCAGCCAGCAGCTATTTTTATCTGTAACCGCTCTAAAAATCATACTTATTTTCAGCCTAGGCAGATGCCCCGAGGTCCATAAAATGCTAAAAACATTTGGAACTACAAAGTCAATCAGAAAAAAAAATGCAGTTTGAAGAAACCAGAACACATGACAAATCAATCTCTGGACAAACGCCCTCCAGAAAAGGAGCAAGAACGGGTTGGCTCTGGAAAAACCACCGCAGTCCCCTTCAGATCCCAAGCATGCCATCATTTCTCTCTGCAAAGTATTTGCATGATGCTTCCGGAAACCGGGAGTTCTGCCAAGCGGCAAGAACTCATTCCCCACCCAGCCGTCTGTCCAACAAAGCCAGGGCCCTTAACCTTAAAGAGAAAAACAAGAAGCAAGAGGCTGTTTCAGGTTGCCAACTTTCAAAGGAGCCGCAGTAGTTAAAGAGGATTTATCCTGAAAAAAGAGATGCTGCCTTTTGTGTGCAAGACACAGGGCTTTTCTAGACAGGGCAGAAGTTCCACCCCGGTTGGGGGCAGTGGCCACCACTGGTCTCAGCTGGTGCCAAGAGGGAGAAGGATCCTTGCCAGGATCTGATACCAAAGTTTTAAAAGCTACATCCCCAGAACTGTTTCTGTTTGGGAGATCTTTGGGTTTTTTTATTTTTATTTTGCAATCGATTCTCTGCTCTCTGTTGCTTATTTTCTGGAGTGATTTTTTAAAAAATAAATATGATAAAGAAAGATTTCTAACTAGAGGCTTTTTTTTGGTGATGAAATAAACCACACAGGAGGCACCGGTGTACTAAACTCCCCACTGGAACAAACCCTGGAACAAAATTAACCATGACTTCAGCAGGGGCAAAAAAAGATTTGGAAAGACATGGGTTTTGTCCCTGTTGCCTCCAAACCAAGGACTATGTCACAGGGATGGTGATGGTGGTGGGAAATACAGAAACCATCTGTGACAAACTAGTATATTGATAAGGCAGATGTATCTATAAGCCCTCAAGTGAAATTAATAAATAACAACATGGTTATCTCCAGGAGCCTGCTGGTTGAAAGCCCAAAGCACTGTTTCCAGTCAATGTAGATCCAACATTTCCTAATGTGACATCCTCCAGATGTGAATGAGCAGGACTCCCAGAACCCCGTCAGCCATACTGGCTGGAGAGGATCGAGATGTAGTCTTTGACATCTGGAGGATAACAGCCTGGGGAATGATGGTGCAAGCCAATACCAAATGGATCGTTGGCCACTACCCTTGTAGTGGCCAATTGGACACCTTTGAAGCAAAACATAGGACTGCAAACTTCTCTTTTCTCTTGCTGCATGGTTTACTGCTATAAGACCTATATGAATCCCTTACTTATCTCTGGGAAACCTATTCAGCTTCTAGCTCTTATAGCACGGCATGTCCATCCAGTTTAAAGCACATTTTCATAGCCACGAGGACTAGGAGCTTGCTATAATTCAAATGAAATAAAAATTATTTAGAAGCAAAATTCTGCATCCATAATTCCGGGGTTTCTGGACTCTCATGTACGCTTACAGTCTTGAAACATAGTCCTTTAAGACAGTGGTCCCCAACCTTGGGCCTCCAGATGTTCTTAGACTACAACTCCCAGAAGCCTTCACCACCACCTCTGCTGGCCAGGATTTCTGGGAGCTGGAGTCCAAGAACATCTGGAGGCCCAAGCTTGGGGACCACTGCTTTAAGAAATAGAAGTGCTGCTTCTCTTTTTGGAGGAAAGAAACTTTAAGGAAGGACATTATGACAATACAATAGGATTCCCTTATCCTCAGGACCTAGGATTCACTTATCTGTAGTCTGAAAATATTAAAAATATTAAAAGAAAAATCCTGGAGATATATATTTCTAAAGGTGATGTTACTAGAACTAGCCATGAGAGGGAGCCAGAGACCATGCAATCTGCATTTCTCAGCATCTCTGAGCGTCCCTGGAATGAACCCTCTGTGGATTGGGGGGGGGGGGGGCTACTGTATCTGAAAGGTTCTCTAGCACAAGATCCTGGACTTGTTCCCAGTTATGCCAGAGTGCCAGGAAAGTGCCAATGGGGAAACTGCAGGCAACCAGATGGTGGTTGCTACTATTATTCAAAAACACCAGGCCCAATCAATCAAGATCACAAAAGACATTGACAGGTCTTATCGAACAGATACAAGTTTTAACCAAAAACCTCAGTATATGTTAAATATCGGTGCAGGATGTACGCTGTTCCTAATATTGCCATTTGTTTTTTGGTTTTTTTGTTTTGTTTTTTGTAGCTCTGATGGTGTGATTTCTGAGATCTGCAACTGCGTGAAATGGCTTGACATAGTTCCCAAACTCCCGATGACGACGGGGACCACTAAGCTGTGTTTCATCCACAAGCGAGATCTTTCTCTGGCCAGATCTCTGTGCTTTTGTCAGTTTTTCCAATTCTTTCTTTCTTTCTTATTCATTTATTTAAAACATTTATATCCCACCTTTCTCCCCAAAAGGATCCAAGGTGGTTTATTTTTAACTCTGGCATCCCCTGGAATTACAATGTCAATGGTCCCGACAGTTCTTCGTTCTGTTACTACTACCTCTGGTGTGTTCTGTTCAAGGTGTCTATCCGTTTGGATTCGGAAATCTCACAAGATCTTGACTTTTGTCATTTTCTGACACCTTCTCTACCTGATGATGTTGTTGTTATTAGTAATATTAATATTCTGCCATTCTCCACAAGGATCCAAAGCAGCTTACGGTATTTTTTAAAAAAATCAAGCACTTTTTTAATGAAAAGAAACAAAGTTATAAGCCCAATAATAAATTATAATATTAAAAAGCATTAATTAAATATCATACTAAAACTCATAATATGAACAACATTAAAAGCCCAAGTAAAACCTAGAATAAAACGCTCCTTTTAAAAATTCCTCTTGGTCAACCAGTTATTTAAGGGGAAGCCTGCCTGAAGAGAAAGGTCTTTGCCTGCTGGAGGATGGATACCCAAGATGAAGCCAGGGTGGCCTCCAGTGGGAGGGAGTTCCAGAGTCTGGGAGCAGCCACAGAGAAGGCCCTCTCCCATGTCCCCACCAAGTGCACCTGTGGGGGGGGTGGGATGGAGAGAAAGGCCTCCCTTGATGATCTTAACACCAAGGCAAGCTCCTAGAGGCAGAGGCGGTCTTTCAAATAGCTTCTTTCCTTCCTTCCTTTGAAATGCGACACTCTTCCAGACCTCCTTGATGAATCCATCTGTCTTTTCTGCAGCACTGATGCCAAACACCAGGCAGGCTCCTGGAACAGGATGGTGGCCAGAAGTCCATGCGGCAATCAAGTGGCAGAGAGAGAGAGATCCAGGCTGTCCCCGGGCAGCCAAGAAGGGAAACCACGCCCTCCAAGGGTTTCTCACAAACTTTGAATACAAACAAGGACAAAGAGCATCAAACTCACCCTTTGCAGCAAAACCTCCAAGATCTCAGGCGTCTTCTACGGCCGGCGCTTTCTTCCTGAGCAGCGCTGCCTCCGAAAGCGGGCTGTGCCGGCGAAGAAAGCAGATGGAAATGATTAGTCCTCCGCCGACACCATGGAAAGTTCCACGGGGGGGTGTGTGAGCCAAACCAAATGGTTCCTTCGCCCTCCTGCCTGCGGAGAGCCTTTCTTCGGTTCTCCCGGGGAGGGTGACTCAGCTGGGTGTCTCTCCACCACATGCATCATTCCTTTAAAGGTCTCTGGGGAACACCCTTTGCCACCCGGTGAGGGCCTCTGAGCACCCATGGAGTTCTGGGTGACATCACTCAACACCCCCCCACTCCTTCCCATCTCGGGCACATGGAGGGCTTTTTTTGCTTGTCATTTCCTCAACCTAAACCGAAGACCGGCGAAGGGGAACGCGTGGGGCGGGCCTTCGGTTCGACAGACAGCCCCACCAACCTTGGGGAAACAACGTAATGTCCAAGCAGAGAGAATTCATCCACCCGGAAGCCAGTCCTCCCAGGGTATGCTTCATCAAAACATAGTCTAGGATCAGTGGCAGGGGGTGTTCGTTGGGACTGGTGGAGCGTCAAGCCGGACCTTGCCCAGGTGGAGCCAGGGGTCACCCTAGGCCACGGAGCGACAAGACGTGGTACAAGGTCACGAGTACAAAACCGAGGATCTGATCCATTCAACGTTACAGCAAAGCATGCCTCAGAACCCACATTTTCTTTCTCCAGGAACAACACATGGCATGGGAAAGATGTACTGAAACCGGGAGATAGACTAAACTATGGAATGCAGATCTAAGGGCTTGCAGGATGGTGCCTATAGCAATGCAGGAAAGCATTCCTTCAAACTCAGTTTTTCTTCTTCAGTCGAATTTCCTTTGCACAGAAAAAGCAAAGCAGGAATCCTAGAATTGTAGAATCACTGAGTTGGAAGGGGCTTCTAAGGCCATGGAGTCCAACCCCCTGCTCAAGGCAGGAATCCCAAATCAAAGCAGAGCTGACTGAGGGTGGTCCAGTTTCCTCTTGAATGGGACACTCACCACCTCCCGAGGTGATGAGTTCCATTGTTGTACTGCTCTAACAGTTAAGAAGTATCTCCTGATATTTAGCTGAAATCTGGCTTCCTGTCTCTTGAGCCCTTTGTTGCGTGTCCTGCACTCTGCAAGGATCGAGAACAGATCCTGTCCCTCCTCTGCAGGATTACTTTTCAAGGATTTGAAAAGTGCTCTCTCATCACCCCTCAAGATGAGCCATTTTAGCAGAACGAGTGCAAAGCAAAGGATTTGGGGGGGGGGACATTTTGGCAAGAGATTCGGAGTCCTACACAGATGTTTCTGTCTTGCAGTGGCAACATGTCGAAGGGTATGTGACACATTTTATTTAGTCATTTCCAACCTGATGCACATTGGCCCGTCTCTGAGCAAAGTGCAATCAATAAAAGGACCTCAAACCAATCTCAAAGATTTCAAACAGACTGAAATAATTCAAAACAATTGAACAAGTCAAGCAGAACCAAACTGATGGATCAAGAAGCAAGCCATGCTCCCAAAATAAGACCCCCGCCCCCAAAAAATTCTGGCCAAGTTTTAGCATGGTGCCCAAATGAGAGGAATACCGATACCCATCGGGCCTCTTAACAGGAGGACATTCTACAATCGGGGCGTAACAGGCAAGAAGACTCTTTCCCATAGGTCTCCCAAGGGTAGGACACAGAGGAGAGCTTCTTAGGAGAGTCAGACAGGGATGTGGGGAGAGTGTTGAATCAAGTTTTCAGGGTTTCGAAAGCCACATGCTGATGTCCCAGCACCCAGTCCTTCAGCAATCTGTCAGAATGGGGTCTCCACCAAGACCAACCATTGGTGCTTGTTGGTGTTCCCCATGTTAAGAAATGCAGCTCATCTACGAATCTGCCTTCAAAGATCCCACAGTGCCCACTGATGTAGCATTGCTGCCAGGTATTATGGGAAATATATGCAATGGCTCCACCATGGGCCATGCAATTGATGCCAGAGTCAACAAAGGTAAAAGGGATTCACCACTTTGGGTGAGTGACTCCTTGAAGCTGGATCAGTCCCTAATAGGCCACATGTACCAGTCTCTATTAGATGTGTGCAGATTTGTGTTTATGGACTATACCCAACTTCCAGAATTTCCCAATTAGCTATGCTGCCTGGGGAATTCTGGGGATGTAGTCCAAACTCATGCCCACAAACCTATAGTCTCTTTCTTTCTAGTTATTCTGCTTCATTGTTCCACCTGTGATGGTATTCTGTTCTCTCTCTCTCTCTCTCTCTCTCTCTCTCTCACACACACACACACACACACACACACACACACTATGCTATCTTTTCCAACATCTGAATGCTTAGAACCTCATTATTTTTTTCACACAGCCAACATAATAATCTACAAATTTGGATAAACACTTTGAAAATGTACTAAAATGAAAGTCTTTGCCCTTCATCTCTATCAGGTTCAAAAATGTACAGCTATATCCAAGATGGAGATATTGTATGGGTTGTACACATAGATGTTAAAAATGAGATGCCTCTCCAGAAGCTAAGATTAGCCTCAATGTAGTTGAATCCAGAGGGATTCAAAGTCAGATTTTTGACGTTAAGCGCTCAGCACCCGAGGCGTGAAAGGACAGACTTGTAAGGGCTGGTTTCTCCCTTATTCGGTTAGATCTCAAGTTTTTTCTACTTCAAGTACAAAGAAATCTGAAGAGCTGGATAAATTCTTATGAAAAAGAAAGCAAATGAAAATCTCAACTGTTCCTGGTCTGGAGGGCATCTGTGACCAGCCATGACGTAGGGCAACATCAGTGGCTTGAAAGTCTATTCTGGTTTCCTAGCAACTGCATCTCCTTCCTCCCTTTCCCCCAGAAGTGATCCATTTGGCTAATTAGGGAGCGAGCCCTCCTGCCCGTACATTAAGAGCAGGGGTGTCCCTCCAGCTGCTGTGGGGTTCATACTCCCATCAGCCCCACCCAGCATAGTCCCTAATCGGGAATGATGGGAGATGCCATCCACCAAACTCTGAAAGGTTTTCATCAGAGGTTGGGGAAGTTCTCCTTTGGGACTACAGTTCCCAGAATCCACTAACCAGTCATGCTGGCTGGGGGATTCTTGGAATGCAGCTCAAGAAGAGAGTTCCCCTCCGTTTAGGGTCCTGTTGGGCTCCGAATTCTGATTCCATCCATCAAAATTAGCAACTGGGGAAAAGGAGACCTTTAAAAAACACACACACACACATCTTTTTAAACATTCAATCCAAATTAAAGGCAAAACTATTTGAGATCCACTCCCCCCCCCCACGCCACTCAAATAAGTTCATGGCATCCTACCTTTTTTCCCCCCAGGCTTTACGTTCTTTGGTCTTCACTTCTTAAGACACGGCCCAGAAACAGGGAGAGGCGAGCTGGGAAGCAGGGCTGCGGAAGGAAGGGGCCGAACCCAGGCGGGGCCAGGCCGGGCTTGGGGCATCTGTCAGAAAAAAAGCATTGCTTATGATCAGAAGGGAAAGGGAAGTTTTGTAATCTTTGGCCAAAGGAAACGGATGGTTCCCCTGGGGAATCTTCCCCGGCCAGACGGCTGGGGCGAAAGCCGCTCACAAGACCTGCGGCTGAAGAATCTGTGCAATTTGAGCCATACAACCTAAAATCCAGGTTGGACTGTGTGTGTGTGTGTTTCCCCCTCCCCTCCACAGCCGCACTCCTCTCATGCTATAAAAATGCACACTTGGCTGGGTTAAGAGCAAGAGGCCGCTCTACAAGGGGATTAAAAAAAACTCACATTGAAATTCGGGATGGATGCTATGCTTTTTCTTTCCCAACTTTTTATAAAACAATGAAATAAGTTTGCTTTCACCACTCCCCCCCCCCCAGTAAAATCTTTAAGGTAGGACTGGCCAGAGTGTAAAACTGGAGCCAGGGGCTTGGAAAAGTTACTTTTTAAGAAGTCCTGTTCCCTTTTGCTCCATCTGGGAAGGAATTCATTGCCGTTGCTTAAAAACCAGAATGGAACGTCTGTGGTACGTTTAAGACCAACCAATTACTTTCAATGGGACCTTTCATGCCTTACAAGCCATTTCTTCTGGCCCAGCTCGAGGAACTGGAATCATCATCATCATCTTAGAACTGAAGAGCTGGAAGGGACCCTATGGATCATCAAGTCCACCCCCTGTCAAGGAGGCACCGTGAGGAATCAAACTGTAAATCCAACTCCGCAGCCAGAGACCTAAATCCCTGAACCCCAGCAGTTCCAAAAAAGGTTTACCCTGAAATAAATCGGTTAGTCTTAAAAGGTGGTGTAGTACTTTTGTTTTGTTATGGTTCAAACAAATGACTACAAATGTTTTTTGTTTTGTTATGGTTGTAACAGACTCTGAAAACTGTTTTAAACAATCTCTGTTTTTATGTGGCTTACTTTTCCTTACCATGGGCTATGGGATGACAGAGAACGGAAGCGTTATTTCCAAATCCCTTTGGAAATTCCCCCTAAAAATTAACTTCACAACTACTTAGAAAAGATTGCTCATTGCACCGAACATCGCAATTTTGACCATGGAAACTGTCAACAGACAAATGCCATCTCTTTGGCTTACAAATGGGGATGAGCACCAGCCCTTAGAGCTGGACACGACTGGACGTCATTGTCAAGGGGGGAACTTTTTTACCTTTGTTTTTACAACACGTATCAGGCAACCTGGGCCCCTGCAGAAAACACTTTGCAATCCCCTTGGGGTTTATGGCCCCCAGGTTGGGAAACACTGCCCTAGCTATATCCCTGGGTGATCTGGAGCAGAATGGGAAAAGTTTCTGAATCCAGATGTTGGACCATAGTGATACTGGAATGATTCCCATAAATGGTGTTACTAAAATGAGAAAACCCTGGGGAACCAAGAGGGATTTTTTTTATGCGGAGAGACAGTGACTCAGAGTCCATTCTTGTGCAGAGAGGCAGTCTTGTGATGGACGTCCTGCACATCCGGCGCTTGTCACCCTTGAGTGAAGAATCATTTGACTCATCCTGCATCGGCTGGATTTTGTGGCATCTGTCTAAGAAGACAAAGCCTTGAATAGCAGAGTGGAGAGTCACCATGGTGGGCCTAGATTTCAAACCAGTAGCTACCTTAAGCTATATTGGCTATCATCCTCTGTTTTGATCAGTATAACCTGAGTCCTGAGTACATTTGACATTCAGCGGGTGTTTTTCTCTGGCATAGAGACAAAGCATTCCGAGTGAGGAGAACCCTCTCTTACATTTTGGGGCATGTTGAGCTGCTGTTAAAAGCGCAGGACCAAGGGCTGTGAAGATCTGGCTCCCTTAAGGAGAACGCAAAACAATCTCAGTTTCTCTTCTAAAGAAGATAGATAGATAGATAGATAGATAGATAGATAGATAGATAGATAGATAGATAGATAGATAGATAGATAGATAGATAGATAGATAGATAGATAGATAGATAGATAGATAGATAGATGGACGGACGGACGGACGGACGGACGGACGGACGGACGGACGGACGGACGGACGGACGGACGGACGGACATTGGTTGGTTGGTTGGTTGGTTGGTTGGTTGGTTGGTTGGTTGGTTGATTTAATTTTATTATATGCATATACCGCCCATCAAGAATGTGCCTACTCTGGGCGGTTTACATAGAACATAAGAACAAAATGAGAAATAAAAATTATATGAGGTGGCATGGGTAGCCCACAGAACCATTACAAATGGCAAGACATGTAGTGACTGAACAGATAGACATGTGATCAGTACATATACTACCGTATGTCACCAGACATACAAATGTATAGATATTTTTAAAGTGAGGAACAAGAAGCTATTCAAATGGTCCATGTGATGAGGTCCTAAGATGGCTTAACTTCATTTATAGATGGATGTGTTCAGATTCACACTATTTTCAACTTTTCTCCTTAGCTCTGCTGCAAGGGAAACTGGCATGAAGGCACAGAACCCCTGCAAAGACAAAAAATGCCCAGCAGGAGGTGCACAAAGCCAAGGAATGAGTCAAATGCTCTGTGAAAGCGAGCAAGTCTGATTCACCAGCTATCTAGAGCGGACTGAAAAGTGTGGAAACTGGATGTGTGGCAGGAACCGGGTGGGATTGTATCCCCAAAACCTCCACATCCTTCCTGATCACCTACATGTGAAGTGAGTACTCCCCAAAATATGTTTCCCTTAGTTATGAAAGTCAGGATTTCGAGAAGCACAAGGCAGCCAGGAAGGCGGCAGAGCGATAAGAAGACGTGTAAGAAGAAGCAGGGGGCGGGTACGCCTTCCTTTTAAAACAGGTAAGATCAACTCTTGCAGTTACTTTTTTTCTTCCCATTACACTTTAATGAAATAGTTACAAAAAAGGGGGAAATGCATTTGGAAAAAAAAGAATATGAATTTTGCAGATGCACATGGAAAAGAAAGAAGGGAACACAGGTCACTTTGTGTTTTAGGAAGATGATCAAAATCCCCCTCCTCATCATCATCATCACCACCACTGCAGAGCTGGAAGGGACCTTATGGATCATTGAGTCCAGCCTCTGTCAAGGAGGCCCAGGGCGGAATCGAACTCCCAACTCAGATGCCTATAAACCTCTAAGCGATCCAGTTGTTCTTGAACCAGCATTTTTCCTGGGTGGAAGAGAAGGAAAGGGAGCTCCCATTAGAACCACTTCACCAAAAAGAGGTGGTGGTGGGAGCTCCATGTAGCCTTCATTACTATTGACCTTGTTATCATCATCCCACCTAAACCCTTGCTCTCTCCACTCCATCCTTCTTTCCTCCAAGGGGTTTCAGGGTGGCAAGCGCCAAAGGAGTTCCCCGTTCACTGCAGCCAAAACAGAGAACTCACTCCAAGGCAGGTGAAGCAGCCGAGGATTGTGCCACTTTCCTCGGAGGAGGTAGGTTGGGTGACT
The DNA here is from genome assembly GCF_051106095.1 of Pogona vitticeps. Taxonomy (NCBI): domain Eukaryota; kingdom Metazoa; phylum Chordata; class Lepidosauria; order Squamata; family Agamidae; genus Pogona; species Pogona vitticeps. The sequence continues at coordinate 4,127,951 of NC_135790.1, forward strand.
CTGCGGGAGAGCCAGTGTGGTGCCAGGTGCGTTTTTACAAAGGTTGTGTAGACTGCCCCCTTCTATTGCTGCCATTCTTTCATCCGTTCCTCTTCAGACACGGTCAGTGCAATCAGAGTGGTGAAGGGAGTTTACACTGACGTAGCTCTCTCTGGGGACGTGGTGGCACTGCGGGCTAAACCGCAGAAGCCTCTGTGCTGCAGGGTCAGAAGACCAAGCAGTCGTAAGATCGAATCCACGCGACGGAGTGAGTGCCCATCGCTTGTCCCAGCTCCCGCCAACCTAGCAGTTCGAAAGCATGCAAATGCAAGTAGATAAATAGGGACCACTTTGGTGGGAAGGTAACAGCGTTCCGTGTCTAAATTGCACTGGCCATGTGACCACGGAAGATTGTCTTCGGACAAAAACGCTGGCTCTATGGCTTGGAAACGGGGATGAGCACCACCCCTAGAGTCGAACACAACTGGACAAAAAAATTGTCAAGGGGAACCTTTTCCTTTACCTTTAGCTCTCTCTAGCCTCAGTTGCTTTTCCTATCTTCCAGCTTCTGAATGATTTGTACCCCTAACTCTAAATTCACTCTACCAGCCATGGAAAGATGGAACTCCTTGTGTGCTTCAAAGTTAACCTTACATCTTTTGACACCTATTGTGGAACATAGTCTACTTTTTCAGATATATGAGAATGAATATAGAGACTACAGGTCAAAACACTCATGAGTGGCTCTAAGATAAAGGGACAGTGGTTTCTGATTGCGTTTCACACCTAGTAATGATTTCTGATCCTGTTCGGTATACAGTTCCTTTGAAGCTTGGTTTTATAGACAGCAATATGATTAAAAGAAACAACAGAGGAGTAACAAGTGATAATGCAGAGAATGTCAGATTTTACCTTTGGGCCTTGTTCCAAAAAGATGAGTCTGGTAGTTATGAAGGAAAATAACTATGGATAACAATGTAATTACAGTGGGGTCTTGACTTGAGAACTTAATCCGTATTGGAAGGCGGTTCTCAAGTCAAAAAGTCTGTAGGTCAAGTCTCCATTGACCTACAGTGCATTGAAAACCGATTAATCCCGTAACAGGCCGTTTTTGTTCCATTTTGGTTTTTTTCTGGTCTGCAAGTCAAACCTAAATTTTGCGGCCAGAGAAGTCTGTAACTCAAAAAGTCTGTAAGTCAAGCCGTCTGCAAGTCAAGGGTCCACTGTATTACATTTGGTATCGACTTTAAAAGTCTTGGCTGATATTCAATCCATTCACATGAGTATCCAGCATGTGTATTTATTTTATCTCAGCTGTTTCTCTCTGGATTCTTGTCCTTTAGTTTTTCTTCTCCAGAATAGCAACTTTCATATTGTGTAAAGAGTGTCCAGGGAGACTGAAGTGATCTGAGACAGGTTTCTGTGTTTTGCAAGTATACCCTCAGCTCCCTGTGGTGTCTGGAAAACAAAAAGCATTCACAGTGTGATTCCTTTATCCCTACAAAAACCACATTCACATTTCTGCAAAGGGCCACCTTATTCCCTTGGTCGTGGCCTGGTCGGTAGAGGGCGATGACGTCCACGCATTTTTGCCACAGACTGGCTTCACTGGCTGATCTCCAAAGGTCGGGAACCTTGTCTCCAGTCAGCCGATGCCTATGCTCTTTCTTTTCATCTCAAACTTCCTGTTATTTATCATCTTTATTCTTTACTCTTCAGCAGTGCAGAAAATTGGCACTTAATTTGCTCTGTGAGGCGGAGTGTTGGTGAATTAATTGCCTGGCCTCTCTCTACCCCTGTAGTTACACCCTTGTTAGGTGCTCTGTTCTTCTCTCCCCACTCACTAGCCAGCAAGCTCCAACTTCTGGCACCTTCATTTCCTGCCCCCTCCTCCGTTTCCCTCTCGCCTCTTTCCAACCAATGTCAGTTTGAATTCAATCCCCAGCAACAGAGGTTGGCGGGGGGGGGGATTTCTGTGAGGGTAAAAGGTGGAAGCAGCAAGAAGCACAGAATGATAGAAACAAGCCATTTTAAGTGGGAAACACAAAGGGGAGGGAAGACTCACAAGAGCCACTGGCTGTGTGTTTTATTTCCTACATGGCTCAAAACGCTGTCATTTCCAAAGCGCTTTCTCCAGATTTTGGATCGCAGAAGGACAGTGTTGCCGTCAGTTGCAGCTGAGAAGTCTGGGAACAGAAACGAAGGGGATGGTTCCAGGCAATCTCTGTTGTTGTTGTTGTTGTTGTTGTTGTTGTTGTTGTTGTTGTTGTTGTTGTTGTTGCTGCTGCTGCTGCTGCTGCTGCTGCTGCTGCTGCTGCTGCTGCTGTTGTTGTTGTTGTTGTTGTTGTTGTTGTGTGCCATCAAGTCACATCTGTTCCAAGATGCCTCTATGAACCAGTGACCTCCAAAATGTCCTGTTATCCACAGCTCACACAAACTGAAGGCCAAGAGTTTCCTTTAGGGACTTCTCTTTGTCTATTCCTGCTGCCTTCAATTTTTTCTAACATTAGTGTTTTCTCCCGATATGCCATGGATAGCCAGAGTATTTCTGAGACATGTGTGCAAAGAACTTAGACAAGTAACTTTTCCAGCTACCCAGAATCCCACCAACAGCATGGCGCTTCTGATTTCTCTCTTCTTTCTAACAGACTAGCAGCCAGTGAGAGAGTTGTTAACATTTCTAAATATGCAATCCAAAGGTACCTTCTCTTCAATTGGCTTCTTCTTGAATGTGTTGCTAGGGTCTCAATTCCCATTGGTCCTTGTTGACTGGAGACAGAGGTTGGGAATAGTTCTCTCTCTCTCTCTCTCTCTCTCTCTCTCTCTCGGCTTCCAGCTTCCCAAAAACCCTGGTCAAAAGAGGGCGTTCTGGAAACGGCAGCCCAAAAAAGCAAGAGTCTCCAGCTCTTCTTATGGATGATGGGAGGTAGGAGGTCCTGCCTCTCTGGAAAGTGCCTTAAGTCCTACACATCGGAAAGAGATGCTGACGTGGATGAAATGGCCTTACCAGTGGCAAAGGGAAGTGGCAGTAGGTTTTTGGGGTTCCTAAGGGTGGTAGAATGGGGGAAAGGGGTAGATATACCTAGGGATGCCCCTTTGGCAGGGTGGAGGGGCCAAGTCCACTAGCAGCGCGGTTCAGCCCACACATGTGAGAAAGATCTCTACGCGAATACCAACGTGTGCACACAGAATGTATTGTCTTCCCACTTCAATGACCATTATTTCTTCTGAATTTGCATCTGTGTCAATCTCGGCATCTTTACCTGACTCTGTTCTCTGTTTTGTCATATTTTTATTGAAGCGTTTTCTCCTTTATTTCAGAGATGCACAAGAGGTCACTCCAGCTTTATCTGAATAAATGAATCCTATCCAATAAATCATATGGATTTTAGTTGATCTATTCATTAAGCCACATCTCATGAATGAAAAAAACACATTGTTCCTGAAGGGGAAAGGTCACGGCTTCCATGTTTTTTGCGCATTCATGCCACAGTGGGAATTTTCAAAGAGGCAGCCATCTTACTCCGGTGGTGGCTAGTGACTCTTGTTTCAGAGGTGCACAAAATCCACTCCAGGTTTTAATCTGCATTTCGGAGGAGTTATCCAAGGTGCTGAACCTCTTTTGGAGAATGGTTCAGCATCTCTAATAGCTTCCATAAACTCCAGACCAAAACCCGGAGCGAATTCACAGCACCTTTGAAACTGGAGTCCCCAGTGTATTCGTCTGTTTCAGCAGGTGTGACCAACCAGCCAGCCAAACAGACGGACAAAATCTTGTAACATCTTTAAGTCTCACATATTTATTTTAGCAAGGCCATATGAAGTTTATAGATTAAATAGATGTAGATGGTCCTGAGTTTTATTTGTATTATGTCAATGGGGGTGGGATCAGAATGAAATGCAATAGAGGAAATGATGTCCGATAGTGAAGTTTCAAAGTGTTGATTGTAAAAACATTCTGGCAAGAGGCAGAATTGTGAATCACTGTGGTTACCTGTTGAAGAAATGCACTCCCTCTCCAAACAAGGATCTCCTTTTGATAAGTTGACATGTTGATAAACTCTAATTAAAAAGTAAAGTGAACTTCTTGTGATGGGCTTGGCCCAATACCATCTTCTCCTATAGCTAGCAGCTTTCCAAGGAGTCAGGCAGAATGCTTTCCTAGCCCTGTATGGAGATCTCTGATGTTACACAGGCTGACATGTGTATAACTGCAAATATGGACTACAGTAGGGCCCCCGTATCTTCAGGAGATTGGTTCCAAGTCCCCTGTGGATGCTGAAAAATGTAGATTATAGGAAACACTATCATAACAGTGAGTGCTGGAGATAGCTTGGTCTTTGGCTTCCTCTAGTGGCCAGTTTTGGTAACTTCATTGTTAGAAATATGTGTTTATGAGATTTTTCTTTTAATATTTTCAGACCGTGGATAACTGTGTCAGTGAATACCAGCCCCATGGATAAGGGGATTCTACTCAAATTCCTATAAAAGAGAACTTGGGGAAATTATTGCTTCATATTACATGGGCCAGAATCTCTCAACTAGCATGGCCATGCAGGTTGCGATATGTAGTCCACCAACACACTACCGTAAGCAGAAGCGGAACACATCTTACTGGAGCAGGGAAGAAAACTGTGGCTGGGTGAACCAGGTGCTGGCTTAGTCTGCTGTCCACCTGCGGTCCTGGACATGTGCTGTCCAGCCTTCAGAGCAAGGAGGTCTTCACACGGAAGGCCACCTCTGATGGTCCTTCAGACACGGGACCACCCTCTTTAAAAGAGGACACATGCCCTTCTCAGCCTTGGGTGAGTGGGAAATACGGGGAAAGGCCTGTGTGCGCATGTCTATAGATGCATGCATATGTGCACATACGCATGGGAGAAGTTGTTACACCGATGCGCAGATGTGCGATGGATAGGAATGCTTCCTTCCACCGCTTCAGCCCATTAAAGGTTTCTCTATGCAAATTGCTCAACAAAGGATGGTTTTCATGAGTCCCAGCGGATCCTGCTGACTGGATTTCCTAGATGAGTGAGCGAGCCAGGAGCAGGGATTATTCATTGCCCAGATGTCGCCCCTCTTGCTCTCTCTCTCCCATGCCTTCCAGCTAATTATTTCTCAGGACCTTCGGGTTCAGGCTCATCCATGCAAACAGCAGAAGACGTTGGCAGGCATCCTCGGGACCCACTTGGGGAGCGGTGTCCCCCCAGACACCTTGAACTACCCGAAGTGCTAAAATGGAGGGAATCGGTGTATGCTTTCTCTCCTCCGCCCTACCCACTGCCACCCAGGTTTCCATAATGCTGAGCAAAGCATTTTTAGAAGCAATTTGACAGAAACAGCGCTCTGGCACTGCCTGCTGCGGATCAAAGACTTAATTTAGAAATGTCAGCCTGAAACGGTGAGCGTGTTTGGAACGCATACCTATTACAGAAGTATGCCTCTGGAAGACATCCAGAGGTCAGTCAGACTCCAGTTCCTCTCAGAAGGTAGGTGTGTTGTTGCCTGCAGATTAACACCTAGGCTCGGAGCCTGGATTCGAATCTAAGAGTTGTGTATTCCTATCCGGAGGTGGCCCTAACCGTTGGCCAAAGTGAGGCAGCTGCCAAGCAAAGCTGACCTGGCTCTTATGGAGGGGCAACAATTTGTTTGTTATTTACTGTAATTTGCTAGTAGCGGTCTCTCAGACACCAAATGTCTGAAGTCCCTTGGCTACTACCAGTGATGGGAAAAGGTTACAGTTTTGGATCACAACTGGATGGATGGATGCCCATTCGATTCCGGGTTGATTTCAAAGTTCTAATGATCACATAAAAAGCCCTAAATGGTTTAGGACCTCAATACTTGGCGGAACGCCTCCTCCCACCTAGATCTACTCGTATCACCCGATCTAGCCAGGAGGGGCGACTGAGGAGCCTAACGCCGAGAGAGATCCGGAAAAAAAAAAAAAACAAGACACCGGGCTTTCTCAGCAGTGGCTCCCACGCTCTGAAACACGCTCCCCCCCCCCGAGATTCATCTGGCCCCCTCGCTGGGCATTTTCAAAACCCAACTCAAGACCTGGTTATATAGACAGGCCTCCCCTCCGGTCACTACGTAATTCTTTTTCTCTCTTTATCTATTCTGTTTTTGTATTTTGTGAATTTCGTTGTATGTGTATATACTTACAATGACAATAAATTATTACTATTATTATTAATGTTGGAATCTGTTATTTTATATTAACTGTTTTTATTACGTGTTTTGTGAACCGCCCAGAGTAGACTGTGTCTAAATGGGTGGCATATAAGCTCAATCAATCAATCAATCAATCAATCAATCAATCAATCAATCAATCAATCAATCAATCAATCAATCAAGCAATCAATCAAGCAATCAATCAATCAATCAATCAATCAATCAATCAATCAATATCGATGGATGGATGGATGGATGGTTGAGTGGGTGGGTGGGTAGACAGGTAGGCATAGACAGACAGAGAAATTAAAAATGTACTATATCCCATAGGCAGAAAACTCTGGGTCACGTCCTGTCAGGAGTGAGACTGGTGGCTCCATGGCCTATGAATTTGCTCTGAGTTTAGGACTGAATTTAAAGAAGCTATCCGGTAGGGTGCTGAACCTTATCACCATAGAATGCAGGATGCTGCTGCAGGCACGTGTTACTAAGTATTGCGGGATAGCTCAGCGGTTTAGGAATCGTGGTTGCAGAGCCAGAAGTTGGGAGTTTGATTCCCCCAGGGGGCCTCCTTGACAGGGGCTGGACTTGATGATCCATAGGGTCCCTTCAAGCTCTGCAGTTCTAAGAGGATGATGGTTCACCAAAGATGACATTTTTTGCACTCTGGATCTTGGAGGGCCACACCCGCCTCTAATACCTCCTGAACCCTGGAAAAATCATAGGTATGAAATGTCATCTTTCTCTTTCCCAGAAATTTCTGGGAGGGCACCGTTTTCTCTATGAACACATGTACACGCCCCTTCTTTCCATCGGGAGCTTACTTTCCCCGAAGATTCTCCAAAGGGTGAGTTTCAGCCTCTTTCAGCAGCACGACTCGGCTTTTGAACCTGAGATGGTTTTCAAAGGCTGAACTTTAAAGTTTTGCAGCCTGGTTCTAGTGTATATTCCATGCGCCCAGTTTTGTTTGGAAAGACATCACCCCTCCATGGAGCCTCTATGTGAAAACAACAAGAAGAGAATAAAGAAGGCCGGAAGGAAACCTACGCTGAGCAGGCCAGAAGTCCATCGAATCCAACTTGACGTTCCCATACTGGACCACCAGATGCCCTTGGGAAGCCAGCGCGCCAGCAGGACGTGAGAGCCACAAGGCCATGACTCAAGAGGAGATCAGCTGCAGTTGAGCGGGGTGACGTGAGCCCAGACAGGTGCAACGGGGTGCATTCGCACAGCGCGCACGGCTCCAGCGCATCAGTCTATAAGCCCCTGCTGGCTCTCGCTGTTCCTCGGCCAAAGTAATTTGGCACCAACCCGGTTGCCTTTGGCTGACCCAGAAAAAATGATGTTAGATATGGACAGGAGGGGTGGATAGAGTAATCTGTAGAAGAAACCTCCCGTCAAACTCAAGCATATTATTATTATTATTGAGTCCAAGAGCAAATCAAGCCTCAACTCTCTCTGGAAGCAACAATGTTGAAGCTGAGGCTGTCCCACTTTGAGAATCACGGATTCTCAGGAAAAAGACAATAATACTGGGATCGGTGGAAACAGCAGGAGAAGAGGAAGACCGAACACAAGATGGACTGGCTCCCTAAAGGAAGCCACAGGCTTGACTTTACATGAGCTGAGCTGTTGAAGGGGTATTTTGGAAATCACTTCTTCATAATGAGTTGCCATGAGTCAGAGGTGACTTGACGTAACGGCCTTATCCTCATCCACAAAAACGCCAGGCACAATCAATCAAAATCATAAAGACATTGGCTGGTATTATATAACAGATGCAAGTTTTAACCAAACATCTAAGTTTGTTGTTGTTGCTCTTGTTGTGGTTGTTGTTGTTGAATGCCCACCCAAATATTGGCTGGATTTAAGTTCCTTCAATATCTGACTGGTCAACATTGCTGGTGCCTTTGGGCAGACCAAAGGATCAAGCTTAAAGACTAGGACTCAAGTCTCAAAAGTTTTTTTGCGTGAAATGACATGTTTAGAAAAAATATTGATTTTTGGATTTGAGGAAGCAAATGAGCAGCTACTGGGAATTGTTTAAAAACTGATAACCAAAAATTTTGGAACACCTCCACTTGCTGACATTAGTATGAAAAGGAGAATGACATGGGCTTGTTTACATACTCTTTTAATCTCTCACTGATGGAACTTCAATTTAAATAATGTATGTTCATCTTTGTTGCTTATTCAGAAGTGCAATAGTCAACTTATTAAAATTAAATGCTTTATTCATGATTCCTTGCTTATCCCAATATAGTATTGTAGTTTTATCTTCTAAAACTGGAGATGGCTGGAATCTACAGTATGGAGAAAAAGATGCGGGTAAGCCATAAGATTTAGCCAACAGCTGAAAAACTATCTTGGCAACTTAGTTATGCCCGCACATGAAATCCGTTGATGATAGCTTAGGGCATCCAGCTATGACATGAAGTGTTTCTTTAGATGATGGCAATGATGATGACAGTGATGACTGCCTCAGTCTTCAGTGAGGAAAGTGCTCACAGCAGATTATAGATGAATAAAGTGGAGAGGGCCCATGGGTTTGGCCAACAGATAAGGCACAAAAGAATGGGAGGAAAAAAAAGGTAAGGATTGAAAAAATAAGGGAACTCAAACATGGGTTCTGCAAATTTGTGTTAGAAGAAACAGATGTTATTTTCCTCTTAAAGGTGCACCACTTCTAGATATGGAATCAACATCTTGTCTAGTAAGTGTCTCTCAAGCATTGTACCAAAGAAAGATGGGGGAGGACGGTAGTTATTTTGAAGCTCAGCCATGCTGGCTGCTGAATTCTGGGGAGCTGTAGTCCAAAATACTGTACTAATTTTTCCCAGTTCCAATCTCAGCCTTCCACAGAACCTCTGTCCTGTTACCTGCCCTCCCACCATTGCCAAAGCCCTGCTCCTGTCTGGCTGACCCGAAATTGGGACGACGTTCATTTGCATTTCCTCTCTTTCCGCCTTCCCTACTCCTCCAGAACTTTCTGTGGTGTAGGAGAGAGCCTGGATTTCATTAGAAGTCACTTAAGGAGCTTCTGGCTCCCTCTCTGTCTAATTAGGTTGGTTTCCCTGCCTATATATATATATATTTCTTAAATGTTTGGCTGTCCCCTTTCCCCCCTCCTCAAACTTCCAGGCTGCACTGTGCAAAATTAATTAAAGCAACTGCTAACTTGGCAGCAATCAGACAAAAGAGGAGGGGGAGAAAGGAAGCCCCTTGGTAAGAATGGAAGTGCGCTTTTCCAAATTTATATACACAAAAATGCTTGTGTGCAATGGGGCTGAGGGAGGAGAAGGGCACTTAACTTTCACCCTCTAAGCATCTGGTGAATGCAACGAGGCTGTAGCTACTGGTCTGGTTTTGTCAATGGGCACCTTTTGTTATTTCCTGCATTACACCATCTAATATAGATCTGGGGAGGAATCATTTAACGCGACGGTTGTAGCTCAGCGGCAGAACTCATGTTCAGCATACAAAAGATAACAGGATCTGTTGCAGAGTTTTGAATTTTGGTTACATTCCTCTGGCTGCGCAGTAGAATGGGCAGGGATGGCGTCACATTTCCCCCAAGCAAACCACCCTTTTTCTCATTAACTGGCACTTACTGTCTCAATAACTCACCCTGACATTAATAGCAGAAAGAAAGGTTTCATTACTCACCGTTGAATATATCAAGCAGCAAACTGACAACCGCAGCTGCCTTCACCGAACTTCAATGGGCTTCAAAGAGGAGGGAGAAGCAACGAGGCGGAACCTCTCTTTGAATTCTGAGGCAGGCAGGAAGAAGGGGTTCCTGCTGGATAAAGTGACCGTCACCTCCAGTCCAGAAAGGTCCCTCCTGGCCAAACCTACTAAAGGCAAGAGGCAAGGCTGCAAAAACTCCCAACAGGATCAGAGGTGGATAAACTTCATCTTGAAAGCTCGGTGATCTGCATCCAGTCGGTACGGATAGTTTGGGGCAACCTAAACCATTGATCTGACATGAGGTCGGAAATCCAGTAGTAAATCACAGCTAGAGTACATTTACTGAATCAGTGGGGATTTGGTCAATGAACCCACCAAATAAGTTCCTGTGCCTACTCTAGTTGGGAGTTGATGACTGGATTTCACCCAGGATAAAGAGGCCAGGGCACCAACAACTAAATGTAAATCTACAAGCATGTACTAAAAAAATACAGTGGTGCCTCGCTAGACAGTTACCCCGCATGACAATTTTTTTGCTAGACATTGACTTTTTGCGATCGCTATAACGATTCGCAAAACAGTGATTCCTGTGGGGGAATTTCGCTGGACAATGTTTGGTCCCTGCTTCGCAAACCAATTTTCACTAGACAACGATTTTGACAGCTCCCTCTGTGCTCGCAAAACGGGTGTTTTCGGGACCTAAGCTTCGCAAGACAGCGATTTAAACAGCTGATCGGCAGTTCGCAAAGCGGCTTTCCTATGGCCAATCTTCACTAGACAATGACGATTCTTCCCCATTCGTCGTTTAGTCATTTAATCGTGCCTGACTCTTCGTGACCCCATGGACCAGAGCACGCCAGGCCCTCCTGTCTTCCATTGCCTCCCAGAGTTGGGTCAAATTCATTCTGGTAGCTTCGCAGACACTGTCCAACCATCTCATCCTCTGTCGTCCCCTTCTCCTCTTGCCCTCACATTTTCCCAACATCAAGGTCTTTTCCAAGGAGTCTTCTGTTCACATGAGATGGCCAAAGTATTGGAGCCTCAGCTTCAGGATCTGTCCTTCCAGTGAGCACTCAGGGTTGATTTCCTTTAGAATTGATAGTCCAGGGGACTCTCAAGAGCCTCCTCCAGCACCACAGTTCAAAAGCATCAATTCTTCGGCAGTCAGCTCTGTGGTCCAGCTCTCACTTCCATACATCACTACAGGAAAAACCATAGCTTTGACTATTCGGACTTTTGTTGGCAAGGTGATGTCTCTGCTTTTTAGAATGCTGTCAATGTTTGCCATTGCTTTCCTCCCAAGAAGCAGGCGTCTTTTAATTTCGTGGCTGCTGTCTCCATCCGCAGTGATCATGGAGCCCAAGAAAGTAAAATCTGTCACTGCCTCCATATTTTCCCCTTCTTTTTCCCAGGAGGTGATGGGACCAGTGGCCATGATCTTAATTTAGATAAGATGGAGCAAGACAAGCTGATGGTTCAGAAGTAGTAAAGTAAATCAAGACAAGGAAGCCGTGAAATCTGGACGCATTCAGAAGTCATCCACATTCATCTCATACACATTGATTGGTCTCGTCACATCTCTACGTACTTGTCTTTTGTATCTCGTGGGCCTCTTCATGACAGGCAATTCTTCAGAAAGCTTAGAAACTGGAAAGTTGAGGGGGGCAGTGAATCCCTAGTGGTTAGGAAGGAAGCGGGGGGGGGGTTGCACGGCAAAGGTCTGAAGCCAAAACACACCGTTTCCCAATTTTTTGTGGCCAGCCTTACAGATCTAAAGCGACCCTTTAATTCCAAGAGCCTCGCCTATCAAGCCCTCTGATACAATCACTGCAGCCCCTTTCTTGACTCCTGCATTTAATAAAGTACATTTACAGAGTATATGAATTCCAGATTTTGGTTCAAGACTCAAGGGACATATATTCCTGTCCTGGAACTTGTGTATCCGGTCTGAGGTTGGGGAGGGAGGAAAGGAGGCGGGGGGTCCGTTGGGATGAGGAGCAAGCCAGCTTGGAGCAGAACAAATATTTCTTGTATTTTCTTCTGCCTTTGACACGCTGTGCATTTAGTGGAAGTCTGAGCAGATACACAGCATCTGGTTAAAGTCAGGTAAGTAGCACGCTGGGGAATGGGAAGCCCATCAGCTGCCAGCCTCCCAACCCCTCCACCCCATCTGCTTTTGCAGATGGGAAAAGATGTCAGCCACGGAAACATTTGCATGTAGTTTATGCTGGAAGACTTTTCTTGAGCCATTGCCTTAAACAGCTCAGCTGCATTCCCAGGACTTTGGCTTTCAGGGGAGGCCAGAACTCGAAAAGATTTCTCTCTTGGACTACAAATGCCACAATCCCTTCACTGCTACTGTTGGGTGAGGCTCCCAGAAAGTGTTGTCTGGCAAAGAAACTTATCCACATTCTGGATTATTGTGTCTTTCAGTTCACCAACACTATCTTCCATATACTGTGTTAGTCACACTTTTGGTAAACATTTCCTCTGCTGTTTCTGCTAACAGTAGGAGCAGAGACGCTCCCAGCTTTGCAGTTGAAAGCAGAGCTCACTTATGAATGAAAAGACATATGTTTTTCTTGCCATGAAGTTTTGCAGATCTGCGAACTCCAAATTAGCTTGCTTTTGTTCAGTGCTTCTTCACTCAGAGATAAACACAAGAGTTGTGTGCAAGCTAATGGTGCAAAAGCAGAAGCATTGCCAAAAGGCGCTATTGGAGAGATAATGTGCTACCACCTTGTCATTCCAAAGCTGGCATATTACCTGTTTCTACCATATATCACTGATCAGAACATTTAAAAGCTCCAGCTATGTATGCATTCTAGAGCACAGATCAGTGTCCTCGCAGCTCGGAACTTAGTTAACTTTGCTTGAACAACTGGGGGATTCTGGGATTTGTAGTCCAAAATATCATTTTCCCCAAGGTCAGCGACAGGTTCCCCAAGCACACTCTGTTTCATGCCACAATGCACACCTGCGGAGATGTGCCATCAGGTCCATGAGCTGCCTGGAACACGGAGCACGCCTGAAACGCCCAGCCGTTCCCTGTCATGAAGCAAGAAGTCCAAGGGTCCAGAAGAGCATGCGCCTTCACCCTGTCCAAGCAACCAGCCTTGAGGAGGACGAGATGCCAGTGGGAAAGGCATTCCTTAAAACAGAACAAGGTGTCTGTGCAAACTCTACGAGCTGCGATTGTTAAGCATGCCATCTGGCACGATGTGTCTCCTTCCTGGAGCTGTCTTCTGCTCCCCCTTCCGGAGGGCTTCTGGAAAGATCATCCAGATGCCTGCAACTTAGATGTTCCCTCTCCACTGCCTTGGCCCGGAGACTGTTGCCAGAAGCACGCGGCTGAACATCATCTGTTCTGTTGCTCCCTGACCAAGACAAAGCTGAGGATTACACTGTGCTTCGGTTCTTTCCAACAGATGGACTGCGAAGACCAAGACCCTCCCTCTCTGAGCCTGCAGTCAAGAAGTGGGAATCCTGGGCCAGGATTCCTAATTTATTGCACCAGAGGCAATTATTTATACAGAGCTTCGAAAAGTTGAGGAGGAGGGTGGCGATCTTAACAAGATGGGTTCTGGGAACTGTGCTCCGAAAAAGGAACTTTTTGAAGTAACATTTCCTGCATCTTGCTGTCTCACTCACCATAGGTATTCATAGCAAAATGTGAGCCAAATGAAATTCATTAGCTTCCATATCTTTTGCTAATAGATCTTTGAATCTGGAAGCACTGTGGAACTCAATGTGTGCGAGACTCTGTACAATGTAAACAGCAGCAACAGCGACAACAAAAGATGCAACATCTCTTTAAAAGTTTTGCATTTTTTGTAAAACTTTTTGCAATGCAATAGAAGTACAGAGGTCTACAAAGCAAAATTGCTACGTGTTCCTCAGAGTCCACCCCTTTCTCATTAAGTGGAACTTTAAAAGTCTCAGTAACTCTCTCTGAGACATTTTTAGAAGAAAGAATGAAAAAAAATCTTTATTTATAGTTGACTGAAATTACAGACTTTAATATGCTGCCTGATGTATTCCATACATTAGCAACCAACTGAACAGATCAACAGCAAACAAACAAGTGCCACTAAGAAAAGAAAGAGAGGAGGAAAACCAGTCAACAGGGAGGCAGGGCTCTCAAAGGCTAGAAGGAATGGTTAGTGCTCAATAGATAATCACCTTAGCCCAAAAAAGTCCCTCCCACTCACACAAACTACAGACAGCAGCAAAAAAGAACAACAATCTTCAACAATAATGAGTGGCTATCAACCAATTATCTGTCTGCCAACAACTTTTAAACTTTTGACAGGAATAAGCAGAGTACTGTATTTTTCCATGTATATGACCCCCCCCAATGTATAAGACGACCCCTAATTTTGACCCTTGCTGGAGGCGGAGGAGCAATTAATGGCTGCTCCTTCACCTCCACCTCCTTACGTGCATAAGATGACCCTCAATTTTTCCTCTAATGGTTTTAGGAAAAAGTGTCATTTTATACACGGAAAAATACAGTAATTTGTTGAACAGAAAGCAAACCAATCAAATACTAGAGGCACAAAAAATCAGCTTCTGATAGATAAAATGATATTAGAAAATGATGTACAAAGACAAACGATCTTACCTATTACAGATTATAACAAAGCATTTGATTCTTTCCTCCATGGTTGGATCATAAAGTGTTTGGAAATGACAGGCATTGGTGATAATATTAGATAATGTGTTAAGGATGCAGATGTGGAGAACGCAAACAGCAATAACTGGTGAGAAGGTGGGCCAAGTTAACATCTGTAGGGAACTGCTTCAAAGAGACTCAAGCTGTGATCACACAGGGAAATACATTGTAATTTGGACTTCCTACAGAGAGTTCTGTTTCCCTAGGTCAATGGTTCCCAAACTTGGGTCACCCAGATGTTCTCGGACTACAGCTCCCCAAAACCCAGGCCAACACAGCTGGTTGCAAAGGCTTCTGGGAGTTACACTCCCAGAACACCTGGGTTACCCAAGGTTGGGAACGACGCCTCTACGTGATCATATGACATAAAGGGAAATGTACTCCAGCCAACCCCGGTCCATGGCTGGGCCGGACCAGTTGATACAGCTGTAGGGCTTCTGCGTTTGAGGGGCAGACTGGCGCTGTTCCCTAGAACAGTGGTGCCCAACCTTGGGCCTCCAGATGTTCTGGGACTACAACTCCCAGAAGCCTTCACTACCACTTCTGCTGGCTGGGATTTCTGGGAGTTGAAGTCTAGGAACATCTGGAGGCCCAAGGTTGGAGGCCACTGCCCTAGAAGATGTTGTTAGTGACTGCCTTCCAGGTCGTCAAGCGTGCACCTTTGCAGCTACCTGATCACACCCTCATTATCACCCCCACTGTTTTATGATAGCAACCATTTCACTGTCATCAGATCTGAAGGAAACAGGGCAAGGTGATGAGATTTCAAGATCATCAACAGAGCTTTCTCACTTGCATGACATAGATGGTTTAAAACTTTATGGAAAGTTGGCAGCTGAAATCAAGTCTTTATTGAAGACAGTAGGAATATATAGAAGCAATATAGCTATAAATGTTGGACTTGAGAAGTATGCAACTTTTATCAATAAATAGGGGAAAGTTGGCAAACAAAAAATGGCATTAAAATGCCAAATGGCAGTGACATAAAGAGACTCACACCAGAAGAAAGTTCTACATCCCCAGGCACCTTACAAGCAGAAAAGGTCAGGAATGAGGAAATTAAAAGTAGAATCAGTATGGAATTTATCAGAAGGATTAGGAAAAATCCTAGCTGGCTAGATAGTTCATTAGTTTAGGTATTGGTTGGCAGTTTCATTCTGCACTATGTCTCCTGGGAGAAGAGCCAGCCTGGGTGGCCTTGGGACAGCTGCACAGTCCCAAGGTTGCCCCTAGAGGAAGGGAAGGGTAAAGCACATTGTTGATGAAGCAGGATTGTTGAAGACCAAGGACAGAAGGGAAGCCTGTCCAAAAGAGGAGCAATCTATGCAATGATGGCAGAATAAAGGACTCCGTGGCCAAGACCTTAAAACCACCCAGAGAACAGCCAGCAGCACAAAGATCCAGCAATGGTTGAGAAAATCAACGCTGAAGAAAGGAACAGAAGGGCTTCGCTTGGCAGCCCAAAAGCAAACACCCCCAACAAATGCAATTAAAAGAAAGTGATTTCGTGACAACAAATGTCAGTTGTGTAAAGAAGCAGAAGAAACAATGGACCGCCTTACCTGTGGCTGCAAGGAGCTTGGACAGGTAGATGACTTGGAAAGGTATAATAAAGTTGCAGAAAGGATGCACTGGAATAGTCAATAAGAAAAATTGTGCACACGCAGCCAAAAGCTGATAAGACGCAGAACTGGGAAAGGTTACTGAAAATCAATCAATCAATCAATCAATCAATCAATCAATCAATCAATCAATCAATCAATCAATCAATCAGTCAGTCAGTCAGTCAGTCTGTCTGTCTGTCTGTCTGTCTGTCTGTCTGTCTGTCTGTCTATCTATCTATCCATCCATCCATCCATCCATCCATCCATCCATCCATCCATCCATCCATCCATCCATCCATCCATCCATCCATCCATCCATCCATCCATCCATCTATCTATCTATCTATCTATCTATCTATCTATCTATCTATCTATCTATCTATCTATCTATCTATCTATCTATCTATCTATCTATCTATCTATCTAATTTATATGTTACCTTTCTCCCCATAGGAGAGTCAAGGCGGCTCACAACAAAAATAAATTTTAAACACTATATAAATACCAATTTATAAATAACATTTATAACATAACATAATAAAAAACAATTACATATATATTAATATTTAAACAATCAAGTATAAAAGCAATTTAAAAACATTGAAAGCTTATAAGTTAAAAACCACCACTCCTGAGATAACTTATTGCTTAAATGGAGAAGTCAAAATATTATGGGACTTCCGGATTTGAATTGATAAAAACGTGGGTGTCAACACACCTTCGATAATTATTGTTGAAAGGAACCAGTCTGGATCATAGATGTGGCAATAATATTGGAATCAAAGAGAAGGAATTTGGAAAAATTGCCAGATATAAAGACTTACAGATTATGGGAGAAGAAAACTAAAATTGTAGTGTCCGTAACTGGAGCATTAGATGTAATACTAGAAGATCTAGAAAGCAATCTTTGTACTCTAGGTATAAATTTGATCACGATGCACCAACTGTGGAAGGCTGTCTTATTTGTAAAAACATGTATTTTAAGGAAATACCTATGAATTTCCTCTTTGGGAATGATCCAAATATTCAAGGAGCTAAATCCAGCCAACATTTGGAGGGCAGTGTTTGATGGACATGATGATGAAAACAAAGTGTATTTATAATATACAGAATGTATAATATAGAATGGACTTGTGCTGTTAAATTGATTCTGACCCAGGTTTTTGAGGTATACTTAGAAGTTGATGACCATTCCCTGAGACTGTGCAGACTGCCCAAAGCTACCCAGGCTGGATCGTCTTCCAGAAGGTCCAGAGGGAGTCAAGCCTACAATCTCTAGCTACAGAGTACTCTATTGACTTAGCTACTTTCCCAACAACCCTCTGAAGCAGGCCAAGCTAGGAAACTGAGCAGCCCAAGATTAGCCACTGAATCTCATGACAAAGTGAAGATTTGAAAACTTCTTCTGTTCTTCTCTCTTTATTAATTAAAGTACCTGTTTACCACTTCTCTTCCCAACAGTGCTTCTAAAGCAATGAAATTAAAATAATCAGGAACACATTTGAAGCATTATTGGCAAAACTGTTTGAAAACGTGATTTAAAGACAAATTGAAAACATTCTCAGAAGTCAACTTTGAAAACTAGCAGTAAAAACCAAGGGCTTTTCAGAATGACCTGGTTTTGTCCGCCTGCTGGGAAAAAACCGGGACCAGCTTGATTGTCCTTGGGCTTCCGATAACCACCTTTTGGAAGCCGCCACGGTTGCAGACGGTGGTACACCCCCCTCCGCTTTCTCTCATCAAGCTCTCCTGCTCTCTTGCTGCTTTCCCCTTCCGAGGACCGCTTGGGATGCTGTGCCGCATTAAGCAAGCAGGCAAATTGTTGGAATAGCTCCACATTTGCTACGGCTGTGGGACAGAGGGACAGTAACGCGCATGCTGTGAGTGGGAAGGAATGACAGCTGGGCTGGTGGAGGAATTTGCTCAGCTGTGAAACACCAAGATTTGACACTCAAGGCAGAGCCTCACTGGCAAAGGCCCAGGCCACATGTTTTGCAGCAACTAGTTGTGAAATTCAGACAGTGGAGATGGAAAGTGCTTACGTCGTCCGCGTGGGTTTGCCCGCTTGCAACCTGGACTCTGTACAGAACCGTTAACTCACCCTTTGCCATAGAGAGCCTAAGTAGCTGATGGTGTTTCTGTCTGTTTCTTCTGTCATCCTATCACCAACCCTTTCTGTTGGTTGGTTGGTTGGTTGGTTGGTTGGTTGGTTGGTTGGTTGGTTGGTTGGTTGGTGGGTGGGTGGGTGGGTGGCTGGCTGGCTGGCTGGCTGGCTGGCTGGCTGGCTGGCTGGGTGGCTGGCTGGCTGGCTGGGTGGCTGGGTGGCTGTTTGTTTGTTTGTTTGTTTGTTTGTTTGTTTGTTTGTTTGTTTGTTTGTTTGGTTGGTTGGTTGGTTGGTTGGTTGGTTGGTTGGTTGGTTGGTTGGGTGGCTGGGTGGGTGGG
The DNA here is from genome assembly GCF_051106095.1 of Pogona vitticeps. Taxonomy (NCBI): domain Eukaryota; kingdom Metazoa; phylum Chordata; class Lepidosauria; order Squamata; family Agamidae; genus Pogona; species Pogona vitticeps. The sequence goes on from NC_135790.1 coordinate 4,146,518, forward strand.
TGGGTGGCTGGCTGGTTGGTTGGTTGGCTGGCTGGTTGGCTGGCTGGCTGGTTGGCTGGTTTGTATACTGCCCCCTTTGTGCAATGCACTATTCTAGACAATTTACAGCAATGGGAAGGTAACATATACTGCAATGCTACTAATACACATTGAAGACATTTTTTAAAAAAATGCAACCGGCAAATAAAACAAGTGGCACCGAAAGCAAATGATCAATGAGACCACAGTGTTAGAGGTGTAAAATCAAGTAGGTGGCAAAATGCTGCTAATTAATAAGAAGCCTGTGTTGTCAGGCTGCCTAGGCATGTGACTAGCACCTCATCCATTATCAGCAATTTGCCACAATGTCTTCTGCTCTTTCACTTATGTAAGTAGAAATCGCCAGTTGGATTCTGGCCATCGTTTGTAACTTGAACAGAATTACAATAGATCTAAGGCAAGTGGGCAAGATGGCGACCGGCTGGCCAACGGTGTGCCTGCGGAGTCTGCTCCCCAGGCATGGTTCACTCTGGATGAGTCCCTGAGCACCCTCAGGATGGTTCTTTTCCTTTAAATCAGACTTGGTTCTGATTGACAGCTTTTCCTATAGAGATACCTTGAAAAAGATGGCCTTATAATAGTTCTTCCAATAGAGGACAATGCCCCCCAAAAGAAGACATGAGACCATCCTAGCAGACACAGTTCTCTCCTCCAATGCCTTGCAGCCACCTCCCACTATCTGCTGTCTGAGGTTCCTCAATCATTCTGCCTGTCTTTAGGGCTTGTTCACACTGTCACTGCCTGTTGTTGTTGTTATGAGCCATCAAACCACTTCCAACATACACCCCCCCCCAAAATGTCCTATCTTCAACAGCCCTTATAAACTCAAGCCCGTGGCTTCATTTAGGGAGTCGGTCCATCTCGTATTTGGTCTTCCTCTTTTCTTGCTGCCTTTCCCAGCATCATTATCCTTTCCAGATAAACCTGCCTGTTCATGATGTCAGAACTGACTTGACAGCACACAGTTATTGACTTATGTCCTGGATCCCCTTAATTGGCAAAGAAAAAAACCTAGAAAGAGACAACACTCCATTCTGAGGTGACCGGAGCGGTCTTTCCCATCTTGAGTCTGAAGTACCAACCTGGGTCAAAAGTCGACTTAAGAATTTGTCTGAGTGGGAGAAAAGGAAAGAAAAGTCCTGGACTGCCAGACATGACTGAGTGGAAAATTTTACTGGCTTTTTTTTTTTAACACACCACCTTCACCAATGCAATGTGCAGATATACAAGAAGGGCTCCTTCCGCTTTGAGGGCAGGGGAGAGACAGGACAGTTCCTGGAAGTGAGCGTTACTTTTCCACAACATGGAGCAATGAAACGAGAGGGGGTGGTACCGACTTCCATCCTCCTCCTCCTTTTTTCAATGGACGTGGGATGAAACCGCTGTTCGGAAGGCACAAGGCAAACACAGAAGGCAGACTCCCATCTGCTCCCTTTCAAGAACCCCATAAATCTGGCTCCGAACTGCAGAGCAGCCAGGCCGGCTGGAAAGGTTTCGTAGCCAAAGAGAAACATGGGATTTGCAGGCGGAGGAAGTGCAGTTGACGTGAGGGAACCAGAACAGCCCGAGACATTTTCCTGCCTGGGGTAAAGCAGCAAATGGCCCCCACCGCCTTTTTCCTTCTGAGTTTCCTACTAGGACTTAAGGCAGAGGAAATTATTTTGGGGGTAGCATGCAAAAAACCTGGCTCTTCCCAATCCTGGCATTAAAAATGAGCTGTTTTGCCAAACCCTGTTCCTTATTTTTATTTTTTTTCTCTTTCTGAAACAAGAATTGTTTCAGAAAGAAACACACACATACACACACACACACACACACACACAGACCCCTACCTCCTGGGGAAGGTTAGCAGGGATCCGTTGGGAAGACCAGCGTACTCTTTGCTGTCTTAAGAGCAATTCAATTTGCTTTTTTTCTTTTTAAACTGTGCTTCTAGGAATGCCAACCTGATCCGTGGAATAGGGTAGCTGCACAAATGCCAGCCTCATTCACAAGGAGTGTTTTCTCTTGCAAAACTACCGAGCATCAATTTCACAAGTATTTTCTCCCCATCCATAAGACATACAGCTTCTCTTGCTGAGTTCTGACCTTTTCAATTCCTGCTTTCAGCATGATTTTTTTTATACTCCTTTTGTTTTCAGGGCCCAAGTTGAGCCCCACGGCCCTTCTCACTAAACCTAATGCCTGTGGTGTGAGCCTTCCACTCAGAAGCTTTCCGTTAGGGCTTTGGTGAGCTCACAAGCAATACTAACAAGAGCAGCAACAAGCAGATGCAGAGCAAAAGCTTCAGCAGGGAAGTGGGCTTTTACAATTTCTAAAGGATTTTTGTGAATTGGTAAGGAGAAGCACTTTTCACAGAAAAGTGCGTAAAAAGAAAGCTTTAGGTTTCTTTTTAGAGAAGGGTAAAGGTAAAGCGTTCCCTTGAGATTTAGTCCAGTCGTGTCCAAATCTAGGGTCCGGTGCTCATCCCCGTTTCCAAGCCATAGAGCCAGTTTTTGTCCATAGACAGTTTCCGTGGTCACATGGCCAGCGTGACTAGACACGGAACGCCATTACCTTCCCACTATTTATCTACTTGCATTTGCATGCTTTCGAACTTCTAGGTTGGCAGGAGCTGGGATAAGCGACGGGGGCTCACTCCGTCGCATGGATTTGATCTTACGACTGCAGGTCTTCTGACCTTGCAGCACAGAGGCTTCTGTGGTTTAACCCTCAGCACCACCACATCCCTTTTAGAGAAAGCTTTAGGTCAAATGGCAGCAAAGTCCATGTTCCTTTGCAATCGAGTGAGACCCGGGGGAGGGAGCTTTGCTGTCTCTGGAAGATCATCCAGGCTCCAGGTTTGCCAAAGCACCCGCTTACCCCCATTTTGAGAGGGACTAGACTGGGAGATGTTGAACTGGGCCAAAGTCAGCAGGACTACAGACCCTTTAAACTCAGAATGGATAGCTCAGTGGTTTAAAGCAGGGGTCCCCAACCTTGGGCCTCCAGATGTTCTTGGACTTCAACTCCCAGAAATCCTGGCCAGCAGAGGTGAAGGCTTCTGGGAGCTGTAGTCCAAGAACATCTGGAGGCCCGAGGTTGGGGACACCTGCTTTAAAGCTTCGAGCTGTGGAGCCAGAGGCTGGAAGTTCAATCCCCCACTGTGCTTCCACGGCAGAGGCTGCATGAGATGGCCCATAGGGTCCCTTCCAGTTCTGCAGTTCTAAGAGGATGATAACCTGTGGAACTGAAATCACCAGCTTTCCCTGGGACCTTCTTGATGCCATCTTTCAACAACAGGGAATCAGAGATCTCTGTAGATCTCATTCAACCCCCAAGATAGACCAATGGTAGCTGATGCCCACTGGACCTGATGGGGTGGAGAGTAGAATCACCAGAGTTAGGGCCAACGCCATCTAGTTTGCTACCCAACCTACTCCTATGCAGTCGGTGTTTAGGATCGCCTGAGAAATCATTCTTCCTTTGACAAAGTATCTCATTCTAATTTCTGCTCATCCCTTCTTGTTTTTCTGCTCACGCCTGCAAAATAAAAGGAAAGCCAGCCAAAGAAAGGGATGCAGAGAGTGGTGTTTTGCTAACCATATCTTTTCCGTCCCATCTAGGAAGAATTACTCGTTCTGAACAGATGTGGCCAACCCAAAGTGGCCTGTGGGAGGAAGGAGGTTCTGGGACATGCTTGAGCCATGTGGTTTTGGTCCAGAGGATGACTTGTTGGCCAAGTGCAGGAACTCTCAAGACCCATTTCGTTTCTGTAAAAAGGGGAGGCGTGACCGGGATGTGATTCAACTTTGGTCACTCACCCCCAACCCTACTTCCGCAAACAGGCTGATAACCACATGCCTTCTCCGCGGCCTGTCTGATTTCTCTGTGGGTTTTTATCGCCAAACGATACAGGACACCCACTAGATTTTAATGAACTCTCACCAACACTATGGGAATTGCTGGGGCATCAATCAACTCCTCCAAAAGTGGAAAGGGAAATGGGTGTCATCCTGTCTCAAGAAAGCAGTAAATTCTAATCAGGCTGGGTTTTGAATCGGAAGACAAATGCAGTTTTGAGCCAATGTATCATCAACAAAAGAAGGGTTGCTACATCGATGGAAACAGAAGAGTCAGAGAAGGCTTTCAGCCCCCATCGTCTTTTACCACTAGCCAAGCTAACTTGGGGTCCAGCGAGCTGACATTTGAAGCATCTGGAAAACCAGAAATCCTAACTTGCTTCGTTGTTAAAATATCTATACCTCTTCCTTTAGCCAAAAGTACCCCCAAAGTATCTTCGTTTTGCTGGGAAGTGCTATCAAGTCACCTTGGACTTATGGTGACCCTAAGATTGAGGGCGGGGACAAGATATGATGTATTCTTGCAAGACCTGAGCAGAGCGGTTAATACGGGACCTTTTGGAGATCGTTATCCATGGCCGTTAAGTGCCATCCATTTATGGCAACCCTATGAACAGTGGATCTCCAGAATGCCCTCTTCCTCAACTGACCTGCCCAGCAGAGGCTCTTGTACTTATTGCACATCATGAAAAAAGCAAGATTCATTGGAAAGGACAACGATGATGGGGAAAGTTGAAGACAGCAGGAAAAGAGGAAGACCAAACATGAGATGGGTTGACGCAGTAGGGGAATGAGCCAAAATTAATAAAATTCTTCATATCTGAGACAGAAAAAAATGGAGAGAGAAAATGGAATATGGGTGAAATTGAACCTGGCAGATTCCTTTCTCCAGGCTCATGGCTTGGAATGTTTCATAGAATCCTAGAATAATTGAGTTAGAAGGGGACTATAAGGCCATCAAGTCCAACCCCCTGCTCAAGGCAGGAATGCAAAGCAATGCAGATTGGATAGACGGTGGTCCAATTTTCTCTTCAACACCTCCAGCATTGGAGAGCTCACCGAGGTAATGGGTTCCATTGTTGTACTGCTCTAACAGTTAAGAGTTTTTTTCCTGACATTCAGCCTATATCTGGCTTCCTGTAGCTTGACCGCACTGCTGCGTTTCCTGCACTCTGAGTTGATTGAGAACAGATCTTGAACCTTCCTCTGTATGACAACCTTTCAAGTATTTAAAAAATGCTATCATATCTCCCCTCAATCTTCTTTTCTCAAGGCTAAACATACAAGTTCAGTTTCCTTCCTCCCTCCCTCCCTCCCTCCCTTCCTCCCTTCCTTCCTTCCTCCCTCCCTTCATTCCTCCCTTCCAGTGCTACTTTTTTTCCCTGACAGGACCCTCATCTTCAAGAGCTGTGTGACAGCCGGATACAGCATGTTTAAATAGCTGTACCATAATGCATGCAGAAAAAAAACAACCCCCTCAAAGCAGAAGGCTGTCATTCATTGCATTAACAGGCTACACAGTCAGTTATAAGAAGAAGAACATCTTTTAGGGCTGTTTGTTGTGTGCACGTCACAACAGAAACTTCTCTCCCCTCACCGTTTGCCCATTAGCTTGTTTTGTGACTAGACTTCAGGCTTAAAGCAGGGGAGTTTTGTCAGGGCTGATTTCTCAAACCACTGCTTCCACCATCCCTCTTTAAGGCAAACGTATCTTTGGCCCTCTTAAAATGTTAGCCCTCTAGGCATATAGTTCTTTCAGAGCTACGTGCCTGAGATGTCGGAAATGGAAACACGAGCATACCGTCTCCCACCTGACCAATCACAAAACAAAAACAAGCCGATTTACTAAATACAGACAGAGGCCAGGTCCTGCTTGAATAAATTGACCATTTTTTCCTTCTCCACAGAGCACTCCTCCTAGATACAGGATCAGTGACTGGCTGAGTCAGCCCTTAAGGCTAAAGTGCTTCCAGCTCTAATGACTGGCTATCTATAATACATGTTTCTCGTTGTAGGCAACATGAGGTGCATCATATTTGCCTGTCCATGCTTTCAGAAAAGTTGGGGAAGCTTTTCTCAAAACCTGGAAATGATCTTTGATCATTTGGGAAGAATAGTCCTCTCACAGGCCAAAACAGGCTAGGGAGGCAAAAAGGAAGCCAGGTCGTCCCTCGCACCCGCTCCCCCCAGGGCACAGGAAAGGTCTTTGGCAGGTTTGGCTGGGAGAGATCTTTCTGGGCCAGAGTGACTCTTGGCACTAACCAATGGTTCTCTCCTGCCCCTGAGTTCAAAAAGAAACCCCGCCTCTCTGCTCTGTGTCTCTTCCCACCATCTGGCATCTATTGGAAGCAGAGAATATATTGAAATTTGCTGCTGAAAGCAGTCAGCCCTGTTCTGTCAGTTCACTGTTCGATGTGTTCATTTGCAAGTAATGAAACCTTTTATTCGTTCTCCACTGAATATCTCCGAGTCAGCTCATGAGACTGTAAGTGCCAGTTGATGAGAGAAAGGGGTGGATTAATCTGAGGACCTTGAAGGTATGTATTCTGCTCTGTGTGTCCCTGCACTTCTGCTGAGCAACTGATGGAATTTAACAAAAAACTCAAAGTTCTGCAACAACATTTTTGCCATAGATGTCTAACTTGAGCTTAGCAGGTAAGCAAGAACTTCAGAAGAAAGTGTGGCTTCCTTGTAAAAGTGTTACTACTTGTTCCTTGGGGAAGTGGAGAGACCAAGGAGGCATTTACCTTACTAAAAGAACCATGATTTGAACTGGGTTTACTCGGAGCAAGATGCAGCTTGCCTGTAGGGTTGAAATCAAAGCTTGGTTTGGTTTGGGGTTTTTAGGGGCACAAAAATGTCACAATTCGGTTTCGGGCAGGGAGGGGGCTTTGATCTTTTCCGGCTGGGAGGTACAAAGCCTTGTTCGTCGGCAGAAAAAGGCGGGATGGAGAAAACATGGTTTTCACATTTGCATCCTCAGTTCACGCAGAAGGCCATAAAACTTAAAAAAGCACTTCAGCTCTGGATGTCGCTCGACTTTTTTTTTTATTAATTTACTCCAAATGGCTCCATTTACATTCCAGCTCGGCAGCCCACGTTGATAGGATAATGATATGCAGCAGCACTTAGCACTTCTCAACTTCAAAGTGCTCGGAAGGATTAATCATCCTTCTGGAGCTTCCTGCTCCCCCCCCGCCCCCCCCCAGCCCCACTGAGCAGGTACTATGGAGAAGATGATTCACCAAGTGGATGATGTCCAAGGATCCAGAATTTCCGTGTTTTAAGAATAGTCAGAGATATTTTTAGGGGAGGACGGCCAGCAGAAATCAATCATCCCTCTCCTACCTCTAAATTCAAAGAGAGCCACAGCGCTCTGCTCTGTTTTCTTTGCCCTCTCTGGATCCTGTTGAAGCCTGTTGTTGAAAGCAATCAAATTTGTCAGTTTGATGCATTCCGAGTTGCAAGTAAACAATTTTTTATTCTTTCTCCCAAATGAGTTACTGAGACTGACACTTTATGAGAAAAGGAGTGGACTACTCCAGGATACTTGAAGCTATTCCGCTCTGTGAATCCCTTGCACTTTTGCTGCACAGCTAAAGGAATTCAACAAGAAATTCAAAACCAGAATGACAAGGATAGGCATTATACCGCCCCATAGCAGTATAATGGGCAGTTTACAATTTAATTATGCTGGTTACACATTGCTTCCTGCTGGGTACTCCATTTGCCAACTTTGGAAGGGTGGAAGGCTGAGTGAGCCTCAAGCTGGCTGCCAGGAACCCCTGGGATTGACCGCTGGCCATGCGCAGAGTTTATTATTTATTTATTTAGCTTTTGACTCTGGAGGTGAGGAAGCTTGGTGGGAGCCTTAAAGAAGGGGGGGGAAACAGTAGAGGAAAAGGAGGTGGAGGATTGCTGAAGAGCCATTTGTTCTGGGTGATTCTCAGAGCCAGATGTGCGCTTTACTGAACCCGCACGACACATCTGGCCTTGGTTTTTGGTTACCATCGTGAAGTTTACCACATCCACCCTGGCCTGCTGGAAATGCATCTGGAAACCATTGCTGCTGTCGCACTTCAAGGAGACACCACAACACAGAGAAGGACGCTCGGGCCTCTGCTGCAGCTGCTCCACCCAGCTTACCAACACATGCAAGACAACAACACATTGCGCATGCACAAACACACGTACGTATGCAACGCTGCAGGCTCTACAAGACACACTGCCCACCCTCAGCCCACGTGGTGGCAAAGCTGCTGCAGCTGAGATGGTAGCCCTCAAGGTGGAAACAATTTTTGACATTTTTTAGTTCAGTCGTGTCTGACTTTAGGGTGCGGTGCTCATCCCGTTTTTCAAGCCATAGAGCCAGCGCTTGTCCGAAGAGTTTCCATTGCCACGTGGCCAGTGTGACTAGGGGACGCCATTTTACCTTCCCACCAAGGTGGTACCTATTTATCTACTCACATTTGCATGCCTTCGAACTGCTAGGTTTGCGAGGAGCTGGGACAAAGCGATGGGAGCTCACTCCATCGCGTGGATTCGATCTTACGACTGGTGGTCTTCTGACCCTGCAGCACAGGCTTCTGCGGTTTAGCCCACAGCACCACCACGTCCTCAGGTGGAAACACCCCTCTCCATAAAGGGTGGGTGGGATGCTACATTTTGCCATAGCAGTGGGGTTTGGGTGACTTTCATTTAAAAAGACAAAACAAAACTAAGGCCAGATTCAGAGGAAAGGGCAGCTTTACATTTAGAAGTCGAGCTGCCGTAGGCAGGAAAGACATCTGATTATCTTCCCATATCCATTCTGCAGCTTTTCCAGTTGCAAACTAGCTTGCTTCTTTCATAACTGGTCATCCTGGGAAAACAAAGGAGTCTATTTGCATGCTAATTTTACACACATGGAAGCAATGAATAAATAAATTACAGCTATAAATACTCAACTCCCAAACAAACTGCACCAGAGCACAGAGTGCTACTCCTGTCCTCTGAAGATGCCGGCCACAGAGACTGGTGAAACGTTAGGAAGAACAACCTTCAGAACATGGCCAAAGAGCCCGAAAAACCCACAACAACCAATGAATAAAGAGTTTCTGAAGGGCTTGTTGTGTCATCTCCTCATTACCAAGCTCCGGATCTTCACACTGAGTTTACAGACTTACCAACTGCCTTGGACCTGGGTTGCAAATCAAATCAGATGGGGCAGAGATGGGGCAGGGTACATTCTGAGCATCCGGATGAAATTGGGGAAACCGTACCTATACCTTGGACAACTTCCCATGTGCAAGCTGTTAGAAAGGAACTAAAATTGTAACAATAATAAAAGAAAAAAAAAGCTGGGGGAAATCCATGCCATATGTACTTATGGGGTTTTCTGAACAGGTGCAGCCCGAGGCATTTTGCTGCCTGAGGTAAAGGGGGAAATGGCACACCTTTTTCATTTCAGTCCTGCAGAAATGGCCATCTCATCCTTACTCAGCCCTTACTGAGGGACCCTGAAGCACAGCAGAGAAAATATGTGTGCAGCCATTTCAGGATTTGCTGCTTGAAATCATTTCATCCCCTGTTTCTACGTCAAGGGAATTCCTTTTCTGAGCTGAAAATACTGCCTGGAACAACTTAACACTCCTAGGCTGTTCGCCGATCATTTTGTAAAATCAATTCAGTCGTAAGGGGACCCAGTAGCTTTTTATTCTTCCTTTGGGTGACTCTTCCATCAGTCTTACCTGCAAATCTACAGAATAAAAACTTTCTGGTGTTTTTAAATAACTCTTTTAAATAGGAAATTACATGGGAAATGTTCAACCCATAAAACGTAATCCACAGACTGAGGGTCGGACAGTGAACACGTTGTTAGAACTTTTAGTGGTGAAAAATCTCTTACTGTCAAAGCACTCCTCTTATTTTGTATTCCTGGGAGCTTAGTTTTCTTATTGGTCACTGGAAGGTAAACACAAGCTTTATTTGCAAGTCTGATTGCCCACATACGTATCTCTGCAGGAATTCTTTTGTGGGGGGAATTATTTTGTAGGATAAATATAGAAGAGCCAGATAGCTCAATGGTTTAGATCTCTGGCTGTGGAGCCAGAGGTTGGGAGTTCGATTCTCCACTGGGCCGTGTTAAGAGGGGCTAGACTCCATAGGGTCCCTTCCAGTTCTGCAGTTCTAAGATGAGGATAATTAATATGCTAATCACAAAGAAGCCACTGGCAATGGTGCGGCTAAAAAATATTGTAAATAAATAACATTACACCTTCATATCTAGTGTGATCCTGCACAAGAAAACTCTCCTATGAATTGTCTCTCTGTCTTCCCACCATCATCTGTCCGGGTCTACCAATTTCTAGATATAATCACCAGAAAATTGGCAAAAACAACTGCTTTTTTCCCCAGGCAAAGAAATAATTGGTAAGGAAGGGGGAAAAATAGGCAGATGGTCATAAAAATAACCAGAGCCCTGCAGAAACAACAAAGGCATTAAAATAAAATATCTATTTTAGGAATGGAAATAGCCCATTGCTGCCGTAAAACATCCCTCACTAGTCTCTCTCTCTCTCTCTCTCTCTGTGTGTGTGTGTGTGTGTGTGTGTGTGTATGTGTGTGTGTGTGTGTTTAAAATTGGTCCTGTATGCTTACCTCTAAAGATAATGCGGCTCAAATAAAAAATTTGTGGGTGCTTGCAAGGTTTAATATTCATCATGACAAACTCACGCATGTCATATGGAAAGAAAAGAAACTGAATTACAGTATATGACCTTTTGCTTGTTGGGACATGTTCTCTTCAAATTCTCTCTTTCCCCTCCTCTCTGTCTGTCACACACATAAAATATTGTATGAGTACTGGATTGTCTAAAACGTATGGGAATGCACGCAAGATTTTCCATATGAACGCTGGTTTCAGGGTTTCCTGAAAATTACTTCTCATTGCTTTGCTATATTTTTACCCATCTTGAAGCTTGAGGTGGCCTGTATAGGAAACCTCTCCCCATGTTTATCTTCTTATGAACCCAGTGAGGCAGATCCATCTGGCTCCAGGTCGCCCGGTGAGCTTTGCTTTCCCAAAACTGTCCCAGCACTTAAAAAAACTAGAACACTTCAGCTTAGATGGGTCAAGCAGAAGCTGGGTGTGGACTCTTGAACATGTACAGTGGTGCCTCGCAAGATGAGCGCTTCGTTTTACAACGAAATCGCATAACGAAGAAGTTTTTGCAATCGCAAAAGCAATCGCAAAACGATGTTTCCTATGGTTGTTTTTTCGCTTTGCAATAATTGGTTCCCTGCTTCGCTAACTGATTATCACAAAACGACGATTTTTGCACAGCTGATCGGCAGTTTCAAAATGGCCACCGGGTTAAAAAAATGGACGCCCGCTGTTTTCTGGGACGGATTCCTCGCTGCACGGGCAGCGAAAATGGCCGCGCTATGGAGGATCTTCACTGGACGGTGAGTTTCAAGCCCATAGGAACGCATTAATCAGGTTTTAATGCTTTTCTATGGCCTTTTTTATTTCGCATCACAATGTTTTCGTTCTACAGCGATTTCGCTGGAACGAATTAACGTCATAATGCGAGGCACCACTGTACTCACCATCCTAAGTCTCTTGAACAGCAACTGTAGCTGTTTAGAAATAGACCTTGCCAGCTGATCAAGGGGCTGGAAAAAAGCCTAAAAGATGCAGAAAAAAAATAGCCAAAATACTTTGTTCAAAACTTCCCAGTTTACTCAGCTATAGAACCGCTTAGCTATTGAGGAGCCTCATGGACCATTGGTGAAACTGCAGTACTGCAGTCAAAACTCTGCCCACAACCTGGGTTGAATCCCAGGCAGCCGGCTCAAGGTTTACTCAGCCTTCCTTCCTTCTCGGGTTGGTAAATGGAGTACCCAGCTTGCTGTGGGTGGGGGCAATTTGTAGCCTGCATAATTAAACTGAAAACCACCCAGAGTGTTTTAAGCACTATGGGGCAGTATATAGGCATCATGCTTTGTTTTTTTGCTCTGCTTTTCTCTCCCAATTTTTTCTCCCCCAATTATTTATACCAGAGCACAGAGTGCTGTCCTCTGAAGAGGCCGGCCACAGAGACTGGCGAAACGTTAGGAAGAACAACCTTCAGAACACGGCCAAAGAGCCCAAAAAACCCACAACAACTATTTAGAGATGCTTCACCTTAGATTATATTCAACAGTGGTATATCGTTTCCCAGCTAGTGAGACTCACTGTCAAGTCAAACTGAAGTCACACCAGCAACTCAACTAGAACTTGACACAGGAGATTTTTTTTCCAGTGAGTTGGTCCCCATTCACCCCTCCCTTTTGGGGGAGGAAGCATGTTTTTAATAGGGACTCAGACTTGGGGCTCGGGACTCAGGACTTGGTACCAAAAACTCGGATGCGGACTTGGGCTCGGACTCAAAGACCTGCCAACATCGTTGTCCTGTGCCGACCAGGAGCTTGGCTTCAAGTTCGAATCTCACATCCTGTCACCACCCAGATTGCTGCTGTTGTTGTTGTTTAGTCGTTAAGTGGTGTCCGACTCTTCATGACCCCATGGACCAGAGCGTGCCAGGCCCTCCTGTCTTCCATGGCCTCCCAGAGTTGGGTCAAATTCATGTTGGTTGCTTCAATGACACTGTCCAGCCATCTCGTCCTCTGTCGTCCCCTTCTCCTCTTGCCTTCACTCTTTCCCAACATTAGGGTCTTTTCCAGGGAGTCTTCTCTTCTCATGAGATGGCCAAAGTATTGGAGCCTCAGCCTCAGGATCTGTCCTTCCAGTGAGCCTACCCAGATTGTAGGCAAATCCAATCCAGGAACCCCCCACTTTGACTGCAATCTCACCTCTCCATCTATAGTCCCTACACCTCTGGCAGAAGTCATGTGCATCTCTTCAAAAAGCCTCAAAAAGTTACTTATTGGAATCTCCCAGCCAGTTGGTCAAGCCGGTTGAGGGAATTCTGGGATCTGTAGTCCAAACATTTTTTAAAAAGTATATTTGCATGTTTCTAGGGTCTGCACAAGCCTTAACAAGCCGTGAAAGCATTTTCCTTGTCTCAGGAGATGCGAAGGGCTGCATGTAAGCTTACACCAAGGCTAGGGAGCTTTAATTGGAATTCCTGCTTAAGATGAAAGATCTCGGCTGTCTGTTCCAGGCGCTTGCTAAGACCGGCCCATTGGTCACGGGCCATAAAGGCCACACATGACACATGGCGGGATGGGGCGGGGGGGGGGGGTCAGGCAGAATCTCGGCACAGGCCTTCCAGAAGGCCACCGGCCATGTCTGGATGGCTCCTCCCCTGAGGGTCCCCTGGAAGTCCAGAAGCGGCTTTAGAAAAGACACTTGATGCCAGCCTGAATCCTTTGAAAGTTACTTTCCTGCATCTGTTCCACAGCCCTCACCCCACAGACTCGGTGCCTCGTGAGAGTCTGTTCCCCACCCACCACCCTCCGTGCGCCACTTGTCCATATGTATAGCTCCCACCCCAACCCTATCTTTGATCCCAGCCTCTTAACAGTTCAAAGTGGCTCATGTTCTTCTAAGCTGCCGCCTGAGTCACAGAGACCTCCCCAAGCTCGCCCTGCTTTGCTTTGTGGGGTGGGGAGAGGGAGTGTCGTTTGGAAAGATTTATAGCAAAAGGTTTAAGTAAGAGAAAGAGAAAGAGAGAAAGAGAGAATGGAAGGAAGGAAGGAAGGAAGGAAGGAAGGAAGGAAGGAAAAAAAATTTGCAGCACACAATGCTTTGGGCCATCCCTGCTTTCCATGGGGTTGCTTTCCACTTGAAACATGTCTTATTGTTGGCTGCAGAGCCCTGCCCGCCCACTGCTGCTTGGGTTTTAAAGAGCTGTCTTTGTAGAAGGCAGTCAGAGTCTCAAAACAGAAAACAGAGATACCGGGAAGAAACTGGAGACAGTCAACATGTGTGCCAGTTTTGAGAATTCATTAGGCAGTAGTTGAGCAAGTTAGGTCTCTGGCTGTGGAGCCAGAGGTTGGAAGTTCAATTCCCTACTTGTGCCTCCTGGGAGAAGAGCCAGCCTGGGTAGCCTTGGGCAAGCTGCACAAGGCAACCCCAGAAGAAAGGAAAGGCAAACCACTTCTGAGTACTCTCTACCTCAAAAATTCTGAAAAGGGCCACCATAAGTCAGAATTGCCTTGATGGCACGCAATTGTTGCTGTTGTTAAGCAAACTGTGGGACAGGTAAATGGCCCTAGAATATTACACAGCTGAGACTCCAGTTTTACAGAGGACAGTCTTTTATGTTGCCAGTGGATCAGTTCTGGTGTCAGGAAGCCATAACTGGTGGAAAGCTCAGTGGTTTGGGAGTTCGATTTCCCCTGGGCCTCCTTGACAGGTGATGATCCATAGGGTCCCTTCCGGCTCTCCAGTTCTAAGATTATGGTAATGATGACGATTCAGGCAGCCTTTCCTTTAAATGACTGTTTGATCAAGGGAACGTTATAAAGGGAGTATTTTATTCATGAGCTTTTAATATTACTCTTGTTTATGAGTTTTAATTTGTTTAATATTGTAATATTAATTAGCTTTTAACTTTGTTTCTTCTAATACTGTAAGCTGACTCTGACCCTTTGGAAGGAAGGTGACATATAAATATTTTGAATGAATAAGGAAACAATAAATAAATAACATTGGCCAGGCCATCCACTTTCAATCTCTTTATTTTTGCTTTTTGGTGCCCTTCACCCAGCTACAAGGACCGGTGATCACTGCACACAAAACACTAGCCAACAACACCCATCAATCACAGATCATCTTCTTCCCCCTTATCACAACAATACACCCACAACAAAAAACACCCTGATCACCATAATCACCCAATCTCCTGAAAAGGACAAAAGCTGATCCCACAGCTATAAATACTCAACTCCCAAACAAACTGCACCAGAGCACAGAGTGCTGTCCTCTGAAGATGCCGGCCACAGAGACTGGCGAAATGTTAGGAAGAACAACCTTCATAACATGGCCAAACAGCTCGGAAAACCTACAACAACCATTAAAAAATTATTGATTTGTATTCATTGGGGCATTGCTTCATATGAATACGAATCAAAGAACTAGAGATTCGTTTTGAATGAATTTGGTGATTTGTTTGTTACCAATTTTTGTCCATCTCTACTCACAGCAATACATTGTTTCAAAAGAATCAAAACTTCATTGATTTTTTTCAATGGGGCAGCACAAGCTAACACAGAATAAATTCATGCAACTAGCAGCAGGTTAAAAGTTTCCTACTGGGCCTGTACCTACAGCCTAACTCACTAAAGTGTTGGAGTTTTATTTGCAGCCTCCCATGCTGCCTGTAGTTTGTGTGACTGATTTTTCTGAGCTGGAGTGATTATCAAGTGTTCTTTCCAGCCTTGATTTCAAAGAGAGCTCCAATGCTGTGCTGAACATCTCTTTCCCTCTTTTTCTTCAGTTGGTGACAGTTGTTGGTTTGCTGTTGATCTGTTCGGTTGGTTACTAAGTATGTGTGCAGTGAAGAAAGCAGAACACATGCCTGTAATTTATAGCAACTGTTAGTAAAGAAATGTGAGTGGGTTTGTTTTTTAAAAAAATCTCCTATAAATGTCTCTCAGATTGAGTTATTGAAAATATAAGAGCCAGTTAAGACTCCTGGGAACACACAGCTCTTCTCTTCTGTGGATCTCTATACTTCTGCATCGTCATGGAGAAGGTTACCAGAAATTTAAAACTTTTCAACATAAAGCACAGCTGGTTGCTGATGCTCGCTGGGAGAAGGGGCAACCTAACGAGGAAGAGGAAGCCCTGGAAAGTCAAAACCAGCAAGGTGGGTGAGGTTTATTCCTCTGTCTTTTTGACTCTCTCTGAACAGCAGGATTTTATAAGCAGATTCTTGATTACTTCTACAGCTTGCCCGAAGCACAGAAATTACTAGTTTTAAAGCACAGGTGTCTATTCTGCACCCCCACCGAATCCCTGGAATGTTAACTTTACCCTGCAGGATAGCAAGTATAAACATTTTACCTCAGAAATTAAATGACTAACTTGGGCAGACCAGACATTGCATGCAAAGTAATTAGTGGGTTGTTTTTGTTTCTGTTTTTTTGTTTTTTCATCTAGGAGAGCCTCGCTGACATCCTCTGTATTTTCATTCCATCTGTTTTACATTTTTTATCACAGAAGTTCTTTCCACGAAGGTGTTGGTGTTGGTTTGAGCGGGCCTTTTCTCTTTACTTTTTTTGGGTTGACCCATAGGTAAATTCAACCTCACTGACAGGAATTTACTTACTTACCTACTTACTTACTTACTAGCATCAAAGTATGCCAGCTTCATATGGCAATGTCACAATGAAGGAACTGCTCTCTTTCATAGACACCAAAGAAGTATGAAAGCAGGAAAAACCCAGATTCTGTCCCAGCTAATCCTAGGAATCATCATCTTTTAACCAGCTTCCTAAGCCACCTCTGACCCACCCAACTTGCCAAAGAAAGTTATGTATTAACCATGTTGGTGGGCAGCTGGCAAATAATTGCAATAGAGAGTGTTACAAGCATGCTGCCATTGTGGAGAAAATGCCAGCATTGATGCCAGCCCCGGGAAACCCCCTCCTCCCACCAGTCCTGGGGATGCTGGTTATTGAGTCCTGGTCTGCGGTTGGGAGAGTAGATCCCATCATCCACGGGACAGGCACAGCCCTGGATCCCCCAGGTTGGAATGTCAGGGTCTAAAATCCTTCACCAGGTCTAAAGAATGGCTCCCTCTGGATGTGGCTAGACATCACCTCCCATCAGTCCTCTAGCCGGTAAAGATAAAGAGGACCATGGAAGCTGTTATCCCAGCAATACCCAGAGAGCCCATCCACGATGCTGCAACGATACAGTGGGTGCTGTGCCTTTGAGGAGAGAGTAGCTTCTGTTGGGAGTTATTGCAATCTCGCATGCTGCTTCTAGTAGGTGTGACTGGGAGGGACCTTCCTGGGCTGAGATGACTGTCAGTCTGTCCAGCAGGAGCCAATTGTTCCCCTCCTCCCTCTGAATTCAAAGAGAGCCCCGCCTCTCCGCTCTGAGCCTCTTTCCCTCCCGTTTTGCCTGTTGGGAGCAGGTTAGTCTGCTGAGTCCTGTTGCCCAAAGCACTCGGCCATGTTTCTCAGTTTGCTGTTTGATCTGTTCATAAATAAGTGAAACGGGTCTCACTCTTTCTCCAGCAAATGTCTCAGAGTGAGTCATTGAGACTGTAAGTGCCACTTGATGAAAAAAAAGGGGGTGGACTACCCTGTAGTTCTGCTCTGTGAATCCTTGCACTCTTGCTACGCACCTAAATTTAAAAGAAAAATGCAACAGCCTCTTCACCTTGCTATATGGGCCCTGAGAAAACTGTAGAAGAAGAAAGCAAACAAGCCAGTACCCCATGATGCCAGCCCCAAGGTTTAAACCTATCTTTCTCCCCAAAAGTGTTGCAAAAATTGAGGATGTCATAGACTTGGCATGGCAGACCCTTCCACCGCATCACTTCCCCCCCCCATCCAGAGTGTCTGAGCCCACACAGGCGTTGTTCAGCTGGGGGCCCTCCCCTCTCCACTCTCTCCCCACCCCGTCTTCTTTGCTTTTGAGGCCCTCAGAACTTCACTCGCTTTTTGAGTCAGACAATCCTCCGGAAGGAGACGGCCTTCTTTGGTGTCACGGGAGGGAAAGGAAGAATCCCGAGCATAGCATTGTGTTTAATTAGTCTGTCTCCTAAATTGTCTCTTTGTGGCCTTATGATGATTGAGAGGGGCTTTATTAATGTTTTCCATCAGGGTGAGTTTTTTTTTTAAATCCCTCTTTGCTCTGCAGAGGATTCGTTAGATGGAAGAGGGTTTGTTTGGCTTAGTCTCTCTCTCTTTCTTTTTTGCTTCTTTTAAATGCTTTGCTGACAAAACTCCCAGTAAATGTAAGGGAATCTGGCATCTCTTTTAACTCCCAACTTCACAGAGAAAGGCAGGGACCTCGGGGAGCTGCTCCGACTTGTCTTCCTTCACAGGCGTCCCAGAAAAGCCCAAGGAGAATAAACAAACCATCGTCCTTTTATTAAAACCGTTACCGAACTTTCCCCAAGCTGGTGCTCTGTGGGCTCCTTGGATTGCCAAGCCCATCATCCACAAATCTGCCGGGCTGGTTGGCTGGGGATGATGGGATTTACAGCCCAACCCATCTGGAATGTGTGTCCATTTGAGGAAGACCACCATAATCATGTGTCTGGAGTTCTTAGCGCAGGAGGGAACCGTTTCTGTCCCTCTGCTCTGACAAACCAAGTGAAAAACTTGGCAGAAATGGTTAAAAATGAAATCATCAACATCTCTGCAGTTCTAAGACGGTTGGGCTGTAAATCCCATCATCCCCAGCCAATCAGCCAGGCGGATTTGTGGATGATGGGCTTGGCAATCCAAGGATCGAACTCCCAACACTCTGGCTCCCCAGCCAGGGAGATCATCTCATTCACAAAGGGGCAATTGTGGAGCTCACCAGAGTTACTTAAAAGGGCAGTTTGACAAAGGTATGAAAGATGGTCAGAAATTAGTGTTCCATGGAGAAGGGGACCAAAAGCCTAATTTGGAAGCAGGAAATGTCATCATTGTGTTGATGGGGCTCGGCAGCCTTGGAAGGCAGCCCATTTAGGAGAAGGACAACTCCGATTTCAAACCTCCACTGCCTTGTGGCTACATCCACCAATGGAAAAAGCTTCAGGAGTTAACCTCGAGGCAAAATCCAGAGCCGGAGTCCCAGAGGCAGTTCGTGTCGTTCTGCCAACTTCTGCGACGTCACTGGAACCAGTTGTATTGGCTCTTGCCTTTCCATCGGTGATGTGGAGAGGGGGAATTTGCTGCTTGGGTAACAGCCTATCCTCCGTATTAATTTACCCAGGCTTCGTGCTCTGGAGAGGACAGTCCAGCTTCGCATACAGCGTTGAAACAACACGGAAAGGGATTGTCAATCTCGAATTGGCCTTCTCAGCCACATTAGGTGCTGTTCCCAGTCCTCCATACAGAGCACATTACCATAGTCTCTTGAGACTGACGGATGCCTAAGTAGATAATGGGAGAAAACTTACCCACCCACTTTCCTTAGGGAGAAACTAAAGGATTTGAGGACTTTTTACTTGATAAAAAGGGCAAATCAGGTTACAGTTCTCTCAACGCTACCTGGCAATATGTTTTGCCAACTCTATTAAGTTCCTAAGAGATCCCCATGTACAGTCTGATGCAGCCCTTTTAAAGCAAAGCTACAACATCAGACTAAAGTGACTCGGGCCCTGGGGAGTGGTTCCAAAGAGGACTCCCTCCTTTTTATCTCTGTGAGCTCTTCCAGAAGCAGAGCATCGAAATCATGTCAACCGATGACGACACACAATAAATGAAAAGGCCTGGTCTGTGAGCCCCTTTTCATACCTGGCATGTCTGTGAGACTCACAGCCCAATCCACCAGCGCATGTCTCTTTTGAAAGAATGGTGCAAACATCTACATCATCAAAAATTAAGTCAGGCCAAACGCAGCACCGTTAAGGGGTATGTGGCCAAGCACCGAGCCCTTTATCATTTCTGTTTCACTATTCATCCTCCAGCTTTATAGAGGTAATCCTCCAGATGTTGCCAAGCTTTGATTCATCTCCATTCCAGCCACCCTATCCATTAGGGAAGGATGATGGGACTTGTAATTCAGCAGCCTATGGAGAGCTGCCAGCTGGCCTCCCTGTCCTTCTAAAGATTTCAGGATGGAAATGGAAATCAGGGACTAGACTGGCAAATGGACCAGATAAGCAGAAATGGAGGACCCTGGAGGGCATGATATATGATCTGAACCTCATTCCTACCAACATAGAAGTTTGTGGTGAATACTACATAATTCAAGCAAAGAGGTTAGATTCAGAGCCTATCAAACTTATTCTGGACTATCATAGAATGACAGAATAATGGAGTTGGAAGGGGCCTAAAAGATCACTGAGTCCAACCCCTTACTTGAGGCAGGATCCAGAACAAAGCACATTTGACAGACAGTTGTCCAATGTTCTCTTGAATGCCTTCAGTGTTGGAGCGCTCATCACCTCCTGAGGTCAAGGGTTCCATTGTCGTACAGTTCTAACAGTTAGGAAGTTTTTCCTGATATTCAGCCTAAAACTGGCTTCCTGTAGCTTGAACCCATTATTCACTATGAATCTCACTGGTTACAGCTAGTAGATTGTGGGCATTGTAATCCAGAACAGTACAACTTTCCATATTCTGCTTGCATATTTTAACCCAATGACAGTATCTTGAGCAGAAAAGGCTCTGCTCCGTCAGTCTAAGCAAGAACAGGCCATGTCTCTACAGCGATGCATTTAGCCTTTGCCAATGAGTAAATAATTCCTTTTCTATGCAACATAGGAATTCATGGCCCACGGATCCCTTCCACCTGACACTGTAATCAAATCCTCGCATGAGGCCCCGGTGATGTGACATCACATGCTGTTGCCATGGGGTACCCTGCGCATCTAAGCATCCAGGAAGTCTTGCTTGCAATGAAAGGCGCTCAGCTGTCTAATTGTTTATCGTAGGGAAGGGATATAGGAAATAGACGAGAGCTAAGTGGCTGCTGCCAGAGCCCCATCCATCCGTGGCTGAGGAAGTGAGCTGTTAATAAGGTAGGAAATGAGATTTAGAAAGACTGCAAAAAAAAAGAGCTAAGTTAGAGAAGAACAGCCAAAGAAAGCCGGACTGGGAGACGCTGTAGGCCGGATGGTCTTAAGAATCCTTCTGATACTCGTTTTATGCCTCCAGAGATTCAGTCCAAAAGAAAGCCCACCATCAGAAATTTGCACGCTGGAAAAGTTTACAGTATGGTTCCTACAAATGCAGTCAAGGGTATATTTTATAACCAAGGAGGGCTAAGGAGGCACACAAGTGAAAAAATGTATTTGAGGCAAGAAGGAAAACTGGGGCAAAAAAATGGGAACACAAGAAGTGCCATAATAAATGGGTGCATTAGGAGAGAAATGTGGGTGGAAAATGCATATGCATTTCCATAAAGGAAATTTAAAAAGATCTCACCAGTTGCAATCTGTAATGGGACAGTCCAGAAATGACTGTGTGAAGATCTGCTGGACAGTTCAGTGGTTTGGGTATCTAGCTGTGTAGGGATGGACTTAATAATCCATTGGGTCCCTTCCAGCTCTGCAGTTCTAAGATGATGAGGATGAAATACAACAAGCCTATATATATTCCCATCCCATCGTTCGTTCAGATTAGTTTGAGAGACTGGCGATTCTTGCCACCATCAGTTTGAGAGACTGGCAATCCTCATTTGATGATGATGATGATGATGATGATGATGATGATGATGATGATGATGATGATGATGATGATGATGATGATGAGGGTGCTGATCCTTGCCCTAACAAAAAAGAACCACCTCTACCCTCCACGTTTCTTTCTTTTCTAGCTCTTCAAAAGGGATTTCATTCCGGGTGTGTATCATTGAAACGGCCATCACAAGATCTACTACAGGTTTCCCGAGGCAGGCGGGGAGAATCGCTGTGTTCCTGCTGCAGCGAACATATGCTTATTTTCACTGCAGCCCAACCCACTCACGCCCTTTCAAGATTAACGTGCAACTTGGGCAAAAGGGAGACACAGCCATCCAGCTGTTTCACGGAGGTGAGTGAGTCAGAGGAAGCTGGAAGTTCACTGCTTTGCATCAGCCTTAAAGATCTAAAACGGACATCGCTAAATTTAGATGTCAAACACTGTTTCAGGCTGGATATATCCCTTCCAAACAGACATCTTTCTTAAAGAGACACATGCCTCAATGCATGTTAAAACTCAGTCCAGAGGACTGCACACCTGTCATTGGCTGATGGGAGGCCAACTGCAAAACATCTGGAGAGCCAGAAGGTCTAAGACACAGGTGGGCAGCTGGGATCCTTCCACAGATCTTAGATGTCAGCTAATAGCCAGCTTCTCGGCTGCTTTCCCATTGTCTGGATAGGGTGAACAGCCAGTTCTCATCAAACTGAAGCCTATGGCTTCCTCTATGGAGCCAATCCATCTCATATTTGGTCGTCTTCTTTTCCTGCTACCTTAAACTTTCTCCAGCATTACTGTCTTTTTTCCTGTCTCTATAATAAGACAGTGCAAAAAAAAAAACCACACACACACACACAAACTCAACAAACACACACACATGCACACAAAACCCCAACAACCTGAAATGATCTCTTTGTTTCCCATGTGCTGTGAAAAATAAAAGTAATTGCCCAGTATTACCCGCTCCTGCAGAATCTCTAAACTACAAAAAAAAAAGAAGAAGAAGAAGAAGAAGAAGAAGTTATATGGCTGTGTCCCCAAAGCAGTGGTGGACCGGCTCCAGGAATGTTCATGGACTCCTTTTTACTCTAAGTTGAGTACTTCTCTCCTTTTACATCTGCTATTTCTTCCTCTTTTCCTCACCCCTTATCTTGTTTAACTAGATTTGTTGCTTACGTGCTTATTTGTACCCAAACTGCAGGTTTTGGCCGCCCAGCACAACTAACATTAACCTTAAACATAAATACAGTAAAATCATAATATAAACAAGGTATAAAACAACTGAAGGTGAACCACGTGAAGCAGAAATCCTTCTGCCCTCTCCAACTCTCTTCCAAATCACAAAGAAATTTTAAAAAAATAACTAAGGTCCATTTTGGATGGACAGAAAGTAAGCATCAGTGATGAATTGGTTTACCCTTCCCTTCCACTGGGGGCACTGTGGGACTGTGCAGCTTGCCCAGGGCTGCACAGGATGGCTCTTTTTTTGGGAGGCACTGTGGGGAATTGAACCCTCAACCTTTGGCACTGCAGGCAAACATCCAAAACACTGAACTATCTAGCCAACTTAGTGCCCCCCCAAATTTGAGGACTATAACTTCCACCAACCTCTGTCAACTTGCTCCATAGCCAGAAATTTTGGGAGTTGACTTGATAACACATTTATTTATTTATTTATTTATTTATTTATTTATTTAGTTAGTTAGTTAGTTAGTTAGTTAGTTAGTTAGTTAGTTATTCAAAATACTTTATCTTGCCTTTCTCCTTAAGAAGGAGCCAAATTAGCTTATGTCATTTAAAGACGGTAGTTAAAAGCTGAAAGCAGTAAATAGACAAATATTTAAAAAGATGAAAGCAATACCACTCTGAGAAATGGTAAACAGAAGCAACATCAAAACACAGTCAAGATAGTAAGACACCAGGATCCATTTAAGAACCTCACTCAGGCAGCCAGTTATTAAGGGAAAGCTTGCCTGCTTGTGGAAGGATAGCAAAGACTGAGCCAGTGGGAGGGAGTTCCAAAGACCGGAGCATGATGATGATTATGATGATTATTTAGTGTGGGATTTGTTTGATTCTTTTTAATATTTGTGTATTTACTGCTTTCAACTTTTAACTATCCTATTTCAATTATATAACCCACCTTGGGACGTGTTTAAGGAGAAAGTGGAGGGGAAACATTTCAAATAAAAATGAACGAATGAACGAATGAATTAATGAGGATGATTAATTCATAAATAACCCTCAGCGGAAAAGAAAGCCTGTCCCAATGAAAGTCACATACACGGCAATCAAACATGAACGGAGTACAACATAAAGCTCGGCACAGTAGCTAAGAAGTTTGTAACGTGAATCCCAGACTTTCTGTGTTTTAGGAAAATTTTCTGAGGATGTGATCAAATCTAGAGAAAAAGGTCCCAGGACTGATAGTTTGTTGGGTAAACAGTACACTAAGGAGGTGCCATTTTTAGAAAGCCTCTGATTACAGATAGCAGCAGGGAAGCCATCTGGATACTAAGCTACAGCATGGCTTCTGAATCAAGAACCACTGGAAAGAATTTTCAATAGTTTAATGCCTCTTATGTCTATGAAATATTATTATTTTTTCCCTCATCTTTCTCCTCCTCCTTTTAATGCTCCAGGCATGTTCTGCATGACTTTGGAACAGACGCCCATGATAATCCATATTGGCTCAGAAATGCCTGGATCGATACGTTGGAAAAATCAAACAAGCCTAGATTTCCTAGAAAAGTGGAAAACAGGTCCAGAGTTGAACAAGAAAGAATATGTTTGCGTGTGTGCTACAGCGACATTTTTCCATAAAGAAACCCTACATTCGGTGTCATTGACTTGACTTTCCTGGAAATGAGGAGCATTTACATTTTTCAGGGCCTCTCCCATGCCCTTCCAGTGGCTGCTTAGATTTTTTAAAAAAAAAATCATAAAGGAAAGCTCTTCCATATAAAAGTGGGAATGGAGTGGGGTAATTATCCTGAATCAAACAGTGTTCCCAAATTCAAGAATCAGGCGCCCATGCCTTCTGGTGACATCTGGGTGCAAAGGTTTACATGAACGCCCAGTCCTGGACAAGAACTCAAAAATTTAAAATTATGGGTGATGGTTTACAAGGCGCCTCGCTCTGGCTGGGAGGATTTTGTGAGCTATGCTTCATGGAGCCAGGCTGAAATAGGGTACAATGATCATGACCTGGGTGGAAGCAGATTTATGGCCAAGCTTCTACAAGCTGCAGGCCCAAAAGGACTTCAGCGCCTTCCACGTTGTTGGTTTTTTTTTTTTTAACAAGCATGGATCTGGGCTAGAATTCTTCACAATGATAATATAAAACAGATGCTGCCAGTCAGAGCAAGCAATATAGTCCAGATGGGCAACTAGCCTGATGTAGCTACCTACCTACCTGTCCCTCTCCCCTGTCCCCCAGGTTTACAGGGAACAGCTTTCTCCTACGTCAGGCTAGTTGCCGATCTAGCCTATATTGCTTGCTCTGACTGGCAGCATCTCTCTGGGACTTCCTCATTTTATCTGGGTATTTGCCAAGACTTGGCAACAACAGGCATTTTCTCCAAGGAGATCCCGAATGGATATCCTGCCTTGTGTGTGTGTGTTTAGTCGTTTAGTCATGTCCGACTCTTTGTGACCCCATGGACCAGAGCACGTCAGGCCCTCCTATCTTCCACTGCCTCCCAGAGTTGGGTCAAATTCATGTTGGTTGCCTCGCAGACACTGTCCAGCCATCTCATCCTGCCTTACATCATATCAAAGCACAACCTGGAAATTATATTGCTTTCCCGGGCAAAACAAATTCTCCTGAGCTCTGGGTCTGATGGCGCCCAGATTCTGGGTTAGGGAAAAGCCTTTTCTCGTTTCTGGGCAACCTGAGGTGGAAATTTGGAGACATCAGGGGCTCCGCCTGCCCTCTCGGGGACGCAAAGCGAGCGCCCTGCTGCTGATGGCTGGCGGCGGGCTTTCCCCATCAGAAGAGGAGAAGGAAGCGGAAGATCCCCGGGATGCCAAAAATAGCCTGCAGCCTCCTGCAAACCGTAGTCCGGGTGGGGCAAGAGAGGACGGCGGGGGGGACGCGGTTCGGAAAAGGAAACTAGGAGGGTTGGCAGCTTTTTCTTTCCCTCCTTTGCTTCCGCAGGCACCTGGGGGGGGGGAGAGAAGCATCCCTCCCGCTCTCCATCCTTCCCATCTTCTTCTTGCGATGCTGAGAAGGCTTTCGGTGGCCGCCTCCGCATAACAATGGGCAAAGCCTTCGCCTTGGGAACGGTTTGTTGCCTCCGAGAATACAATTACTGGGAGGGTGGATAGGAAAGAAAGAGAGAGAGAGAGAGAGAGAGATTGAGAGTGAGAGAAGCAGCCACAGCCGCCTCCGACTTTCGGGAAGAGGCTTCGGGCTGGCTTCGTGGTACTACCCCCCCCCCACCCCAGCCACATCCCCGTGACAGGAGCTAGAAGGGAGAGCGAGATAAATGAATTTTTGCACCGCAGAGAGTGAAAAAGAAGGGCGAGATTCTAGTTAGGCAAAATAAAGAATGCCTCTCCCGATGTATTGAATCATCACCATCATCTTAGAACTGCAGAGCTGGAAGGGATCTAAAGCTAGCACGGGGCGGGGAGAGCAGAGGCATAAGCTGCATCTTTTGGGGACCTCCAGGGCATTTCCCCACCACACACACACTGCCCTGATGCATGGGTGTCAGCCCCCACCAAAGAAAAGGAGGAGAATATGGTTTCCTACCACCACCACCCCAAAGATAACAAACACACTTTCAGAATGTAGGAAATGAATATGGCTGGGGACTCTTCCCATTTATTTTCCAAATACTACTCATCCAGAAAGTCACGTCTAGATTTCTACAACCTGTGGTTAAATTCCAATTATCCTGCCCTGGTTACAAGACCCAAGGGCTGTGAAGCACCAAAGTAGATTACAAAGTAGATTACATTACAGTATGGGAAGGGGAGAGATCATTCTCCATGGAACCCTTCTGATGAAAAGATCACCCCCCAACCAGCCCTGGCATAGATCTCACAGGACAAGGATTTATTTTTCTATTTCCCCATACAATAGCTGGCTGGATAGCTCAGAGGGTTAGGTTTCTGCCTGTAGAACCAAAGGTTGGGAGTTCGATTCCTCTCTTTGCCTCCTGGGAGAAGAGCCAGCCTGGGTAGCCTTGGGCAAGCTGCACACAGTCCTAGGGCACCCCCAGTGGAAGGGAAGGTTAAAGCACTTCTGAGTACTTTTTACCTCCAAACCTGAAAAGGATCACCCTAAGTCAGAACTGACTTGACAACACACGATTATCATTATACACACACATCAGCAGTTGGGGGAGGAATAATCTGATCTGGGAGACACCACAGATGGGGAGCATAATGCTCTCTCAGTGCCTCACTATGATCCAATCCAGAGCACTCCGAGTACAGTAAAACACAAACCAATGCAATCACGGCCCTTCTGTATGACACAGCGTTTGGCCTGAAGCCACATCTCCCCCCCCCACACACACACACACGCACGTGTCCTTCAAGAAGGGTTATTGGCTCAGGGATCCTGGGTGACGCCAGCAGTAGATTCTCTGCTTCTAACCAGGGTGCTTGAGAAAATGGCTAATGGCCTATTAATGACAACAGACACAAGGGAAAATAATAAAATAGGGATACTATTGTGCTGCCTGGTGGAGAGGTTTACTATCCCTGCAGCTTTTGCGCAGTGAAGATGGCCTGCTTAATGACCGCAAGGGCTTGTGGCGACCAGCGGCTGCTGCCCATGCTCCTAATGTTTGGAGACAAAATGGCAGGCATTCAGAAAGTAGCCATGGAAAGGAAAGGAAACAGGCCTTAGAGGAGTGATTTTGCTGGATTATGTATTCCAGTATCCCTCAGCCAGCATGGCCTGAATGATATTGACCGGTAGGCTCTTCATACTGGTGTAACATAAAATTGTTTTGGGTTGCTCAGTGGTTTAGGTCTCTGGGTTGGCAGTTCGATTCCCCACTGGGCCTCCTTGACAGGGGCTAGACTCATGATCTAAAGGAAATTCTGTCAGCTCTGCAGTTCTATTATTATTATAAATTCTGGGTGTGGTTCCAGACAATAAGGAATGGCATGATGGAATTGTGCAATCCATCTTACACCCTGGCACATCTGATTTCACCATGTCCTAGTGGAAGAGCCTCAGAGGTAGCATTTCTCCCTCGGCGCTAGCACAGCTACCAACCTTGCAACCTCCAATTGTGTGTGTGTTGTTGCACCATCAGATTGTGGCCATCGTTTCTCTGCATTTCATTTCTTTCAATAGGATTTGCATCCCCACTATTGACAATGGAATTGCATATCCCACTGGAATGGCATCACCATTATCCTTTTTTAAGCAGGAGAAAACCTGAGATGGAAAGACACTGACTAAAATCCTAGTAATTTTTTTTTACACCAGTGTAATGCAGCTGATATAAAGCTCAGTGGTGAATTGCATTTAGTTAAGAAATCAGTGTAGACTCTGTGAAACAGCAAACTGTAACTTATTAATCAGCAGCAATTTGTCACTGAGATTTATATTGACTGTGTTAGGTTGGGGGGGTAACTAATAGGATTTGTTTATGCAACTAGTTGCCTGTTTTTGTCGGTCCAAATCACAGCACATGGAGACCATGCTGGGTCGTGTTTAGGCAGGAGAACAGATGATTAAGAGGCGATAACAAAATTCGAAGAGTTGACATGGAGGTTGGAGTGAGCAAGACCCAACTCTCCAGATCTTGGTGGACTGGAATTCCCATCAGCTGTAGGCATCATGGCCAACAGCGAGGAATGCTGGAAGATACCACCCAGTAAATCCTGGAGATGATACTTTGCCTTCTCTTGCCCCCGTGGGTTGGCACTAAGCTGATGGATTCACATTATAAGACAGGGGAGTTAAACACTAGAACATGGAAGGGAGGCCAACGCCTCCCGGCCCAGGGGCAGCCTGAGAACTTTCTCTGTCAGGTCCACAAGCTTCAGCTTTTACCTCCTCCAAGCAATGATTGGAACAAAGAGGGAATTCAAAGTTATTTAAACTTTTAAGTGAGCTTTGATGCGCAGGCAGGAAAGCTGTTGTATGGAACAAAGGACAGAGAAAACCAGCTCCACTTATGCGCAAATAAACAACCATAACATTTAGCTGTGGTTTAACCTGTAGGAATTCTACCTGGCTTCATCCAGTGCTTTGATAGCCCCAGTTCCCTCCTTGGCCTCACCCCCAGGCCTCTTCGCCCCACCCACTGCAGAGATGCAGCCCATAAGACCCTAACCAATCATTTAGGCTAAAAACCATTTCCCCATGAGGAAGAATGGTGAAGAATTTTCCTCATGGTGTGAGCTGTCTGACAGTGGAACCGACAGCTTTGGACTGTGGCAGTTTCTTCTTTGTTAGATCATTTTAAGGAGACGCCGGATGGCTACCTGCCAGGTATGCAGTCATGGTGATTTCTTGAACTGGCAGAGGCCTCGGAGATCCCTTCCAACTCTGTGATGCCATGCAGAACTGCACTGCTCTACAGGTGTATGCGGCTGCATACAGCCAGTTGTGCCACCTCCCAGATAATATATACCTGGTGTGCCCACCTGTGTCTGCCAGAACATCATCACAGAAGCAACCTCAGCCATCAGGCCATCCTTACTGCAACACAGCTTGTCACATTCTGGTCCTTCAAAGAGGCATTCAAGCTTAAAAGCAGAGCAGTCTGTACTGAATGCTGCCCCTCCTCCTCTCTCTAGCTGGGCACTTCCTTTTCTGTCCCAGAGACCCAAATTCTGCCCGATGCGCTGACCTCCGCAAACAGAAATGAGTTCCCTGATTTTGCATGCTTCTCTGACTACGCGGAGAATTGGACTCCCAGCGGTCATGCCCACGCTCGGACTGTGGTACTACAAATTAGGCCTTTACTCCTTACGAATGAGTTGCATCAGTGCAGTGAAGTTCTCACACTTTGCCTTTCCTCAACCCTAGAAGAAACTTTTTACAGTCAATTCTGCACTGGGATCATGGAAGCCGTTCCTCCTCTTGGCCAAACATCAGGTATTGACACACCTACAAAAAGGCCCACCACTCGATTTTTGCAGAACGAGGCTCTTCCATCTGCTAAAATGCGAGGGGAACATTAACAAGCCAATGAAAGCAAAGCTTGGATTCCCAGGGCTGTCGTCCATCGCAGAGTGGACTCATCTGCTTTTACAAGTCTGTGCTCTCTCCTGAGCTTTGGGTGGTGTTAAAGACATCACCTTGGAGAGGGGATACCGGCAATGTTGCCCCTCCAGGGTTGCATTTGGAAGGCTCTTCCGCCGACTCAGCAGAAGCCGAGGTAGTCATGTGGAAGAGACTCTGTGTCCCTGCCAGCCAAGCGGCAGGGGGAAGAGGCTTGGAAAGCATTCAGTGTGGATTACAGCTGGGCAGAGTCAGTCTCCTTTCTGATACAGCCAAAAAAAGGGGGGGAGTGCAATGCTCCCAGCTTACCGCAGAAAGGGAGGGGGCAGGCAGTTGGATGTGCAGATGCTGGATGCTCTCATTGGCCCACGCATCGACAGCCACATCCTCTGGATAAGAACATGAGGCTGGCTCTGGGGCGTGCATGTGTTCCTGGAGGCTGGGATGGATCGCAGATTGAGTGCAAAGTAGCTTTGGCCAAAATATCTCCAAAGGGCCTGACGGTTGACTTCACGTAGAAGTCCTCTCTCTCTCTCTCTCAACTGGTTGCAGAAGAACTCAAGGAAACCATCAGGCTTTCTGCTTGCTCTTACACCTAAAGTTTGAGCAAGTTACTTTTGCAGATAACAAGGTCTGGGATCTGCCAGAATCTCCCTAGACTCTAAAACACAGGTTTGAATATTCACTATTCTGGATGCTTAGCTGCCAAAATCCTCCGGCTGGCAAAGCCGCAAATCCTCCAGAATCTCATTTGCTTTTGAACCTAAAGATTAGAGAAGTGATTTTTTTATTATTATTATTATTATTTTTGGAAGACAGATCCTGGAATCCCCTGGCTCACCTCAGTTAGGAGTAGGGATTGGGAAGAAGGGGAGGTGGAAGGAAAGGAAAATACATGCACAGGTGCAATTTAATCCCAACAAAGATCGTTTGGGAAATGGTGAACGACCCAGTCATTTTTTTTCTCTAGTGGGAAGTCCAGTTTGCATGAATTGTTGGAGTTTTATTTGCAAACTTGCATGCAGCCTGAGTGACTGGGAGGGATCTTTTCCAGACTAGGGTGACTGTCAATCTATCTGGCACAAACCAATCATTCCCTCCTGCCTCTGAATTCAAAGAAAGCCCCGCCTCTCTGCTGAGAGTGGCTCCTTTTTCTCTCTTTCGTCTGTTGGTGTCAGTTAGTTTGCTGTAGATCTGTTCACAACTGTAAATAATGAAATCTTTTAATTTTTTTTCTCCCCTACAAATGTCTCAAGAGCGAGTTATTGAGACCTTATGTGCCAGTTAATGAGAAAGGGGTGAGCTACCTGGGGAATTCAAAGCTATTCTCCTCTGTGAGCCTCTGCAATTCTACTGCATAGCCAAAAAAAAAAAAGGAATTTTAGGCAGAAATTCAAAACGTTGCAACAGTATGCAACTCCTATCTTACTAAGCAAAGGCAGAAAAACCAACTAACGGCATTCTGCTTCAATAGAACTGAACAACATCTAGCTTGTGGGTTAAAGGCACCCTTGTTGGACCAGAGCACGCCAGGCCCTCCTGTCTTCCACTGCCTCCCGTAGTTGTGTCAAATTCATCTTGGTTGCTTCGCAGACACTGTCCAGCCATCTCATCCTCTGTCATCCCCTTCTCCTCTTGCCTTCAGACTTTCCCAACATCAGGGGCTTTTCCAGGCAGTCTTCTCTTCTCATGAGATGGCCAAAGTATTGGAGCCTCAGCTTCAGGATCTGTCCTTCCAGTGAGCACTCAGGGTTGATTTCCTTCAGAACTGATAGGTTTGTTCTCCTTGCAGTCCAGGGGACTCTTAAGAGCCTCCTCCAGCACCACAATTCAAAGGCATCAATTCTTCGGCGGTCTGCTTTCTTTATGGTCCAGCTCTCACTTCCATACATTGCTACTGGAAAAACCATAGCTTTGACTATGTGGACCTTTGTCGGGAAGGTGATGTCTATGCTTTTTAAGATGTTGTCGAGGTTTGTCATCGCTTTCCTCCCAAGAAGCAGGCGTCTTTTAATTTCGTGGCTGCTGTCTCCATCTGCAAGAAAGTAAAATCTGTCACTGCCTCTATATCTTCCCCTTCAATTTCCCAGGAGGTGATGGGGCCAGTGGCCATGATCTTAGTTTTTTTTATGTTGAGTTACAGGCCGTTTTTTGCACTCTCCTCTTTCACCCTCATTACAAGGTTCTTTAATTCCTCCTCACTTTCTGCCATCAGAGTGGTATCATCTGCATATCGGAGGTTGTTGATATTTCTTCCGGCAATCTTAATTCCGTCTTGGGATTCCTCCAGTCCAGCCTTTCGCATGATGTATTCTGCATATAACTTAAATAAGCCGGGGGACAATATACAGCCTTGTCGTACTCCTTTCCCAATTTTGAACCAATCAGTTGTTCCATATCCAGTTCTAAACTGTTGCTTCCTGTCCCACATATATATTTCTCAGGAGATAGATAAGGTACCCTACAAAAGCCTTTCTGCTGCCTCCCAGAGGCACATTTGGCATGGGGGGGTGGCTATGGGAGTGGGCACAGCCATCCAAGGTTCAGGGATGGGCCCATGCCATGTTTGCGCCGTTCAGGGTTGCCCACTTAAGGCTGATCTCTGTTTGCAGCCAGGGACACGGATTGCATCTTCTGCACTTTGGGAGGCCCTGAGTCCCTTTGACATCTTGCAAAACCCTATCGACAACATTTGGATGAAAGAGATGTGTGTTTACGTACACCGCCATGAGAGGAAGGAAAGCTTGTGCCCCGTCACCTTCGATTCTATTAAATATAGGTGTCCGACTCCAGTCAGAGACCCTCTTTTCTGCAAGAACGTAAAGCTATTTTTCTGGAGTGTGCCAACTTCCAGCTTTGCAGAGAGAGGGGCAAAGGGCCTCCCCTTCCCCCCCCCCAGCCTCTCCTCCCAAACCTGGGTCAATTCCTTGGGTGCTTTATAGCTGCCCCTCTTTGTCACTTTGATTTATAGGCAACTGATCCCCGAGGCACGAGGGAGCTGCCTATGTTTTGTTCCAAGACAACAGTTTTTGGCTTGCTTTTTTTTTTCTCAAAAGGAAAAAAAAATCTCCTTTTTAAATCTCATTCAGGCTTCTTTTGTGCAGCTCAGATTTACAGTCCTCAGATTGAATTTCTCGGCTCATCTGGAGAAACATGACAGAAGGAAAACTCCAGGGTCTGCCTGCAGTTCCGGCCTGACATTCTGTCCTTGGCTATCATTCATCTGGAGACCTGGACAGTTCCTCTGCAGAAAAGAAGTTACTTGTAATTAATTACTTACTGTGCCACTAACTTGCTTATTTTAACTGAAAGAGGGATAGTGTAACTATTTTATAGTGACACTGGGTGTGGTCTCATGACTGAGTTGTGTTTTGTACTACAGGTCTGTAGCTCGTAGCATTCTGACATTTTTAAAAAGTAACTAAAAGTCATGCATATAGTTACATTTGAATAACAAGAAAGTGAAGCTTTCTTTTAAAAACTGCAGTGTCTACAACTGCAGTCTTTTGGGTGTCTTGGAACTGTAACTATAACTACTTTCCTTAAAGATTACTTTCTAAACCAGTGGTTCCCAGTCTTGGGTCCCCAGATTTTCTTGGACTACAACTCCCAGAAATCCTGGCCAGCACAGCTGGTGGTGAAGGCTTCTGGGAGTTTTGGTCCAAGAACATCTAGGAAACCATGGTTGAGAACTACGGATCCAAATGCTGTTGCTATCATTCCATGTAATAAAAGGTTCACAATTTGGGACCCATCTTTTAACTCACATCCTCTACAAAGAGTAACTCATGGTCTAAGTATGAGACCACTTCTCGCTCTGATATGATGAGGGGAATTGCCCTCCATTCATGCCATGCCACCCCCCCCCCCAGTGCTCTGTCCTCTTAGCGTTTGAACCCAAAAGCATTCAAGCAATCCCTGCTTTTGGGACAGCCCTCTTACCTACTATTTTGGGAAGTTTGGGGGGCATGATCGCACTCCCTACATCACCCAAGAACCCCTCATGGTCCCCCAGGCTAGGTCTCTCCAAGGTCTAGGCGACCCCGGGCATCCTAAACATGGCGTAAGATGTCCGCATGTTCTGCTTTGTAGGCGTTACCTTCTGTCCGAAGAACCATCACAAGGCAGCTCTCCAGCTGAAAGCATCTTCCAATACTGTCCATCCCATCAGAGACGATCAGTTTTCTGCCCAGCTGAGGACTGCTGGAGGCCCCTTGCTTGCCTTTTTTGGGGCCCAACCAAACTTGAACTGGGTACTGTCTTTTATAGAGAGAATAACTTCGTTTAGAGGATTCTGCAGTTCACCCCATGGACATACAACCTCCATCAGGCTTCAAGCCCCCAGTGACTTTTAAGCTGGCAAGGCATGGTTAAGAGTCACTGTGCACCACCACGTGGGTTGCCAGCGAAGGTAAGTCAGCCTATGGTGCTGAGTTGGGGATGCCCAATAGTCCTGGCATTAGTTCTGAAGAGCAGGCAGAGGGGTGGATGGCTTAGGCTTGAGTCTTTTTCTTGCCCTTCCCAAGAAATGGGCAAATGCTCAAACCCTCTAACCCTCCTGTGTTCCAGGAGATTAGGGGCTAAACTATTCATTACAGACAGCCCATCATTAGAAGCTGAAGTCTGTTCTGGTAGAGCTTTGTGAGTGACCACTCACACATGCAAATGAAGGCTGTGCTTACCCCTGGAGGACCAATCACAAAACAAAGCAGGTGAACAGCAGTTTTGAAAGCCCATTCTCCACATTTAACAAATTCACCTTTTTAATGTACCATACTACCTGTAAGGCACGCTTTGGCCTCCTCTTGTCCTCTACCAATTTGTTTCAGTTGTTTAGTGAGTTAATAACTTTCTCCCCCGCCCCCTCCCAGCAAGCTTTTAAATGTTCTCCTGATTAAGGTGTTGTGGTTGTGTTTTCGTCTTCCATTTTAATTTCACTTGGCTCCCTACTGGTGGTTGATTGCACGGAAGCTGTGTTTCCTTGATCTTTGATTGCAGTCATTTTAATACTTTAGAGCTGGATTATTATTATTTTTCTGCTGTTTTGTGACCAATGCTTAACTGTTTTGGGCACCTTGATTAGGCAGAGGCTGATGGTTTGCATTCCAGCATTTCAAGAGGAAATGGCCCATTTCAAAGCTCCCCCCTTCAGCCTCCAGGGCATCTTTGCTATTTGGAGGTGGGAATGCAATGTATAGGTTATTTAATAAACAAATCAAGTCATTTACAAATCAAGTAAATTAAAAACCTTGGCTTTGCTTCCTTCGTTTGTCCTTCTTCCACACAAAGCCAGAAAAGGCAGTGGGATAAAGAGAAGGTGTTACTCTGTAATCATCCTCACCATCACTGTCAGGACTTTGGGAACAATACCATGAAATTTTGTACAGTATTATAACCAGTTGCAGATCTCAGAAATAACAACATCAGAGCTGCAAAAAAAAGAAAGAAAAGAAAAGAAAAAGAAAAGAAAAAAAGAAAAGGGAAAAAAAGAAAATAAAGGCAGTATTAGGAATAGCCTGCATACTGTGCTGATATTTAACAGATACTTAGGCTTTCGGTTAAAACTTCTATCTGTTCTACAATATCAGTCAACGTTTTAATAACTTTGATTGACCGTGCCTTCTACTTTTTAACAACAACAATGTGCCATCAATTCTGACTTATGAATACTCAGAAGTGGTTTTCCCTTCCCTTCCTCTAGGGGGAACCCTGGGATGGTGCAGCTTTCCCAAGGCCCAACAGGCTGGCTCCTCTCCCAGGAGGCACAAGTGTAGGAATCAAACTCCCAACCTCTGGCTCTGCATCCAGAAATATAAACCACTGTAGGGACAGATATCCCAAAGAAAGCCCATGTACTTGCCAGCCTGCTTCCCACAGTAATTCTCTCCTTCATTTTCACCAAGCCTTCAGAGCCATTTCACAAAGGATCCAGAGAGTTTCTTACTGCCCAGAGAGCATACAAATGCGCACATTCGAATGTAATTTATAGCTCTTTCTCTCCGCAGTGCCCATTTGTTAAAAGAGGAGGCTAGGCTCTTTTTTTAAAGGGCTGGATTTATGGTCTTGCAACTCTACCTGCAAGAAATGTGGCTTTGATGACCCACCGGATCAAAGTTAAAGGGCAGTGTTTATTGTATCGGCTTTCGCAGTGAAAATGGAATTGTATATCTCTCAAGCCATAAAACTGAAATATGGCTCTTTGAGAGAGTTTTCCTTCCACTCCCTTTCTCTCTTGGGATTTCTGCCGGTGACCTTGTAAAGCTCCAGGGAAGCACCGCAGGCTGGCTCTCAGTGTCATTACAGAAAATGAATGCCACCACAAATCATGTTTGGGGAAAAGACACAGGTGGCGTGGACTGGACCTTCACCTGATCCTATGAGCATGCAAAGCTTTGTCCTCCTGAGTGGCTGAGATGCAGACTTTGGCATAATGAAGCACGCTTGTTATGGAAATAAAGGGCAGCCGTGTAGTCAATAAAAAATAAAACACAAGTGCAAGAACAAGCGATACCTTTATAGACTACTAAAAAATAATCATACAATATGTGGGCTTTCATGGATGAACACAACTTCCTCAGGCTCGTATCAGTGCGAAAAGTTCATGGCAAAACAGATTTTGTCAGGAAAAGTACTCTTAGATGTAAGGTCCAAAAGTCCTTAGCAAGGTGGATTTCACCAGGCACGTCTTTCTTAGATGTAAGTCTAAGAGTAACTTACATGTAAGGTAAACTTTCCTGACAAAATCCATCTTGCCATGAATTTTTGGACTTTACGTTCTTCACCCTGGTACAAGCCTGATGAAGTAGCGTTCATCCACAAAAGCCCACATATTGAACGCCAGGCCCTCCTAACTTCCACTGCCTCCCGGAGTTGGGTCAAATTCATGTTGGTCGCTTCAGTGACCCTGTCCAACCATCTCGTCCTCTGTTGTCCCCTTCTCCTCTTGCCTTCACACTTTCCCAACATCAGGGTCTTTTCCAGGGAGTCTTCTCTTCTCATCAGATGGCCAAAGTATTGGAGCCTCAGCTTCAGGATCTGTCTTTCCAGTGTGCACTGAGGGTTGATTTCCTTCAGAATGGATAGGTTTGTTCTCTTTGCAGTCCAGGGGACTCTCAAGAGTCTCCTCCAGCATCACAATTCAAAAGCATCAATCCTTCAGCAGTCAGCTTTCTTTATGGTCCAGCTCTCACTTCCGTACATCGCTACAGGAAAAACCGTATCTTTGACTTTTCAGACTTTTGTTAGCAAGGTGGTATCTCTGCTTTTCAAGATGCTATCGAGGTTTGATATTTTAGTGGTCTGTAAAAGCATTGCCTATTCTTGCATTTGTTATGGAAATATTATGTGCAGATGTGAGACTTCTAGAGGTACAGCCCCAGATCTGAACCATCCCTAGAGAACATGCACCATGGAGGCTCCACACCAGCTTTACTGGTGAACTTACTTGGCACTCACTGCAGTGGTCTGAGCAGCAAAGAGTAGGTAGGTCTGGTGGCCATTTTGATTTCCTACAACGCCACGGCTTACCAGCTTCCTCCTGGCTGACCAGCGTCACAGGCAGCTTGTTTTCTTCCCCATGACAGCTGATGCTTCTGATATGTGAAAAGTTCGTGGCACTTGACCTTGTGGCGTTTCTTCGCTGCAGCCTCAACATTTCCTCACTGACAGCTGTGAGACAAGGCAGACCCTGACCTTGCTCGGAGCCTGAGTACAAACAGAGATCCTTGGAGGCTGGGGGTAAAGATGCACAGCATTCGTGGCGAAGAAGAAAATATTCAACTCAAATGACCTTTTGGAACTCTGATCAAACTGATCCTGTGTCCTAAAATTTAGTGGACGGCAGTAAAGTCTTTGGAGTTCACTAAAGCTCATTTCCAGCAATGCCTCAGAGGGACGTTACATCAGGGGCATTGTGGGAAATGTAAAAAAATATAGTTAAAAGGAGCTCTCCGGTGATGGAGGGGAAAGTGAAGACGGACTGAGAGTTAGTGGTCTTTCTTGGACCAGAATGTTGTGCTATGTCCATGGGGGGGAAATGCTGGGCCAAAGATTTCAGCTCAGCCCCTCTATTCCTGTTTATCTTCTCTTCCTGGCGACACCTGAAGAAGTTTCACTCAACATGCTCCACAGCAGAGCTGGCCCTGCTGGTTTGCCCCCTGCCCCTCCTAGTGACCTTCATCCACTGGGAAAGTCTTCCCTTTGGGGCATATCATGTTCAAGACCCTTTGCTGGCTGAGCCGTTAACCACAGTGTGTCTCCTCTTTGCAAGCTGGGACCGAGGAGGAGCAATGCTGTTCTCTGGGCATCAGGAGGAGGAACGGGAATGGACCCTTTTGCACCTTCTGAATAATGCATCCGTCTGCTCTCCCGAGATGCCAGCAACGCCGCCGGTTCCTCCATATTACTTACAAGCTCAGTGAACTTGCTGTTGTTCAATTAGTGACAATCCCCTTGGCTCTGACTCAAGAGGTCTCTCTTTTCCCGGAGTCACCTCTCCTTTGCAATGCCGCGAGGGTGGTCTATTTCTTCCTTGGCCTTCCAGCTCCCTACCTTTAGAGACTTTAATACATAAGCAACTCACTGGATGCTCCTTCTATGGGCACGCTCTGAGACATGGAAAAGAATCCAGGCGCCCATGTCAGCAAATGGCAGAATTAACAAGCAGTCTTGTGCCCGTCGAGTCCACCTGCAGTCAGATTTACACACAAGTAGCTGAGATGACACTGCCGTTCGAAAGAGGCCCTGCCTGCTTTAAATCGTTTCCTTTCATCTCATCTGCACTACATTAAGAATTCCGCAGTGAACAATCCAGGCTTTGAAATCTTCCCTGGGACATGGCAGAGACTTTCTGAAGCCGGTTCCTTCCAGACATACTACCATACTACAACGGCCATCATCTTGAAGCCAGTATGATCCTTCTGAGTGGGGAGTGATGGAAATTTCAGTCCCAAATTTATGGCCATGACCAGATTTTCATTCAGGTTTGAATGCAGCTCAGTTACCGGTTTGTTATTATTAGAAATGAATTTAGCCCACCATACCACTAACCATCTTTCTTTCAAACTTATGGCCCAAGTAAACTTATCTGCTAGTAGTTCGACATTCCTGAAGTTTACTTGGACCAGAAATTTGAAAGTAAGATGGTGAGTGGTATGGTGGGCCCTCCTAAAATCATTTCTAATAATAATAAATAAAGCCAAAAAATGTATAGAAATGGTTCTTGCCATTTTGCCTCTCCTAAATTGTTTGATAAAACAAGGAGGGTTACTTCAGCACCTATGCATCATCCACATCTGAGGGAAGGGCCACACAGTTTTACTCGTATAATAAAGGAGGACCACACCTAATTATCCTGTTTCATGGTGCCTTACATCTTAAAAGGGAAGAGGTGGACCATAAGCAAATTTGAACTGAAGATGTCAGTGGCAAACTCAGCTACAAGGGAGATCAAAGTAGGTTACTTATGGTAAGTCCAAGGCTGAAAGAATTGGGCATATTTAGCCTTGAGAAAAGAAGACTGAAGGGAGATAATATGACAGCACTTTTCAAATATTTGAAAGGCTGTCCTACAGAGGAGGGGCAGGATCTGTTCTCAATCATCCCAGAGTGCAAGACACGCAACAATGGGCTCAAGTTAAAGGAAGCCAGATTTCAGTTGAATATCAGGAAAAAAAACTTCCTAACTGTTAGAGCAGTATGACAGTGGAACCAGTCACCTTGGGAGTTGTTGAGCACTCCAACATAGGAAGCAATCAAGAGAGACTTAATCACCTGACAGACAGGCTTTGATGGTATTCCTGCCTTGAGCAGGGGGTTGGACTCGATGGCCTTGTAGGCCCCCTTCCAACTTCACTTTTCTATGAGTCTATGATTCCAAGTCAGGTTCAGTAAATTATGTTGGGTCAAAGTCAAACAGACTGAGGTGAATGTACACTTTGAAGTCATCCTTCAAACTAAGGCACTGATGGCCATCATGGGAGGTTCTGGTGAGCAGCTATCAGGACCCTGGACAGTTCTTAGAGTTCTGTGTTAGCCGAGCTAAGAAAAGATGGTGTCTCAGCAAAAGTCTGCAGCAAATCTGGAGCCTTACAATTACTAGCATCTTTTCCTATTCAGGTGGATCTCCTATAGTCTTGGAAGAACTGCCTGTAATCTGCCAGGAGGTCAAGAGGAGGAAGAGTTATCCTTACCGTCTCAGGACACATGGAAAGCTTTAATCTTACTACACG
This sequence comes from Pogona vitticeps, assembly GCF_051106095.1. Lineage (NCBI taxonomy): Eukaryota > Metazoa > Chordata > Lepidosauria > Squamata > Agamidae > Pogona > Pogona vitticeps. The sequence goes on from NC_135790.1 coordinate 4,186,117, forward strand.
ATGATCTTAGAACTGGAAGGGAACCCTGTGGATCATTAAGTCCAGCCCTTGTCAAGGAGGTACTGTGGGGAAAGAAGACGACTAAACATTGTCTCTAAAAATGCTGCTGTTCCCCTGTACACCCCATCTCATCTGGGCCTGGTTCTTTGCAGCCACATATTATTCTGCAAACATATTATTATGAGGATAGCCGGTGGGTGGGAATGGGTGCTTAACCTCTCTTGTGACCAGTAATCTTCTCTGGAAGCTTCCCAACATCCTCATTCATAGCTTATGGGTGGTTAGAATCACAAAATTCTGTTCAGCATCTCTCCAACTTACTGTTCTTCTGAATGCTTTGAGCTACAACTCTGTTTTGCAATAGAACTGTTCTTGTCCCTTGGCCACTGAGGCCGATGGAAGCTAAAGTCCACAGAGACACCAGGTTAGGAAAAATGGACCTGATCAATAGCACTGCTGTCAAATGAGGTATCTCTCATCCTCTACCTGTATGCTCTATTTCAGCCCTACCATGTTGAATCTTCCATTTTGCCACAGTTTCGCTTCCGTTTCCTAGCCTACCAAGGTCATCTGGAATTTTTTTCTCTTCTTGTCCAAGGCTTTAGTTATCCTTCCCAGTCTTGTATTTTCCACGAATCTGATAATTCTTAGCTCCACCATGTCATCTAAAAGTTCTTCTGGATGGAGCATTCATTCCATGTGTTGTGCCCGATTCAGTGTTGATTGTATTGGCATTTTTGATTGCCATCTATGTGATGACAGGCTTGTCTCAGTTCCAACCACAACAAAATCCATGCTTTTTGCACCCACACCTCAGAGACAATATATTTCTTAATCTCCTTTCCTTCCAGGATAGATGGGTGGGATTCAGTACTACGGCACTTACCGATGGAAGTTCATTTCCTGATTACAGCCTCTCAGTTGGAAGATTTCACTTAACATTTGAATTAACCAGGAAACAAAAGAGAAGAAAAAAAGAAAAGAAAAAACCCAAAAGAGCTTTTAGCAGGGAAGTAAAGCTTTCATCCTTTTAAAAAGATTTCAAAGAATTACAAAAAGTGGCTTTTCAGATTGAATTTGGAATACAAAAAGCCAGTAATCTCACAATTCTTTCATAATGAACAAGGAAGAATCAAAAGAAAACAAAGTGTATTGCTTATATACTACCCCATCGTGCTTAAAGCACTCTTTGCGTGGTTTACAAGTTAATTCTGCAGGCTACACATTGCCCCCTCCAAGCAAGCTGGGTACTCAATTTGCTGACTTGGGAAGAAAGGAAGGCTGAGTGAACCTCAAATTGGCTATCTGGGATTAAACCCAGATCGTGAGTAGAGTTTTAGCTGCAGTACTGCAGTTTAACCACTGTGCCACAAAGCTTTACAGATGGGAACCCTAAGCCACTGGGGAAAAATGTCAGAGAAGACCAGCACAGTTTGGCATTCTAACATACAGAGAATGGTCTTCTTTGCAGCTTGGAAAGGTAATTTTTGGACTACCATGTCCAAAACTTTTCCATTGCAAAAGCTACTAGTGATGGGAGGTTCTGGGAGGTACTGTTTTAAAAATTATGTTTTTCTAAGCTCTCAGGCTGTGCAGGAAGCTATGCTAGTTTGTGTCTGGCTAGCATCTACACTGAATGAAAAATGCCCATGAAACCCTATATACCGTCGTCATCAATAAATGATTTGCGGTATTTGCAAGACCTGGCAAATGCTCATAAAGTGAAGCTTAAAAAAAAATCCATCACCAGCCACTGAAGTTGCTTCCTTGGCTCATGTCAAGCCTAAAAATTGACAGGAGACTGAGAAATAATTAAAAACCGCAAGAAAGAGCCATATTCCCCTCAGTGTCTGACTCCTTTCCTAGTGCCACACAAACCACTGGAAAATATTTATGCAAGATTGGCTGAGCATCTTTGCCAAATAACCAAAACTTGGTAGGACGGGGGGGGGCTGCTTATTTGGGCATCAAAATGCCATTTCCTGGATTTCTGGATTTCCCAGGCTTCCAATTTGTCCAAGTTAGATGTCATATATTTTTCAAGTTTCAGAGGAAGGGAAAACATCACTTTAAGAAACAGCAGACTCTCCTCTTTGCCTTCAAGCCTAAATTACAATTTTTTTCTTAGTTTCCTCTCACTTCTGTATTATTTATCATCATCGTTATTGCCATTACTATTCTTAAAATGTTTCCTAAAGTAGTATGAACAAGAAGTGATCTTATACTATAGCACCTTAAAGATGGGTTCAGTGTTCAGAACTTCATCTCCCGGATGTCTCAGCCAACACGACCAAGGAGGTCGAGATATGGGAACTGTAGTCTAAAAACCACAAGGTCTCCAAAGTTTCCCATTTGATGTATACAAATAGTTTTTTCCATCACCTTCTCCTTGGTTGGCCCTTTTAAATGCACATGTTAAGAAGTGGACTTGAAGCTACTCCCATTGCAAAGCATGCACTCCAAGGCTGAACCGGCATCCCTCGGGAACCTCATTTCCACTGTCTTCCTTCTCAGACCTTCTCCTCCTTTGCCCACCTCTCCTTCAGCCACCTCACGGCTTACTTCCCTGTCTCCTGGGTCCTCTTTCTCTCTCCCTTCTGCTGCCTCTTAAGGCAAAGCCTCAAGCATTTTGCTGTCTGAAGCAGAGTTCGGCCAGCACTCCCCCCCCCATTGCCAAAACATTGAAAAAAGTTTTATTGAAGCATTGGACATCATTGCCTGCTCTCATCTGTCTTACTACCCCCTTGAGGCTTCCCCCGAAGCAAGTTCCTCTGTCCCATGATAGCACTTTTCAAATACAGTGTGCCTCACTAGACGATGATAATCCATTCCACTGAAACCGCTGTTTAGCGAAATCATTGTCTAGTGAAAAGCATTTCCCCATTGGAATGCATTGAAACCTGTTTAATGCATTCCAGTGGGGAAGAATCATCATTGTCTAGCGAAGATCGGCCACAGGAAAGCCGTTTTGTGAACCGCCGATCAGCTGTTTAAATCACTGTCTTGCAAAGCTTAGGTCCTGTTTGCGAGCGCGGAGGGAGCTGTCAAAATCGTCATCTAGCGAAAATTGGTTTGCGAAGCAGGGACCAAACACTGTCCAGCGAAATTCCCCCATAGGAATCACTGTTTTGTGAATCGCTATAGCGATCGCAAAAAGCCAATGTCTAGCGAAAAACCTGTCATGCAGGGTAACTGTCTAGCGAGGCACCACTGTATGTGAAAGGTAGTCACATAAGCTGGACTTAGAACAGTCGGATCACCTGGTTCTCCCAGCAGTTGGCATTTGGGAGCCAAGCATCCCCATTCACCTGGGTGGCGGCTGAGGGGCCGTCATTCCGAGCACAACACCTGTTTGTGCTGCAGTCAGCAAGAAAGTGCACCCGGGACTGCAGTTTCATAACTGTGGACACCGCGTAATTCCTTGGCTAACACACACCGACACCTTGCCTCTCCATCTTGCCCGAGGGATGTGGCAGGCAAGCAGGTTTGCGGTATTTTCAGGTCAGGTTAAATCATCCGAAACCACAAATTAAATATGTCTGGTGAGGTCATCTTCAATTATAGGGCAAAATGGGCTATATAATTAGGTGCCTTGCTGTGCACACGCTCACGCACACACTTCTCCACAGGGAAAATAATAAGCTCTGCACACTGTATTGGTCATCCTTTCCGAGAAGCTACCGTGTTCTCTCTACCTGCAGAGGCTACGCCACAGCAGAAACGGGACCGGCTTTTGTCAGTAGGCAACGGCTTTGAAGCAGTGCCTGTCCCTTCTTTTCTTGACGGAAACGGGCAGCAGGAAAGCCTCTCTGATTGGCTGAGTAGGTCTGGTGGCCTGGAATGTTTGCAGACATTCCAACTGTCTGCTAAACATGGTGCTCCGTATGCTCCCATTTTTGTTCAACAGACTGGCATAGATGGGCTTTCCCCAGCTTTGCCTTGCCTGTATGCTCAGGTTACCAAGGATGGAGGAACTGACACAAGAAAGGGATCCTAGACAATAAGTCAGAAAAATCAGCCTATGTGGGAGATTCCAGACAGGGCTGAGTGTATGGTCTGGTCTATGCATGCAGCAGACATAACTGAGTTTTGAGGTAGTGGAATGGATCATACCATTTCAGACAGAAAGTGGAAAGAAGAGCTCACCTCTAAGTTTCTCTAGACCAGCCAGCTGCAGTCCCTCTTATAACCTTTATCAGGATGGTGCAAGAGAGAAAGAATTGAGGAGAATGAATACTCATAATCACCTTAGAGGTGCAAAGCTGGAAGGGACCCTAAGCGTCATTGACTTCGCCCCTTCATTACATGGGGGTCAGAATTTGCCATACCTGTGGCTTCAGATTCAATATGCAAATCAGAATGCAGTTTTCCTTCAGCATTTGCCCGTTCCAGAAATTTTTTGCAGTGCCATTCCAGAGCCGAATGTGCGTCTTGGCAGTAACTGAGCACAGAAAATGTGGACGGAAAGAAGGCAACAGCTTGCAGAAAGGCATATATACTCCCCAAAACAGAATATGCAAAATGTGTATTTTGGACTAGGGCCTTAAAGCACAGACAGGTTTGATTGATTGATTTTTTTTATTGATTGATTGATTGATTTTTTTTTTAAAGAGTCACAGCCTAGTAGGGAAGGGGAATGAAAGGAACTGAGGACTGGAAAAATGAAGCATCAGTTTGCATGCTCATCACACTGACACATATCAACCACTTAAGACCAGTTCTCAGATTTCCTGGATCAAACCCCCAGACAGCTTCTATACGGCGGAAGAACATATACGCGAAATGACAAGACAGCATGGATAAAACGCCAACGGAACCTCTACAGAAAAACACAGAAGAACTGGGAAATAGCCCTGTTTCAAAAATGGACAACGTTCCTTTCTTGTCTTAAGAGTTCCTGGGGGGGGGGGGGAGAGCGCTCCTTCAGGTAACACCCAAAACCAGCTTGCTAGCACCTCATATAATGATTTTCAGACATATCCCCCCCTTTATCTCAGAACATCAGGCAGATGCTGAAACGTCAACATCAAGAGAGCTTTTGACCTGTTTTTTTCACACCTCCTGCCTGCCTGACAACCTCTGGAGATGTTAAAAGCTTGTACATATTTATGTGCCATTTTGGATGGCCTTAGGAAAGAATTACATGAATAGGATGTATGGAATTTTTAGTATGGCCAACTCGGTTACTTTTGCTTTGTGTACTGTTTTAACGCTTCCATTTCTAAGGAGGAGGAGGGTTCTCTGAAAGGGAGTGCCATCCACTGGGATTCCTTTATTATGTAGCCAATCTGCCAGCAGTCCATGGCCCATTAAAACCAGTTGGGCTTTAAGAGGCCACAAGAGTCTTGGCTGTTCCACTAGCACACTCCACTTGGGAGCTAGAGGTCCGCTGGTATCATCAAGTAAATGTTAGGAGCTTGGGCATGATCCTACACCAACCTTTCCAATGGGCCCCCTCTAGTGAAATCCATCTGAGTATTCCATCAATATAGAAAAAAAAACCTCCAGAGCATGGGGGGAAAAAAAGAATGAAGATCATCAGCAAAGCTTGTCCTGCTATGAATGCAGCTCAGAAAAGTTGAATTATTGGACTACAGTTCACAGGGTCCTCCAGCCAGCATGGACAAGCTTTGTCCTCCAGCTGTCTTCCAGCAGAGGAAAACCATTGGAAGAACTGACTCACAAGAGGCCTCAATTCTGCATCCCAGAAAGAGCAGCCCATTTACCATACCTACAAAAACAAAAACCAGCTGAGTTCTTTGGTCTTTTGTGGGTCACTGGCAATCTTTCTTTGAACCTACAGCCATGGCGGTGGATGGAAATGTGCCCGTTTCCTCTCCCTCCATGAATCACGAACCCGCTTCACTTGTTCTGCAGCCTGCATTGCCAAATCAGCGGGGAGAACGAACGATGGCATTTTATAGCTAGCCGCTGCAGCCACTTCAGAGCCATTATTATTCTTGCAGGGCCAGTGTTTATGCAAGCCCTCGTAGCCCAGAGATAATTGTTTTCATGTGGGGAGAATTCGTCACAAACCAGCCTGGTTAGCCGCCACCCTCTAGATGCAGAAACAGCAGCTGTGAAGAACCGGTGTATCAGGATCCGTGAGGGGAGAGAAGTGCCGTGTAACTTTGCAGAGTGTGCACACAGACAGACCCGTCCTTTTATGACTACCAGGTGCGCTATGATAAAAACTGCTTTGTGCCACAAGCTTGTATTGGTTAAGGTACCCGCAGCGGAGCAGAAATGCTGCCTTAGCGGATGTCATTTCTGAAACCTTAAACAGATGTTTTAAGTGGAGATTTGAACCCAGGCCTTGTGGTCTGAAAGACTAACCACCAAACCACACTAGCACATTCTATTTCATGGAAGGAAAGAAGGAAGGAAGGGGATTTGGCCTGTCCCTCAAACAAACTGAGAGCAAATCCCATCGCTCACACACACACACACAATGTAGGAATGAGGGCCCAACCAAAATCTGAGCAAAGGTTCCCAAAACACAAGAAAAGGCAGAATACCAAGAGAAACAAAGAACAGACATCTTTAATATACCAACCTCCCCTCTCTTTTTCAAAAATATCAACCCACAATTGCAAGAAATAACAAAAGACTTAATAAAAACAAGCTGGAAATATATATGTAAAAACGATGCAAACATGTATACCCACAGTCATAAAGGGTAACAAGCAATTCACTTGAGGAAGGAACAATACACAACAAAACGTTTCATTTTGTTAATTTATTTCCATCTCTGTACTGCCCCATTAGCATTGCCACCCTCTAGGTGGCTTACCATATGCCGTAAAAACATAGCAAACACTATATAATAAATATAATATTGTATAAATCTTAACCTCAAGGTTTTCCGCAGCAATATAGTATAATAATGACTAGACTTCTGGGGGAATACAAGGACAATCTTGCCGCATCAACACCAAGCTATTAATCTCTCTGGACATCCTTCTTGCTTCTTGATCTTCAAGCACTGGGCCCATTGAATCGGTTGGTAACAGCCTAGCAACCTTGTTTACAGAAGGGCTATATTTTAATTGTCCCACGTAACCACCTGCTTCCCACTCTTTTCCCCAAAGCAATGGTGTGAACTTTGCTTTGTGGACATTTCTGGAATTTTCTAATAAACAGAATTATTTCACGGTCACACTGCATTTATAGAACATGACCTCACAGCTACCTAATTTAGCGCTACTATGCTGGGTGGGTTTTTCGTTTGTTTGTTTTCGGTCTTCACCGATAGACTTTATCCATGTTTAAAACAAACACTCTCTGGATTTTTCTATAGCCAGGATGCAGGTTGTAATTTAGGTGTGTGTATTTATGGCCCGTGAAGAAAGCTATTTAAAGTCCTGGTGGCTGCAAACCAGTCTTTAGGAAAGACAAACATAGCCTGGGGAAAGGTGTAAGCCAAGGAGATACAGGGAGGGTCTCCGATTCTCGTCCGAACTTGTGGTGAAAGGATGCTCCAGGATGAGCGAAAATAGAAGGAGAGGAAGATTCCAGCCAGAGGTCAAGAGAAGTGCAGTCATTTTGGGAAACATATGTGGACAGACCCCTGCACAGGAGAGCAGGTATTCTTGAATTTCTGTCTTTGCAACAATCAGAGATGAACAGAGATGCCATTTTTAAGGTGTAAATTCATATTTGGAACTCGAGACCAAATTGCTAACTTGCGCTGGATTATGGAGAAAGCCAGAGAGTTCCAGAAAAATATCTACTTCTGCTTCATTGACTATGCGAAAGCCTTTGACTGTGTGGACCACAGCAAACTATGGCAAGTTCTTAAAGAAATGGGAGTGCCTGACCACTTTATCTGTCTCCTGAGAAACCTATATGTGGGACAGGAAGCAACAGTTAGAACTGGTCATGGAACAACTGAGTGGTTCAAAATTGGGAAAGGAGTACGGCAAGGCTGTATATTGTCCCCCAGCTTATTTAACTTATATGCAGAATACATCATGCGGAAGGCTGGACTGGAAGAAACCCAAGCCGGAATTAAGATTGCCGGAAGAAATATCAACAACCTCCGATATGCAGATGATACCACTCTGATGGCAGAAAGTGAGGAGGAATTAAAGAACCTTGTAATGAGAGTGAAAGAGGAGAGTGCAAAAAACGGTCTGAAACTCAACATCAAAAAAACTAAGATCATGGCCACTGGTCCCATCACCTCCTGGGAAGTAGAAGGGGAAGATATGGAGGCAGTGTCAAATTTTATCTTCCTGGGCTCCATGATTACTTCAGATGGAGACAGCAGCCCTGAAATTAAAAGGCGCCTTCTTCTTGGGAGGAAAGCGATGACAAATCTTGACAGCATCTTGAAAAGCAGAGACATCACCTTGCCAACAAAAGTCCGAATAGTCAAAGCTATGGTTTTTCCTGTCGTGATGTATGGAAGTGAGAGCTGGACCATAAAGAAAGCAGACCGCCGAAGAATTGATGCCTTTGAATTGTGGTGCTGGAGGAGGCTCTTGAGAATCCCCTGGACTGCAAGGAGAACAAACCTATCAGTTCTAAAGGAAATCAACCCTGAATGCTCACTTGAAGGACAGATCCTGAAGCTGAGGCTCCAGTACTTTGGCCATCTCATGAGAAGAAAAGAGTCCTTGGAAAAAACCTTGATGTTAGGAAGGTGTGATGGCAAGAGGAGAAGGGGACGACCAAGGATGAGATGGCTGGACAGTGTCTGCGAAGCAACCAACATGAACCTGACACAACTCCGGGAGGCAGTAGAAGACAGGAGGACCTGGCGTGCTCTGGTCCATGGGGTCACGAAGAGTCGGACACGACTAAACGACTAAACACACACACAAATTCATATGTACTGTAGGTCTACATGCGTTTAGTTCATCCATCAAAGCAGTGTGACTCTACGAGTAGTGCTGCCTGGTGGGAGATCTCGTTGCAGACTTTTGAATTTCTAGTACAATTTGTTCTGCTATGCAGTAAAAGGGCAGAGATCCACAGAGCAGAAGAGTAGTCCACTCTTTTTCTCGTTAACTGGCACTTATAGTCTCAATAACTCACGCCGGACATTTGTAGGAGAAAGAAGAAAATGTTCCATTACTTAGAATTATCAACAGACCAAACAGCAAGCTTAACAGCATGACTGCTTTCAGCAACAGACCTCCACAGACTAAAGCTTCCAACAGACTAAAGAGAGGGGATGAGAGACAGAGCAGAGAGATGGGGCTCTCCTTAAATTCAGAAGCAGGGAAGGACCAATCGGTTAGTACCGGATAGACTGACAGTCACCCAGCACAGAAACGCCCCTCCCACACCTTCATGCAAAGTTGTAAAAACTCCAACAACATAAGGGCCCACCTCTATGACATCAGAAGGGGCCTACCTCTTGATCTCGGACTTCATTCTTGGATCTCATGAAAATCAGATGCTGCTGGCTTGATAAACCTAATATGGAAGTATTCTCCAAAAGGTAACTCTTCAAAATCTCTGGCTTTATGCATCAAATCAGCAAGAAGCAGACCATCTGGCCAAACATCCTTAGATATGCAAAAGCTAAGTCCAAGCAGAAGAGTGCAGAGCTTGGCATGGCCTCCATCCAGCATTGATGTGTGTGCGCTAATATTTCCTAGCAGCAGGGATGTGATGCTTGGTTAAGTGCAAGGTCTTGGATTCAGGCCAGGGAAACATCTGGAGAAATTAGGCTCAGTCAGAAGGAGGAGGATTGCCTGGAACTCAACACACTACCAGAGAAAGAGAGAGAGAGAGAGAGTATGGTCCCATTCCAAGAGCAAGTCACTGTCTTGTGAAACATGTGCTCTGCAGGCCCAGATGGTATTTCCTTGCAGCCAAGAACCCAAGTCTACACCCTTTCATTGCAAGAGCTGAAGAGCTCCTGAGGGGAATCGCAGAGGCTTAGGTGGCTCAGCTAACTGGCTGCCCTTTTGATCGGGGGAAAAATGATTTAATTTGAATTATGAATCCCATATCATTCAAGCTGCAAAATAAGGCTCTCTGCACATTCACAGGGAATCTTGAGTTGGCTGGACCTCATCATCCTGCAGGTGTCTACATGAATATGCTGTTTTAAAATAAGTAATAATTATGTCCCCTTTATGGATTGCTGCCTTGTGGTGGCGAAGGGGCTTGAGTAATTCAGAGAAGCGATGGGCTATGCCGTGCAGGGACACCCAAGATGGGCAGGTCCTAGTGGAGAGTTTTGACTAAATGCGATCCACCTGGAGCAGGAACTGGCAAGCCACTGCAGTATCTTTGCCAAGAAAACTCCATGGACAAAACAAAAGGCTAAAAGATATGACACTGGAAGATGTGCCCCTCAGGTCGGAAGGCATTCAACATGGTACTGAGGAAGAGCGGAGGACAAGGACAAGTAGCTCCAGAGCTAATGAAGTGTTTGGGCCACAGCTGAAAGGACGCTCAGCTGCGGACGCGCCTGGAAGTGAAAGGAAAGTCCAATGCTGCAAAGAAAAATACTGCATAGGAACCTGGAATGTAAGATCTATGAACCTTGGTAAGTTGGATGTGGTCAAACAGGAGATGGCAAGAATAAACATTGACATCCTGGGCGTCAGTGAACTAAAATGGACAGGAATGGGTGAATTCAATTCAGACCATTAAATAAGCAGGGGGACAATATACAGCAAACTATGGCAAGTTTTTAAAGAAATGGCAGTGCCTGATCACTTTATATGCCTCCTGAGAAATCTTTATGTGGGACAGGAAGCAATAGTTAGAACTGGATATGGAACAACTGATTGGTTCAAAATTGGGAAAGGAGTACGACAAGGCTGTATTGTCCCCCTGCTTATTTAACTTATATGCAGAATACATCATGCAAAAGGCACGACTAGATGAATCCCAAAACAGAAGATTGTCAGAAGAAATATCAACAACCTCAGATACGCAGATGATACCACTCTGATGGCAGAAAGCGAGGAGGAATGAAAGAACCTCTTAATGAGGGTGAAATCCTATTGGTGAATGAGCCTGGAGCTTAAGGAAGTAATTAACAAAACAAAAACCAATTTTATAGAAACCTTCCAAAAGATTAGAATTCCAGGTCACTTTGTAATTCTTTTGATTTTTAATAGGCATCAAACATGAAACCTCAGGAGCTGCCACAGAATGTCATATCAAAAGTTTGATATCAAAAGCACTCAAAAGGACTCCGTTAAATCTGGTCAGTATCAGAAGAACTTGAAAATGTTACTTCTTTAGACCACTGGTTCTTAACCTTGTGTTACTCAGGAGTTTTGGACTGCAACTCCCAGAAGCCTTCACCACCAGCTGTCCTGACTGGGGTTTCTGGGAGTTGCAGTTCAAAAGCATCCGAGTAACAAAGGTTAAGAACCACTGCTTTAGACTACAGCTACTAGAATCCTCAAACCAGCATGGCCACAGACGACCTGAAGCAGCTTTCTTAAAATAAAAAATGTAACGTGCCACAGAAATGTAAAACTGGATTTGGCAGTATGCATTGTAAAGTGCTGCGCATTCTCAGTTCTACTGTATGGAATGGAATCACAGAATTTAACATAGTGTGGAAAAGACAGAAGCATCTGAAATGTAGATTTAATGTTAAGATAGTGAACAGCAAAAAGTAAATTGAATCACTAATACCCTATTGCTAACACAGAGTAAAATATTGATCGACTCAATGGGATTTATGTACATGTTGGTGCATAGTTCATCAATTGACTCAATGGCCAAAATCTTGTTGCTTAGCACAGTAAATTGAACTAGAGTAGGCCCATTGAATCAATGGGATTTTTAAAATTAACTCTTCCATGTGTTCCGTAGTTTGAAAGGGATCTAGTCTTATTGCAACTCATGCTCACAGTTAGAATAGACTCATATGCATCATTGGCACTTATGGAGGAGTTACCGTATTTTTCTGTGTATAAGACACTATTTTTTCCTAAAATCATTACAATAAAAATTGAGGGGCCTCTTTTACACAGATGTAAGCTGAGATAGCGGAGGAGAGAACAAAACGGACCGTACCTTGCCTTTGTAAACAGGCTTCCTTCAATCACGACGCTTAGCTTCCTACAGTCAGGAGACTTGGCTTCCTCCAATCACAAGCCTTATGGAACTGACGTCAGTTGATGCTGAACAAACAAACTGGAACACGCGTCATCAGAGGTGGAGTCTGTAGGCTCAGATGCAACAGGGACTCGTCATGTCCGAGCGTTCTGAGCCCTGAAAACATATAAAATGCACAAAGCAAGACTACTTCAGTCACAGATGAGGGGCAAGAAGCTCAGGTTGTTATGGCTGATCATTCAAAGCAAAAATAAATGGTCAAAACATTGAGGAAAAGAGACAAACATGGAGGTTGAAGAACCTCGGAGTCTGGTTTGAATCCAAGACATCATTGATTAGAGTGGCTGCATCTAAAGTCAAAATAGCCACGAGGAGCCCCAACCCCCTGTTGCAGAAGAACAAGTAGTCATCAACTCTCCTGCATGGGTTCACCACTGTTTCTCAGTGGCAGGATTCCTACCCTCTCTCCTGTGTTTCCCATTAGAAGGTTTGTATTTTTAGAAACAGGGGGGATGAAATTCTACCCAAAAGTGCAAAAGGTCCACCCTTAGTGGATGCAGCTTCAGAAGAAAATGGATCTTACCAAGTTTAGCTTCTAAACTGTACAATAAGAAGCCATGACTCTGAATGTGTCATTCATTTCCTTGGGAAATCTTTCAGATCCTTAAAAAAGTCTCTACAAATCCGTGTCCCCACTAGAGCTTTCCTTTTGGAGGCGCTTTATATTTTTATTTCTAAAGCGAACAGAATGAGCAAATCAGCTGGAAACCTCTGACATGGAAGTGAATGTCCCCAGAGATGTAAGCTCTTCCCCACCCCTGCAAACTGAAACAAACCCAGAACAGGTGGGGAGAGGGAATGACAGCACACACGCACACACACACCAAAAAATGAAGGGAAGGAAGAAGAAAAGGCACTGAAGATACTGGAGTAAGTTGGGCGTTGTGCGGATGGCTGATGGCAACATCAGCAGAGGTAACCTCAGCAGTGAACCAGGATTAAAAGGGAGCAAATGCTTCCTCTCTCAAGCTAAGCACCTTAAGAATGCAAGGCAATGCAATTTGACCCAAAAACGGAAAGCCTGGAGATAAGGCATACTGTTTGCTTTAGCAGAACAAACAGACAAGACCTGTGTCATGGACTCTGCTCTTTATGAGAGGTTCTCCGGCACAGCCATCAGAGGACGAATACACACCGGTTATTTCCTCCATTCTTCTAGGACCCCCGCCCTTCTGCTACAACCACATTTTGACCTACTCTCTCACTTTGTGTTCATCATATATAGCAAGAGCAAGCACACATGTTCTGTTAATACAGCTACACAGCCGAAATATAACTTCTTGGGGGGGGGGGGAAGGGGGGAAATGCCAGTATGTTTGGATTTGCAGAAGTAGAAAACAATGTTTCAAGAAGGAGGGGGGGGAACCCAACTGAATAGGTGAAGAAGAGATGGAATGGAATTAAAAAAAAGATATCCAGATGGTGCCCAGTTTGAGTATGGAAGATATTCTGGATGGAGTCGCAGCTCCCCTAAACATGGGGCTAATGGAGAGCTTGTCAGTAAATTCATGTAATCGACGTAGCTGTGATGTGAGTTACACTTTCCATCATGCATGAAACAGTGGTAGCCTGTGATGCTCTAGTGGGTATTTGCAATTCCACCTTTACACTAATTTGTGGGCATGACCCCACTGACCGGGAAATAAAAACACGTGAAAATTAACATGCATGTTAGTGCTTGTTTTTCATAATATAAATGCTTTGCTGCACAGTTTTCTTGGTGTGCACACTTCTTCCAAATCGCAAACCAGATCGAAACATTCTGGAAGTGCGAATTCTTATCCTTGAATGCAGGATTCTGGTTCATTTCTACGTGTCTAAACTTGGTCAGCTTGTACAAATTCAGAATGGATTTGTCTCCCTTCCATGCTCAAGCTATTATTCGCTCACCGTTGAGACATTAAAGGATATTATATCCTCCAGTCGGACGCTAGTAATGAGACGTTTGCATCCACACTGGTGATGTAAAACTGGTCCTGCTCAAAATGAAGCTTCAGAGAAATGGTTTGAGCTGTGCTGTCGCTGCCCTTGCGATTATTTTTTTGACAAAATCCCGCTTGGCGATACCAAAGCAAAACGGCTGTCATGTGGGCGGTGACGGTAAGGGAGGCAGGAGGAATACATTTATCTCAGGGCGAAATGGTTGTGAGGTTCCTTGGGGCTGCGGCGATAAATATTTCAAGCAGAGAGCAATTCTCTTGGCACCTTCCCAAAAGTGCATTTACGCACAAATGGAAGCCAGGGAGGCAGACAGAAGGCTGTCAAACCCATTGGAGCTGACGGTTGGAGGCACAAGAATCCATCAGTGGATCATTCATAGCCCTCAACCCTTAGCTGTGAGTGCCATTAAACTGAGAAGTTTTCGTTTGCTCTGCAGTTGAGTTTGGCAGGATGAGACAGGGTGGAGGAGACCCGATGTGAATAAACAGTAGTCAGAGAGGGTGCAATTTGCTCACCTCACAAGGAAGGGGAAGAAATATCTTCTTTCTAGTAAGACGCAGCACAGAAAGAAGGAAAAATGGTTGACCCACAAAGCTGGGACTGCAGCTGAACATCAACAAAATCAAGACCATGACTAGAGAAGAACTACACAACTTTAACGTTGACCATGAAGAAACTGGAACAGACAGAGATTGTCTAGACTCAGAACGGCAGCAAAGACGTATCAGGACAGTTCCCATAGCCACATCCTCAAGAACAGCCAAACTGGAGGTGGTTGTGTTGATCCATATCTCCAAGCCACTTCTAGCATTTGTCATCTCCAGCAGCAGGAGCTATTTTGCAAAGCCACTGGTTTTAAGCACCCGTTCAAGACCAAGCCACCCCATTATACGTCCACATGACATTAGGGCTATCCCAGAACAAAATAATGATTTGAGTGGTGTCTCGGTCGTGGTCGGCATCTTCCACAAACCCCTCTGGGCACGTTTCTCAAGGATAGCTATGTACATATGGCATCCTTCACCAGGGCACTGCCCAAGACAGGACAAGCCCTCGTTCGGGGCCTCCTCAGCAGATGAGCAAAGTCCAGAAGCTCCTGAAGGCAGGAAAGCCAGAGGGCCTTCAGGAAGGGGAGACAGGAGAACAGGAGACATGGGTTAGACAGCTGGGTCCCTCTACAGAAGGGAGACCTGAAGAGGTCGCAAAGATAGGAGAAGATACTCTTGCTGCATCTGCTCTGGCAGCTTCTTGCAGGAAGGCCATTGCCTCACTTTACCTAATGCCAGGGTGGGGAGCCTCATTTGGAGAAGATCTGGGGCACTGCATTGCAACCACAAGGGTGGCTGAAGCAAAAGAACTGGACCAGTAAATTTAAGATTAAAGTTCAGGGGGCTAGTTATTATGCTGCAGGAGAGGCATGTCAGCCTTGTGGAAGGAGGGGGGGAACTTGGGCACATCTGGAGAACCACTGGAATAAGGAGTCGTGGAGAAGAGAATGTCTTAGGGCTTGAAGGGGATCCCCCCAAGAAGGCCAAATTTGGCCTCAAGGCTTGTTTTTTTTCTAATCTTCAATCTAATGAGAAGGATGGTCTCACTGGAGCTTTGCAACTCCAGTTTTGCAGGGGCAGTGAATCCACTCTGGATTTAGGCCTGAACTTTACAGGGCCATTCCAAAGTGCTGAACCAGACCCCATCCACCAATAGGTTCAGCACCTTAGACAGTTCCTTTATTCAGAGTACAAATCGGAACAGATTTGTCCCATGTGCAAAATCAGGAGTCCTCAGCCCCTGCTCCTTTCTGTAGCTCTACTACTTCCCCCCCCCCTTTTCTTTCAAGCTCATCTACACAGCCCTGAATTTGAGGGGCCATCACTCTGACTCAAGGCACAAGACATTCATATGAGTATCAGCCCTAACTTTTGAAAACTTGTTGGGCAGGGAACTTGTTAGAAACAGAAAGGCATATATCATCTGGTGACACGTTCTTCCTTATTGAGCATGTTTATCAAGAACGTCAAGTCATCCTTTGCAGCCCTTCCCAATTTGTGTTCTAACTTGCATTCGTGATGCTTCAGGAAACATTAGAAAGTTTCCTTCCTGAAACCACCCAAACATTCATCTATCATATACTTCCCTCTCGGATTCTGACTGGCTAGCTGGTCAGTCCTTGCCTGCCTGTCTGGCTTCCAGAAAGGCTCTTTCATAACAAATCCTAAACTTTTCTGAAAAAAAGTAGGTTGCCTACCTAAGACATTTCGCTGCCCGAGACAGAGCTCGGACGTATATGCTCAAGGAGCAACGTTTACTCACAGAGCCCAACACGTTTCAGCAATAATGCCACAAAGGGTTGATTTTAACTGTCTAACAAGAACAATACAAAAAGTTTCAAATTTTGCATAACCAGTAGCATTTACTTGTTATTGCAAAAATGTTACTTTGAGGGGGAAAAAAACACTTTTGGAGGATGGGTGTTGAGGGCTGTTCTGGTCCCTGTTGGTAATTTTGTCAACAAAAATGGAATTTGCAGCAACCACTTCTGTTACATATTACTTATACAACTGAACAACAAATGTAGGAGGCACCACACTTTTTGAGAAACTTTGGCAAGCTATGGCATGAGGCAAAAGGCCAGGATCCTGTTCCATATTTGCACCCACAAAACCCCAACTGTAGAAGCTGCCATGGAGATAGGGTGGTGTTATGGGCATGGGCCACTCTGTTAAATATCCTTGCAGCATCTAAATTCAGAGCTTCGCGTGGACATAAAGACTGAACAGGATACTAGTTGAAAGGTTCTCCTACAACACAACCAACAGAAGTGAACAGAACAGATGGTTTAATTTTCCTTAAGCCTGGCAATAAGGCATTGGCTGAAATCTGCGAATAAGTCACAGCTAGAGTAGAATTATAGAATCATGGAGTTGGAAGGGGCCTATAAGACCATCGAATCCAACCTCATGATCATTGCAGGAATACAAATCAAAGCAGATCTGACAGAGGTTTGTCCAATTTTCTCTTGAATGCCTCCAGCATTGGAGTGCTCACCACCTCCCAAGGTCATTGATTCCGTTGGCATACTGCTCTAACAGTTAAGACATTTTCCCTGATATTCAGCCTAAATCTGGCTTCCTGTAACTTGAGCCCATGATGATGTGTCCTGCACTCGGGGATGATCATGAACAGATCAAGGCCAAGTCAATCCTCAACCTTCCCTAGTTAAAAGTACTCAATGAAATCTACTATCTCTTGAACCTATCATGAGAAGACAAGACGCACTTGAATAGACAATAATGCTGGGAAAAGCTGAAGGCTAGCAAGAAAAGAGGAGGAACACCAAAAGTGAAATGAATGGAGCAAGACCTGAGTTCATGATGGAACTATTTGAATTCAGAAGGCAACTTGTTAGTACTGAGATAACAGCAAAGCAAACTTTGGTACTGCACAGGGCCATGCGACACATCACCTTTTTAGGAATACCCCATATGTATTCCATAGCTTTAGGGGCGGGCTGTTGCTCACCCACTCAATAGTGTGCTTAGGTTAGCCTTTACATGATCTGTGAAATGTCATGTGTTGAGATTAAAGCTTGGAATTTAATCGCTACAAGTAACTAATCACTTGAAGTTTACCTACATGTAATTTATTACATTTAATTTATTAGTTTATATACCACCCTACATCTAAGGAGCCTAGGGCAGGATACAAAGCATAGCAAAACCCTGCATAATTCAGAGTCATTTAAATCTGTAGCAAACAGCCATTGAGAAACATTAAAACAACTGAACTCAATTTCATTATAGAAATTTTTATTTAAAAAAATAAACAGCAAAACAACATAGCTGTTCCCATGTAAAAATGCTGGATGCACAAGTATGTTAAAATCATACGGAACTCCTCTTTCTTACTTACTTTTCCTGGAGTTTTGGGTTGGCTGGAAACACAGCTTAAGATATATGAACCCTCCCATTCAGACAAGAGTAACTGAAGAGCCACAGAAATCTTACTTCTCCCAGTGTTGATAGCTGGAAGACTCAAGCCTGAGGTACTTCTCATCTCTTTCTTAATTTCAAATTATTATGGGCACTGTGGTTTTTCCCCAATGCCAAGCAAACAACGGTGAGACTATAGTCTTACAGCTGTTCTTTTTGACAACACAATCTGGTTTAAAATCACACTTAGGACTGCCTCTGTTTGAGGAACGGACATGGGGGTTGCAACTTTGGGGCTGTGGAATATATAGAATTTCACTGGCCTAGAGAGAATTTACAAATGTGAGCTAGTTGCAAGGAGAACATAAAGCAAAGTGAAGGAGACACAGATAGACAAACGTGGGCTCAATGTTTTCATTTCTTCTACCTTGTTGAAGAAATATGGACAAGAGAGATTTTTAAAAAAACACCTGAAAGTGTGCTTTATCCTTAAATGCTTATGCTGTCCAAAGTAAAGGTGCTTTTCTGTATATTCTCTGAGGTAATAACCCTGGAGAGAACCAGTTTTTGAAAACAAAATGGAGCCAACCATAAGCAGCTGGGATGGCTAATTTAGTCTTCATGGGTGTTCACATGCCAGAAAAGAAGAAAGCATGCATCAGTGGAACAATGGACCAAATAGGGCCTTGCTTTGCATCAAATGTGCAGATACAAATTTAGAACTACAGGTGCAAGTTAAGAAGCGATTCCTATAATTTAAATAAAAATTCAATAGAGGTCTTACCATATTGGGAAGGTGAGCTCCTTCTTCTCTTCAAATGGCATCTGTTGGTGAGCAATGGTAAATTCTCCCCTCTCTTCATATGTTGTGTTTTTGCTAGATGAATCCTCTTCCAAGGAGGACCTGAAGTTCCCCAAGCAAAACTTAAAGGAGAAAGGGCCATGGAGGTAGATCAGGGGAACCAAGGACCTTGAAGGGTGTCATTGAACCTTCCCTTCAAGATGGGCATAGCTCTGTCTTTGAATCAAAAGAGAAGATGCAAGATGGCCAGCTGACTCCAGGGAATCCCTAATCATGCAGGTTAGGTTAAGCATCAGGAAAGGAAGTGCCCACCTTCTGACGAAGTAGCTCCATTGAGAAAACCATTATTTCTGGAGACACACCTCAAAATCAGCCACCAAACACAGCTACCAGTGGCTGTGATGAGTCCTACAACAGCCCGCCATTTGAAGGCAAGTTTTCGGTTTGGTAACAGCTTGGTGAGCTCACTGAAAAGTTACAAACAAGGTGAATGTTTGAGTTCCCCAAATTTCCTCACCGGGAAAAGATGGTGTTCAATTTGGGCTTAATTTAACACCTCATTTGCAGCTAATACTGATGGCCTGCAGCTGTATCTTGGGTGGGGCTCTGTAGGCTCAGCCTTAAAGGCCTTCAGTTCTAGGCAGAGTGGAGCCCTGCTGTTACTCCTTCCTGCCTAATTATGTAGTAAGCCTAGCTATATCTTCAGATATTGCTTTTCTTGGTGATCCTGTGTTTGGATCTGCCTGTAGACTATGAGCCTTGCTCATCTTTCATAGACTAATGGAGTTGGAAAAGGCCTAGAAGGCCATTGAACCCAATCTTCTACTCAGGGCAGGAATCCAAATCAAAGCAGATCAGATAGAGGGTTGTTTAAATTTCTCATGAATGGCTCCAGTGTTGAAGCACACACCACCTCCTTAGGTCATTGGTTCCATTGTCATAGTGTTCTAACAGTTGAGAAGATGTTAGGTGTTGAAACATTGCAGCTCCTGAAGAAGGATATTAGGGTTCTTGGACTTCAAATGGATTGAACAGCCCTTCAAACAGTGACTATGTGATCTATCCACAGAAACCATATTGTAAGTTAGATAATGCCTCATTGGACTGCTAAAAGGTTGCAACCAAGCTGAGCCTTTGAGGTCTCCAGAACTTTTGATCAGGCAATATTGGTGGTTATCTTTGTCTGATGAAGAATCCTTCAGAACCCAAAAGCTTGCCTTGTGGTAAGTTTTTAAATGTGTTGCCCAGCAAAGGGCTTCCCTTTGGAGAGAAGACAGTTACTCTGGCTTTGGATTGGTGGCTGATCTGCTTTGGCTTCAAGATGGTGCGAGTCCAGAAGTGAAGGGAAGTCATAATATGAAGGTAACATAGGATGATTGGGAATGCAGATGAAATGAGCAATTTATTATTTATATATTTAGCTGTATTGAACGATTTTAAAGATTGTGTACATCTACATGAAAAGCCAGTGTGGTGTAGTACAGTGGTCCCCAACCTTGGGCCGCCAGATGTTCTTAGACTACAACTCCCAGAAGCCTTCACCACCACCTCTACTGGCCAGGGTTTCTGGGAGCTGAAGTCCAAGAACATCTAGAGGGCCAAGGTTGGGGACCACCGGTGTAATGGATAGACTAGTGGGCTGGGACTCAGAAAACTGGTTCAAATCCCTGCTTAGCCACCCACCCACTGAGGTAGGAGAAAACATTAAACTGCTCTTTGAATATTTGATTTTATTTGTGCTGCTTATATACTGCCTTTAGGACTTAAACTGCTCTATGGGCAGTTTACAATTTAATTATGCAGGGGATACATTCCCTGTCCCCAGTAACCTGGGTACTCAGTTTACTCACCTTGGAAGGATGGAAGGCTGAGTGAACCTTGAGCTGGCTACCTGAGCCTGTCAGGATCAAACTCAGGTTGTTAGCAGAGCCTTGATTGCAGTACTGCAGTTTGACCACTGTGCCATTTTTTTGACATGCTGTGAAAACCCTATTTGGCCACTCTTAAATCAGAAGCAGCCTGACAACACAAGTCAGCATGTGTCTAGGGACCTGTTAGACACTGTCTGGACAAAAGACACAATTGGGAACTGTGGTGGTTTTAAAAGCCTTTGAGAATGCATAGTGATGGTTTTGTCCATGAGTTCTTTAATTTATATGACTCAAATGGCCAGCTGTATTGAGTTATTTTGTACTATGGTAAGCTAATAGGAGATTGTACTGGGCGTTGCATCATTTATTGTGTGCCTTTTATGTTCTTCAAAGAGACTCACAGTGAAAACTGATTTTTTAAAAAACTCACCATCCTCCCCTTTTTTCCCTCCTGTATCTTACTTTCTAAAAAAGGTTATTGATCCAAGAGCACTTTGGAACATTAGCATGAACAGAAACAATGGAATTGAAAATTAATTCCTTAATGTTCATCGTTGTAGCGAATGCTGTAAATTTAACTTCGGTCATTCATGAATTATTTTTAGTTTCTATGAAATAAAGCAGGCACCCTTTTTATCCCTCACCCCAAATAACAAATCAAAAATGTTCATGATTACCAAAACTGCACATGTGACTGTTTAATGATGAAAATAATTTTTTAAATGGCTGGTGCACATTTAATAAATTAGGAATAACAAATGGAGTCCCTGAAAGATTTTTTTAAAAGTTAAGATTGTTTTTAACGTTTACCCACTTTCAATTATTCAATTGTATTTTAATTAGCTTTGAGTTTAACTCTTTAATGTTTCAGTTATTATGTTTTTAATTCTATTCTTTTTAATCTTGTGAGCCGCCTTGGGTCCCTTTACTGGAAGAAAGGTGGCCTAGGAATAGAACAAATAAAACTAAATAATGTGTAATGAATTCCAACCTCTAAGGCCCACATGCTTGGCAAGAGACACATCGCTGCCCTCAGTGGATTGAGCTCTCAGCCGGCGTGTGCAGGCTTGTTTTCTGGAAGGAGCTACATTTGTCTGTACATTTCTGGACAGGTGTGTATTTAAGGAGAAAACCCTCAGAGCACAGAAGGACATATTTCAGGTTAGACGGAGGAAGCTACTTTAAACATGTCCCTATGTAGCTGCAATGCTATACACACTTTGGTGGGGTCACAGCCCGAGTGGGGGTCCACCACAATCTTCTCCAGAACTTCCTGGGAGTAAGCTCCATGGAATACAGTGGTGCCTCGCTAGACAATGATAATCCGTTCCACTGAAATCGCTGTCTAGCGAAATCATTGTCTAGCGAAAAGCAAATATCACCTAGCGAAAATCGGACCAAACATTGTCCAGCGAAATTCCCCCATAGGAATCACTGTTTTGCAAATCGCTATAGCGATTGCAAAAAGTCAATGTCTCGCGAAAAACTGTCATGCGGGGTAACTGTCTAGTGAGGCACCACTGTAGAACATAATCCTTCAAAACTATCCACAGAGTTGTGGTGTTGTTTATAATATTATGAGCTCCCAGTGGACGGAAGAGAGAGTCTAAGAGTATCCAGGGTAAATATAAAGCCACCCTTTACTTAACAATTGTTTATTCATCCAGCTACCAAATCATTAAAGGGACAAATGAGGCTGCTTTTCCTGTGTGGTTAGGCAGGGAGACCTGTTGTTTTCCCCATGCAAGGGGCTGCCCCTAAACCAAGCTGCTGCTTTATCTAATCTCTGCCCCAGGCCACGTTCTTCAGCCAAGGAGAGAAGGAGGGCAGGTGTTCTGGGCTTGTTGCTGGCTGCATTCAAGCTTGCAGTGAAGAAGCTGCCTGATTTCTGGGATTCTGGCTAAGCCCGTTTGAAGCTGGTTGCAAGTCTACAAACACGGTGTCATCATGACATATGAGTAAGACAAATAACCATCTCCCATCTTTGTACATCTGGGGGCAGGAGGTGTGGCTGGAAGCATTCAACTCCTTTCTTGAAATTACTACCCCTGTATTTCCTTTCGTGGTCATAATTATGCTAATCTCCACTTTCCTGTGCAGCTGATGACTAATAAGGACAGTTGAGGATCAGCTTGGAAAGCTCCCTGCCTCTAGAGACCTAGCATTATAAGGGAGGAGGCTGATCATATCTGACAGGTTATGAAATGAAGGCTCTCCTACTGTGGGCATATCACAAGAAAGCAGGATCCTCATGAAAAGACACTGTGAAAGCAGCAGGAAAAGGGGAGGACCAAATATGAGATGGACTGATTTCCTAAAAGAAGCCACAAGCTTGGTCTGCAAGAGCTGAGCAGGGCAATTGAGGACAGGAGTTTTTGCAGATGGCTCACTCATGGGGTCACCGGAAGTTGCAAGCGACTTGACAGCACATTGCAACAAATATTTACATGTCAGTACACAGTTATTTTGGGTTGGATGTCTTCAAGGAGCTGGCCAGGGGTGAATCAAGGGGTTTTGTGCTTCAGGAGATGATCCTTGTTACCAAATCAAAGTGCATGACGCATTTGAACGTACACAAGAATCTCCTTTTTAAAGTAACCTTTCTGCTTTAGATTAGTAGGCCATGCAATGTTGGGCGCAGCATGAGAACCTGGGATTCACTGGAAAAGATAAGCATCCAGGCCAAAGCTGAAGGCAGTAGGAAAAGAGGAGGACCAAATATGCAATGAATTAATTCAATCAAGAAAGCCCTGGCTTTCATTTTGCAAGACCTCAGCGGGGTCTGTTGACAAGAGGTCCTCTTGTCAATCACAAATTCATTACTGCACTCTTAAGTTGGAAACAACTGGATCCCACCTAAAGTCACAGGGCAAATGTAATGCATCCTGCTATGTCTTCTATTCCCAAAGGGCGAAAAAGGCAGGGTCTCTTTTCCATGAAATAAAAGAGAAAACAGTGCTGGCACCTGAGCACGCTTCCACCATTTCCAGAATTCACCTAATCCTGGAGTTGAATGTTTCAGCAATGACTAGCTTTGAGGGGTCCTTGGAAGCAAGACACGGATGGAAGGGGACCATGAGAAATTGCCTTCTTCCCAAGTCCCCTTTGAGAAATTATTGAAACAGCTCTCTATATGCAATTTCTGCAAGCAAGAGGAACGGCATGGTTGCTACATCCCCTTCTTCTCTTCTTGCTGTTCCAATGATGCTCAGGTACCAGGAGCAGTTTCTTGCTTCTTGTTATTATTCCTGGTTCTTCTTTGTTTTTCTTCCCCTCCCATTCTTCCTAGGATGGTGTGGTAGGGGTGCTGCCACCAGCTCCTGGGTTCCCCTTGACATTTAGTCCAGTCGTGTCCGACTCTAGGGTGCAGTGCTCATCTCCGTCTCCAAGCCATAGAGCCAGTGTTTGTCCCAAGACAATCTTCCATGGTCGCGTGGCCAGCGCGACTAGACACAGAATGCCGTTACCTTCTCACCGAGGTGGTACCTATTTATCTACTTGCATTTACATGCTTTCAAACTCCGTCATGTGGATTCGATCTTACAACAGCTTTTCTCCCGACCTTGCAGCCCAGAGGCTTCTGCGGTTTAACCCACAGCACCAGCACGTCCCGGTGTGTCTATATACTTCTTATCTAAGGTTGTTACTGTGATCTTGTCTTCCTGTGAACTGCCAAGAGTGGCTTTGTAGCCTGACAGGCAGCACACAAATTAAATAAACACCAAAAAGTAGTGGGGGGCCAGGATGGATTATATTCATTCAAGAGGGGTTGAAGATGATAAACATGGAACAGGCAGCTTCTCATTCCTGCATGGCAGGCAAGTCCAGGCAGAGAAAGTTCCTCCTGAGCCCGGCTTCCCAGAGCTGAACAAGGCCACCCTGGTAAGGAAGCAACGGCTGCCCTCGGGCACTCTCCCTGGCCTTCTGCAGCTGGCATTCATGGCTCCTGGTTCCTTCCTTAGACAGCAGCAAAACATCTGGGGTCTTCGCAAGAGCTGTGGAGGAGGACTACATCTGAGGATCACGTTCAAAGTGAACGCCCATAAAAAAGGGGTGTCCTCCTGTAAATCTATCAAGAGGGACTTCCTGAAGCTTTTGTGGGTTGCCCAGAGCTCAGGGGGAAGTGACTTTTGTGGAGATGGCCATGGAATTCTAGGAGTTAAAAGCCCCCCCCCAGTAACTTTTTTTAAAAAGCTCCAGACTCATAGCAGCAACTGCTGCAGGACGCCTTTCATTGAAGCCCAACGGTTCAGCAGAATTCAATGGCCAACACAGGGTGAGTCGTTTTCTCATCCTTGAGCGAGAGGAAGAGAGATGGAGAGAGAGACTCTCTACTGCTTTAAAGCCAGTGACATGCCAGAGGTATGTATAGTAGAAGCGGCTTCATGCAAAGATGACTGTCACCACTGCTAGCCCTGTCGTTGGGCAGAGTGAGGCCGCCAATCTGGTTGTCGTGACTGGAAAGTAATAGCTCAGTGGTTTAGGTCTCTGGTTGGGAGTTCGATTCCCCACTTGTTCGTCCCGGGAGAAGAGCCAGCCTGGGTAGCCTTGGGCAAGCTGGACAGTCCCAGGGTGCCCCTAGTGGAAGGGAAGGGTAAACCACTTCTGAGTGTTCTCTACTTGGAAACTCAGAAAGGGATCACCATGAGTCAGAATGGACTTGACAGCATACAGTTATTATTAATATGAATAATATTTCATCTGCCTTGTATCCTGCCTGGAAAACCTTTATAACAATCTAAAAAGTTTTTAAATATGCCCTGCAACAGTTGTAAAAATTATCTCTCATTATATTGTAATATTACTAAGCTTTAGTTATTAAAAAAAAAGAGGTAAATATATGGTATTATTTAAGTACTTCTACCCTGCTTTTCTCCTTAAGAAGGACCCCAGGTGATTTGCATCATTCAAAGACAATATTTAAAGCAAGAAAAACAACAAATATACAAATACTCAAAAACATCAAACAAATACCACAGTAAAAGATGGTAAGCAGAAGCAACATCAAAAGACAGTCAAGGCAGTATGACCGAAGAATCTACTTAAGAACTTCATTAAGGCAACCAATAATTTGGGGAAAGCCTGCTTGTAGATAAAGGTCTTCACCTACTTGTGGAAGGACATATAAGATGGGGCCAGCCTGGCCTCCAGTGGGAGGGAGTTCCAGAGTCTAAGGGCAGCCACAGAGAAGGCCCTGCCCTAGTAGCTCGTATGTTACTAGTTACTGTCTAGTTAGAACGAGAAAGCCAGGCTGGCTCAGAACACTGAAGGCTTATCTCGCTCACAATTCTGTTCTCACACAGGATGCCTCTGGGAATCCCATGAGTGGGTCATAGTGCCTGATTAAATGTTATCTCTCTCTAATCCGTACTAAGAAGCACTTGTAAAGTGGATAAACACCACCAATGGACCCCCTCAGACCCTTGTTTCCCTGACATCTTCTGTACGATCATTTTTAGCAGCTAAAGAAATGTGCAGCTGCTGTTCAGTTGTTGTGGAAGATCCAGACATCTGTCTTCAAACCACCACCACCCCCCCACAGCTGTTGGGCTCAGTTGTTTCTGGGTATCGAAATGCGTCCCTTCCTAATAGTGCCTTCTGTGGCAAGGAAATAATATTTTCCTAGGGCTCGGAATGGCCAAAACGGGGTGCCGGGAATTGTACCCTTTCCCACCCATTAGAAGCGTTCCTCTCCTGCTTCTCCTATTCTGTGGCTTTGTAACACAGGGACGTTTTTTGGCCCCATGGCTGGCCGATCCCTCTCTTACTGTATGTGATGGTGCTGCAGGAATGAAGAGTCAAACGTTGGTCGTGGGGGCAAAGTTCCCCACACGGAGATTGAGCGCCGGCATGTGAGGCTCATCTGTAACAAACTCAGCCGTGGCTACTTTGAGCTCGTGACTGTCCGTCTGGGCAGAAGACTGGAAAAGTTACACATTTTCTCGGAAGTGCAAAACCGGTTTGCTTAAAATTGCAGAGGTTAGTTTGTATTCACACAAGAGCAAAAATTAGACATTATTTTAAAAAGAAGCCTGCATTAACAGAAGTATGGTCTCCAAATCCTGTGAGGTACTAGTTCCCTTCTGTTTGGCATTGGTTAGGAATCATCTTGAGCGTTGTGTCCAGTTCTGGACACTTCACATTAAAGAAGGATGCTAACAAACTGGAGCAAATTCATAGAAGAGCAACAAGGATGATTGGGGGACTGGAAAGCAAAATCTAGCAGGAAAGACTGAAAGATCTGCAGTCAAATATGTAAACCACTGAGCTATCAAGTCACTGGCAAATGCAAAGGGTTAAAAAGCAGAGTAATAAATACCTTAAATAAATAAATCCTCATCTCTCCTTTTCAGACCAGACAAACAAAAATAAGCAGAGGCAGAAATGTTTCCTTTTCTGAACTGCAGCTTCCAGAACGCTCCGCTCCTGCCAAACTGACCAGTGGCCTTACAAGCTAGGAGATTCTGGAGACAGTGTAACGAAAACAGAACCAAAATCTTTGAACTCTCAGGAAAATAGATGAATGTGGTCAACTCTCTTTAGCTGACCGTTGTGTCCAGTCACCCACTGGCTTTTAAAAAAATCACATAACATGTGGGGGGAAAGTCATCACTCCAGCTTAATTCTTGCAGACCAAGGCATAAGTAGCTGCAGGATCATTTCAAAAGTTGGTGATCCCAGGTTTTAAGGCTGCTCATATCTTTAAACACATCCTCACAGACAGATAAGATAACCTGGGAAGGAAACAATCTGTGAGGGCTTGGCTAGACAGTGAAATGGAAGCAGGCTGGATTGGGCTAAATCCATCAATTACGGTTGTGTAAAGGTGCAGTAGGCCATTTGTTGTGATCCTTGTATCAACATGGCATAAGCATCTCAAGCTGCCCTGTTTGGTCAGCCTCCCTTTAAAGGGAGAGAAAGAAAAATAATTCCCTTCTTTGCCCCCCTCCTGGGATGAAACTTTTAATTAAAAAAAATCTAAAAGATGCAGCGCATCATCATTTCCCTAACAGCCTTTAAAAAAAAAAAAACACTTTTGCTTCTTCCTCTCCCCCTCAAGGGAGGAGCAGAGGAAGCTCTTAATTTCCCAATATCATTAAGTGGCTATGCTGTTTGCACAAGTCACTTAATGATATTGGGAAAGTGGAAGCAGCAAGGACTGCTTTGGTGTGTTCCCAGTTTCGAGAGGGGGGCTAGGCCAGAACAGATCTATTCCAAAATATAAGCTCAAACGTCATGAGCAATGCAGAAAACTGAACTTCCAGAGTTCTGAAATTGCCTAGAGCCACCATCTCCAGCAGGAGAGAAACTCCAGGCTTCTCTGCTGTTGGTTTTCGTCTTGCCAGTCATTTTAACATCCTAGAGAGGAAAGGCCCTCCTCCAGTTGTTTTCTTTGCTCAGCTGTGGTTTCTCCACTATAAATATCTGAAGGTGGTTAGAAAGAGAGAGCAAGGAAGAGAGAGAGAGAGAACCCACTCTTCTGCCAGTGGGATAGAAATCATAGCCCAGGGGCAAAGACACATAATTACAGTTTTTCTCCTGATGAAAAGAGCAGTCAGTTGAACTCTTTAAATGACAGTGCGCAGAAAAGGCTATTACCAGATTATCACGCAACAGACTCCTTCCAACAGCAGTCCAGTTGTAGGGATGTTTCCATTTATCCGAATGTTGGAGCTCAGCAAATCGGGTTTCCTTTATTAAAGGACACGATAGCCTTTTGGGGACCCTTCACACGGGTTCCGTGGCTGGGATCTCTGCTCAGTATCCAAGCTCCCAGTCCTCATGGCGAAACCTCTCTGCCCTTCACCAGGTGTCAGCTTATACATATGGCTAGATGGGACCCATAGTCAGGGTCTAGGGTCCTGTTGACACCCAGAAGGTTACTCTCCAGCAGCTGGTGCTGAAATGGATGATGCCTCTGAAACAGCAGCGGCCACGCCTTTTCCTGCCCACTGCTCTAATTCATGGTCATTTGTGGTCACCTCCACTGTCTCTCCCCCACACACACACACCCACCCTAGGCTGGGGACGGCTATAATGCTTCTTTAGATGGAAGTTGCTATGGGTTGTCAAGTCATTTCCAACCTATAGCAAGCCATGAATCTATGCCCCCCCCAAAAGGTCCTCTGACTAACTGACCTGCTCAGATCTTGCAAACTCAATGCCATGGTTCCTCTATGGGTCAATTCATCTCACATTTGGTCTTCCTCTTTTCCTCCTGTCTTCCATTTTCCTAGCACCACTTTGTTTCTCAGAGAGTCAGTCTGTCTTATGTGGTGCTCAAAGTACAACAACATGAGTTGCAAGTCTGACTTGATCCAGCAGCCACTGAGTTGTTTCTAAACTGTCTGTGGTATCTCTAGGTTAATTAAGAAATTATTAAATAATTATCACACATCTTGCTTATGTGTTTGTGGAGGAAATGAAGAGTTTCTCAAGCCCTTTCTGCTTGGTCATCAGTAGATGGAACAATGAGATATAGACTCCATTTTGGAATATGCTCTTTGGATGTCTCTGGAAGTTGTCCTCTGAAAGGTAACTTTTCCAAACCTTGGAAAGACTATCTGGAGTGAGTTGCACTTGCCTTAGATTGTAGGAGACAGTTTATAGATTCTTTCAGGAAGTAATGTGTGTTTTCGTTGTTTGCTTGCTGTTGATCTGTTCCCAACTGGAAGTAATGAAATGTTTTTATTCTTTCTCCTACAAATGTCTCAGAGTGAGTTACTGAGACTGTAAGTGCCAGTTGATGAGAGAGGGATGGACTATCTCGTAACTTGAAGCTATTCTCCTGTGTGGATCTGTGCAGTTTTACTGGGCAGTGAAAGGAATTTAACTAAAAATTCAAAACTGTGTGACAGATTACACTATTTATCTATCTATTTTATTATTACCACTTTGTGGCCAAACATTAGCCATGGTGTTTTGTCCAAAAACCCGTTTTCTGCATAGAAAACCTTGTACACAGTTTCCATACAAAAAAACCACAGATCCTTGCAAATGTCATTACTAATGCAGTATACACCCACACACATCCTCAGAAAGTGCTGGTCTGTGTTTCTCGTACAGGAGCAAAAATCTGGCAGGGACTGCTCTATTTTCAATAGAGCGTTTTCAATATGTCAGAATGCCCTTCCTCCTTTCTTTTTGTTAAGAATAGGGACATTTGTGACTATTTACCAGGTATATTTATCAGAAAGTCTTTATGTCAGAGGAGGAGGAAATGGTACCAAAACAAGAGGCCTTTTTAAAAAAAAATCAGACTCGATTCACAAAGTGGTTC
The DNA here is from genome assembly GCF_051106095.1 of Pogona vitticeps. Classification (NCBI taxonomy): domain Eukaryota; kingdom Metazoa; phylum Chordata; class Lepidosauria; order Squamata; family Agamidae; genus Pogona; species Pogona vitticeps. The sequence continues at coordinate 4,216,045 of NC_135790.1, forward strand.
AGAAATAGAACTGGGCAGACTAGTGATTGAAGAAATATGAACATTAGAGACACTGAGGCTGTAACTGTTCTGTCAAACGGAACCGGAGTGATTTGGGTTTGCTGCACCTTGATTTGCAGCCTATTTTACACAATTTTGTTTGGATTAGGTGATCACAGGGGATCACCTAACCGAAGATTCTGCCCTCTCCAATTTCTGGCTCTCCTTTTATGGTTCATTGAAAAGCCAGTTGGCTGTCGAAAGTGTTGCTTAGCACTAGAGCAGTGGTTCCCAACCTTGGGTCCCTGGATGTTCTTGGACTACCATTCCCAGAAATCCTGGCCTGCACAGCCAGTAGTGAAGACTTCTGGGAGTTTTTTGTTCTTTAGTCATTAAGTCATGTCCGACTCTTCGTGGCCCCATAGACCAGAGCACGCCAGGCCCTCCTATCTTCCACTGCCTCCCAGAGTTGGGTCAAATTCATGTTGGTCACTTCGGTGACCCTGTCCAACCATCTCGTCCTCTGTTGTCCCCTTCTCCTCTTGCCTTCACCCTTTCCCAACATCAGGGTCTTTTCCAGGGAGTCTTCTCTTCTCATGAGATGGCCAAAGTATTGGAGCCTCAGTTTCAGGATCTGTCCTTCCAGTGAGCCCTCATGGGTTGATTTCCTTCAAAATGGATAGATTTGTTCTCTTTGCAGTCCAGGGGTCTCTCAAGAGTCTCCTCCAGCACCACAATTCAAAAGCAACTGGGAGTTTTAGTCCAAGAATATCTGGGGACCCAAGGTTGGGAATCACTGGACAAGGAAAAGGGGGCAGTTTTCCAGGTTTCTCCATGAAATACGTGTACACACAGAGAGACACACACAGAGAGACACACACACACAACTACCTACCTCCATGAAATATTTATATACACAGAGAGAGAGAGAGAGAGAGACAAGAGTGGAAATATAGTCTCCTGTAATTCATCAGAGTTGTTTCTATCTCATATCCATTTTTATGTCTTTTTAAAAACTGCACACAAGTGGTCTAGCGCTAAACTAGTATGTCAATATAGCTATAAGTTGATCTAGCACTAAAAACAGTACTTTGCTTCATAGAAAAAAAATCAGAGTGACTACGGAGAAAGATTGGGGGTTGGTTGTTCCCACAGTCCAAAACGTCATGCCCAGCCTATACCAACTACAGTCTCACACACACACCCCATTCTTTTGGATAATGAAGCAACTGATCACACAGGGGAAAATTCTGTTTGAATTCTTCTGGCTTCAAAAAAAAGTAGAAGCCCCTAGCAACAGAGAGAAGGGGGGGGAAACCGTCCGTAGTGCGAGCTAAAAGGGCTGGATTGATTCAAATTGACTTTTGTGTCATGTAATCATTTTTTAAAAAAAGAGGTAATTCATCCATTTTGCTCTCACAGCTAATCCTGCGGTATTTGACCATATAGGCTCAGCCTGAAACAGGTTGATTAATACACCCATCCTGGTCTTCAGTGGCTCATGGCGGAGTCTGGAAATGTTCCTTTTCCTGGGCAGCAGAGAATCTCCATTATGCCATTACGGCCACGGAAGTACAAATCCAAGAATAAATAAATAAACTTTTCCAACAGATAACGGAGAATTGAGGTTTGACTTTTTCTCTCGAACCCAACAAACTCTTCTGCTTGCCAGTTGTGGTGTCTGGAACTGCTGATGTGTCACTGGGGTGTTCCCTGGCTTTCTGCGGTGGTATTTGCTATTTGTATCTCTTTTCCATTAATCCTTCTGGATAGTTGCCTAGGACAGGAGTTAACAGAGCCAGCTGTAACCTTTTTTATTTTTAAAGTTCATCCATTGCCATCCACATCCACTTCCATGGAATAAAATAGACTTCAGTCAACATACTTGACTTCTCTGAATTGTAGATGAGGGCTAAGAATTCCCTTATTACCAGCTGGCCAGATCTATATTCTTTCTGTGTGTTTGTCTGTGTCGCATAAAGATTTAAGGACTTAAAGGGGGAAAAGACACCTGAGTGATATTTTATATTAAAAATTATCCAGGATACTAAAACATCAAGGGGAGTGTGAAGAACTTTAGATGGTAGGTGGGCAGATAAGCAGGGTGACAGGATCACAAATTATCAAATGAGCTTCAGTCTATGCAAGAGTCAATTAATCTACATCGGGGTGGGATCAGAACTTCGGACATATGCTGATGGTTGGTGGCAAATGAATGGAAAAGAGAAGCAACTCAGTAAAAACATAAATCAGGTATGCAGAGCAAGAAAGGCAAATCCACTACAAAGGGATGTTACAAAGGAGATGGAAAACTTTAAAATCCACAGATGTGGGATCAATCCACATGTCAGCTGATGTTAAGACATATGAGTACAGTGGGGTCTCTACTTAAGAACTTAATCCGTATTGGAAGGTGGTTCTCAAGTTGAAAAGTTCTTATGTTGAATCTGCATTTCCCATAGGAATGCATTGAAAACCATTTAATCTGTATCTGCTCTTTTCCGTCCATAGAAACTACAGTGGAACCTCTACTTAAGAACTTAATCCGTTTTGGAATGGTGTTCTTAAATTGAAATGTTCTTAAGTTGAAGCAAAATTTCCCATAGGAATGGACTGAAAACCAATTAATCCGTTCTGGCTGTTTTTTTGTTATGTAGAGGTGCGTTCGTACATTGAAGCATTAGTTCCCATAGGAACTAATGCAAAGCTGGTTAATATGTACTCTACCACTAGGGGGAGAAATTTTTTTTAACCTAAAATGACGTAAGGTTAAAAAAAAGAGCAGGAAAGGTTTTTTTTCCTGTTCTTATCTTGGATTTCTGTTCTCAAGTAGAAGCAAAATTTAGCAAATGGAGCTGTTCTTAAGTTGGATTGTTCTTAAGTAGAGACGTTCTTAAGTAGAGACCCCACTGTAGTCTGAATCGAAAGTTTTCCCCTCTCGTCTTTTTTAGATCTGCATGTAGATAGGTATTCTTAGGCTTCCTTCCTTCTCTTTCTCTGAACTGTCTTCCTGTTTCTGGTTCCTCTGCACTACTCACAGAAATGACTTGCACGAAGAGAAATTAGCACTCTGGGTTCAGGTATGTATATTTTCCTTCTGCACTACCCATAAATCAATTTCCTGCAACACAATGAATAAATCTTTTCTTTAGAAAAATTGCTTTCAGGCCCATCTCCAGGGTGAACACTCTTCCTTAACCATCAAAAGGTCAGCATCCTGCTGTTTTTCAGGGAGAGTCCTCCTTAGCATTTTCTACTTCTGCACATCTGGAGTCCTCCCCGAGAGAGCTGGCCACTCAGAGTTATCAGCCTGGGGACATTATGATCCCAGAAGAACAGGGTGGCCAGCCCCAGGAACCTTCTCTTAGCCTCCTTTGAGCCATTGACTCAACTAATACTTCCTTACTGAGTGATGGTTCTGAGCCTCCACCCACTCCTCTCTGGGTCCCTCCAACACTGAGCACCAAAGGAGTTTATTTAATTTGCTCAGAGGTTAGCAGGGGGCTCCTGGAGATATGCTCCGTGGCTTCCCTCCATGGGGATAATGATTCACTGCAATGCACTTTCTGCTCAAGATGGGCCTGGCTTTTGGCCTCTGATTGATCCACAGCCAGAAATTAATTATGACGAGAATCGGCTCAAATGATCAACTGTCATGTACTCCCTTCACTTCTTCCTTTGGACTCCCTCTCGCACAATGCATCTTTGGACCAAAGCATTGATCCAAGGAGGCAGAAAAGGAAAGATTTGCCCTTTCGTCATCTGCTGAAGACCTCTTCCCGTAAACTATCAGAAGGAATGAGGTGGGGTGAGCAGGACAATCAAATTACAATTCTATTGTACCATTTCAATTCAGTATGAAATAGATTACTCTTTAGTCTGTCAGGGCATTTCTTGACTGCCTTCTTTCATTTTGATGCCTTTTTTGTGCTTTTAACAGCAAAAGCGGCTCGTGGATTTTTCCAAATGAAAAATGGAATGTTTTAATAAATGGACAGTATAAGAAGGCATCCTGCTTTGCACACGATGAGTTGCTAATTTGTAGAGCTTGTGCAGAGCTTGTGACTGTTCGACAGAAATAACCACTCTGGAGACCAGTAACAAAGAGGAAACGGAGGGTGCGATCAGAGGGTGGGCAAAAAATCATTGTGTTGGGAGCGATCACCCTTAAAGCAGACCTTCTGTCTGTTGGGAAATGACTCCATCCGGCCCCCCCAAAAAATAATAGCCCAACAGCTGGACCACAAAAGTCCAGCATGGGCATGGATCAAAGTCAGGTTGGAGCACAATTCCTTGTACATTGGGCAATTACTGGGAACTAGTTTACACCACATGGGCGTGGTGGTGCTGCGGGTTAAACCACAGAAGCTTTTGTGCTGCAAGGTCGGAAGACCTGCAGTCATAAGATCGAATCCACATGTTGGAGTGAGCTCCCGCCGCTTGTCCCAGCTCCTGCCAACCTAGCAGTTCAAAAGCATGCAAATGCAAGTAGATAAATAGGTACCACTTTGGTGGGAAGGTAACGGCATTCCGTGTCTAGTCGCACTGGCCACGTGACCACGGAAACAGTCTATGGACAAACGCTGGCTCTACGGCTTGGAAAACGGGGATGAGCACCGCGCCCTAGAGGTGGACACGAGTCAACTAAATGTCAAGGGGAACCTTTACCTTTACCGAAATTACACTGGACTGCTCTCTAAGCAGTCCAGTATGTGATCTATTTCTTTGTGTAATCACACCTGGAGTGTTCACTAATGTAAGAGATCCATGGGTACAAGAGGGAAACAGTGGCTCTATTGGATTACAGAAGCCTCTAGAGCTGGCTCCCATATCTGCAGGCTTGTCTCTGTTGCTAACCTCAGAGAGAGAGAGAGAAAGAGAGAGAGGAAGGAAGAGCCTGGGAGTTGGGATCCGCATATAGATTTAGAAAAGACAAAATGGGAAGCCGGTCCCAGATTATCTGTCTGCTTTCCCATTCTTATTCAGATCGTTACATTATTAGTGTAACTCTAGTTCAACAGCAAGGATGTAGTATATTTCTCTTTAAATCTGTGGGGAAGCTCTTTCAGGGGACGGCATGCATTGGCCTCTGCTGAAACCCCCCAGAGCTCGGTCAATGTGTTTTTACCCCTATGTATGAATTGCCACAAACACATTTTGTACAAATCTGGGCTTTCTTTTAGATCTCCAGGCTGTTGGTTTTTTTCCCCTCCCTCCTGTGATGATGCATTTCCTTTCTTTTCAGTACTGTAGAAGGGACCACCAGATAGATATGCAAAGGGCCAAATCTTTACATTGACAGAGAGACAGAGCCCAAAGACTACCCGAATCTCAGTAATGTCATTGCTGGACATCTTCCATAGAACCAATGCATTTCCTTGACATAGGAGGAAACAAAGCAGGGTGCTTCATGCGCCGATGGAACCCGTGCATCGGTCAGTGCTAGATTTATGCACAAGCCAACTAAGCTAATGTTTACAGCCTCTGATGACAAAAGGGCTCTACAGTTAAATGGGCAAACACACAAAGGCAGTATTCTGTTGGGTTTACTGTGTCGGTCATCAGCCCGGGTGCATGATGGATACCACAAAGTGGCAAAAAGCACTGATAGGATTGCTATTTCCATCCAGATACTTGTGAGTGACAGTGTGGGTTCTCTTAGGATGGTGTCTCTTTGTAATAATGCCATGGGGCCCCTTGATAAAGTTCGCAGCACCGACATGTCCAGTTCTTCTATGTAGGGAACAAGCTTCAGAGCAAATGAAGACACACACACACCCCAAGTCCAGCATTTCAGACTTCTGTGAATGGCCAATCCAGAATTTTGGTCCAATTTCTTCTTGGACCACTGAGGCAACCAAGGTCTCTCTGAAGACCGGGGATGCCATCTTGAACCAAACTTTGGCCAAAATCTTGTTAGTGTAAATTTAATTTCATTCATTCATTCATTCATTCATTCATTCATTCATTCATTCATTCATTCATTCATTGCGGTGGAAGCCTGTGATGTCATCAGCACATTCTGCTAAAATTTATTTTCATTAAATGCTTCATATCCCCTCCCTTTTTGGTTCCAATGCCTTTAGGAGCTTCAGAAAGTGGGGTGAGGAAAACCTTTAATGGCCAGAAATCACCACCAGTGCTCCAGCAACACCGATCAGGCAGCTATTCTGGGCAAATAAAGGCTCTCCCGCCTCACATCTTGAGGCTCCCAAAGGCTTAGTCAGGGCAGAAGGGAACCTTAGGGAGCCTCGGAACTCCAAAACAGGAAACACTTAATTAAATCCAAATAAAATTTTAGCTGTGCAGCCTGAGGACCTAATCAGTTTATATTGCACAAAGTTTCATGAGCAGGATTTGAACCACTCTCTTCCTGGATTCAGCCAACCATCTTAAATCTCAGGGTCTTGAGCGGTATAGACAAAAGGAATCTCTGGGCCTGGTCAAGCAGCAACAAGAGGCTGGTTCCAAACGCCCAGCTGGGGTGCTAAATCAACCCCCTGCCTAGATGCTAGCTTGATGGGCTTAAAGAGAGATAATGAACATTTAACCCAGCTGCAAGAGAGGCAACGAGCAGGATAATAAGTGGCTCCCTTCCTGGGCACTTGAGAGAGAGAGGGAGAAGAACATTAAGTGCTGGTCTGGCTACAAACACCACCGTGCAACTGTCTGGTCTGATTGTTCGTCTGCAGACAATAAACCATCATGTGATGTTACTTAATGAGCTGCTTGGTGTGTGACAATTGCAGGCTAGTTCACCTCCCGCCTGGCCCAAGCTGATGCTTGCTCTTTCCTGGAACTGCTTGCTTTTGCATTTTGGACCCGCAGTAGGACCTGGGTTTATTTCTTCTGTCTCCTTCCACATCTTCACCCGTGGTGTCTTGGTGGGAAGCCTACCATACCGGTTTCTCTGTCCATGTAATTTTTCCCAGCGGCTCCTTTAGTAAGCGAGAGAACACCCCACCGAATAATCCATGTTAGGGGCACATTCTTTCGATGACTGTGGGTAATGGTGGTGGTGGCGGCTGAAATTAGAAAATGAATATGAGTGAATAAGTGAATTGCCCAGCTTCGAAGTCAGGCCAAGAAGGGAGCAAGCGTGGTCTTCTGGGTGAAACCAATGTTCTACTCTCGATTTCTTTTCCTTGGTCACATAGTAATGTGAAGTTCCTAGGATTTGCATCCAAACTTCCCTCTAAAAAAACTACTACTCTTCACCAAAACTGGCTTCCCTTTTGGAAATCTTTTTTTCCCAACCACCTTTCAAAATATAATTAAGAAATCCACTTCTCTGTTGGGTTCGGGGAGTGATGATTGAAAGCTTCCCATCGGGAACCTCTGAGCAGAGAAATTAATTCCCATGGGAAGCAACCTAGTGCTCAGTTCCTGGCCACAGAACAAAATGGGGGATAAAAATAAACAATGCTTGCAAAAGAGAGAAAAAGAAGAAAGTCATGGGAAGCCGCAGGAAAAAAAAGTCACTGTACTAAGTAAGGCAAGGCAATATTGTGGGGAACGTCCTGATAACACCAGTGGGCAGTCTGACCCCTTAAGGCCGTGGTTCCCAACTTTGGCTAAGCCAGGTGTTCTTGGACTGCAATTCCCAGAAATCCCGGCCAGCACAGCTAATGAAGGCTTCTGGGAGTTGCAAGAACATCTGGCTTACCCAAGGTTGGGAACCACTTCCTTAAGGAGAAGAAATGTTTTGTCTGGAAGAGCCCATATGTGCTTGCAAAGAGTCAAGGGGGAGGGTTGGGGACCCCCGTGAACTCCTTTGTGCATGCAAGCTTCCCACTAAGGAGCCAATAGCTCACAACATTTCACAGGAACGGATTTTTTCTTTTCTTTTTTTCCTGCTGCTGCTTTGCTCTCCTGTTCTTCAGTCATTTATTGAATCCTGTAAAGCTGTACCCAATCTGTGAAAGGCCGAAAAACAGCTCCTGGTAGACAAGGAAAAACCCAAGTTGTTACTTGGGGATACACTGCTTCTTTGGGCTCGAGTTTTACAAGGATGCACAAATTGCCTGGGCTCCTCGCCTACAAAGGGAGGTGCAACTGTACATGCTCGGACATATTTATGCCCCAAAATGCAGGTTTCCTGGAATTGGAACAAAGTGATTGTCTTTCACAATGGTCCAAACACTTTGGTGGCTGGTAGGGGTTCCATCCTGCCTGTTAGATGGGAAACATTACTCTCTTGGAACAACTGCTGGGGTGGAGTCATAATCGCCCCCTAAAAAAGGTACAGGATCAGAAAAGATAAAGGCCAGTGTTACCTTTTTACTCCTGTTCCAAAATGGATCTGTTTCCAAGATCAATTCAAAGTGTTTGTTTTAATTAATTTTCTGCATACTTCCTTTGGAGGAAGCCCCATCAGACACAGTAGAAATTAACTGAGTAAACATGTGTAGCATTATCCTGTTAACAAATGCCATCCATATTTATTCATTGCCACCCTATTTTTAAGGTTAGGAATATCCAATGTTGCGTATGTTAGGAATTTTAAAACAAGTAACTTATCATTTGGAATAGTTCCAACATTTCTGGAAAAGCTTTCTGAAACTCCTGAGCATCTAAGAATCAATGGGCAGGCATCATGTCTACTTGCATTCTGTATAAATTAGCAAAAGCAAATTAAAGGGTATGCTATCAAAGGTGATGATTTATTTGTTTAGTTTTATATTTATATCCTGCCCTAGATCAAAAGGTTGCAAAGCAGGTGAGAGACAAGAAAACCATTTAAAACATGAAAGATGTTTTTAAAATGTGCAAGAATATAAAACAACTTAAAAGAAGTTTAAAAGGTTAAAACCGTATTGCCGGCCCTACCATTAGGGAAGCCGAGGACACCAGGGAACAGATGCTACAGGGGAGAAGTGAGTCCAGAGCTATGACAAGATGTGAGAGGCCACAGTTGTATAAACTCTTCTGCTGACACCCCCCTAAGGTTCCTTGCTGCCTGTTGAAACATTACAGAATACCATTCTATAATGAGAGTTTATGAAAACGCTCATCACAGGATAGCATTCTGCACCATACCAACAGATGACGGGCAATTCAGCCATTAACCTAGTTGGCTTTCGTGTGGAATTGGTGGGTAGTATTAGGTAGCCAAATGTATGGGGTGGGATCTGTCAGACCTCACTTGGAGGCCAGCCTAAAAGCAGACCCTACAGGACAAATCATACAGCCTATACTGGTTTATAGCTGAGAAATGTTTTCCTGGTTCATCAGAGCTGACATTATCCCAGTAAAGAGTTAATTCCAGAATGCAACCAGACAAACACTGACAAGCATTTCCAAACTTCATCTGGGTTTCTTAAGTACAAGTATTTTCTTTCTTGCAATAATGCCAGCCAACTTCCAAACTCATAAATCTACAAGTTTTCTTTATCTACATTGCTTCTATGCTTTATATTCCAAACACAACAGTAAATGTATTAAAATATACATAACATTTGAAAAGTGACACACATGTTTTTTTCATCTTGCAAAAACCATCCTTACTATTATGTAAACAGGTTGGCATATATCTGGAAAACCACTTCTAGTTTGATGCCATCTCTGGTATCCCAGGAACAATATTCTGGGTAACCAGCTCCTGGAGACACGAGCCTGTACCATGGCTGACATATTATATCCTTGTGGTCTTGCGTGCAATCTTAATCCTTCTGTTTTATAGAAATGTTTCAGTTATTGACCTCATTCTTATCTGTCCATGGGTACTGCAAGCTCCTGTTCTAGATTTACTAGTGAAGACTTACTAAACCCTGTAAACAAGTGGTGAGCAATATGAACTGTCTAGCACCCTGGCTCCCCCAAACATTCCCACGAACCCCAAAATGTGACTTTCAAAAAGGAGAACAAAATGTCACCTTGTAACCTTTTGAAGGCACAGGGCCATTTTGGCATGTTTTGACCCCAGCCACCCATACATATTTTATTTTTTAAAAAAGATTATTTCAGCCACTAGATGGCGTAAGGGGTTAGTTCAATTAAAACTCCATTTTTTCTAAGAATGTTTTTTTGAGGGGGGAGGCAAAGGTCATGGGAATTGCACTCCAAGGTGTATGCAGCCCTCTGGAAGCTGCCTTCTTCTTGCTGTGATTTGCCCCAAGACATCTCTGACTGAGGGCAACCTTGAAAATGAGGTTCCTTCGGACTTTCCTGTCCTCTTGTAAACTCAGAGCTGTGGCTTCTTTTAGGGAGTCAATCCATCTCACATTTGGAAGTTGCCTACCCCAGTTATAAACACCTATCAGCTTTATACCAGTCCAGCCAGCATTGATTATCCTACAAATATCCAGAAAATTATAGTTAGGTGAAGGCACTGAGAATTCCAAAAGAGACAATTAACTTGCTTTATACTTCCCAAGCTTCCTGAAAGAGAGGGAATCCCACCATTGACAAACTTTCTAAAGAGAAGCAATAGCTGCTCCAGCTTTAGCCACTGGTAGAGAACATACCTTACATCTCTCACAGGTGTAATCTGGATGCTGAAAGGGAAACAGGAAAGGTAGTAATCTCCTTTATTGTTTAGATAGATCATCCTCCCACAGCTTTCTGATGTTCAGCCAATGCCAACAAAAGACCTGCAATGTCTGAAAGCAGGCAAAAATGCCCTTCAATGTGTTCTGATTAGTTACTTATTAGTTCACTCATCCGTTTCCATTTAGGTTTGGGCTGCTTTCCGTACTGTTCTGAAAGTTCCCTCTAAAGTCCACAAAAATATTCTGCGAGCTGCAGCCCACATAAAGGTAAAGGTAAAGGTTCCCCTTGACAATTTTTGTCCAGTCGTGTTCGACTCTAGGGGGGGGTGCTCATCCCCGTTTCCAAGCCATAGAGCCAGCGTTTGTCCGAAGACAATCTTCCGTGGTCACATGGCCAGCGCGACTTAGACACGGAACGCTGTTACCTTCCCACCGAGGTGGTCCCTATTTATCTACTTGCATTTGCATGCTTTCGAACCACTAGGTTGGCGGGAGCTGGGAAAAGCGACAGGTGCTCACTCCGTCGCGTGGATTCAATCTTACGACTGCTGGTCTTCTGACCCTGCAGCACAGGCTTCTGCGGTTTAGCCCACAGCGCCACCACGTCCCTTTCACAGCCCGCGTAGAACCATGCAAAATTGGCTTATTGTGTCCACATCCAAGGCAGTTTGTGGCAGGTGGCAGAAAATCCAAAAGGTGCCCCTTTCCTTACTAATTAACCTAGGGTTCAATTCACTGGATGCTGTTCTGCAAGAGCCCCTCCGAAATACGCAGGAGCCGAGCAGGAGCCCTTGCCCTAGACCAGGCACGGATTCTGCCCGGTGTATCCAGACTGTGTCCCAGAGATGTATGATAAACATATAAGGTGCCCTAGGCAGGCTCCCAGATGAAACCCTGTTGTGGTTACTGTTTTCTCCACCCTCCTGAACAGGTGAGAGAAGTCTTCTCTGCCTGCTTCTCAGCATCAATGAGTTCTTTGCTGGCATCGTATGCCTCTCAGGGTTATGACCTGGCAACCTAGTTCTGCCACTCTTAATTATGCCCAAATCTGCCACCAGAGGCAGCTGACTCCTGGGACCGCCCATCTGGGCTGCTGACAAGCAGGCAGTTTGCCTGATCAACTAACTCGCCAAGGTTCTTCCAGAAGGGTGGAGGAAAAGGTGGCTTTGGAGTTCACTGGGCATCGGTTCCCTCGACAAGACCCAGATTCCAGGAGGATCAGCAGATGAGTAGTCGTACTTAGATGGGCTTCTTAGTCCATGCTTTCAAACACTGTATGAATCAGGCCTTCTCCTTTGTCAACTGATTTTTCCCTTTTTTGGGGGGGGGGAGGAGACACTGCTGGATAACTCAGTGGTTGGCGGGGAGTTCGATTCCCCACTGGGCCTCTTTGAAAGGAGCGGGACACCATGATCCAAAGGGTCCCTGCCAGCTCTGCTGTTCTAAGAGGATGATGGTGATGAAAAAAAATGGCTGCGTACCAGATCAAAATTGCAGCATTAACTCGGCAGCCACTTTGGCAGTCTACCTCTCCCTAAACCTTGGCTACGGAGGGAGTAAGACAGACCGCATTCCTGCGAGGAATCATTTTACCTGCCGAGAAAGAAAAGGAGAGGATTTTCCACCTTCCTGCTTGGCCCTGTCTTTACTGGGGATCAAGGAAGAGAGCCTGTCCTGAAGTTTAGGGACAGCAGGGTGGGGCTGGCACTTGATAAACAACTCAAGGCAGGCTTCCAGTTCCTCCCAACCAACACTTGTATTGGGCAACATTCTTCCCCTCAACAGGCAGCTGTTTTTCTCCAAAGGTGAGCCACTACGCTCAGCAGGTTTGTCTGGCAGAAAGTCTCCAGGAATGATACAGGATGGATTGGAACATTGACGTTGGAACTCTTTGCCACTGGCCCAAAGGATGGGCAGCTAGGCTTTCAAGTTTTAATAACCCCCCCCCCAAGACCCACAGGCAACTGGATCTAAGGGGTGGCGTCTTGGAAGACAAGCCCATTTGCAGCGAGGGTAGTCCCACCTAAGCCTGCGCACAGGATCGCTTCCTGCCTAGCGCATCCCAATCCTCCTCATTCCTCCTGGCTCCCGCGAGCGCCTTCGGTGCTTTACCATAAGACAAAACCCCGCCCCAGAAACTGGCCGTCTAGACGTAGCGCACGCGATTCAGGGCACATACCGGAGAAAATCCCCTGGAATAGAGCTGGGCTTCCTTCTGAGCAAACCTTCCCCGGGGTCCACACCTATCAAGGTAGCAACCCATCCCTCCACAGATTTCCGAAGCTAAGCAGAAAGGATAGTACTGGGTGGTTGTGGAAGGGGAAACCGCCGGGGAATACCAGGAATCTCCCGGTCGGGCGACATACACGGACCGAGGGTCTGGTTCAGTATAAGGCAGTTTCCTTTAAAAAAAAAAAACAAATTAAAAGCCTACACAGGTTTGGGAAGGAGTCCTGCTGGGATCGGCAAGGCTTCCTCTCGAGTAAATAAGCAGATGTTCAGCTTGCACAGAGAGAGAGAGAGAGAGAGAGAGGGACGGAGATTTTCTTTTTGCCAAGCCCGGCTCGGTGCGGGCGCCCGTTTGCATCCAGCGAAGGCGCAGCACTGCGGTACGGGGGAAAGAGCGAGCGAGCGAGCGAGCGGAGAGACGGAGGCTGGAGCAGGCAGGGCGCCGAGGAGAGGGAGAGGGGAGGAGAGGAGGGGCCGCTGGGGAGGTGTGTGTGGGTGGGAGGGACTCCATCCGGCTCGCTCGCTCCTCTCCGGCGCCGGGGCTCAGGGAACGGCTCGCGTCCGGCACCGGCACCCGGAGCCAGAAGCGGGAGAGGCGCTCCGGAGCGAGTCCCCCGGCCGGCCAGCTAGCCACGCCGCCCGGATCCCGCGCCCCCTTCCCTTCCTCCCGCCGGACTTCGGCGCTCCGGCGCTCCGCCTGCCCGCCCGCCCGACTTCTTTTTTCCCCCTCTCTCTCTCCCTGCCCCCCCCCTCGGATCGCGGGGCGGCGTTTCAGGGCCCGCGACCGCCCGCCGATGGAGCCGAGCGGCTGAGCCCAAGCGAGGAGCGCCCGCCGGCCCGCCTATTGTTTGCCTGGGGGCCCCCGGCGGCGGCGGTGGCGGCGGCGGCGGAGCTGGTCTCTCGGGCTGCTCGGTGGGGCCGATCGCGCGCCCCGCGGGATTCGGAGGGGGCGATCTCCTTTCCCCCCCCCCATCACTGCCTCCTCCGCGGGAGAACAGGAGAGCGGTAAGTGGCCGCGGCGGGGCGCGTGGGGCTCCTTGGCGGCGCTTCGCTCCGGACCAGCCATGGCTGGAGAAAAGTTTCTCCCGCGGTTCCCCCCCCCCGCCTTCCCTCCGCCCGCCTCCCAGGGCCGAACTTTCTCCGGTTGAGGCCGGAGAGGCCGGGATCGGGGAGGGGAGAGGGTCCGGCGCCATCCTAACCTGCTGCGCTCCTTCCCTACCTACCCCCCACCCCCCCACCCCGGCGCGCAAAGACGCACTCGGTTCTTGGGGAAAGTTTTCGCCCAAGGGGCGGGAGCGCCTGGAAGTGGGAGCCAACCTGTCCGCCTTCCCGCGGCTTCCCAAGCGGAGGAGCCCGGTTCTCCATCGCCCCCGGCGTTCGGCGCCTGGCGGTGCAACCGCGAGTGCGGCTCCGGGGCCTCGGAAGCCGGCTCTCCCCGCCGCCCCCTTCTCCTCCCCGGGGATCGCCTGTTTCCTCCCGCCGGCTCCGGGGAGGCGAAGGCGCGCAAGGGTTCCCTCGCCTCTGGATCGCGGGCAGAGCAGCCGCGCAGGGCGGGGAGAGAGGAAGGGTTCGTGTCGGCGGTGGAGAAAGAGAGGGGAGCGGGCTGGCCTCGGTGATGGAGAAGGGGGACCCGATCCGTTCGGGGGGTCGCTCCGCGTCCTCTCCCCACCCCACCCCCCAGCCGTTGGAGGGATGGAGAAATGGCCGATCCTTCCAGAGTCTGCCCTTAGTGGCGTTTCTCAGAAGGGAGGGATGCTGGCCACGAGCCTGCTGGCTTTCGTCCTCGGGCAGTTTCTGCTTTTTGGCCCACCCCGGAGAGTGGCGGCTTGCGACGAGCGCTCTCCACATGCCCGGAGGCGCCCTTGATGAACATCCAAGCTGGGTGGATGTTTTGGGACTGGAGCCACTAGTAATTGGGGGAAACGGAAGGTCTGTGAGGATCCCTCGCAGCCCAGGGACCTCCTGGTCTCAAGCAGAGCCTTGTATGCCGGAGGCTGCGGGGAGGAGTGGAAGAAAATCTATTGAAACCTTGAGCATCTCAAAAATAATTAAAAAAAAGCAGAGAAAACCGCTGCACGTTCCTCCCTTTGTAATCCTTGCCTTCTCTCTGTCGTCAGAATTTGGAGATTCCTCGAGGCGAGAGACTTCTGTAAAATGACGTCTGTTGCTGACGTCATTTTGTGCAGGATGGAACAGGGGTAGCAGGGTATAAACCGTCCAAGCGGTTGGTGGTTATTCATCGCACCCCTGAGTGGTAGCGATTCTGGTTTTGCTAATTGAGAGCAATGAAGATGTGGTTTTTTCTGATGCTAAGGATGAGCAACTGGAAATGGTGGATGCATGTCCACATTCCGTTGTGCCAGGAGAAGCCAGCTGCCAACTGGGGGAGTTCAAAAAGAGCAGGCGCTGCAGCCATGAAACCGGGTGTCAGCCGGCCAACCAGCCATCTTCTGCCGGCGATAAGGAGATCTCTAGCCACTCCACCCTCCCAACCCTCCCCAGTTTCCTCCTGTAGCACAAACTGGGGACCAGCCTCAACAGGACTGTAAGGCGGAACAGAGTGGTGTGGGCGGCTTGTGTTAAGCCACAACCTGGACTTTGCTGTGCATTGCCACTAGTTAAAGTTTAATACAGTATATGTTTGTCCTGGAAGGATGGGGTGGCGTTGGGGGTGTGGATGTTGACCAGACCATGATAAGTTGGTGAGGGCAGGACAGGGGAGAGAGAGTCTCTGAAGTTGGTTGTAAGTTTGTTTGTTTTTTAAAAAAGATTTCCTTCCCCCAGTTATTGACTGAAATGATTGCTTTTGCAGAAATTTATAGTCAGGAAAAATTGTAAGAGAGAGAGAGAGAGAGCAAAAGAGAGAGAGAGCATGCATCTTGGCATTTAAAAGATCGAATGATTTGTTACAGCATTAGCCAAGAGATTTTGTTGCCTGGGGCAGATCACTGCTTGCATACCTCAGGTGCATGCTTCCAGACAAGCGATTCTGTCGCATGAAGCACAGAACCCTATAGGCACCTTTATCTGTCCTTGGCCATAAAAATGCAGCAATAACAAGTGAAAAGGCTAACCGCTGGTTTCCCATTGATGAAAATCAAAATCTGAAGCCACTGTCTCATTCTGCCCAACGGTAGGACCGGCCCTGCCTTAACATGGGTCAGAGTGAGCGTTGCTCTCTGTTGCTTTTTTTTTTTTTCAGATGTGTACAAACAGTCGGAAGGTTTTGCAGTGTAGGAAAGGAATGTGTCATTCAGAACTTAAATATGTGCAAGATGACAACAGGGTCGCTTTTTCCCTTACGTTGTGCTTAAAGCAAGCTCTGGCCCAGGAATGCTGATGTCCCCATAAATCACCATTGGGGTCCCAGTGGTTTCTTTGCTTCAAGAGATGCTACCCTTCTGGAACTGGCTATATGTACAGTTTGGTCACAGCCTGGTTGAGTGTGCATCTCCAAATGTGAGATAGTGTGGTTTAGTGGTTAGAACGGGGGCAGCAGTTTTCACAGAATGATGACATTAACTAGCTAAACTTTGTCTAGTCACTCCCTGTGAGTTTAGTTCTATCTCACAGGTGTGTTGCGAGAATGGAGTAGGAGGGGAAAATGGTGAACAACGGTTGACAGCCCGGTCTTGCCTCTTGTTCTGTCTTCGTAAAACGTAAAACTACGTTTTCTGGAGTTGAGTGGCATTTCGTGCCGGGCAGGCGGGTGTGGGGTTACAGCCTCAATATCGTTTGTGCTTCCTTGTATAACACCTTCCACATTGTTGCTTTCTACCTATTGAGTTGTTAGCAGATGAAATAAAGAAAATGAATCAGGAAACTTGACAAACGTTTGCAAAGGGTTCGCCTACGTTGATCTCTGTTAGGTAGAAAAGGTGTAAATGTTTGAAAGCAAGGAATGTGCTCCACGGATGACTTTTCCTTTTCTTGCTGGTTTTTAAAAATGCCAAACTCTGAACTGATTCACCAGCGTTGCTGGAAAGTTTGGCCTGTCCTCTCAGGAGTGAGTTTCATGTTCTGCTACTGGTCCTGCACTGGTTGAAATGGGGCAGGTGACACTGCTAGTTGCATCTGTTTATTTTGGAGGGCACGGTAGGTAGACATTTCTGATTGAGGTCGTATGGTGTTGGGGAAGAGAGTGAAAGAAGATACAAAGCCCAGCTAGATATGGAGCCTGAATTACGTCAGTACATTTTTTAAGGAAAAAAAAAAGTTCTTTGAGGTTGTAATTGGAAGTCCATGAAAAGTACATTTAGTCTTAGATCGATCCCACGTAAACATGTATCGGGTCTGTGTTGATGTCACTCAGAGTACTTAGACAGGCAGTCTGATACACGATGTAGCAAGGGAAGTAGGGTTTTATACAGCTATAATAGCTAGCGGAGGCTTAGCAGCAGTTGTCACATCCTGCATCAATTGAAAATTTGCTACAAGATGCCATTAAGCCAGGCAGAACCCTCCCTGGGTAATTCAGAGTTCTTTTTCTTTCATCAGCAGTGTAATTCCATCCAATAAAAGAGTATGGAGACCACCCATTTTCTATCTTTTCCTTTTCTTTAAAGTATTAAAGTATTTAAAGATTAAAGTAAGAACGCTTCTCTCGATAAACAGATGGTTTTTATTTTCCCAGACAGAAGCGACAGAACAGGCAGGATTGCAGAGTAGCTTGTGGACCAACCGGAGGAAGGCCGTACCCCAAAATCTCTGGGCCTGACCCCCTATTCACCAACCACCAAATGCTACTTTTTTTTCAATATAGCAACTAAGGACCCTGTTCTCAGTGGCAGAGGTAGCTCAGACTCCTCTCAGGGCAGGACTGGGCACCTCCTAGCCCTTGGAATATTACTGTTCCCATCGTCTCTCTCAGGGAATAAGCATGATGGGAACTGGAGTTGAACGCTCTCATCTGAGCCTCAACTTTTCCAACCTTGTCCCAAATGTTGTCGGAGTGGAGCTCAAATCAGTTCGACACAGCATCCCCAGTGGTGAGGAACATGGGAGTTGTAGTCTAAGCACATCGGGGGGGGATGCATTTTGCCCACCCCATGCATAAGTTAGAAATTGCCACATGGTGGTGCTAGGATTTGGCTGCATGTGTAACGTGTGTTCTTCTTGTTACAACAAAGGAATGAGGACCTCTCTGTATTTTGGGTAACTATTATGATGCCCTCCCTCCCTTCCCTCTGCTTTGCCATTGTTGTGCGATGCAAAGTTGTCTCAATATCACAGGAGGCATGTTGGACAGAAATAGGAGGAAGGGCCTTCATGCACTCATCCTGTACCCTGGAATTTCCCTCCAAGAAACAAGCAAAGGCATATTTATTCAGACAGATTCTGGATTTTTAAGCTGATTTGTTTGCTCAAGTTGGTTTTGGCTGCGAGATAGTGTTTCTTTTTTTTTAAAAAAATGCTGCGTTTTGAATTGATCTGCTATCATGTTTTTATTGTGTTTCCATTTTGTCTTGCATTTCGTTGCCAGCCACCTGGAGCACCATTTTGTAGTGGATAGCTTATTGAGTCTAGTGGGGCTTACTTCTGAGTAGAAATGCACAGGACTGCACTGTATTTGCAGAAGGTAGCAATGCTAATCTGTCAGAGCAAAATCATGTGGCTTAATCTACTCTAGGGCAGGAATGGGTTGGAGAAAGTAATCTCAGGGGACATGATATGTCCTAAACCCTGGTCAGACTTTTGCTAGCAGGACAGAAGCACTGGCAGAGCTGATGATTAGCTCTGTTGGTTGGAGGAATTTATTTTTTCCAGGAAAAACAGGGTGGGGGAACCTCCCTTGCAAACAACGGGAAGGAACGTGGTTATAACCAGAAGAGGCAGTCACTCTGTTGTACCTCCTGGAAAAAAAGAGCCAGGTAGCGTCATCATGGCCAAGCTGCATTGCTTAAGAATGCTTCCAGAAGGAGGGACTGGTAGACCTCTTCTGATCTCCCCCCCCCCCAAACCCTGGAAGTTGTAAATGTAAATTGGAATTGTCTTGATGGGAAAGCCAGTGTGGTGGATAGCTGGAGAGCTGGCTTCAGTTCCATGTTCAGCCATAGGAATTTGCAGGGTGTGGTGGCAATGCTAAACTACTCCTTGAGCATCTCACCTATTCAAGAACCCTCGTAAGGTTGCCGGAAGATAAATAATGATTTGAAAGTTGGAGAGCCCTGTTGCTTCCATAGTGGCTAGGAAGGGCCAGGAGAGGAACTCTGATATCTGCGCTCTCTTGGCCAGGCCATCCCCCAAGCACCATCAAGAACCTTGGGGAGTTGGGGGATTCTTCCTGTGGCTTTTTGGATTCTTTCCAAGGACTAAAATATTGGAACCAAAGTATCTCAGGAAAAGAGTGACTCCTAAATATGTGGAATTCAGCTGTCCTGATTCATACTCCATGGACTGATTCATGGGCAGAGGGTTGTAAAGGCTGCAAGAAGTGTTTTTTTCTGCCTCTTAGCATGCTGTTCATTGGTTTGGTGGGCCTCCTGGATTCTTCACTTCAAGTGGCTGATTCACACATGAATGTTCATTCCTTGGTGTGACCAGCTTCAGCATGTGACCTATCAATGAGTCATCTCAGGTCAAGCAACCCAGGAAAAAAAAAGTCATGCCATCTTCCATTATGTCAAAAGCAGTGCTTTTTGAATTGAATTGTTTCACATGGCCAGCACATTACAAACCAGTGCTTTGCACACCTCATGTAAGAAGAATGTATCTCTGGTGGTACAAGTAAGACAAAGGGAATCTTTGGACAATGTTTGCTCAAATTCTGTTGAATTTGAGAACTTAAGGGCTTCTTTTAACATGGTGGCATGGAAACTTTGCAGTTTTAGGCCAAGGTCTTTCTCATGACTGGGTCCCTGGTGTTGGACATTGAAACTGGCACCTTCAACATGTAGATGAGACGTCCAGATTCTGAGCTTTCCCCTGCCACGCTACCAAGAATCGTTCATTGCAATCCTATGGACCTTGGAGTTTGTTGCCTTGAGTTTAATTGGACTTGCTTCTGCATAAAACTGCCCAGAACTGAAATCTTCGTTTATGAGAGGGTGTAACTGTTTAAGTTTGCCGCAGCGAACACAAATTAGAATCTTGTTTAGATTTAGTGTTCGTGGATGGTGAGCTGGGCTGCAATGCACAAAAGCTCCTGCCAAGTAAAAGCACTTGATTTTCAAGACATCACAAGGCTCTTTGTTTCTTTGAGCACATTCCTAGTCCTTTTGGTCACAAAAGTAAGCTTGAAAATGTATGGCCGATGGCTGGTGAAAAGTCAAAAGCAGGAGTAGAAGATTATAGTGTCTGTCAATGTAAACTTGCTTCTTTATTGCAGTGTTCTTCAAAACATGTAAAGAATAGGTAGAATCATAAAATATTGGAGTTGGAAGGGTCCTATAAGGCCATCAAGTCCAACCCCCTGCTCAGTGCAGGAATCCAAATCAAAGCGGATCTGACAGATGGTTCTCCAATTTCCTCTTGAGTGCCTCCAGTGTTGGAGTGCTCACTTCATCTCTCCTGAGGTCATTATTCCATTCTTGTACTGCTCTAACAGTTAAGAAGTTTCTTTTCGCTGATAATCAATCTAGATCTGGTTTCCTTTCACTTCAGTGTCCTGCCCTCTGGCATGATTGAAAACAGATCCTGTCCCTCCACTCTATGACAGACTTTCAAAGTGGAAGTATTCTTAAGGTTGGCTGCCATCCCCATCTCATTTATCTGAGAATAAATACTCCATTGAAGTAATGGGGCTTACGTCTGAATTAATACATGCATATCCTGTATCTGTAAACACATTTGTTTTGTTTTTCTGATGCACTATTCTGGGTATAAGCAGCCAGGTATTATATGACTATTGCATAAATTCGTTTCAGATTGTGGAACGTATAAAACCAGTAATTTTTTTCTTTCAAACTGCTTGATTTAATTTTTCGAACTTTCTTTCTCCTGCATTTCATTTAATTTCTCTGCACTGTGACCAGTTTTTGCAAAATATTTATTCCATGGCTCTGGAACTCATAAGGGAAAAACTCACAAGTGCCCCCAGACCACAACCCTAGTCATACATTTGGAAGTAGGTCTTATTGCTTTCATTAGGACTTGTTTCAATCTTGAAGTGTTGGGAGTAAACCAAATGTTAATTGGCAATCCCCTTTATAAATGTTTGACCTCTCTGTACCATGAGAGTATTTCTGGGAACAGTTTATGAGACGTATCAGGTCTGTATAAATTGATTTCTTGTTCTTTTAAAATCCCAGTGGTTCCTTACCATGGGTCTCCAGATATTCTTAGACTACAACTCCCAGAAATCCTGGCCAGCACTGCTAGCGGTGGAGGCTTCTGGGACCCAAGGTTGGGAATCATTGCTTTAGATCCTTCTTTACTTAGTTCAGCTAGTCTTGATTTATTCGTTTCTAATGGTTTAAACTGGGAAATTGTTTTAATTTTGCTTGACCAGAGCCCAGATTTTCCTGGAATTTTTTGCACGTCTTCTTTGACTTTGTCCCATGTGACTTGGATTCAAGCTGAAGAGGGGGGTTCAAGAGTGAAGCCTGACATCCTTGTGAAAAGGGGCAGCTGTTTTTGCCTACCGCTCCCAGGACTTGTGTGTTAATTCGTATGTGCTTGAAATGTACAAAGGGCAGAGCAAAGCAGATCCAGTTCCTAGTGTAATTTGACTACTACAATCAGAAGTAGTGGAAGATGGGAATTTTTTTTAATGGATAGTGGTCTGAAAACCCCAGCGGTTCCCAGATAATGTAAAAGAATGTGAGACAATGCAAATATAAAGCATAGGCATTGTAGTGTCCTCCACATCTTCTGAATTGCATCCCCACAGTCTCTGGCTATTGGCTATGATGGTTTTGAGTTTATGGGAGTCATAGTCCAAACCATTAGGCGGGCACCATGTTGATTACTCAGAAGACTTCAGATGCTGAACAAAGAAAGCACACAATGAGCTTCAGAGAGAGAGAGAGAGAGAGAGAGAGAATGCATCATAGTGTGGGAAGAGGAAAAGTGAGGTTATAACAGAAGTGCGGGGAGAAAACAGAATAAATTATATAGTGCAGAGGAAAAAGGAGCTTAGCAGAGTGGGCTGGAAGAAAAACACTAAGTTAAATATATGACACAAGTGCTTTTGTCTGGCTTTTTCATGGAAGGCAAGGTTGGCCTCTCTGGATTTTTGAGTGACTCTCATTGGCCTTCATCAGTATAACCAATTAGGAGGGGTGATAAAATACATGGAAGGTCTTGCATTGCCCACTTCTGGTCTAGGGGTTAGGCTCTTGTTGAAGATATGAGATCCTACCATGTTGGCTTTCAACCTTCTGGGACTAAAACTCCCAGAAGCCTCCACTACTAGTTGTGCTGACCAGGACTTCTGGGAGTTGTAGTCCAAGAACATCTGAAGGCCCATGGTTGGGATCCAGTGGGGGACTGGCTAGCTGGGCTTCTTGAACGTTGGTGTGAGTAGTGCAGGAGCACATGCTTGACACAGAAAAGTTACTCTACTCCAGGGCTTCCCAACCTTGGGTCCACAGACGTTCCTGGACTACCACTCCCAGCACAGCTAGTGGTAAAGACTTCTGGGAGTTGCAGTCCAAGAATGTCTGAGGACTGAAGGATAGTACTGTACTCTCTTGAGTTGGAAAGACTCTGGCCTAGCAGTTCTGAGAAGGACCTTTTCCTTGAGATGGTCATCTAGTGATACAAATCAGCCATAAAGCAGTAATTTCCAGACTGGGATACTCTGCGATAATTACTTGCATTGACATAAGAAATAGAAATGAGAGGCTCCTGAGAATCTAAGGTCCTGCTTGTTTGGGAGGCTTGCCAGCTGTGCGTATTTTTTACTGGATGGCCCGGCTTGGGTGGAGATAGCTAACAGTGCTGTGTGTTTACACTGCAGGCAACAACATCATTTGGCTACTTCTGACGCAGAGATGCTGATCTGCAGAAGAGGCTATTTGTCGCATCGCTTGGGGAATCATCCTCATAGTTCCTTCCATTTTCTTTTCATGGCTGTTGAGTGAGTTGAGTCAACTCAAATATTATTTAGATGCCCTTCCTCCCAAATTCCTCAGCAGACCTGGGAAAGTAACTGGTCAAAGATAGAGTTCATGGCCAAGCAATGTTAGATCCTTCCCCATATTAAACAATTGCATTGTTTTTCCATTGTTATTCCACTGTTGCTTTCTTTTCTTCGATTCATGTGCCATCGAGGCCATTCTGATTTACAACGATCCTTTACAGGGTTTTTCAGAATACAGAGAAGTGGTTGACCCTTCCTTCCCTTCCACCGGGGGCGCCCTGGGACTGTGCAGCTGGCCCAAGGCTACCCAGGCTGGCTCTTCTCCCAAGAGGCACAAGTGGGGAATCAAACTCCCAACCTCTGGCTCAGCAGTCAGATGCTTAATCCACTGAGCTATCCAGCCAGCATTGATCAAGCCTTGTGGGTAAAAGTGGTGGTTTGAATAGGCTGAAATCTGAATATGTGTGTCCAGATGCGGGATGATGAGTTTTCTTTTTGGAATAGGGTGGGCTTGAGGTTGTGGCTTAGATGAGAGACAGATGTCCAGGGACTGGGTTTGCCAAAATGTTTGTTGGGTCTGCATTTTAATTTGAACTGACTTAATTCACACTTCTTGAATCGGTACGCCAACCGGAATGCTATTTTCATTTCACTTTCAGCATTTGTGTTACTATTCTTTGAACAAAGAGTGTGTACAATTCAGAAAATAGGCTACAAAAGACATTAAGGGAAATTGCTTTTTTTTAAAAAAAATGCCATATGTTTGGGGAAAATCGCATACAGCTGTATGTGTGTAAATTTTCATATAGAAAAAAAAATCTGGTGTGACTCAGGCAACTGTTATCAGAAGCGAACCAGATTCATCTAGCCCTACCAAAAAGTACTTAAGATCTTTTCAAGCCCATATGTAGAGCACTTTGAAGACATTTTTATTCTCTTGCTCTGTCTACATTTACACTACAAACATATGAGAACTGAATCTTCTGCTTGATCCTGCCTTCTCCCTCCACTTGTGCTTTGTTTCTTAGGAAGTCTGGCTACTTTAAGACTCTGAAATGTGTTGCACAGATAACTTTATTCAGAGGGACTTCTAATGCGCTGCTAATCCAAAACATATTTCTGTGAAGTTAAGAAGAAGAAAAATCCCATTTGAACAGCCTAAAGTTCTTTCTGTGTAAATAAGCTGAGAGTTAGGACGGTCAAACTGAGGTTTTCAAAGTGCTTCATCGACACCGTTTCTCTCGTTGCTGCAACAGCCTGATAAGGCAGCTCAAAAATATTGTCCCTATAAAGGCTTACTGGCCCCAGTGCATCGTTCTATCCACTGCACCACATGGAGCAGGGTGGATAAAAACCCATAATTTAAATGATTCAAATTGGTTTAAATCACAATTAATTTTTTTTAAAAAAATAATTTTTTAAATTTACCGCATTTTCCATGTATAAGACTATACTTTTTCTCTAAAATCTTTAGACTAAAAATTAAGGGTCGTCTTATACACAGAAGTAAGCTGGAGGGGAAATCAGGGATCAAAGCGATTCTGCAGTACTTTTATTTATTTATTTATTTATTTATTTATTTATTTATTTATTTATTTATTTATTTATTTATTTATTTATTTATTTATTTATATCCCACCCATCTGGTATATTCTACCACTCTTTTCTCCCTTTCCCCCTACACTTGCTAAGCCCCACTTAGATTTCTTAATTTTGGATTAGAAAAGTGGGGGTGTCTTATACATGGGGGCGTCTTATACATGGAAAAATACGGTATATTGTCAAAACAAATCTGATTTTCAAAATTTAAATCACAATTTCAGTCAATTTAAATCCAATCCACCCTGACAGGGAGCATCCCATATTAGCAGCTAGAAACCACCCAATACATTAGGTTTCAAGTGGAGAATTTCTCTGTCGCTTGTAATCTAATAATGCTAGTAGAGATGGGTATGATCTGCTGGTTTGACAGACGGCCAAAGAGGTGTTCTGAGGTTCAGGGCCTCAACCCCTCCAGCGAGTGCCCATTCGAAAGTACTGCCCTAGCTTCCCTGTCCCACCTCCTCCGGGCACTGCCACTTAAGTGGGTGCCCATCAGAGGGGGAGGGGGTGCTGAACCGCAGAAGAGTACCTGTTCAGCCATTCGCCCACCTGGCACAAACCGCCGAACTAGTGTTTCATTGCACGCACTGGCTTTCAAACATCTGGACATTGTAGATGATTCCGGAAAAATGTTCCCGATGGATCTCTCTTTGAAAAAAAAACTTTCATGAAGCTATGTATAAGAAAGAAGTATAACAAATAGTACTTAATTAGCATATATTAGATATGATACGAATATAGTCATGACGGAAAATGTGGAGATAGAAATGGCTAGACAATTCTATAAAGAAAATTATTAGTGTAAAATACAAAGTTGGTTGGTTAAATTGCCTCAAAATTATATACATTTGAAACCAGAATTGCTTTTATTAGGTATGTTATTAGAGGATTTTGAGAACATTGTATACTGTGAGAGCAATATTATGATAGTAGCCAATATGGTACACTAAAATATACATATGATTGGTTCAAATGTTTAAAAATGTATAGATTCTGAAGGGACAATTAAGAAGACACCAAGACTTAAAAGCAAAGAATTATAAGCAACCCATGTAACACGGTGTTTAACAAGCACAAATTGAATGTAGATATATTGAGAAATTAATAAAATGTTATATAAAAAAAACTTTCTGAGCTTTCATTTGCAAAAGCTGCGTCCTGCATCAAGGATAGTCCAACCTTTGGACCTCCAGCTGTCTTGAACGTCAGCTCTTAGAAGTCCTTTGTATCGGCATGCTAGCTGGAAATTGACGTCCTAGGGATCTGGAAGAGAAAAGGTTAGGAATCGTTGCCCTAGATCGTGCCTGTCCTTTCTTTGCTTGGTGGAAGATCTGAAGTTTGGGGTCAGCCATTTTTTTTCAGAGAAGCATTTCTGCCATGATTGAGCCACCTAAGCTTCAGTCACAGCTTTCACTCAATTTTTTTTTGGGGGGGGTGTCCTCCAGATACATTAGGATAGAACGCAGACCTCCCGAGACCAGCCTGGCCATACTGGTTGGGGATCATGGGAGTTACTATCTAACATTTCTGGAGGGCTTCGAGTTGAGGGAAGCTGTTCCAAAAGAAGCACACGCTTCCTAGGTTCCCATCTGAAAGCCCCTTGGTTTAGATGAAAATGGAGTCCGGGGGAAGAAGGCGATCTCCCGAAAATCCAGCAACAGAATGCTTGCGTTCAGGCTGGAAGAAATTTCTCCTTCTGTAGGGCGGATGTGCACCCGGTATGAAGTCTGTCGATTAATGAGCTTTATTGCTTATTTTAATGTTGGACCGCCCCCTCAGGTGGCTTTGGTCCAAAAGACGACTTCAGGAATCCCATAAATAAATACAATTAATTAGATCTCCTCTTGTTAAAACAGCCAGAGAGGGTGAGATGATTTGAAATGCGGACTTAAGCTTGAGCAGACAGATTAGGGTGGGCTGTGCCCCTTTCCCCAGCCCTCCTGAGTGAATGCTGAGGCAGAGGAGAAGGAAAAGAAAGGAATAGGGGACCTTTCCAAGTCTCCTTCTCTCCCCCCCCCCATCTCATACACACACACACACACTCCTTCCGTAATCTCAGGGGTGGCTGGCATGCATTGGTGCTCTCTATTGTCATCTTCCGAGAGGATTAAAATACATCAAGACAGTCCCTGACCGGAATAGAAAAGAAGACACAGTGTGGAAGCTGGATGCCGGCCAGAGAGCGAGGGAAGAGGTACTCCGTAATGTACAGCTTTTTTCTCCAAACGGATGGGGGGGGGGATTGTCCAGGGGCTAGCTCTGCAGTAAAACATCATATCTGGCTTGCCACCGTCGCCTGCTCCCCCACCTCCTAGTTCTGCTCCTCCGTCATGTCTCTGCTTGAAAATCAAAACTGAATCGAGACTTGGTTCAGAGATAACCCATTGTGGGGCCATTTGGGGATGTGGTTAATGACAACATTAAGCCTGCCTCAGGCTTAGCTTTGGGGCAGAGTCTGCGTAGAAATCCCCTCAGGCTAGCCCACCTGCCGTGAAGCTGAAGTTGGTTTCAGAACTTTCTACAGACAATTGCTCAACGGATTATGGTATGTTCCATGTCCAGGGATGAGACTTGATAAGATGGTTGCCCCAACATTTTTAGACCCTCGTTTTCTTTCTGGCCCAGCCAGTTGGATACGTAGAATGCCCAGTCAGACATCACATTAAACTATGATTTGTATAGTTATATGCAACTGTGGTTTCCATATATTATTGGATGGCAGCTCTGATCAGACCTAGGATGAGAGATCATGTCCAGTGGCAAAGAATCATGGGGGAGCTACTCAGTAGTATTTGGATGGCCATCGTTGCCTAATCCTGAGTTTATTGTGACGGGCAAGTCTTAAACCCACATAGCCTTGTTGCAGAGGTGGGAAGCATTCAGTATTGATTTTTTTAATTAACTAGGGTTCAGCGTTGCATTTGAGCGCTTATTAACTATGGTTAATTCAAAAAAGGCTAGCTTTATAAGCCATGGTTTGCAGTTGGGCTGTTTCCAAGAAGCAATTGTTATAATTAACCATTGTTTGTCAGATCTGAATGTAATGACAAGCTGTAGTTAAACACCTGTCATGTGCAATGAGGTTGCTTTAGAGCAACCCTAGTAGGTTTTCTTTCAGGTATATTCAGGGAGTGGTTTGCCATTGCAACCCACATCCCAGCAAGTTTCTGTGGCTGAGCTGAGATTTGAACCCAGATCCAGCACTCATTCCTCTGTTGGCAGTCACTTTAACAGAAACAGAAATTAAAGCATCCGTTAGTTTCCTCACAACTACATGAGACAGGAGTGGGGAGTGTTCCTTTTTTCCTGTCGTAATAAAACGATGATTTATTGGAATGTCGATACTTTGTATGGCAATCCACTGTGACAGGAATATATTTCATTGCTAGAGCAGTTTAAGTCAGCCCAGTATGTGGGGTTTTTTTAAATCTGAAGCAAAGAGAAAGAAGCTCTCTCTCTCATTTCCATGTGCAGAAAGCAAATTGGACAGAAACTTGAATCTCACTTCAGCACTGGTGGGTGGGAGCATCTTCCGTTACATCCAAAGCTGCACAGAAGGCAGGATTGACGGCTGTTGCTCTCCTACCAGTAAGCAGTGCCTGAGAAAGCTGCCTCACTGTGCCTTA
Organism: Pogona vitticeps; assembly: GCF_051106095.1. Classification (NCBI taxonomy): domain Eukaryota; kingdom Metazoa; phylum Chordata; class Lepidosauria; order Squamata; family Agamidae; genus Pogona; species Pogona vitticeps. The sequence continues at coordinate 4,243,995 of NC_135790.1, forward strand.
AGGCAGGGCCGGCCCTAAGGCGCTTTTCTCTGGCCACTCAGCAGCTTAAAGCTGGCGCCAGGAAGCTGCATATACATGACGCTTCCCAAGCTGCTCTTTGAGAGTGAGGTGGGGGGGGTCACACGTTTGTTTTTGTGGGGTTTTGCTATTTTTTTTCTTTTTCTGTTTTCATTTTAAATTTGTGCGGGGCGATTCCTTTCAGGCTGTGCTTCTCCCTCCTTGGCCTGTGTGTTTGTCCCTGTCAAGAGGCTGCTGGCTGCATTTTGCATAGCGGGATGTTGACTTTTCTACATCTGTTTTAACCATAAATCGGTGTGGTTTCCTCCTCCTGTCTCCAGTGCAATTAAGTATGTTTTATTTAAGCAAATCATTTTTGGCCTGACCTGTTTGCCGGTATTTTTTTAGCAGTGGCCTGTGTGGTAATGCCTGAGGCCTCAGGCACTGCTTTCCATGCATTAGTTCAATGCTGCAGGTTTATTGATGCCAGCTCAGTCAGTTGGACACCTGGCTGCAGAGCCGGCGGTCAGGAGTTAAATTTACCCATTGTGCTTCCTAATGGAAAGAGCCAGCCTGTGTAGCCTTGCCCAAGGGTACCTACAGAAAAAAGGGACGGTAAACCACTTCTGAGTACTCTTTACCTGGAAAACCCTAGAAGGGGCTGCCTAAACCATAAAGAAGGCTGACCGCCAAAGAATTGATGCTTTAAGAGAACAAACCTATCCATTCTGAAGGAAATCAACCCTGAGTGCTCACTGGAAGGACAGATCCTGAAGCTGAGGATCCAATACTTTGGCCATCTCATGGGAAGAGAAGACTCCCTGGAAAAGACCCTGATGTTGGGAAAGTGTGAAGGCAAGAGGAGAAGGGGATGTCAGAGGATGAGATGGATGGACAGTATCATCGATGCTACCAGCATGAATTTGACCCAACTCCGGGAGGCAGTGGAAGACAGGAGGGCCTGGCGTGCTCTGGTCCACGGGGTCATGAAGAGTTGGACACAACTTAATGACTAAACAGCAACAAAACTTAGAATCGAATTGATGTCATAAAATTGTTTTACCTGCGCCCACACACCTGATGTCCTATGGTGATGATTTATCTCAAGAACTTCTGACACTGCAAATTGTTAGTGATTTTGGTGGTTTTTTTCCATGTCAGGTTCTCAGTGAGGGATAGTCACATGATAGCTAAGAGTCTGAGCCATGACTCAAGGTTCCAGTTTCGAATCCTTCCTCTGTCATAGGTCCATTAGCCATGAGGTGGGCGACTTTGGGACTCTTGAGGATCAATAAGCCATCCTTGAGACTCATTGGGGGTACAATAAGCCCCCCAAATGAGGGGCAGAGATGGAAGAGGGGGCAAAATGGCAGAAGTGTCTGGAAGGCACTTCCAGTTTGGTTAAAAGAAAAACCTTTTTAGGATGTTTCAAGGAGGCGCTATAACTTTTTTTTAACAGGAGAACTGCCAGTGGAAAAATCAGGGGGATGAGCTTTTGGTAGTGTTAAGCAGGGTCAATATGTCTTCTGTCAAATTGCAAACCCTATTTCCACCCAGTGTTTGCTGGAAAGGGGGTAGGAGTTTTTAAGCATAAGCCGCTTTCTTTTCTGCCCTCCAGCAACCCCTTGTTTCGCTGATGTTGACGTTTTGTAGGTGAACAGCATTTCCGGGGAAAATGCAAGAGGTGGGCTCTCGCCTCCCTATGGCCTTCTCTGAAGCGTTGGGTAGGTTTCCATGGAAACCAGGATACAGGATCTGGGTGAGCCTCCAGTGAGTCCGATCCAGCACAGCTTGTCTTATGGAAGGGGGTGAAAAACGGGTAAATGCTGTTGTCCCTTCTCTCTTTGGGAACTGATCTCTGGTCATGGAAGGTTGTGGGTGTGTGACGGTTGGTGGACACCGAAGACCAAAAGATAAAAATAAAAATCCATGTGATATTTATGGCATCTCTATATCCTCTCCTCTTGCCTCTTCGCCCTCATTTTTACCTCAGAATATTCTTAGACCGGTCCTTTTGTCCTGTGGTAATTGGTATATTTCTTATTGTAGGCTTCCTGTGGGCCTATTTAGAAGTCTTGTTTTTAGCATCGGATCGGATCAGATAGAAAAGAGCCAGGTGGTGAATTAAAGTTTCCATTGCCACTGAATCACCCAGCAGCCTCTCTCTCTTCCGTTTATTTTTCTCTTTCTTCCTAACCTCCCTCTGCGTGAAATATTCAGAGTTAATTCTGTAACCAAACAAAACCAAGCCTCAAGGCTGTTTGTGTTCTAGGTGCACAAAGCCACTTGGCAGTAGAAATCGGCTGGATTTATTTGTTTGCTATCCTTGGATTTCCCCCCCCCCATCTAGAAAAGAATCTGCAATGGGGTGTTTGTGGCAGCTGGAGCATGCAACAAAGCTGGCCCTGGGTTCAACCGGGACACTTTGGATCCAAAGGGAAAGTGGCCTCCATAAATTCTGTTCGGTCTAAAATATACTGTATTTTTCTGTGTATAAGACGCCCCCCACTTTTTTAACCCAAAATTAAGAAATCTAAGTGGGGCTTAGCAAATGTAGGGGGAAAGGGATCAAAGCCATCCAGGATCGCTTTGATCCCTGCTTTCCCCTCCACTTGTTTTTTCTCTCCTCTGCTTATTTCTGTGTATAAGACGACCCTCAATTTTTAGTCTAAAGATTTTAGTCAAAAGTATAGTTTTATACATGGAAAAATACGGTAGCTGCCAAAAGATCATCTGGTGCTAAATAGAACAGAGTATAACCAAGGTCCCTTTTTATTCCCATTAGTTACCCGTTTCCAGGTTCCTACAAGACCCTGTTTCTTACACGTATAAAGCCATAAATGGCTACCATTTAGCACACTGTTTAATAATTGACTTAATAATTTATGTCTCCTTGCTGTTAATCATTTTGAGTTCTGCAGGGCTTAGTGGAGTGAAGGTTGGCTGGGACCGAGATGAAAGGGACTTTTTTAGAAACTAAAATAAATAAGTAAACAGTTTAAGCTGGGAGGCAAGAAGGTGATTTGCCTTAATGTTTTATTTTATTAGCTTTGGTGTTATTTTTAAAGCATTTGTTATGAGTATTTTTGTGCTGCCCTTCACTCATATTCCAAGGGCAGTTTAAAGAAAAAGGAGAAAAGAAGTTAAAATGCAAATGGGAAGCAAAAAATGAACCTGCCAGCTCATAAAAGCACTATAAAAGCAATTGGCCGGACCAGTCGTGTGTGGGAGCAGGGTGTGTGTGGCTGACATTCGGAAATGAAAAGAGGGTTGTCTGACAATGAAAGGCTGGTAATTTAGGTGCCAGGTAGACTTGGTTGTGAGTTCTGTCCAGCAGAAATTACATATGCCATCTCAGAGCAGCTGCTTTCACTTGGATTTCTGCACATGGAGGTGGTGGTGGTGAGGAGCCTTGTGGTTAAACTGCAGTACTGCAGCTAAAACTCTGCTCACCACCCAGGTTTGATCCCAGGTAGCTCTCTCAAGGTTCACTCAACCTTCCATCTTTCCAAGTTTGGTAAATTGAGTACCGATCTTGCTATAGGAGAGGGCAGCAATGTGTACCCTGCATAATTAAACTGTAAACTACCCAGAGATTGCTTTAAGCATTGTGGGGTGATATATAATCAACACACTTTGCTTTTTGCTTTTGGTGCTAGTTCATAACTCACAACTTAATATGCCGAATGAGAGAATTATGGTGTTGTTATTCCTAGTAACTGATCCAGTCACCGCCCTTTATCAATCTTTCACTGGTCCATCATTATTCTCTGATGATGACAGAGGGGGAGTTGTGCTTTCCAGCTATGTGAGATGCTTGGTGGTGTTATATAATACAGTGGTGCCTCGCAAGATGAATTTAATTCGTTCCGCGGTTAATGTTGTCTTGCGAAAAATTCATCTTGCGAAATGCATTTTCCCATAGGAATGCATTGAAATCTAATTAATGCGTTCCTGTGGGCAAAAAAGAGTCAGAACAAAGCCTGGGGTTTACAAAGGGTTTATTAAGTGCTCTTTAAAGCCATACATATTGTGCAGATGATTTAAAACATGTCAGCTAAAAAACTTTAACTTTTTAAACATCACAGAAAAACATTTAAAAATCAGCAAACATGAGGCAGAAACAAAAAAACAGAAAACGTTCATCTTGCGAAGCACGGCCATAGGAACGTTTGTGTTGTGAGTCATCAACCCCCCATTGCCAAAACCATTTGTCTTGCAAGTTTTTTTGTCCTGCGAGGCATTTGTCTTGCAAGGCACCACTGTAATAATTCTGTTCAACCCCTTTTCTCCCCCTGACTTATGGTGACCCTTTTCAGGGTTTTCTAGGTGGAAAGTACTCAGAAGTGGTTTACCCTTCCCTTCTTCTGCGGCCACTTCTGGGGCTGTGCAGCTTGCCCAAGGCCACCCAGGCTGGCTCTTTCTGGGGTGCACAGTGGTGGAATCGAACTCCCAACCTCTGGCTTCCCAGCCAGATACCTAACTCACTGAGCTATTCAGCCAACTGTGATGTTATATAGAAATATAAAAAGATTGTGTAAATACCAAGAAGCTCTGCACCTTTATGCTCCTAAGGTTCAGAGGGAAGGCTGGGGAATCTGCCCTGCTCAAATTAGGATTAGGATTTAGCGATCTCTTTCCTCAAGTGCTTTCTTATTTTCACTGAAGATCAGACCCTAATCTTTAATATGTCTATAATAATATTAGCCTAGCTCATTGGAAGGATTGTTGTTATGTACAGCATGATGTATATAAAATGGTTTGAACACTATATGAGTTCTGTATAAAAGCAATCAATTGTTGCAATCAGAAAAGGAAGCATTTATTAAACTGGGGAGCATGTTGTCCCTCCCCCTCAATACTATCTCTTTTAAGTCTGTTGATGTGCCAGAAATGACCAGCCGAAGCAAGGAAACTGCTGCTGGTTTTCTTTGCATTTGTTTGTTTATGGATTTACTTATAAGGCTGCTGGACAGAATACGACTGATCCAATTCCTGCCTAAGGAACATGTGAATTTTAGTTTGCTAGCAAGGAGACATGCATGGGGTTTGCATCTGTGAGTGCCAAACTAGTCAATCACGCTGTGAATCTTCACTTAGAGTTTGCCTGTCCTGTTCAAAGGCGGGAGGCTGCCTGCATTTCCTCCATGATGACAGCAGAAGAGAAGGTCACTCATAGAATCCGTGCTTTCTGGAGGCCATAACCGAAACGCGCAGAAAGCATTCACTCAAGGGATTCACTTCTCTTCTCTCAGGAATCGTACCCTCCGAGGCCACCCTAAGGATATATCTGCACTAGAAACTTAAAACGGGTCTCATAATATCTCCAGCTATCTGTCTCGTTCTGTCTCACTTATCTTGAAAGCCGTGCTAGGGTCATTCTCACTCAGTTCCAAGTTGACAGTACATAACACGAACACTAATGGAAACTGGTTGCAGCTGGATGGATAGCTCAAAGGGCTGGAGCAGCAGGTTGCGGAGAAAAAGCTTGGGGGTTTGATTCCCCACTTGTGCCTCCCTGGAGAAGAGCCAGCCTAGGTAGCCTTGGGCAAGCTGCACAGTCCCAGGGCGCCCCCTGTGGAAGGGACAGGCAAAGCACCTCTGGGAACTTGAGACATGGAAAATTATGGTGAGTGTTGTCATAGATGAGAACTGACTATGAATAGTTAATCTTCCGCTCTACTGCGAGCAGCTGTGATGTGTGTGCGATGGGAAGATAACCAGGCTAACGTGAAGGACCGCTTTCCCCTTGCGCTTGTACTTTGTCACCCGTGCAACTTCGTAACAGATTAACCGTCTGATTGAATTTATTTCTGTATTAATGTTTGTGAATTTATTGAATGTGAATGGACCTCCCTTTTGAACTCTTTTGTCAGCCACCTTGGATCCCAGTTCTGGGAGGGAGGGAGCAGGTAACCTGGAGTAAATGAACAAAGAGAAGGAGTGAACAAAAGGGGTGCAGGGCTGCTGAGGTGTCTCGGGCTGGAAAGAATTATGCTCCGTCCAGCTGCAGTTCAGAGTTGTAAGGCTTAAAAAGAGAAAATGCAATTTGGAAGCAGCTGTAAATGTTTTCCAATACCTACCCTGTTTCCCCGAAAATAAGACCTAACCTGAAAATAAGCCCTAGTATGATTTTTTCAGGGTGCTCGTCATATAAGCCCTATCCCCCAAAATAAGCCCCAGTTCAGTGAAACCCTGCCCTCCACCCTTGTGCAGCAACCAGAAGATGACATGACTGCATCTGAATAAATGTAGATGGTTGTACATTAAAAAAAATTAAAACATCCCCTGAAAATAAGCCCTAATGCATTTTTGGAGCAAAAATTAATACTGTATAAGACCCTGTCTTATTTTTAGGAAAACACGGTATTTGAGTGTCTGTTCCCTTGGGGGGCCTTTTTCTGCATGAGGTGGTACAAAACCTACACATGACCTGAAGCATTGGTGGCTGGTCGTTTTTGGTCACTTCCTGTGTTCTCAGTGGAACTTTCTGAAAATGCCACGATTTATGGGAATTCCATATACTGACATGTGTGTTTACTTGGAACTTGACTGGTGCTCTGTCCGTGTGCCAGCGGGTGTGTCTTGTCTCATGGAGAGAGGAGAAGCTGAGTTGGCCTTTCTCCAAACCCAGCTCTAGGCCTTGAAAATCCCTCCTGAACAGTTGAAGCCTTTTTAATGAGGAGGATGTGCTGAGGGCCGGGAGGGAGGGGGTGGGAAAACAAACTGGAGGTGAACGGCAGGCAGGTTCCCACACACACGGGAAGTAAGCAAGAAACTGAAGGACGACTCTGTTTGCTTTCCAACCTTGAGAAATGAACGGTGGTGCTGTTTGGGTTTATATAAAGACTGTGTAAATACCAAGAAAAGCTGTACCTTTATGTTCCTACAAGCTTCCTTTCAGCAACCCACCATGTCTACAGAACAGGCAGGAAAACCAGAAAGGAAGTTTCAGGTTTTCAATCGTATTTCATGGAAGCACACCTTAAATATCTCACATACTATTTGGGTAGCCATAAGTCAGATGTGACTCCACCACATATAACACATAAGGCAGGTACTCTTTGGGAATCTTTGATTTCCGTCAAGAACAGGCTGGGTGGAGCATCTGCCTTACAAAGTTGTGCTCCGGGCTTTGACTCTTGAAAAACCAAGCTAGGTTTTGGGTCTGTAGAGTTGGATCTGCTCGTTGATTAGGTCACGAAAGGCCAACTGGTGCCCCCACGACTCCTTTGGTGGCCCTTACCATCAGTTGAAACGGCACAGTGGAAATGTCAGTGCTTTTTTTGCACTTCAAATTGCCAAGCCCCTGAAGAGGCCCACTCCACCATATCACAGATTCAAACTTGAAGGAGCCTTGATCGCCAGGAAGTCTTCCTTTAGATCCATTCCCGTCGATCACTCATGCGGGGAAACGAAACAAACCGGAGTAATCCTACCTGCAACAAAAAAAAGTAGAAGACCCCGCCAGGGATTCAAAAAGGTTCAGGGAGGACTTCTTTAGGGATGGCTTGGTTTGCTCCATCAATTACGTCATTTGACTGAACAATGAAACAAATGCCCATTTGATCAAACCCTGAAACTCCAAAAGATGTTTCTTGTCAACGCAGACAACACTTAGAGCAGTGGTACCCAACCTTGTGTCCCAAGATGTTCTTGGAAAACAACTCCCAAAAATCCTGGCCAGCACAGCTGGTGGTGAAGGCTTTTGGGAGCTTTCTCAAAAAGAACATCTGGGGACCCAAGGTTGGGAACCATTGACTTAGAGGCTGGTTGGGTTAATGGTCTCCTGTTTGGTACACAAAGCAGCTTCTTTTGTTGTTGTTGCTTCTGGATTGTGAAGACTGCAGGTGTGCTTCTGTTTGTCTGGATCAGTGTTTCCCAACCTGAGGGTCATAACCCCCAAGAGGATTGCAAAGTGTTTCCTGGGTGTGTGTGTCATGGGTTGTAGCTACAGTGGGGTCTTGACTTGAGAACTTAATCCATACTGGAAGGAGGTTCTCAAGTCAAAAAGTCTGTAAGTCAAGTCTCCATTGACCTACTGTGCATTGAAAACTGATTAATCCTGTAACAGGCCGTTTTTGTTCCATTTTGGTTTTTTTCTGGTCTGTAAGTCAAATCTCAGTCTGCAAGTCAAACCTAAATTTTGCGGCCAGAGAAGTCTGTAACTCAAAAAGTCTGTAAGTCAAGCCATCTGTAAGTCAAGGGTCCACTGTATTTATGTTGTAGCTCTTCTAAATAATGTATTCCTTGCAGGCTACTTGGCTGTTCTAAAAGGGGGTCACGACACAAGAAAGTTTGGGAACCACTGCTTTAGGTCTTCACACTACCGGTCTCTTAAATCCTTTGTAGGGGAGACTGCAGTCCTGTGCATACTTACTTGAGAGTAAATCCTATTGAGTTCCGCAGACCTCCTGCAGAGAGAGAGAGAGAGAGAGAGAGAGAGAGAGGATTGCAGTATAAACCCTTGTGGTTTGACTTAGCCTTCTCTCTTTTTCTTCCTCCTTGTTTTCTCCATGAATCTGTTCGGTGCAGAATTCGAAATGCTGGATTTGTTGGGGGGGGGAGGCGAGGAGGGGAAGGACATTTCCATCCCAAGCAGCACAGAACCTGCTCCTGCAGTTGTTCCTTGCACTGCCAGAAGGGCAGTCCTCGCCTCCCTCCTTTCTCCCACTCCAAAAACGCTCCGTTTGGCTTTGGCTGCAGAACTGCATGTTTTCCTGCTGACGCCAGCTAGCCGTCTTTCCAGTGACTCTTTTCTGTGCTGCTGAAAGGACAGACACCTCACCGCTGCCGACTCGTCCTTGGGATTCATGCTTGAAATATTAACCTGGCACTCATGGAAGTCCGGATGGGCTTCCCTGTGACTCTTCCCTGAGCCATCTTTGAGGTCTTTCAGGGGGAAAGAAAGCAGGGGGCAAGAAACCGCTCTCTAGCTTCTGCCCTCCCTACTTCGACCAGCTTTGCGAAACTTCCTCTCTCCTTCCCCTCAGCAGCTTTTCTTCTAGAAAAGGGCCGTTCCAGCAAGAAAAAAATGTTCCCCGCTAGCCGGTGCCCTGGCATGTGTGCTTAATAAACAAAACCACTTGGAGATGGGGCAGTCCTTTTCCCGAAAATATCAAAGGCTCTTCAGCCACGTATTCAGGCTTCTTAGCAAAATGTTTCAATATTTGGTCAGTTATTTTAAAAATGTTCTCTCCAGTCCAGGCAATCGCTCTCCAGCTCAGACTCTGCTGCCAGCGTTTGTTTAACTGTCTAGGTTGGCGCACAGAGGCCCGGCGCCATGGTTCTTGATAACCATGGGGCATTTTTGTCTTCAGTCCAGCTAAGAATAGCTTCTGACCTGGTGGTTTTCCCACCGTCTCTGTGCCCTTACAAGGATGGCAAGTTGGCTGCCTGAACCCTCCCTACCTCCCCGTATCAACCTGTTGCATCAGGCTGCCCGTACACAGAGGTGAGCTGCCAAGAGGTCACCCATAGCTACACCTGCCATCAGACTTAGGTCAGGTGGCATCTAGGGAGAAGGATTTTCAGTTATGCTACATGTTTTCGTGCTGTCAGGGCAGGGCTTTGGGGGGCACAAGTCCAGGACTTTGTTCAACAGAAGAACCAGGAGGGTCCCCCAAATTCACAAAAAGCTTAGCACATGCTGAATATGATTAGTAATACACCAAACTCCTTCCTTCCATTCCATTCCATTCTATTCCATTCCCCTCCCTCCCTTCCTTCCTTCCTTCCTTCCTTCCTTCCTTCCTTCCTTCCTTCCTTCCTTCCTTCCTTCCTTCCTTCCTTCCTTCCTTCCTTCCTTCCTCCCTCCCTCCCTCCCTCCCTCCCTCCCTCCCTCCCTTCCTTCCTTCCTTCCTTCCTTCCTTCCTTCCTTCCTTCCTTCCTTCCTTCCTTCCTTCCTTCATTTTAGGGAAGGAGGATCTTTCTACTCTCCCATATTTTAGAAACGGTTTGATGTGAGGTTTGTACTGCTTTGAAGTGCTGCTTTATTCCTTCGTGTTGGATTTCTTCCCCTTCCCTCGTGTTTTAAAAATCATTTCTAAACCTTTGAGCGACTTGGGACGCTTCAAAAGGAAGGTTGTTGCTACATTGAGGGGTAATAAAGAATAAAGCCAAGCACGGGGCCTTCCCGGTGGTGGCTCCTGCATTCTGTAGCTCTCTCGCCAAAGAAACTAGCTAGGCAAACTTTCAAAAGGCTGGCAAAGAGTTTTTCAGAAAAAGGGTCCTTTGGCGGAATGTCCTTCATTCTTCGCTTGAATGAATGCTGGAATATGTAGCACTGTGACAGGTTTATATTTATTTTAACTGCAGTTTCCTGGTTTCTAATTGTTATTCTGAGTAACTCTTGAAAATCTATTTTTAGTAGCCAAGGAACAATAATGCAGTAATGTGGCAAATTCTGTACCATAAAACAAACACACACAAATTCCTGTCTCTTGGCATGTCTGTTCCCTTTCTGCCCATCAGTTTCAACAGATCATTCTCATATTGATATAGTGCCTGTTTTAAAGACTATTGAATCACCTAACTAGCTAGCATGGTCTTTACTGCGCTCATAATAAGTAAGAAGGAACTTCCTGCTGGATTTCTTATTCAACTTTATTTGGCATTTCCATACAAGATGATTCTACAATCTCAGTGATTCCAACCTAGACAACTGGTGTTTTCTCACAGGTCTGCCATAAGCCGCAACATATACTGCTGATAGTTACATTTTCCAATACCTTTCTGAAGAATGTGGAACACTGAAGTCTCTTGACTTTCCATAGCAATTCTTGGGTTGAGAAAGACATTTAGCTGTTTTCTTTTTATAAGAGTCCAGCCTAGTAAAAGTTTATAATTAGAGAATTCCACGTTGTACTGAAACCTGGCATTGAATAAGGCTTGTTCCAAAAAACACTTCTGGGGTTCCACATTATCTCCATCCTAGAAGTATAATTTAGAGTTGTTCATATTGTCAAACTAGTCATAAGCAGAAATCCGTCCAGTTCGAGATTACCTGTAGATAATTCTACCTTCTTTTTTTGTCTTTCTTAAAATGTCAGAATAGATTTAACCTGTTGAGAAACCCACTGCTAGGACTATGTAACTTTCCTTGATTGCTTTTCTCTTTAAATATCCTGACCCTAATAATATATGGTGAATTATTAAATAGTAAAGGTATGCTGTTAATCTACAAGAGGCATAACCTTTGCACATGAATCGCCTCCAGTTAAGAAATCTGCGTAAGCATAGAATCAGTAGGCAACGAATCATGCCTATGGAACTTTCTTAACCTGAGTCAAAAGTTACACCTTTTATGGAATAGCGCAACAGGATTTCAGCCACTGAGTCTTTGTGCAGAGGAAATTAAATGCTCACCCTCTAACCTTCTGGATGACAGTTGTAAGGAAATTATTTTTTCATTATTTTAAAGAGTGGCGTTTCAAATGCTCAAAAGTTTGAATGATTCCAGTCTTAACTGTATCTCCAGGCCTTCCTCGGCCCTCTCTCCTTATTTGGGCAACATGTCTGTAGAAGTCCCCTGTTGCCCGCAGCAAAACTGCTGCCAGCTTGCACTGAGTCAATCTCTCATTCCTGTTTACTTTTCACTGTGGGCCTAAAGCATTCGATTTAATTGACGTGGATTTAGAATATTGACCCATTAACCAGTCTTGCTTTCACTGGATCCTATGCATTTGCGACAGTGTTCAAATTAACTCTTCCATCAAATGTTACACTTTTCCCCCCTTTGTTCTCGAATTTGTGACTGCTGGTTGAAAAGGAATGGCATGTTTTTTTGATCCACAGTTCCTGCTGTCAAGTGATCATCCTTTGGATTTATTTTTTTCTTACTTCGTCCAGCCTCCCTGCTTTATACGATATTCCCCCAACCCAGGTGGCTTTAAAAATTAAAGGACTGTGGCCAAGTTGAGATGCAAGCATAGGCTGTGTTTGGTGTTTCACACATAAGCCTCAGTGTCTGGCAGAGACCCGATTTTTCTTCTCTGGTTCAGAACAACAAAAAAAGAGGATCTGACACTGTCATGTCCTGTTTTAAAAGAATTGAATGTTTCATTAGGGCATTAATATGATTAGTTTAAGTTAGGGATGGAGAACCTCAGGCTCTGGAGACTGAATCTTGGCATCCTTAGATGGCCACATCAGAGTTGGAAAAAAGGGTTAATCAAGTCTATTATTTCTCATCTTGGTATATTGCTATTAATAAGTATATATCTCTGGAGACAGGAACCCAGTTCAAGAAGCACAAATGTTGATGATGCTGTCTGTTAGACTGAGTACTTGGGGAAAATATAACAATTAACCTAAATAATCTGTTCAGAAGCCTCCTAAAATTGTCACCCCTGATCCAACAACTTTCACACTCTATTTGCAAAACTTTTTTAAAGGGTTATGTTAATACATTGTCTCACAATATAGAGACAATGTATAATGTGTTCCTAATAACAGCTTTGATCTGTAACATACTTTGAGTTACAAATGTCAAAAAGCACTTTCACAATAAACATTTCTTAAAAACCCATTTTAAATTAAACCAAATCGCTTTTTTTTAAAAAAAAAAAATCATTTTTCCCATCCACTCTGTTTTCCACCAAAAAGCAATCTCACCAACCCTCCGTCATTAGAAAAGGCAGCAAATGCATGCAATAAACAAATAGTAACAAATGGCAAATTTAATAGACTGTTGTCTGTCCAGAAATGCAGAAAAGAAGAAGGATAATGTATTTAGATTCTACTCAGTAAGAAGCCCCCAGTGACTCCAGCTGATATTTTGAAAAAGACACATGGCAAACTGTCTTGTAAGTCTGTCAGCTTTGTTTCTATGGATAGTGGCTATGATGTTCTGAAGAAAAAGTGGCTGTTGATCCATAGAAATCTTTCCCACTTACGGAATATTCTCAAATGATTGCTCCATAATTTCTCTGTGAGTGTTCGGACTTGTTGAAGGATGCACACTAATCACTTAATAACGGAAATGTTGAACGATACCAAGTACAAATAAGACAATTGCTGATGAAACACTGCCGACAATTAACAGGAAGTAATGTTGTTCCATTGTGGAGGGATGACTATCAAAAATCAGAAAAACTGGACTAAGGCTGAGCTATTTTTCCGCATTCAATACCTTACGTATTACTTGTGCACCGATTTTTAGTTGACTATAGTTAGTGCCATAGATTAGGAAGTCACTGTTGCCAAAGACTTATTAGAATCAGTATTGTGGTGAAAATCTGAGAATCCAGTTTAGGGATTTATAGACTTTTCTCTCCCCCCCCCCCCCCGCCCCAGTCTCTGCCGTGTCCAGTATGATGATTCTATCATTCTTGGAGAATGTCTGTTAAACCAGTTTTAAGTCTGCAATGTGAAGTTGTCCTTTTGTGCTTGGAAGCATTCAAGGTGTGTCATGTTGTTCATGCGTAGTGTTGTCGTGCACGGTGAATAAACCATCTTGATGGTGAAGAAAATCATCAACACATTGGGGGCAGTGAAAAATTTAATTCCTCTTACATAAATCCTTTTCTCTCTCTTATTTTTTTAAATCCACAGTGTTTGAACCTCTGCGCTTGGGAGATCCAGTTTCTGAGGAACACCAAGGGAGAGACCCGTCTCCCATCTGTGAACAGGCATCCAAGCTCCAAGGCCTGATGGAGTCTGAGAGCTCAGTTGTCAACCAGTAGCAGGAGAACTGGGATGTTTATGTGGAAGTGTCTCATTCTTTGGGCTGTGCTGGTCACAGCCACGCTGTCTACCGCGAGACCAGCACAAACCCTGCCAGAGCAAGGTAGGGAGACCTCTGCTACTTTTTAATCCTATTGTGGGCTTCCATCTTCGTCTGAATTGTAGTCCCATGTCCTTGATGAATTGAAAGAAGGATACTGGAATAAATGTGTCTTCTTTTATACTGTGCTTATGTACAGGTGTGTTACGGCTAGGTGTACGCTCAGGAAACAATAGAGGAAAATTCAAAGGACATACCTAACTCAATTTAAAAGCTTTGGGTTGCAAGACATGGGAGTTGAAAGATGGCTCTGTGTGTGTTCCTCTTCTTTGATTGCCCGGTGTGTGTAAAATGGGATTTGGGCCTGCCGCTTCGGACTCAGTATCAAATTCTGAAAGAAATTATATATGATAACACCATCATCACTTTCATTTGCAGACGGTTGTCCGATGTACAAATGTGAATCGAATTTTTGCAAGGCGAGCTTGGGTGTAGTAGGCAGAACATGAAGACTTTTTCAATGTATTTTGAGCCAAAGAAGATGGGTTGTGAATACATGGTTTTGATCCGCCTTGCCTAAGCATGCCCTTGAAATGGTCCCATCTTATCTTGACTGGCTTCATTGCTTTTCAGAAGCCAGTTCAAGCAAGATGACCTACTGCGGGCTGGTGATATTTGGACATTGTAGTCATATGGTTGGGGTAGTAAATGCAGGTGGTTTTAGTCTCCTTGGTCAGAATGGTACCACATCAACTTAAAGCTTGACGTGGCATGCCTGTGGCCATGATGAGCAGCTAGAGCAAGAGCTTGAAATGAAGCAGATGGATGTTCCTCTCTTGTTGACCAGACAAGGACAAGCTTCAAGGAGACAACGACTAAAGAAGGAGCTCCTTTCAAAAACTGGAAGGAAGGCAGGTCCTGCTAAGTGTTTGGCAGCTGAAACACTGAGCTTGTTGTTGGTAGCTGTCTGACCCTGCGAGAAATGTGTTCCAACATGTCAAGCATGGTGGAGCTCTGCTGTCGAAACCATTAAAATAAGTGGAGAGCCTTTGGCTTTACAGATGTTTTGCCCCACGGCTCCCACCAAAGCACAGCCAACGGTAAAGAGTCCAGGGCACTCCGGGCTGTAGGTGCAAAGTGGCCAAGCTGGTATATTTTTACAGGCAAAGATTTCATCATAAGAATGCCTCTCGCCACTACTATTTTGTCTCAGGAATGAGATTGGGTGCCGACCTGCTTGGCCTAAAACTTGACAATGAAATATCTGGATTCTTGAGGTCCTAATTTAAGAATTCAAGGATGTTTAGAGTGCGGACTTCAAAAATGCAGATCAGCTCGGCCCATATAAATACAGGTAATCTCTTATGTGCCCTGAGTAGATCCAGAAGTGGGTTTATCACATACCTTGGTTATCTGGATTCTAATATGAAGATAGCTAAGTGTTCAAATTACTGCCTTGAGTAAATTACGGTTTGCCTCTGTCTGGTTTCGGTCTGTCGGTGAGTGCTATGCACGTCGGAGATTAACATTAAAAAGAAAAGAGAACCAAGATATGATTTGAAAAGGCCAAGTCATTCTTGCTTGGCCATGGAAACTCACTAAGGTCAGACGGCACGCATAATGTCACTCCTTAAATGTTTCATGTTCCTTGATAATCTTATTTGATTGCCATAAGACAAATGTGCACAAAGTAGTATGGGATTGTTCAAGGAGCTAAGCATTAGGGTCAGGCCCTCTCTCCCCACTTTCCCCCTTTCCTAATGGCACAGGATCACCAATGAGGTTTAGGGTTTTGATCCTCTCTTTCGATCTAACTTGGTGTTCTTGACTACTACGCAAATCAATGAACTTAACAAATTATTGTAAACGTATTAGACCTCTTGAGCCAGGTTGCCAAGTAGACGAGGGAGGTTTTGTCTTTGATTCCTCGTTCCGTCGAGCAAACCTGCTACTTAGGAATTCTACTTTCCTTGTATTAAAAAACAGCAACAATGTTTTTATTGATAACTCTCCCAAGTCAAAAGCTTTGGCTTAAGTCAAATGGCTTAGTCCCAACTAGAATGCCAAGTTCCAATGGGTCTGCTCTGGTTTGACGTAGCCGTTGGATTTTACAGAATTATTGCCTTTTACAGAAGCTGAACTTTGGAGGTAGTAAATCGATCCTCATTTTTTGTTAAAAAAAACACCATTTGCTTGCCTCACAAAGCCACCCTTTGTATGGGAAGAAACGCAGAGGAAACTTTGATTTGGCTCTGATCGTTGTCATCCTGCCATGTCAGGACATCGCTGGTGTTATTTCTGCCTCCCTAAGGTCTGTGGTGCCCCATCAGAGTCATCAGAGCAGGTCAAGTTGAGCTGTCTGGTAGCCAAAATGAGGCAGTCCTGGCAGCCTGGGAGGGAAAATCACATAATATTACACAGAAATGCATTAAAAAAACACCTTAGTGGAATGTAACATATTGCATTGAGCTATATGACTTCAGTTACAGGTTGGCTTGACCTTGTATTGTATAAAACGAACTCTGTTGGTGTGAAGGTATGGGAAGATGATACCGTTTTATTGTCCTTCTTTTGTTTCAGTAACGTTAATCCATTCTGTCATAATGTTCATGGAATTTATTTCTCCACTCTGGCCCTACCAGGACAATGGCAGGTTTCCATGTTCAGCTTAGGTCTCTGGCTGCAGAGCCAGAAGTTGGGAGTTCGATTCCCCCACTGGGCCTCCTTGACAGGGGCTGAGTTTGATCATCCATAGAGTCCCTTCCAGTTCTGCAGTTGGATGATGATGATGATGATGATGATTTATTTATTTATTTTATTTATATCCCACCTATCTAATCAATTAAGATTACTCTAGGTGGCTAGAGGAGGAGGAGGAGGAGGAGGAGGATGATGATGATGATGATGATGATGATGATGATGATGATGATGATGATGATGATGATGATGAAGAACATATTGTGCTGGCTGTCATTCTATTTGAAGACTATCCTCGTTAAAGCTCATGGTAAACGGGAAGGAGCCTTGCAAGACTAACATAAAAGCTGAGGACTAGCAAAGTTTTCAGGTTTTCTTTTAAAAAAAGGTGATTTTTTTTCTCAAGCTCTGGGAAGCCAGACTGATCTCTGCTCCCTTCTGTCTGTTTCAGCATTTGCCGAGGGCAAGCAGAGAAGGAGAAGCACCAGCTGGGCCGATGGCCAGGGCGCATCAGTTACTGATTTGCGTTTTGCTGTGATTAATTGCTAGGATGTGGTCAGGGGAGCTGGTGGTGTGGGGAGGGGGGAGCAGTTACTGAACAACCCGGAGGTCAGAGATCATGCATTACAGCTGGGGCCATGTTTTTACAACCCCTTTGCTCAAGAGAGAGAGGAGCAGAGGTATTGCTTTTATACTCTCGCGATGCTCAAGGGTGAACTCTTAGGAACAAAAAAAGGGTCCGTGGTGTGTCGCCTAGGCCAGCGGTGAGGGTGATGATAGAAGGGAGTCTGCCTTTAGAAACCAGACCCTGGGGAGGTTCTACAGCTAAGCTGTGCCCAAGCTTCACAGTGTGTATGGGGCGGGGCAAGGGGGCAAAAGTGTTCTTCAAAAACAGTAGCAAAAACACAGAATAAACAAGCTGGTAAGGGAGCATGTAAAGGAACATTTTCAAATGAATCTCAAGGAAAACACTCTAAAACACATGCATTTCCCATTTCTGGGGCAGATCCTCAGCTTGTGGAGTCCACTTCAGAAGACATTTTAAAGGCAGGGTGTCCTCTGAAGTGGGTGTCCTCATTTTGCTAACAAAAAGGCACTCCCTTTCTCCACTCCCCTCCTTTAAGATAATGAGAAAGGCTGCTTATTTTGCCCAAAACACAGAAGGATCAACCTAGGTCTTAGCCAGGCTTTTGTTTACTGAGAGTGTAGAGACTGTAAAATGATAGCTTGACACCTTTGCTTTCCTGCTGAATCGTTGATCACCATCTTGCCTGGAAAGGAACATGCCTTCAAGAACAATGGCCTTTCGGGTTGTTACTGTCATTGTTTTTGGAGGGGGCAGTTTTTCCCTCTTCCCTGTTCCCAAATTTTGTACCATCTGAGGCTGGAGAGGAATCCTGGAGAATTCCAAAGCTCACGCGTGTTTTCTAAGGTTTTAGAGCCTTGATTATGCCTCTGTCGATCCTTCACACTGCTACGTTTGTTCTATACAGCTGGAGTACATGAGCCCTACTTGCCTGCCCTAAATAAAAGTTACTTTTCAGAGTGTAAATCTGCAAAGGAAAGGTGGGTAAACCAGCCTGCAGGCCTTCCTGTCGAGAAAGTGCAGGGTGGCTGGATGTTCTTGATAGCTCATTGGTTTAGGTATCTGGCAGGAGAGCCAGAGGCCAGGAGTTTGATTCCCCTACTGCAGTGGTCCCCAACCTTGGGCCTCCAGATGTTCTTGGACTACAACTCCCAGAAGCCTTCACCACCGCCTCTACTGGCCAGGATTTCTGGGAGATGAAGTCCAAGAGCATCTGGAGGCCCAAGGTTGGGGACCACTTCCCTACGGTGCCTCCTTGACAGGGGCTGGACTCTGTCAAGTCGAGATACATGGCTCTCCGTCCCCTCCTTATCTTCACAACAACCCTGTGAGGTACCTAGATTAGGGTTATTTGAGAGAGTAACCAGCCCAAAGTCGTCCAGTGACTTTTAAGGCTCAAGTGTGGATTTGAGCTTGGATTTCTCACAGGTCTTGCACCTCATCACCCTCACCACATTGGCTTCCAGACAGGATAAACCTGAAGGAATGCTATTTGTCCTCACAAGCAGGGCAAAAAGCAACCCTGTGTTTGTGTCTCCTAACTGCTAACCTAGCTGCTGAAGTAGATCGAATACTGCTGTGGGGCTGATACAAGGCATGGAGGAAGGTTTACTCGGAGGGGAATCTATGGAGCCACCTCCGTAGTGGCATCTTTGCCCTGCTTTGGATTTATTCCAGACATGGAGCATCCTGGAGCACCTTTCATTCCGGCCTTCTCGCCCTAGACGATACAGATTCGAGAAAATACTAGCGGATCTCCCCAACATGCCTCTTTGAGTGTGTGAGAACCTTTCCACTTCTAAGGACAGGGCTGTTTATCTAAAGGCATGTGTTTCTGATATCAGTGTAGTCCTCTTCTTCTTGTGTTACCCCCCCCTTTAAAAAAACAACAAGAATACTCCTTTTCTTTTTCCTCCCTCTCTCTTCTTTTTTTAAAATCTTGGCACGGTTTCAGCAGGCTGCTGTTGGACCTCTGCCAGCTGGTTTCTGTGGCATAAGCATATGCCAGGTGGGGAGCTAGGACAGGGGTGTGTGTGTGTGTTATGTTTACTGTCATTGCATAGTAAATATTTCTCCTGGACTGGAAATTTGAGATGGTGCACAGGCTGGCTGGCTTTTGGTTGCTGATAAGCTTCTTCTCTACTTGGTTTTATCCCTAGATAACTGTATAGACGGAAGGACAATTTAGAGGGTTTTGCAGTTCTGAACCAATATGCAAACAAACCACACTTCTTCATATTTTGGAAGTTTAGACTGCACTTTTCCCATTAAAATGCATGCAAAATGTGTGTGTTACGGAATAGGGTGTAAAAAATAGATATGGGGGAATAACATATATGAAAAGGGGCATTTGCTTGGAAAATGCATGTATTAGCAAGCAATGTACTAAGGAGATGGACATGGAAATCATCATCATGTGCTGTCAAATCAATTCTGACTTACGGTGACCCTTTTCAGGATTTCTCAGGTAGACAATACTCAGAAGTGCTTTACCCTTCCTTTCCACTGGGGGCGCCCTGGGACTGTGCAGCTTGCCCAAGGCTACCCAGGCTGGCTCTTCTCCCAGGTGGAGTGGGGAAGAATTGAACTCCCAACCTCTGGTTCCACAGCCAGATACTGGAACCACTGAGCTATCGAGCCAGTTGGGCATGGAGAAAGATATATATTTTTGTTATTTTGAAAAATCTGACTTTTCTTGCAACTTGTTGAGAATGAGAATATTTTCACTTTTAAGGACAGTGGGAAACTGATCTGACAATGGAATGGGATGGATGTAAGATTGGAAAAACTGGAATGGAAGTGTCCGAAATTGACTTTTTTTCCTCCCTCCTAGATAACTCTGTTCCCCTATGTCTCCTACACTTGTTACAAACAATTAAAGCTTTTCAGCTATTTCCAAGCTTAAAGGATGCCCATAGATAGTAGCTGCCTTGCTTTGTGCCAAGCCAGAAAATCTTTGGGAAAGGGTTCAGTAGTAAAGAAGATGGCCTTTGTTTCTTCTTTCGAAGTTAAGATGCTGACTGTACGGGTTATGATGATCCTGTGCTGCCTCTGAGCTCAGAGACAGTATTCTGCTGGATATCAGTTGCTGGGAAGCTATCCTGGGAGATGTCTGCTGCCACATCTTCCTGCTTTCCGAGTGGAGCTGGTTACCCAGAGTAAGAGACAGACGACTAGATTAGTCGGATCTGGAAGCAGGGCTCTCGAGCCCTTGTAGGAAGCTGAAGTGCCACAGATGGAAGGAACTGCTCCAGCTTGAACCAGCTCCTAATATTTATACTAATCTGGACAGAGCTAGCCAGTGCTGGCCAGCCTGTGAGGCTACAGCGACTCGTCCAGCCGTGGTGGTGGCAGAGTCCCACTTTAGAGCCAGCGATTTGGGCTCAGCCCTTTCCCTGGGAAGCTGCCCTGCCTCTTTGCCATGACAGATGTCAGCTATCCAGAGGACCTGGAGACGTTTTCATTCCTGGAGATCGGGCGGTGCTGGCAAGACATGAGGGCCTTTCCAGTGTAGGCAGTGACCGATCTCATATCATGGCTGAATCTGGAAACTTCATACTTGTGAATCTGGTTGCAGGGGTCATCTCAGTCCTGCTGTGTAAGCTGTGATACTTTAAATAGTATAGATTTGCATATGGATTCTGTGTGTATGTTTATAGTCTGTCTGTCTGTCTGTCTGTCTAAGATTTCTTAATTTTGGATTAGCAAAATCGGGGGGGGGCGTCTTATACACAGAAAAATATGGTATATATCTGAGAGCTCCCAATGTGGCCCAGTGGACAGAGTGACTGACTAGGACTGTGGAGAACAGGGTTCAAATCCCCGCTTAGCCATACAGACAGACTGAGGTAGTGAAACTGGTAAAACCGCTTACTTTGAAAACCCTGTTAGTGTTGCTATAAGTCGATTCTGACTTCGCTGCATGTAACAACATCTCTCTCTCTCTCTCTCTCTCTCTCTCTCTGCATACATATTTTATGTAAAATTTGTATATAAAATCTGCTATAATAAAACAAGAAAGAGGTAATTGATATAATGCGTCAGCCATGTAGCTGAAAAAAGTCATAAAGAACTACAAGTACGTACACACACACACACACACACACAGAGAGAGAGAGAGAGAGAGAGAGAGAGAGAGATTCTCAGCACCTACAGACCATTCAAGTTATGGATGGTACTTTCCACCTTACATGTCTCTTTGGCTCAGTTCAGTCCCTTTGTGAAACACAAAACTGCCAAAGATCTGGAAATATCCTTACCATGAATGCAGGCAGAAGTCTATAAAAACTGATGTTGTTCAGGAGTGCAATATTTGTGGCTGTTCTCAACCACTCCTCTACTAGGCTTCTTTCCCTCTCTCTTTCCAAAACTTATGACTAGTACAAATTTTAGATACTGCTTTTCAGTCCAAAGGGCTTCAGAATAGTGAACAACACTTCAACATATATTAAATGCAAAATCCGGTAGGAGCACAAAAGACCAATCAAAACAACAGCATGAGAGAGAGCACATAATTAGGGGAAAGAATAAAAGGAGGCCTTCTGAAACTGAAGTAGCCCGTGATTCTACGCATGAGGCTTCTGACATAACACAGTTTTCCCTTGCCTGCACGTTGCAGTGCAAGGCCATCCTTGTGACAGACTGCCTTTCAGGAAAGTTTGCTGTTTCTGGATTATGTACAAGGACCACACTTTTATTTATTTTTTATTTTTTGCCAGCTATGAAAATTACCTCGAACAGCTGGCGCCCAGGGCACCATCGGCAACCGAGAATGGACACGGCTATTTTTAAGTTTCTCGAGGAGAGAGCCATGAGACTCTTCTAAGAAACAGTTCCCCCCGAAAAAACATTTGAAACCCCCCCTTTTTTTTTGGTATACTCAATCGGTTTTAGTGGAAGGTTGGAAAACTACCTCCAGCAAAGGGTTTGGCCATTAGCTGTTGTAGCCCCCCAACAAAGGAGCTTTTCACATCGGTATGCCTGCCGTTACCATTGGCGTTTCTGGACTGTTTTCAAAAATGTCCCCTTGTTAGGTCAACAAAAAAAAACTTGCATAGGAAGGGATAAATTAGTGCTAACTTTTACGACTGCACCACTCTTTCGATTGCAGGAACCGTGTTCGGGAAAATCCCAAGCTCCTGTGTTTCTGCACCAGAATTGCGGTTATAACTTACTCCCAGGTCTAGGTAGATCTCAAGGGATCGCGTGTGATGTGACGGTCACACATTTGCCCAAAATTTTTGGAAACTCTTGAGCGACAACGGGACTCCCATTGTGGCACTTTCTCGTGCATTAAACGGCTTCCCTTCATTCATGTTTGGCCGAGGCCAGAGTTTATCAACCAGATTCGTCTGGAACATATCCATGTTATGATTTTGAGAAGGGGGTTGTTTTGCAAGGTTGGGGGAAAAAGAGAAGAGGGGGCAGCCCCTCCATTCACCCGGCTGGACCAGCTCACCCACCGGAACATGGTTTTGCCTTGACGAGAAACAGAAGTGATGCTTTTTTTTGGGGGGGGGGGAATGCATATGTGTGAAGTGGGACATTTTGGGGAAGGAGGTGTGGGATTCAGCTGGATCAGGCACTCAGCAAGCCCTCCCCCCCCAAAAAAAAGAGATCATGGCTAGCCTTGAGGAAAGGCCAGAGGAGGAGGAGGAGGAGGTGGAGAGGGGGAGACTTCCCACCCACCCCCCTAAAAAAGGAGGCCAATCCCCAGAGGCCCAGTAAGCGCTTCCTGTTGGGATTAGCAGAGCTGTTGGGCATGTGTGTGCTTTTTTTCTTCAGGAAATACCTTTAGTAAGCCTTGGTAGGGTTTCCATGGCGACCGGCAAGGGGACCTGCTGATCTCAGCCATTCAGCCCTTTATTGTTGGCTGCATTATTGCAATCCGGCCCTGGCAAATAACAGCAGTTTGCACTGTTTTGTGAGGGCCTTGAATGCAGAAAGGGTGTGTGTGTGTGTGTGTGTGTGTGTGTGTTTTAACATTCAGATGGGCCTACCCTGGCAGAGGGCTATTTGCATGCAAAACCCCTTTCCCCATAAATGCTGGTATTGAAGCTCTGGCTGAATACCAAAAGACTAAAGGTTAATCTGTGCTGCTCCTTCTCTTCCCCCCCCCCACCACAAATTTTCCTGTCAATAACTGCTCTGCTGTGTCTCACTTCTTCTCTACCCCCCTCCCCCAATATATTGAGATGAGTTTTGGGCTAGTGGGTGAGGGGCTCTCGCTCTCTCTCCCTCTCTGGGATTTCTCTCCCACCCCCAGTTCCAGGGAAAGTTAGTGACAGCTCTAAAAACCTGTTGAGTTTGGCCATCTGGCCTGTCCTGGCCAGACGAAATTTGGGGGTTTAATTCCATTTCAGAGCTGCAGTTAAAAAAAAGAAGAAAAGAATCAGAACTGCAGCAGAGGACTTTCGGACGTTGCATCATGCCGTAATTTTCGAGCTTGCTTCGAAACCATTATGTAATGTTTCTGGCAGGCGCCGGCTCTCCCCGCACTCCACTCCTCTAGACTTCATCTGGTTCTGGACAGGCTCAGGGGTGCCCCCTCCCCAGCACGCTCGGAGTAGTCCCAGAGTGAGCGTTTCATGTTACACCCTCAAGCACCGGGTATTAAAAGACACTCTCTTGCAAATCCTTTGAGGGATGCAGCATGGAGGGGGGGTTGTCCGTGGACCCCATCAATCATCGTTGTTTCAGTTTCTCTGTCACTGAAAATATATGCGTGCATGTGGCTAGAGATTGCAGGCAATAATCTGCTCTTTTTTTGCCGTACAGGCTGCTTATAAAACATTAGTTTATGGAGACCGGTTGGGCTTCTGATCCATGCGGAACTTCAGAAGTTGCTCCTTGTAACAACATCTCCCTGAATCCCCTGCTCAGCAGGGACTTGGGATGTTGTAAACCGAACACAGAGCTTCTCCAGTCACTGGATCCGTGCATTGTTCTGGATTTGGTCGAGAGGGATAACAGGTTAGGATTTGCCTGGCCCGTAACAACATCTGAATAGGGACTGAGCACAATAGGAGACGCCCAAGAAGGCAGAGACCCCAGTGGGTTCGGACAAAATGTCCCCCTATTCCTGGACCCTGTTTCCTGGAGCACCTGCCAGATGCCACAATTGGATCTGAGCATATCTAAAAGAAAGCAAAAGGGTGGTGGGATCTTTAAGACGAAGAGATTTCAAGGAGCACTTTCCTGGATTAACCACTCCTTTCTCAGATAAAGGGATTTGAGGACCCACGGTGAATTGAGCTGATGCCGGGAAAGACCATAGCTCAAAAGCAAGGAATTAATAGCTTTCCATGTGTTGTGGGCCATCTTCCCCTGGTATCCCTCACCATTTTCTCTAATGGCGGATGGTGGCGCTGTGGGATGCTGATGGGAGCTCTCGGTCTGCAACGTCTGGAGGGCCAAGGATCCACTAGTCCATCATGGTAGACATCATGGCTTTACCCCACCCACCCAAACACAAACTTTTCCATCCCTAGCATCTTCAAGGTTGGAAGGTTCCTCTCTGAAAATTCAGAGAGTTTCTTCCGGTTGTGGTAAGACAACATGGCACCCTCCGGAAAGCTGGGGATGTTGGGAGATGTTGTAGAAGAACCCATCCAGAGAGCACCCAGTTTGGAAAGGCTGATGCAGACAAGAACTGAGCTAGAGTTGCCCATGGTTTGGCTCGATGTAAGAAAGCTTTCTGCCTTGACTTTTCTGCAGCTGAATTCCTGCATGTTGAAGAAGCCTGGAAGTATAATAGGGATATGCTCACTTCAGCTGGGTATTAGTTGAGCACAGCTAAAATGTACCGTATTTTTCGCACCATAAGACGCACTTTTCCCCCACAAAACAGGGGGGGTGGAAAGTCTGTGCGTCTTATGGAGCGAAGAAAACATTATATTTTCCTGTTTTCTTCTCCTAAAAAATTGGTGCATCTTATGGAAAGGTGTGTCTTATAGAGCGAAAAATACGGTAAGTTGCAGTAACTGTTGTTTACTGCATTTTTGGTGGTCGGTGCTTCAGTCGGCTTACATAAGCTCGGCTTCCAGCAGGCATTTGTGTTGGTCGGTAGCCTCAAAAAAGATCAAAGAGCTGGAGGCTCCAAACATTTCCATTGTTTTGTTGTATTTGCTCAATAACTGTTACAGCAGCCTTATGAAATTTTGATCTCTATGATTATCCCCAAAATAAAATGGTCAAAGCCACAAGTACATATCCTGTGAGCGGTCGTATTATTGCCTTAAAAGATGTAATTGTTTCAGCTGCTACAATATTTTCAGTTTGTTCATTGCAGGGGAGTATTTTATATTAATGTGCTCTCCACTCCTTTCTTAGTTTCTTTTCTTTTTTTAAAATTCTCAGCTTTGTGTAACATTAATCCTGTACATTGTGGCTATTAACAGAATTTTCTTAGGTTGGGGTTTTATCTTTCAGATTTGTCTTCCTTCTTTTTTGGTGGGTGTGGGGAGCTGTCCTGTCCTTCTGCTGTGTGGTGTTTCTTTAGCATTACTCCTGCAGAAAGCTAAAAGTACGCCTACAATCTTGTATACACTTGCCTGGAAGTCCCATTGGACATAATGAAACTTCCTTCTGTGTAAAAATACCTATCTTTGAGTGGTGTGTAGGGGTTTGCCTAAATTCCCCATTACGTTTCTCACATAGTTGTTGTTCTTTAGTCATTTAGTCGTGTCCGACTCTTTGTGACTCCATGGACCAGAGCATGCCAGGCCCTCCTGTCTTCCACTGCCTACCGGAGTTGGGTCAAATTCATGTTGGTTGCTTTGGTGACACTGTCCAACCATCTCATCCTCTGTCGACTAAATGACTGAACAACAGCAACAACCATCACTTTAACCCAGGTGTCTTAACCCACCCATTCTGGCTGGTACAAGTTGACTGATTTATCGGCATGGGAAGCCAGTCATTAATTCACTGTCCTCGCCCCCACCCCTACCATTAAAGCACCAGAAATGGATATTCTATCAGAAGTAGGCTCCACGATCACTGCAGATGGTGACAGCAGCCACGTAATCAAAAGACGCCTGCTTCTTGGGAGGAAAGCAATGACAAACCTAGACAGCATCTTAAAAAGCAGAGACATCACTTTGCCGACAAAGGTCCACATAGTCAAAGCAATGGTTTTTCCTGTAATGATGTACGGAAGTGAGAGCTGGACCCTAAAGAAGGCTGACTGCTGAAGAATTGATGCCTTTGAATTGTGGTGCTGGAGGAGACTCTTGAGAGACCCCTGGACTGCAAGGAGAACAAACCTATCAATTCTAAAGGAAATCAACCCTGAGTGCTCACTGGAAGGACAGATCCTTTGGCCATCTCATGAGAAGAGAAGACTCCCTGGAAAAGACCCTGATGTTGGAAAAGTGTGAAGGCAAGAGGAGAAGGGGACCTCAGAAGGCAAGATGGTTGGACAGTATCATCGAAGCGACCAACATGACTTTGACCAAACTCCGGGAGGCAGTGGAAGACAGGAGGGCCTGGCGTGCTCTGGTCCATGGGGTCATGAAGAGTCGGACACAACTTAACGACTAAACAAGTCATGCTGGCTGCTGTACAGGTGGGGGGGGGGAATGGGGAAGCATCCTGAGAGTGCCACTTTTCCTAGCTCCACAGCTTGGTCCTACAGACCTCCTACATTACAATGACATTCAGACAATGTAGCCCCATGCATATTTTAAGGGGAAGAAACAACACATACACAGGAGCTCTTGAAAGTCTCCAACCCCTACCCCCACCCTCCAAAAATACAACTCTGGGAATGAGAGGAGAGTCTTGTGATTTGCCCACTGTTATGGTAATTTCCTGGATGCAAACTGTTGGGTGATTAAAGACTGACGCTTTTTCTCCCTAGCCTGTCTCTTGAGTCTCACTATACAATAGGAGCAAACACAAAGGACCGCAAAGATCATCTGGCTTATTAAACATTTGTAAGAAACCGGGAGGGGGAGGGGGCCTGGTTCAAGAGCCGCCAGAGGGAGGACCTGCACTGCCCCCCACCCCACCCCTGTGTTGTCACCGGCCCGCAGGGAGGGCTGCTCCTGATCAGGAGCTGCACCTGGCCTCAGCCTTAAATTACAAAAGCGGGCGATGGGGTATGAAAGAGACATTTGAGCCTGACAGAGCCCAGCGATCAAACGGGGTTCCCCCTTTAATTAACATGCTCCAGCGAGAGCGGCAGCATCCATCATGGCTCGGGCCAGTCTCGAAGGAACAGAGGGAGTTTTTATGGTGTTTCAGGGAGTGGAGTTAGTGATCTGGGAGAACGTTCCTTGGTGCACGCTCACGACTCGTTTGCTCTTCTGCCGTTTGAGCCCAACTAAAAGCTTCTTGAAAAATTGGGTTCCGACCCAGCTTAGTTCTAGGTTTGTCAACACTTAGCAAAGAGGAGCCAAATCCATTATCTAGGCTTGTAGGTACCCAGGTATTTTTTGGATGGAGACTCCCAGAGGCCTTCACCGCTAGCTGTGCTGGACAGAATTTCTGGGAGTTGTAGTCCAAGAACACCTGGGTGACCCAAGGTTGGGAGCCACTGGTCTAGGCAACTCAAAGAGCAGTCCAAAGCTCCGAAGCTAACATAGGAATCCAGGTGGCTCCTACCCGCTTGCACCATTGTTGGAAAAAGTGGCAGCCCTAATGTGCTTTGCTTGGATTTGGTATTCATTTATTTTATGCATTTGTATACCGCTGACTTTGTGCTTTGCACCACTCTAAGTGCTTCACAGCAACGTACTGGTGGCAGCGATCCAATCACCCAGCATTAAATGTCTCGAACAAACAAACCATAGATATGAACCCACAATGACAACAACACTGGGAACACAGGTAGAATAGCTTCGGAGAGAATGCCCTTTGCGTTGTGGTTTGCTTGTTTGTTTGCAGAGTGGGTCCACCAAATCTATTTCGATTTGGATTCCTGCCTTGAGCAGGGGGTTGGACTTGATGACCTTACGGGACCCCTTCCAACTCCATGATTCTAGTATTCTTTTTCTTGCCGTAGGAACAAAAGACAGATATTTGGCAGGTACTCATGTTGGATATTCTGAAACGGGGAGAACACTCCCTGTTGGCTTTCTGCCCATCATGAAACTGAGACTTTATTGGATGAAAACGGCACTGGTGCCTTCAGCTTGGAGAACGGAAGCTGTTGTTGGTATCCTTCTTTGGTATAGCTTGCCTTCCTCACCCACCCCATTTCACATGTAGCCAGCTGTTTTGCTCAACAAATGGTAACATCATCGTCAAATATGCATTTTTGTCACATCTGCAACTGGTTGACTTACACATTCACACATACCACCTCATGGGAACTGTGAGCAGGCACAGAACAAATATTGGGAAAGTTACTTTTTCCGGATTGCCTTTCTAACAATCCCCGAGCCGGCATGGCCCCACTGGCTCAGAGGATTGTGGGAGTTGTAGTCCAGAAACATAATTGCTCCAACATTTTGACGCAGAGTGTGTGGTAGGTTGTCCGCCAGGTGATGCCCCGTCAGCCATATCCTGCATTTAACCCCTGCCGTCTCTCATCCAAAGGATCAGGTAGGGAGCGATGGGGAAGACCAGTTTTCGCCTGAGGCTGTGGATGGTCCATGCCAAGAGGAAATGGTTCCAGGGGAGAAGGCATGGAAGTCCAGCTGACTCAGCAAATTCTAGCTTCCAATGCAGGCACGGAACCCAGCAGATAAAAAAAATATCAGTTTTGCTTCTTGCCACTTCGAATGCAGTGCTTTTTAAAACAGTGTGCTCAGCTTCCAGTCGTCCTGCATGGAGTAATTAAGTTCAGAGAACCCTAGTGATGTATATATGCATGTTAATTGGGTCATGGTTTCCTTTAACCTCAACTTCCTTCTCTGTGCACTAAAACTAGGGAGGGTGTGTTTGGAACCACTAATCAATTTAAGACCCGTCAAAGCCGGCACCCCCTGGCTTAGATTGTGTTGTCTCCTCTTTCCTGGAAGGGCCAGCGAAGCTGGATATGGTCATTAGCCTGTGAATGCATTCTCTCCCAGTTCCCACCGTGCC
This sequence comes from Pogona vitticeps, assembly GCF_051106095.1. NCBI lineage: Eukaryota > Metazoa > Chordata > Lepidosauria > Squamata > Agamidae > Pogona > Pogona vitticeps. The sequence continues at coordinate 4,273,034 of NC_135790.1, forward strand.
TCTTTACCAGCCTGTGCACCGGGTTACCAAAGGCCAGCAGCCTGCCTTTGCCCTCTGACTCCCTTCTCTCATCAGCTGGTCTTGGGAGGGAAGCCCTGTCCATCACACAGAGAAAAGCATCTCTGCAGTTTTGAGTGCCCATTGGTCATGGACGGTTAATGCAGAATGTTGCCAGGAATGGAAGGCTTATTGACATGGAAGCCACATGACCCTGGCTGCGTTCGTAGGCGCCGGTGCCTCGTAGCGCTCAATCGCTCCCTCTCTTCTGGATCCTGGGAAGACCAGACGTGAAGGGCAGGTTTACAGGTGGAGAAGCATTTTACAGTATTTAGATGTTCAAGCAGTTGAGATTCCAGCGAGTTTGCTAAGAACACAGGCAGACAAGTTCTATACAGTACTTATATTTCTATACAGTCAACCTTTGACTTACGAACATCCCGACATACAAACTTTTCGATTTATGAACAGCTCCGTTGGCAAAAATTGGCATCAATATGCGAACAAATGAGGTTGAGGCTCCGTTCGCAAGTCAATGCCATTTTTTGCCAACGAAGCCGTTCGTAAATGGCTCCCTGCAAAAAGGCAGGGAGAAAGGGCTGGAAATTCGAATTTCCTGCCCTTTCTCCCTGCCTTTTTGACTCTGGAGCTCTCAAAGGGCTTTCCCCCCACCATCGGAGGAAGCCCTTTGAGAGCTCCGAAGCCAAAAAGGCAGAGAGAAAGGGCAGGAAATTTGAATTTCCAGCCCTTTCCCCCCTGCCTTTTTGCCTTTTGAAATGCTGGAACGGATTAATTCCATTCCCATGCATTTCAGTGGGAAATGGTCCTTCGACTTACGAACTTTTCGATGTACGAATGTCATTCCAAAACGAATTAAGTTTGTAAGTTGAGGTACAGCTCTATTTAGATGTTCAAGCAGTTGAGAGTCAAGAACACAGGCAGACCATTTCTATACTTCACGCAGGGGGCAGTTTCCACTGAAAATCAGCCCAGCCGCAGCCCTACTCATTCTTCCGTTTCATGATCATCTAAGTGGCATCTTCAAGGGCAGAAGCATACCAAGTTCTGGATGATAGTCGCCACTTTTAGGTGCTGCTCGTGAGTGCCCAGACACCTCCAGTGAATTTTTAGAAACAGAAATTTGGACTAGATGGGCTTTGGTCTGATCCTGTAAGGCAGCTTCTGTTAGGGATGCTTAAAGAAGGCAGTCTTGGTGAATCCTGATCCAAATCAGTTTTGGAAGCTGATGTCTACAAACACAGCTCTGGATTCAGTTGCTTCTTAGTCACTGATTGGCTCGAAGAGGTGAAATTGTTTTGTCGGATTGTCATAAAAGAAGCTAATTTTTATTGGTCCAGGGGAATGCCGCCTTAATGTTGTTAAAATAACTCCCAATAGTAACCATTTGTGGTTACTGGGCACCCAAAGCATGATCTTGTTTGGAGAAACAAGACCATTGGTGGTTTAAGGGTCAACAGCCTTGTGGATGGTTGGAGAAAGTTGGTCCTTCTGATGGAAGCTGCAGTCTATCTGTGTACAGTGTACAATGAGGAGAAGGAGCAAAGAAATGGTTCTATGTGGAGGCAGGCTGCCATTTGGGAAGAGCTGGTGGAATGGACAGTAGGGTTTTTTTTTTTTTTTGTTTTTTTTTTTGGAGAGACGGTCTGACAGAGACACTCCCAAACCAGAAGTCATTATATTTCAAATTTCAGATATAATCACCAGAGAAGGAAGGTTTGAAAGAGGGGGCGGGGCATGGGGATTGTTGTGTTTATTACGACATAGTATGGCTGCTCAATTGTAAAAAATAAAATAAAAGCAATTTTAAAGCGATAAAATAAAATCTATTTATTTACATATTGATTTAAAGTATTTTTACTCTGCCTTTCTCCTAAAAAAAGGACCCAGAGAGGCTTACGTCATTAGAAAAAAAAGTCAATACTGAAAGATAAGAACAGTAAGTTACTTGAATATTTAAAAAAGAATTAAATAAACATTATATTCAAAATATTAAAAACATTACTAAGATAGTTTTAACAAGACAAGTGCCTGGCTTGCAGTCTAAAGTTGGAGATCAAGAGAGAGCTTGAAAAGAGCGAGCAACTGGAAGAAGAGGCATGAATGAAGGTTTTCAAGGGATTAAGAGTGGTAGAAATCAAGTGATGCAGAGTTTTACCCAGGGCTGTACAGTAATTGGAAGTAATGGTAGGAAGTTAAGCATGGTTGGATAGCTCAGTGGTTTAATCATCTGGCTGCAGAGCCAGAGGTTGGGAGTTTAATTCCCCATTTGTGCTTCCTGGGAGAAGAGCCAGCCTAGGTAGCCTTGGGAAATCTGCACAGTCCCAGGGCGCTCCCCAGCGGAAGGGAAGGGTAAAGCACTTCTGAGTATTCTCTACCTAGAAATCCCTGAAAAGGGTTGCCGGAAATCAGAATTGACTTGACGGCACATGGATCGTGGTTTGCCCTGGGTGCTGGAAAGACAGGGAGCAGTTGTAGGCTTAGCAGTAAATGCCAGCTGTATAACAAAAGAAGAGTTAGGAACAGGGGGGAACCAAATGTGCATCTTATTTACATTGTTTTTCATTCAGACCTTGGATTTGAAACTGGCATGAAGGATGTTGGACAGAGTTAGATTCAGGCTGTGCCTTCTACATCCCAGAGCCCAGAATAGTCTCCTCTGGACAGCACCTGTGTGCTGCTGCCCCCTAATGGACGCCTTGTAAAGGGATAAGAAACATGTGTCCCTCCAGATGTTGCCATATTGCTGCTCCCATCATCCTTCACAGCCTGCCATGTTGGCTACTGGAGTCAGCATAAATATAAAAAGAGAAAACAAGTCAAAAGACAGATTTTAGAAGTGAATCAGAAGAGAGACCTGAAAGCACAGATGGGAAGGTTCAGAGAAATTGAAGAAGCTTTTTCACTACATCTGTCAGAAATCTCCACCCAGTAGGGTCACAGGGAGGTATATTCTGGGAGTAGAAGTCTTAAAAAAGGTAACTTTTCCACATCTCTGCTTAAGAAGGTTAGGACCGGGAGAGATGAGAAGGCAGGTTAGCAGGTTACCTTGCCTCTCCTTCTCAGAATAACCCTCTTATAATACTAGTTGCTAAAAAGGCAACAGGGAATGACAGCAGTGACTTAATGGCCAAGTCTAGATCCCGTGGGGCTTTCGGATTCAAATGGGCAGGCACCTTGAGCCTAATACATCGGACCTAACTGTAACAGAATGAAGAAACGTCTGGGTTATTGACATTGCAATTCAAGGGGATGCCAGAGTTGAAGATAAAGTATCGAAAACATTGACAAAATGCAGAGACCTGTTCACAGAAATAACTCACTTGTGTATGAAACACATGTTGGGGGCCTCATACTCATTGGGGCATTGGAAACAATGCTGAGGAATTTAATAAAATATTATAATCAGCTGCAGATCTCTAAAATTACATGGGCTGAAAAAACCAGCAATACTAGGAACAGTAAATATACTACACCAATATTTAACGGATACCTAGGTTTTTAGTTCACACTTGTATCTGTTATATAGTAGCAGTCAAAGATGGTGTCTTGTATTTGTTGTTGTTGTTGTTGTTGTTGTTGTTGTTGTTGTCGTTGTCGTTGTCGTTGTCGTTGTTGTTTGCTGTCATGTCAATTCTGACATGGTGACCCCTTTCTGGGTTTTCTTTTTTTTTAATTTTTATTTATCTAAAACATACATATAAACATAAAATACACAAATCAAAATACAATATAACTAACTGTGTGTTACATAACAGCACTGATGTTACCTGTCTGTCATGGGTTTGGAGGGAAAGTTCCATCCTATGGGGAGTGGAAGGCGGGACATCAGGAGGAGGGGCTGTACTGTATAAATATGTGAAGCGTGTGTGGAGAGTTTAGGAGATGCTGAGAGACACTGGGTTGTGACGAAGCAGCAGCTGGGAAGAAGAAGCTGTTGTGGGAGTCTGTGTGTCAGATAGGGTACTACTGTGTGTCAGAGTACCAACCTGATAGGTTCAGGTGTCTGTTGGTTAGCCAGAACTGATGGGTTCAGGGTCTGTGCTTTAAGTTAAGGGTTCTGGGTGAACCAAGCTGTATGTTTGTATGAGTGAGAATAAGCCACGTTACTTTATCCTATTCACCTGATTGTTTATTTACCCTGTGTGTGTTTAAATAAACCTTATTCTTTTTATTGTTTAAAAATCCATCCCTGGTCTGTGTGACTTCTTAAAGGGAATGGTTGGTGGCAGCTTAGTGTAACTGTGTGACATATCCCAGTAGGTCTGGGTTTGTCACATTGATTGGTGGCAGCTTAGTGTAACTGTGTGGCAGATCCCAGTAGGTCTGGGTTTGTCACATTGATTGGTGTCCAGCGTGTGGGATACGACTGGTCCAGTTGTCCAGTGGTCCAGCAAAGCCTTGGCAAGTGTGCCCAGAGCAAGGGGGGTCTAGTCAGGGACAGTCTGAGGCGCGTAGGTAATCTTCTAGGTGTACCTCACGGGGAGGTGCGCTAGTAGAAGAACGTGCCAACTGGGGAGACTTAGATTAAGGTGCTCTGAGGCAGCCTGGTTTTGGCGGGAAAAAGCTGAGGAAAAACTGCGTAGCAACAGCGAGCTAGCTTGCCAGCTGAGAGGCCCAGCAGAGGGGGGTAGGCTCTGACTCGATACTGTTGCAAGTTTAGTGCTGAAGAACAGCAGCAATCTCTAGGGAGAGCTGGTTCTGAGGCAAAAAGGAAAAAAAAGTGGTCGTTTTATTTTGAGGCTTGACCTTTTTAAAGCAGCCTGTTCTGAGGGGGGATTATGCCCTTGACTCGAAGCCAGATAGCAGACATGAGTGAAGTGAAAGACCCCCAGATTGACCAAGGTTCTGAGGATGAATTTGGCTCAGTGCAGGGTGACAGCACAGGAGAGCAGAACCCAGAACTCAGAAAATTGATCCTAGCCCAACAGCATGAACTGAGGGTGAGGGAAATGGAGGAAAGATTAGAGAGAGAGAAAATGGCATTTGAATTAGAGCGAGAGAGAGAGAGAATGGAGAGAGAAGAAAGAATGGAGAGAGAGAAAATGGCGTTTGAATTAAGAAAACTGGAACTGATGAACCAGAACAATAATAATAATAGGGATTCTGAGGGAGGCCAACTGTCTAAAGCTGACCTGAAGAAATTCCCTGTGTACCACAAGGGAGATTGTCCTGAGGTGTTCTTTTCCTTAGTGGAAAGAGCGTTTGTGGACTTCTCAGTGAGGGAGACTGAGAAGATGACCATCATGCGGTCTTTAATCAGTGGTAGCCTGGCTGAGGTTTATGCCGAGATGCCTGAGGAACTGATGAAAGATTTTGCAGAGTTTAAAAAACTGGTGTTTGCCAGACATGGGATAAATGCAGAACAGCTGAGACAAAGATTCAGGTCCCTCACAAAAAAGCCAGAGCAGACTTTTACCCAAGTGGGGGCCCAATTGGTGAGGCTGCTTGAGAAATGGCTATCGCAGGAGGGAACAGAGACCTATGAGCAGCTTAAAGACTTGATAGCACTGGAACAGTTCTATTCAGTCCTGCATGGGGAATTGAAATTCCAGGTGAGGGAAAGGAAACCGAAGTCTGTGGCAGCAGCCGCAGAGATCGCAGATTTTATTTCCCAAATAAGAAAGCCCTTGGGTGAGGGGAAATCTGTAGGTAAACCCAAAGAAACCTACAGCAAGTACTCTCAGGGACCAGGGAAAAGCCAGCAAGGGGGAGGGGCCCATGGTGAAGGGAAGCCCTCAGACATGAAACCAAGCCCTCAGAATTTGGAGGGAAAACCGAAACAAGAGGAGAGAGAATCCAAATACACTAGAAAATGCTATTTCTGTCAGGGAAAGGGTCATCTGATCTCAGAGTGTGAGAAATTGAAGCAGCTAAAAGGGATGGTGCCTCAGAATTCTAGTGGGACCAAGCCAAAAGCTGTGTTCTGTGTCCAGAAAGAGCAAGGCTCAGTGTCACAGAGGGAGCCTGTTGCCATGGCTACTCAGTCTGGAACAGCTACCTATGCTGATCAGGCTGAGGAAAATGGTCCTCTTGTGGAGGTAAAGCGCTGCTTGCTGATAAAAACAGATTCTCAGTTGTTTGAGACAGCAGGGGTGGACGTAGGAGTACTTGACCGTCAGTATAGGGGGCTGCGGGACACTTGTTCCCAGATAACCCTGTGCCATCCAGATATTATTCCTAGGGAGTTTATAATCCCAAATGAGAGCATGAAGGTGGCAGGGATTGAGGGGCAGATAATCTCTCTGCCAGTAGCAGAGGTACCTGTCAACTTTCAAGGCTGGAGGGGAGATTGGCGGCTAGCGATTTCATCGACTCTGCCAGCAGCCGTGCTCGTGGGAAATGACCTGGCTGAACATGTGAAACGGGTGCTAGTGATTACACGCTCACAAGCCACCACAGGGACAGTTCAGGGGGGTAATGATGAGCCAGAGACGGAAGCAGAGGGGAGTTCAGAAGCTGTGGTGGAAACCTTAACCACAGACAGCAGATTTGGACAGGAGCAAAAGGCAGACGCCACTCTCCAAAAGTGTTTTGAACAGGTGAATGACGCCCAGCTAACATCTGAAACCCCAGTGAGATTTCTGGAGAAAAAGGGGATTTTAGATAGAGAGACCCTGAGGAACATCTCAAAAGGGGGAGATGGGATCAGAAGTCAGCTGGTGGTACCTGAAAAGTATCGCCCCATGATCTTACAAAGGGGTCACTCTGACATGTCTGCTGCACACTTAGGGGTGAAAGGGCCCCTTGATTTGATCAAACAAAATTGGGAGCAGATCACCCAGGATGACCCACAAGACGTTGTGACATACATAGACACCTTGATGAATGACCTAAGGAGAAATCTAGAGCTGGCAGCAGAAAACCTGCAAGCTCAGAAGGTCAGACAGAAAACATGGTATGACCACAAAGCTAGAGAGAGGCACTTTGACCCAGGGGAGGAAGTGCTTTGGCTTAGGCCCTGCAGAGAGAACAAACTGCAGCTCAAATGGGCAGGACCATATAGGGTCATTTCCAAGATGTCAGACCTGAACTACCTTATAGAGCAGGAGGAGAACCAAGCAAGGAGGGTGGTTCATGTGAATGCCCTAAAACCCTACTACAGAGGGGAACAGAGGGTTTTATTCGCGATAAAAGCAGCAGAGAGTGAGGAAGCTGAATTACCCTTCTGGGAGGGTAGAGGGGAAGTAAAATACAACCCAGAGGAGGTAAAGATCAGTCCTGCACTCACCCAAGACCAGCAGCAAGAACTAAAAACGCTGCTTAGTAAATATCAACAGGTGTTTTCCAACAAGCCGGGGATAGTGAAGGGAGTGATGCATCGGATCCATACAGGGGATGCACCCCCGCAGGCAGTATCCCCATACCGAGTAACGGGACCCTATAGGGACAAGGTGCGGAAGGAGCTGGACGAGATGCTGAGGGAGAACATAATCGTCCCCTCTTCTAGTCCTTGGTCCTCTCCGATAGTCCTTGTGGACAAGCCTGATGGGAGCATAAGGTTTTGTGTCGATTACAGGAAATTAAACCGTGTAACCACTCCTGATGCCTACCCAATGCCCAGGCTAGACAACCTGATTGAAACCATAGGGGGTTGTCGGTTCATCTCATCATTGGACCTGGTAAAGGGATATTGGCAATTAAGAATTGATCCCAGGGATCAAGAAAAGACTGCCTTTTGCAGCCCTTTTGGTCTCTATGAGTTTCGAGTCCTGAGCTTTGGTCTCAGAAATGCACCAGCCACATTCCAGAGGCTAATGGACCAGACCTTGGCAGGGCTCAGTGACTTTACAGTGGCCTACATTGACGACATAGGGATCTTCAGTAATACCTGGGAAGATCACCTGATACACCTGGAGTTAGTGCTGCAGAGGTTAAGTGCAGCAGGGCTAACAGTAAAGGCCAGCAAGTGTCAGCTGGGTAGCCCAGAAATAAAATACTTGGGTCACATGGTAGGGGGAGGAGTGATAAAACCCCTGGAGGCCAAAATAGAAGCTGTTCGTGATTGGCCTAGACTCAACACCAAGAAAAAAGTCAAATCATTTCTTGGGTTGGTGGGCTACTACAGAAAGTTCATCCCGAGGTTTAGCAAGATTGCGGCTCCGCTGACCGATCTGACGAGGAAGAAGGCTGATGACCGCATCCCGTGGAACAGCGACTGTGAGGCGGCGTTCCAGAGGTTGAAAGAGGCGTTAATCAACTATCCTGTCCTGCGTGCTCCAGACTTCGACCGGGAGTTCATCATCTACACCGATGCGTCTAACAGCGGGGTAGGAGCAGTTCTGTGCCAGGAGGATGAGAATGGTGACCAACATCCAGTGTCCTACCTGAGTAGGAAACTTCAAAAAGGTGAGAGACATTTGGCAACCGTGGAGAAGGAGTGTTTGGCCATAGTCTACGCGATCCAGAAGGCCAAGCCTTACATCTGGGGAAGACATTTTATTCTGTGTACTGACCATTCACCATTGCAATGGTTAAAGACAATGAAAACCCACAATAGCAAACTTATGAGGTGGGCTTTAAACCTACAGGACTATGACTTTGAAGTGAAGGTGGTCAGAGGGTCAGTGAACTGTGTTGCTGACGCCTTATCAAGAAGACCTGAAGATTGAAGACGGCGAAAGAACATGGACTATGTGTATATAATGATGACAAAAAGTTAAATGTACCTGGTTTTGAATTGGTTTGTATGAATAAAGGTAAATTGATGTAATGTATATGGTAAATGTTTAAATGCATAATTGCTATGGTTAACTTAGAATGTAAGTAAGTATTATATGGTATGTATAACTGTTGTTGTGTATTTTATACAGGTTGTTTTTTGGTGAAAAGCACGTTAGCTTTCCCCCTACAAAACAACTTATAAAGAGGGGAGGTGTTACATAACAGCACTGATGTTACCTGTCTGTCATGGGTTTGGAGGGAAAGTTCCATCCTATGGGGAGTGGAAGGCGGGACATCAGGAGGAGGGGCTGTACTGTATAAATATGTGAAGCGTGTGTGGAGAGTTTAGGAGATGCTGAGAGACACTGGGTTGTGACGAAGCAGCAGCTGGGAAGAAGAAGCTGTTGTGGGAGTCTGTGTGTCAGATAGGGTACTACTGTGTGTCAGAGTACCAACCTGATAGGTTCAGGTGTCTGTTGGTTAGCCAGAACTGATGGGTTCAGGGTCTGTGCTTTAAGTTAAGGGTTCTGGGTGAACCAAGCTGTATGTTTGTATGAGTGAGAATAAGCCACGTTACTTTATCCTATTCACCTGATTGTTTATTTACCCTGTGTGTGTTTAAATAAACCTTATTCTTTTTATTGTTTAAAAATCCATCCCTGGTCTGTGTGACTTCTTAAAGGGAATGGTTGGTGGCAGCTTAGTGTAACTGTGTGACATATCCCAGTAGGTCTGGGTTTGTCACATTGATTGGTGGCAGCTTAGTGTAACTGTGTGGCAGATCCCAGTAGGTCTGGGTTTGTCACATTGTGTTCCCCACCACCGTAGACAGGACCTCTTGCTATAATCTTCTTCTTCCATCTATATTCTTCCTTTTCTTTTATTGTTCTCTTCTCCAGAACTGCATTGATTCTTGATTTGGAGCTTTCCCCTTTCCACTTGTTAATACATATTCCAAGAATCTGCCCCATATTTCATAAAAACTGTTCTTTTTCAACTCTCCTTTCTTAGCCTTTATATTACAAGTTAATTTATCATTTAGAGCTATACTCCATACCTTTCTGGGTTTTCTAGGTAGAGAATACACAGAAGTGGTTTCCCATTTTCTGGGGTGCCCTGGGACTGTGCAGCTGGCCCAAGGCTACCCAGGCTGGCTCTTCTCCCAGGAGGCACAAGTGGGGATTCGAACTGCCAGCCTCTGGCTCTGTAGCCAGGTGCGTTACTTACTGAGCTGTCCAGACAGGTACAAACAATAATAAGGAAATATATAAGGAAGGTGTGACCTCTCACTGTGGAACCAATGCAAACTAAGTTACATTCCAGTTAGGAAATGGTGTTATAACCCATTTATGGGCTGTGGGTGAGACAGAGCTAGCTTGTAAAAGGATCCATCTTTCCAGGTAATTGAAAAATAATATTTTCATTACCCTTCTTACACTACCAACTTTTAATTTTGAGTTTAGGTTCAAGCTGGGAGGTATCGGAGGAGGGAATGAAAACTTTAGGGCTTTTTCTCTGTTGAGGTGAATATTCTGTCTTTGAGAAGCCTTTGGTGGACAAGTGGACCATTTTTTAAATCAGCAAATGTAAGCATAGCTAAGTAGTCATTTTGACAGTAATTCTCCCACCGTCATAGCTCCTACTCTGCAGGTTATCTTCTGAGCAAGGATAAAACCAAGGTAATCTTGGCTCACAAAAGAAGACCAAGTTAAATTAGTTTTTTTCCCCTCCACCGTTCTAAAATTCAAGAGAGCTGTTCCTTTGTAATAAGCAAGCATACATGCTAGTCAGTAGCTATAACAATTAAAACTCTGGCTTACAACTAAACTGAGCTTATTTACCCCCGAGGAATAGAATCCAGAATATTTGGGGTTACACAGCATGTACGTACAGTACTTCAGAATTATAGCTACACAGAGATCAGACAGATGTGTGCTTCGTTGTGCTTATACACCATCAAGTCACTCCCAGCTTCTGGTTTCCTTCATAGAGATTTCAGGGGATGTCTGATAAATAAGGACATAAATATAAATATTATCCAACAGACAGCAACAGAGCATGGACAGAGTTCCTACTCCAGTCCTCTGAAGATGCTGGCCACAGAGACTGGTGAAACATCAGGAAGAACAACCTTCAGAACACGACCAAAGAGCCCGAAAAACCCACAACAACCATCTGTGGTTTTACCGTTGCTACCCTCTCCTGAGGCTCCAGTACTTTGGCCATCTCATGAGAAGAAAAGAGTCCTTGGAAAAAACCTTGATGTTAGGAAGGTGTGATGGCAAGAGGAGAAGGGGACGACCGAGGATGAGATGGCTGGACAGTGTCTGCGAAGCAACCAACATGAACCTGACACAACTCCGGGAGGCAGTAGAAGACAGGAGGGCCTGGCGTGCTCTGGTCCATGGGGTCACGAAGAGTCGGACACGACTAAACGACTAAACACAAACACCCTCTCCTGTAAGTCTCCATGGCTGAACAGGACTTGAACCCAGGTCTTTGGAGTCCTAGTCTGTCCTTCTACTGACTACATCCTACTGGTTTTTACAATACAATAGCTCCCTATTTATGACCAAGGGCAATAATTCAGGTCACTTACTGAGACTGACATCATATTTACCCTTGGTTAGAAGAGCACCTATTAGAGAAAATGGGATTTACAGTCTGGTCTTATTCCATGTTACTTAGAAACAAATGCCCAGAATTTCAAAAGTTGTTTGCTGGTGAAAAAAGCAGATGTCCACACTGTGTTTTGAAGAGTTGTAATTGCTCAGTAAGAGAGGTGAGATCTCAGTCTGACTTTTAACAGGCACTGCTGAAGAACTGGCGGAGTCTGTGGAAAGACTGACGAAGATGATGGCTTGTTTTTGTCTTTAATTGGGTGGAGATGTCCTTGCAATTTCACATATAAACCAGAGAGGAGGAAATACTTGGGACAAGGAGTGGAAGAATAAAAGAAGAAATTATCACAAACCCAGGGCAGGATGTAGTCCAGTAGCTTTTTCTTGGCCTTGAATCTGAGAATCCAAGATGCGTAGCTTTAGATCTTCAGTTTTTAACAAATACAGGGAGCCATTGTGGGCAGAAAAGAAATGAATGCACAATTCTGATTAGTAAAATAATAATAATAAGCATGTCTGTATTTATTAAATCTCAGCTCTGCCGTGACTTCAGTGGATGGTGTGGTGTAGTCTGTAGTATTTCAGCTTCAGTTCTATATCATCATCACCACCACCACCATCATCATCTTAGAACTGCAGAGCTGGAAGGGACCCTCTGGATCATCATGTTGAGCCACTGTGAAGGAGGCGCAGTGGGGAATCAAACTCCCAACCTCTGGGTCCATAACCAGAGACCGAAACCACTGCGCTATCTGTAAAGCAGTTGGGGTTATAAAGTGCTGTAAAGGACATTGTGACACATCTTAATGGACTGTTAAAGAAAAGACATCTGTATAGGCAAATATTAATCAGTATCTGAATGAACAAAATACAGGCACAGAGTTTATCATTAGAGTTTTGTCCTGAATCTTACACTCACGGGTAGGTGTTCAGCAACGTCAGCCTCAGCAGAGAGTTGCTGCTGGTGCTTTTATTTGGTTTGTGACAAGAAATGCAAACTTTGGTTTCTTAATGAGCAGCAATTTGCCACAGAGATGTCCTCTATTGAGTTTACCGGTGATGCAACTGATGGGGTTCTGGCCTTTGGTTATTAATTATGGGAATATCTTGATCCATGTAGGATTCCTAGCTCCAGTGCATGTGTTGCAATGTTGATCCACCCAAACAGCCTTTTGATCCGAGTTGTATGTCTTGGGAACTTAAAGGCTTATGGGCCTTGCAACCTGTTAGTTATGCTCATTTTTTGGCCCTCTTGGGCTTCAATATGATGTCAAAAGCAAAGCATGAGAACTTTATATATAATAATAATAATATAGTAATGTTTCCAGGATCTATTCAAAAGTGAGACGATAAGTGAAGGATTAAACAGTTTGGTAATTTAATGGACATTTAACAGATTTGACTTGGGAATTAAGAGGCACACTTGATACGTTACTGTATCAGGCAGGAAACAAAACAAAAATAAAATAAGAGAAAAATACATAGTGGCACCTTAAAGATAAACTGCTTTGATTTGGATTTCTGCATTGAGCGGGGAATTGGACTCAATGGCCTTAGAGGCCCCTTCCAACTCCATGATTCTATGATTCTATATTGAACTGCTGGATTGCTCAGTGGTTGAGGCACCCGGCTGTGGAGCCAGAGTTTGAGAGTTTGGTTCCCCACCGTGCCTCCTTGACAGGAGCTGGCCTCGATGATCCTTAAGATCCCTTCCATTCTGTGGTTCTAAGATTAATCTATTATACTTTAATGTAACAGTGAATGAAAAAAAAAGGAAATACTATATGTCCCCCGAATGTTCTTTTTGTGGCCAATCCGAGTGTTCATTATCATCCCCAAACCGCTGTTTGTCCACCTCGCTGCACGAGCTGCTTTAGAGAGAAGTTTTCAGCAGAGTGCTAAGTCACACCGTCTCCCCTTGTGCCGCAGGAACAGAGCCAGTGTGATTCCTAATGCAAGATTAATGCAGATTGCTTGGCGATTCTTTGTTTGAAGAGATGCGAAATAAATTCCGAGATGCTGCTTGGGGAAGAATTTCCACCCCTGCACCCACCTTTACAAGAAAATGTGCCTGGAATGATCAACAGCCATGCCATAAAACTTTGGGACTAACATAGATAATTTTTTTTTCTTAACAGTGCACAGCCTGAGGAAGATGGATTACCATAGAAAGCTAGATGTCTACTTGATTTTTTTTTCACCAGTGATTCAGTAAAGTATCAACAGCTTATAGAATCATGGAATAATGGAGTTGGAAGGGAGCAAGAGGGCCATCGAGCCCAACTTCCTCAGTGCAGGAATCCAAGTCAAAGCAGATCTGACAGGTGGCTGTCCAATTTTCTCTTGAAGGCCTCCAGCATTGGAGTGCTCACCACCTTTCGAGATCATTGGTTCCGTTGTCGTACTGCTCTAACAGTTAAAAGTAGCTTCTGAATTTGTATTGTTTTTTGTTTGTTTGTTTGTTTTGGAGGGACCACATGCCTTTTTTTCTGATTCCCGTCCCCATCCCCTGTAATCTCTCTGACCTTTCAGCCTCATGAAAGATGGAAACTTAGTATTTGGAAGCGGGTTGCCGGGGATCCAAGGAGAGAAGGAGAAACGGATTTTACAGGGGGAGCGGAAGCTGAGCCGATTCTTGCATTGCTCTCGATTCCTCTTCCTTCCTCAGCCCTTGTTTTTCTTTGTGGGTTGGAGAGGAACTGGCAGGGCTGAAAGCGAGCCGAGCCAGCCAAGCTGGAGAGCTCTGGGAGTAAAAGAAAAAGGATCTTTGTGTTCCCCCAAACAAATGTTTGGTTTTTCGGCAGCTGCTTTCCTTCTCTCTATAAATATATCATCCTGCTTGGAACCGTCGGGATGGCACCTCATAACAAGAGAGAGAGAGAGAGAGAGAGAGAGAGAGAGAGAGAGAGAGAGAGAGAGACTCCCCTGGGGGTGACCCTTCCTGCCAGCAAGGCTTTTCCGAACTTTTTGCTGCCACTTTTGCTGTGGCTCCAGCACGGGACGGTTTGAAGGGGCTGTATTGTCCGGAGATCCCAACACTTGAGATAACTGGAGTATGCAGGGCGGGCAGGAGGGTGGGTGATGGCGAAGAGGCCTCCGCTTCGCACTTTCTTTCTGCTGGAACAAATGAAATGGAAAAATCCAGCCTCGTCGGTTTCTCACCTTCACCGTCTCTTTCCTTCACATTCTGGGGACAGGGTGGGACGAAGTTTCCATGGGCCCCACCCTCCTCCTGCAACGGCTACAGTACCTCCCAAATAGGTTGATCGGGTCAAAGGCATGTTGGCAGATAATATCTGCAAAAGATTTTGAATGCTCAAAATGCTGTGCATGAGTGCACACCGGTTGATTGCTGTGTAAGCTAAGAAGGGGTCCCCAGCGTGGGGCCGTGGGTAGAGTGACCGAGCAGGACTCCGGAGACCTCGCTTGGAATCCATGGATGCTCACTGGGGTTGTCGAACTGGTAGAACCGCTCTTTCTATGCCTCGCTTGCCTTGAAAGCCCTGTTAGGGTCACCTTAAAAAAAATCCTGCATTTCAGGGAGGCCTTCCAAACTGACCCTGTTTGGTTTTGATTTTATGCTTCTCTTGCTCCTGTTGTATATAGAGATTTGCCTGCGGTGCCATATGTTTTCCAGATGAATGTTTTCATTTTTTTTTGTTTATTTGTAGTTTCATCTGTATATGGTTTATTTACTGTTGCAAACTGCCCAGAATAATGCATTGCGTTAATGGGGGCGGTACACAAATTAACAAAATAAATAAATAACAGCTGGTTCTGGCAGGACGGCGCATAGCCGACTAACATAACAGGACAAAATGTATAGTAGTTGGATATGAAAATGTTTGGAACATAAGCAGCTGGTTTGTTTGTAGAAGTACATATGCAGATTTATTTGGGGGGGGGGTGTTGGACTACAGTTCCCAAAATTCCCCAGACAACTCAGCTGCTAAAATTGCAAATCTGCTCCCCTTTGTTTGCCTGATTGCTTGGTGTGTTTCTCCCATTCTGGCCTCTCCTTTGGACTTCGGGTGTCAAGAACAATTAATACATCAACTGAGAAAGACATTCTCTGAATTAAACCTTCTCCTCGATGAGAGGGTTAACTTCTGTGGGAAAGACATCCTGTTCTCTGCTCTGCTTAGGATAGTAAAGGAAAGATGAGAAGTACAAATGAATATACAAAAGATTTTTATATGCCATGATATGCAGTATTTGCATCTCTACACACATGTGCATTGTTTTTCTGTTGGCCTGATAGCATCAGAGGATGTTTGCTTTTCCCCTTTTTCTGAGCCTACAGAGGAAGACTTAGCATAGGCACAGTGCTTGTGGCTGAATATTGTTAGCTTTCTTTCCTGTCTATCCCCTCCCACCGCACCCCACCCTTACAAGCTCTCTACTCCTGGAAACAAGACACTCCTTCTGCCTCTCTCCTCCTGGCCGGCCAGAGCCAGTCTCCATCCATGTGGCTGGTTTGCACCTGTCTTCGTGAAATCCGTTGTGAAATCTCTGAAAGTTACACCTTTAACCCTTTTGACTTTGGAAATCAGCCCTTCAGAGCTGAGCAAATCAGAAGGGAACATCTGAGGCTACCTTTCATTGGGTCAAGTGACTGGCCCAGGTCATCGTCCTTGTAATTCAATCGACCGTCACTCTCCGAGGGGCCTTTCATAGCAATCTTACCCGAGAGTGTTCCAGATAGAGATGCCAGGCAGATCTGGGAAACAGTTGCCTGCCTGTCGAGCATCAGCTTTGTCGGTGGGAGACTCCATAACAGGCTTTCTTTTTTGGGTGTGTGTGTGAATATTGTTGCGATTGCAACCTGGAGGCAAGCCAAATGGCAGCTTTGCTCCTTCCTCTTCCGAAACGCTCTCCTGGGTCAAATAATTTTGGTATGACATTCCATCACAATACGCTGACTGCCTTTTCCATAGGGGTTACTTAAAGCTGTATATATTCGAGGGCAGCGCAGAATCTGCAGCAGCCGTGCAGAATTCATTGTGCCCCTGAACCCCAAGTTCGTATTTATATTTAGATATATATAAATGGAAACCCCCAGTGCTACAGCTGAATCAAGATGGGTTACACTAGGGGTAGGGGAAAAACCTTAAAACCATTTTGCTTGCTGTGTCGTCCTTGGGCATTACATATAATCACTGTGGTGAATAAGTGTCAAACATAGACAACCAGGAAGAAAAATACAGGACTGTATTATCTGGATGATACCTCGTGTGGTGTAGTTGGTAGAGTGATGGACTCAACAGGTCTGGGTTCAAATCCCCACTCACTGGGAGTGTGTAATTGGTAAAATCACTCCATGACTATCGCATTTACCTTAAGAGCTCTTTTAGGGTTGCTGTAAGTCAGTTTCCTCTTGATGTCACTGAAGATAACATTATCTTGATATCTGGCAGTTAAGCATGAGATGTAAGTGGGGGGTGCTTTTAGTTACTTAAACCAAAACACCCAAACAGGCCTTCTTTCGGACTCTGTGCATCCCAAATACTCTTCATTCTGCCTAAGGGGTAGAGAGAATATTCTTACAGAACTTGTGTGTTGCCCACTCTGGTCATTAAGATATCTTTGGGGCCGAAAGCACCAGCATTCACGTCAAACAGCAATTTTGCTGATACATTCAAGGGATAAATCTGAAGTTGAAAGGAACAGTGATTCACTCAGCCCAGCAAGATCATGTTCTTATTTCATCCCTTCTCTCGTTCTGAGATAAATTGCCCTATAAACAATTACAGGGTGCTGGCTGACGGCTACTTCTCACTGTTGTATAAAGAAAAAAAGCCGATCATCCAACTTGTAGACATGGCAAACTGTGCGTTGCAGCCAAACTCCGAATGAATTCCTTCTTTGGAGGGTTCTGATTCTTTGAAACGGCAATGAGGTGATAAAACGGCAGGTGGAAAGGGAGGGTCACAGGGTTAAGTGTCTCCCCATGAGAACAATTCCAAGGACATGATGGAACTGTTTGCTCTGAAATTTAATTTTTGCTGCCCGTGGAATTCTTTTCAGGAGATGTTGAAATTGCAACCCTGCTCTTCCCTTTGTGGTACGGTCGAGAAGCAGATGGTCGGCAGTTTGTGTGAACTCTCCCCACGCAGGGGAATATTTTTAAACGCTGGTCCTGAGCAGTGCTCAAATAACACTCCGAGAATCCTTGTGGGGTGGCATTTAAAGGGTTCGACTAGGACTAGGACCGTGGATGGGTTGTTATTTCCTACCTTGACCCCTACCTCTGAGAGTGGTTGGGAGGAATGAAGCCATACATGCTTCCGCTGAGTTTTTGGAAGGAACATGGGATTCAGAAGGAAAAGCTTAACGGGAAAGACTGTAAGCATTGTGGGTTATGCAATGAAAGAAGGGAAGGCCTGCCACCCTCCTGCCATCGCTTTTAACCTTTGCCTCTTCTTCACCCTTGAAAAGGCTGAGTGCCAGCCGGCTTGTGAGCTGCTGAGCTTCAGGGAGGCGGAGGCAGCTCCTTGCCCGAGCTGAGTTCCCTACCTCGCCCGCGCCATTTGGCCGTCTTGCCCGTGGCCTCTCAATGCTTTGTGGCTTCAGTTGTTTTCTAACAGCATTTTTAAAAAATAATAATAATAATAAAGCGCTGAGTATATATAAAAGGCACTGGACTGATGGATGACATGAGAATCGCTGTTCCCCAGCGCTTGCTTCTTCTGCTCTTCCGAAAGACCCGCATGGCGGCCGAGGCCCGCGTCGTGCAGCTGTGTTTGCATGCTGCCACTAGGAATGCCTCTGCAACAGACCACTCACGCCTTGCTTTCCTTCCCCTCTTTCTCTCCCCTTCCTAACATTTCCAGTTCTGCCCAAAGCCAGCATTGAAGTGGAACCTTACCCAGCCCACCCTGGCGACCTCCTCCAGTTGCGCTGCCGGCTCCGGGATGATGTTCAGAGCATCAACTGGGTGCGAGATGGTGTCCAGCTGTCCGAGAACAACCGGACGCTCATCAAAGGGGAGGAGGTGGAGGTCAGGGACGCTGTGCCCGAGGACTCGGGGCTTTATGCCTGCGTGACCAACAGCCCCTCGGGAAGCGAGACCACCTATTTCTCCGTGAACATCTCAGGTTTGTAGCCGGGCGTTTTAGGGTGGTGCGATGTCAAGCCAGTTTTTTGGTACCTGGTCTGTCTGTGAGAAAATGCCGGATTCCTTTCACTGTCATAAAGAGAGTCCCAGTGTTTCTCTTGGGGTTTGTGGCGAAGCTGGGTTTTGAGTGAGGCCGGATTCTTCAAATGAGAGGTCCAGAGGAACACCTCCCACTCAGATCTGCTTGTGGGGGGTAGAGAGGGCACTTTTAACAAAAACTTGGAGGAAGCTTTATCAGGCTAAATCCAAAGAAACAATACAAAATAAAACGAAAGAAGACAAAAACAAGTAGCACTCTAAAGACTAACTACTATCTTTTAATGTGAGCTTTCATGGACCAGTCCACTTTGTCAGACATATGCGGGGGGGGGGGGATGAAATGCTGGATGCAAGAAGCTGTCTCTTCACTCTCATTTCACGTGTTCATCCTTCATGTGAAAATGGGCCAAGGCCCCAATAGCCCTTGTGATAGATGCAAATCATTGTCGTCATGGACAAACTGCAAAGAATTTAAATCCATGTGTGCAACTGCATGACATTTGAGGCTAGCTGGTGCTGAGCATCATCTCTGAGAGCTTCCCTTTCCTGTTGACCTGATGGTTACACTTACCCTTGGAACTGCATGCCACTGCAATCATGATAATGGGCAGGTTGGGGCGGGGTCTTTTGGGATCAGCGGGAAGTGGGAAAATAGACCCTGCCCTTTTCTCTGGTTGCCATTTGGTGACCAGACTGTTTGTCTGCCCTCTTTACGATCATGCCAACAGCAAATGTATGGCCTTACAGTTTCCCTGCAGTCCTGATGTTAAAGACCAAGGGACTTCATGGAATTGTTCCAGCTGGGTTGATTGTCCATAGATGATCCAGAAATTGGGGAACATGTTGACACACACGTTGAAATAGCACCATGAGTGCTCCAGATTGTAGTTGAAGAAAGAAGTGTTGCTTATCAAGGGTGTGACTCACCATGTTGAGATTAGAGGATATGGTGAGTCAGGAGAGAAGTGAACATGTGATTGATAACTCTACAATACCATCTCATAGTTCCTCTAGAAAAAAACATCCATGTATCCAGCACCAAAAACATCCAGCACCAAAAAAGTGCAGAATGCATTATTATTCTCAGTTTCATGAGAATTGTGTCTTTAATTTTTGGAAACAAGTTTCTAGTCCTTATACCCTTCCCCCCCCCCCGAAAATAAGACCTAACCTGAAAATAAGCCCTAGTCTGATTTTCAGGATGCTTGTAATATAAGCCCTACCCCAAAAATAAGCCCCAGTTAAGTGAAACCCCGCCCTCCACCACCATCAGAAGAAGAAGACATGACTATAAAATAAAACATCCCCTGAAAATAAGCCCTAATGCGTTTTTGGAGCAAAAAATTAATATAAGACCCTGTCTTATTTTCGGGGGAACATGGTAGCTACAAAAATGCAATGGAACACACAGCGCAATACCTGCCAAGAAGAGAAGAACTGAAGATTTCCAGTATCCTATGTAACCATTTTCTGTGTCTGGTCCATTTGTTGCAGAATAAATTATGGAAATTAAGGAATTAAACAGATTTGGTCAATTAGCCTAATGTGTGAGGTAGTGCATTCCACAACTGAATCATTCACATTATGATGATGAGGTTCCATCAAGACAATTTATCACAAAGATAAAACTTTCCCTGGCCTGTTCTACTTCTGGCTAAAAGTAGAGAAGATAATGCATCTCGTTGTATTCTTGTGTTGGACAAAAGGAAAATTCCCCGTACAATAAAACAGATACTCTCTTGGCATCCTGTCAGGGAAGGATGCCAGAATTGAAATGATGGTGTAAACTGTAGCACTGAATTTCCACTAATTCACAATCCCGGTTGCATGCCAGTTATGTGCCTTGGCATAAGACCAGAACTACAAATGGCATTTTGTAAATCAGCTGCTGCATTTTATACAGTCGCACTTATAATGGCACAAATCTCCCATAGGATTCTGGCCATTCAGGAAGATTATTCTAAGCTTATCATAGTGCCATTTCCAATTTTCTCTCTCTTTTTTTTTCCACATGGGGAGCCGTTCGAACTTTTATTTTATTTAGATGAAAAACATTATACAGTTGAACCTTGCATCTGAAGGGGTAATGATCCAGGCACGTTTCTATCATGTGATTCACTCTTGACCCTGATTCAGTCACTAATGATGAGTGAGGCTGTGTATCATTAGGGGGAGCATGTTAGCCAACATGTCTGTTGTCCTCTAAACCAGTGGTCTCCAACCTTGGGCCTCCAGGTGTTCTTGGACTGCAACTCCCAGAAGCCTTCACCACCACCTCCGCTGTCCAGGATTTCTGGGAGTCGAAGTCCAAGAACATCTGGAGGCCCAAGGTTGGGGACCACTGCTCTAAACCAGTGGTCCCCAACCTTGGGCCTCCAGGTGTTCTTGGACTACAACTCCCAGAAGCCTTCACCACCACCTCTGCTGGCCAGGATTTCTGGAAGTCCAAGAACATCTGGAGGCTCAAGGTTGGGAACCACTGCTCTAAACCATCCCTTCTCAGTCCGGGCCGTATGGCTCCCTGGGAGGCCCTGGCGCATTTGAAGGAGGCCACAGGTTCATGTTCTCGTGTTGTCTGAAGACAGCCAAAGGCTGTGCTTGTTTGGCAGGGTGGCCTGGAATCTGAGAAGAGCTTCTAAAAGGGTCATGGCCAAAAGGAGAATGGCTGCCTTAGACAATGGCTGCAGATCTGAAGTTGAGGATTCCTGCAGCCTTTGAAGGCTTTCTGTACGAGGTGGAGCCCTAAACAATCAAAAACCTGCCCCCTGGGGACATGGGCCAGCACGCTCCCCCTCCTCACACGTTGAATAGATGTGCGTCAATAGCAAGTGAACGGGGCTAAGAAGTGCGAAGTTCGAAACTCCCAAAGGACTGTGGTTAACCACAAGCATCCACAGATTTCAGCTGTCTTTGGTCAGCTGCCAAAATGTGTGCTTGGCCTTCCAAGGAAGAAAGGATGAGTCTTGATTGTGATGTGAGTCAATCCTTGGGAGGCCTTCAGAAGCCCAGAGCAGCTACGAGGACCGCCTCTCTCTGACCTCCTTCCTAGTTTCAGCTTTGCTGTGTTGATCCTGCGGGAGGCTCCGTAAACTGGGATGTGTTTGTGAGATTCCTTGTGAAATCATCAAGGTAACCAACCTTTCTAGAGGCTTTGGGCCTCATCAGCAATTGGGAAGGAACTCACCAGTGGCAAGTGCATTTGTGAACCTGTAGTCCCCAAGATAATCTACCCCTGAATCCTGTTTTCACTATCCTTCTAGTCTTTCGTTCCCAGTTACTGTTCTGCTGTGTGCCACAGAGTGTCAACAGGCAACTGGTCCTGTCATCCAGACCCAGTATTCCCAAAGAGAGTGTGTGTTGTGCCGTGTATGTGTGTCTGAAGGGAGTCACAGCTGTTTCACCGTATTACACACTAAAATGCTGTCAACTCAGATACTGTATGATACCGGCTTCTTTCCCCCTCCCCTCCTCAGATGCTCTCCCATCTGCTGAAGATGACGACGATGACGATGATTCCTCCTCGGAGGAGAAGGAGGCAGACAACTCCAAACCAAACCGTACGTTGTGAGAGTTCTCCGTTCCAGTCATTTCTCCTTGCACACCTCCCACCCAATCAGGAGCGTCACTTGGCAAACCCATTTGGGAGAAGGGATGTTTTTCCAACCACGTTCCTTTTCCTGTCCAGTTTCCTGCATGATTCTGCACATCTTTTATTTATAGACATTATATACTCCTTACTGCTACCGATTTTCAAAGCAGTGTCCACAAACAATAAAGTATAACAGGAAAGCCGGTCCTTAAAAATCTATATACTATATATATAGTAATCTTCCTTATCCACTGGAATAAAAAGAATGGTAGGCTAAATTACACCAGGAAGGCATCCATAACTGGATGGGTCTTCAGTAGAGATGGGCATGAACTGCTTGGTTCATGCTGATTTGTTTATTGGCTGAATTCGGTGTTTCAAAGCCCCGCCTTTGCTAGCAGGCTTCCTCTAGGCGCTGCCTTTGAGTGGGGCTTTGAAGTGCCAATCATGTGTTCGGCCAATAAACGAACTCGTGCGAACCATCAAAATGGCAGTTCGTGCCCATCTCTAGTCTTCAACAAATGCCTTCGAGTATGATTTATCAGTGCATGTCTTCTATCAGAAGGAAGACAGTCTGCTTAATGGCTCTACTGTGTTAAATGCCCTCCTTCAAGAAACCGTGCAGCTCACCTCAGGAACACGAGGAAGTCACCAGGAGGGACACATTGGACTGAATGGTTCATAAGGGAGACAGGCGGTTCATGGGTCTCTTATGTCCTTCAAGTGCCCGAAACTTGTGCAGTTGGGAGTCACTTTTAACGGTAACAACCCTTCACACTTCCGTACTTCAGATTTCAAATGTTAATTTTTCCCAGTTTTGAAGGGGGAGAAATCCAGCCAGTCCTAAAACAGATGGAGGGAAGGAAACTATAACAAAATTTCTCCTAGAAAGCAAAAAGGGCATTTTTTAAAAAATTCAAAAGGAAGTTGGGGGTGAAATCTGAGGTTTATTATGAGGTGCCCACCCTGGGTTAGCAGGAGGCTTTCTCATATCATATTCTACCTTGACATTAGAGACACTGCCTATCCTATTTGAATAAATATGAATGCAAGGAACCTTTCTGTCGCAGAATAATGAATAATCTCACTCTCACATGCTTCCACCAAGGGCTAGCAAGCACCTGGAGCAGACCAACAAGCCCACTGAAGTTGAGTTGTGCAATAAGTGTGCTTTTAAGTGTTGATTGTTAGCTAGTGCAGTGATTCCTGATCTTGGGTGCCCACTTGTTCTTGAACTGCAACTCCCAGAAACCCCGGGCAGACAGCTTCTGGGAGCTGCAGCCCAAGAACACCTGGGTTAGCCAAGGTTGGGAACCACTGGGTTAGTGGCTGTCACCAATCCCAGTTGTTCTAGACTATGGGAAGGTAGCTGACTTGGCAGAGGGTTGGTTCTCCCGTGTCACCTGATTCCCAAATCTTGGAAGAATCTGGCCATTTAAGTGCAAATGTCCTATAATGACCATCTCTGATCAGGGACCCCAGGCAGGGCAGGGCAAGGAGGGAGTAAGTGCCTGACCAGCAGGGCTCTCAGTTCAAATCCTGTTGTGCTGATTGTTTTTTCCCCCTTTATTTCTCACTTTTCTCCCAAAGTTGGAACTTAAAGTGGCCCACCTTGAAAGCCTCCTTAACGTTAAAGAAAGAGTGTGAATCAACTGTGAGAACAGAATTAAATTAAATAAATTTTAAAACACTGCTTTGAAAACATGCCTATAAGAAATGTGTAGTCATGAGCCCCATCTCTCAGCCGGTGGCCAGTTGACAACAGCCTGCCTTACTAAAAGCAGTTATTGCGTGTATATCCTTTTCTCCACACCCTGTGGTGAATATTGCACTGAAACCCATTTTCTTTCCGATCTCCTTCAGAAGCCATTCCGCCTTACTGGACCTACCCAGAGAAGATGGAAAAAAAGCTCCACGCAGTTCCTGCTGCCAAGACTGTAAAGTTTAGGTGCCCGTCCAGCGGAACGCCCACCCCTACATTGCGCTGGCTGAAGAACGGCAGGGAGTTCAAACCTGACCATCGTATCGGTGGATACAAGGTGGGCGTCTAAAAATACAAAATTATTCATTTACATAGTGCTTGGGTAAACTGTGGAACTCACTGCTACAAGAGGTAGTGATGGCTGCCAGCTTGGCTTTAAAGGAGGATTAAATTCATGGAAGACAGCGGAACGGGTGGTCGCTGGTCAGGATGCATGCCACTTCCAGGATCAGAGGGAGGTTGCCTCTTTAGATCATTAGATGGAGACCAGGAGAGAAAATGTGCATTCTTAGTGGGCTTACCATATGCAACTGGTTGGACGCTGTGTGAACAGAATGGTGGACCAGATGCATCTTTATTTAATACAGCACTGATCTTGTTATTCTTATAAGTCTCTATTGCAGTGGTTCCTCACCTTGGATCCCCAGGTGTTCTTGTACTACAACTCCCAGAAATCCTGGCCAGCTGGTGGGGAAGGCTTCTGGGAGTTATAGTCCAAGAACATCCATGGACTCAAGATTGGGAAGCACAGCTCTGTCATCTTTCAGTTAACCCCTGTAATGATCATTTAGAGAACAGAGAATTAAAAAGGGCAAAAAAAAGAGAGAATAAAAATATTAAAATGTTCGTGCTGTAGTTACATTTTCAAACTCTTGTTGGGCTGAGGTTCGATGTTTTGGGTTTTTTTTTCTCATTCCTTTCTTTCTTGTTCTTGCCTAACAACCGTCAGAAGCTTTCACATTAAAGCCAACTTGTTCACATTGCAGGAAATTCTTCAAAGTTTCCACCACAGGGTTTTGTTTGTTTGTTGTTGTTGTTGTTGTTGTTTGTTTGTTTTTGCCAGAGAGGCAAGCTGCTGTTTAGGAGAAATGGGTTGCCTCTTTAGCATATAGTGGAAACTTTTAAAAAATAGCAATTAAGAACCAGCTCTCCATCATTTGGGTTTAACGTTCAGAAGCTGGTTTCAGAAGATATCTGAAAATATAGCTGAGGCCTTGAACTGCAGTTTAAGCCTCCTGCCTCACTTGTAATGTTCTGTTAAATCCGAGCACTGATTTTCACTATGTTGTGTTTTTTGAGCACAAAAGATTTCTTTGTGACTGTAGTTCCCAACCTCAGGCCCTTAGATGCTTTTGGATTACAATCCCCTGTAATCCTGGCCAGCACAGCTGGTGGTGAAGGCTTCTGAGAGTTTTAATCCAAGAACATCTGGGGACCCAAAGTTGGGAACCACTGCTCTACGCCATTTTAAATTTGTCTTATCAGTGAATGCATTAACTTTGGAGGATAGGTTGACAGATACCATGGACTCCCAAAACACAAAATACCGTATTTTTCCATGTATAAGATGCCCCCATGTATAAGACCCCCACACACTTTTATAACCCAAAATTAAGAAATCTAAGTGGGGCTTAGCAAGTGGAGGGGAAAGCAGGGATCAAAGCCCTGCAAGATCACTTTGATCCCTGCTTTCCCCTCCACTTGTTTTTATTCTCTCCCTCAGTTTATTTCCATGTATAAGATGACCCTCACTTTTTAGTCTAAAGATTTTAGACAAAAGTATAGTCTTATACACGGAAAAATACGGCAAGTGGGTGCAGAGCGGAATTGAGCCAGAACACTCTAAAGAAGTGACAATGACTAAATTGAGCCTATTACACTTTGGACACACCATGAGGAGGCAAGACTCACCTGGAAAGGCAACAGTGCTGGGAAAAGCTGAAGCCAGCCAGAAAAGAAGAAGACCAAATATGAGATTGGTTGACTCCATGAAAGAAGCCACAACCTTCTTTTTGCAAGATCTGAGCAGGCCTACAAGTGACCGGACCTTTTGAAGGTCACCAGTGAATCCACATGAGACTGGTTTTAATGCTTGGCTGCTTGACTTTTTGAGAAGGGCGAGAAAAAGTTTGTGGGGATGGGCAAAATGTCAGCTGGTGTGTGTGTGTGTGTGTGTGTGTGTGTGAGAGAGAGAGAGAGAGAGATTGTTGTATAAGATTTAATCCATTAGCTGGTTGTTTTAAAAGCAGATGACTAATCCACCCAGAGTTTTGTCATCATTCAAAGGTCTAATGCTGGCTAGGGACGGTCAGATCTACTTGGAACCTCGTCAAAGCCCACTGGAGGCGTTCGGCTGTACATGTGACAAGGCAGAAGCCCATTCTGGCACTTGCGAGCGAGTGCTTCTGGCTCGCCTAGGATGCCTCATCCGTTCGCCTCCAGTTAGAACAACTTGTTTCCATCCAGAGTGACTCACTGGCTCAGCGTGGCTTCTACGCCTCCCATCGTGAGCGGAGCCTAGCCCCTTGTGTTAATAATAAAACTCCTGTAGCAACCGCCACCGATACAGACAAGAGCCATCCTGTTCTATGTTGCTTTTTCCTTTTTAATCTTCTGGCCTCGCCAAACAAGCTTCGTCTTAGGAATCAATAGCGGCTTTGATGAATCCGATGGTCCCTGTCATTCTTTTCCCCCCACCCCCTGGCTTGAAGCTGTCAAACAGCGGCTCCTTGTCACCTCCTCCAATATATGCCTCTTGGCTCTTCCTAACAATTAGTCGTGCTGCGGTTGCTTCTTGTTTCTCTCTGGCTGTCCTTCGGCAGCTCTTTCGTTGCTGCTGGAAGAGGCCTGAAATCTTGGCAGACAATCTTGATTGCAACTGCCGTGGGCGGTGTGATGCACCCCTTTGACTTTAGGGGGGGCTGTTCAGGCTTTGGCTGAGGAAACGCCGGCCCTGCTATGAGGCAGAATGGAGCAATGGCACCAAGCTATACATGCTATGGGGAAGGGAGCAGTGATGATGGCTTGGCTGCTCCTCCCAAGCCCCCCTGGGCAGTTCCCTTCCTGAAAATGCAGTGGTACCTCGACTTACGAACTTAATCCATATTGGAACGGCGTTCGTACGTCGAAAAGTTCATAAGTCGAGGCAAAGTTTCCCATAGGAATGCATTGGAAACCATTTACTCCGTTCCAGCTGTTTTTCGTTCTTATGCCGAGGCGCTGTTCACAAGTAGAGGCATTAGTTTCCATTGGAACTAATGCAAAGCCGGTTAATCCGTCCTCTACCGCTAGGGGGAGAATTTTTTTTCTTTTTTCTTCTTTTGACCTAAGATGAACTTAGGTCAAAAAAAAGGGCAGGAAAGGGGTTTTTTTGTTTTGTTTGTAAGTTGAGGCTCTGTTCGCAAGTCGAAGCAACATTTTGCGAACGGAGCCATTCGTAACTCAAAATGTTCGTAAGCGGAGACGTTCGTAAGTCGAGGTACCACTGTATAGAGTTCTGTGTGTCACATTGTAATTAATGGGGACTGGCAAAACATCAATTGAGGGGGACATGAGAGAGGGCCTTCTCTATGGTGGCTCCCAGGCTATGGAGTGCTCTCCCTCAGATGGTCAGGTTGTTGGCCTCCTCACTTTTATCCTTCCACCAACAGCTAAAGACCCACTTTAACAGGCAGGCTCTTAACAATTTTAACAGTCATGATTGAGCCCCTGAATGCCATTTTTAATTAAGATAAAATTTAATGCTTAACATGTTTTTAATGATTCGATGTATTTTAATTAGTCTTAGAGTTTAGTTATTTTTTTAACGTGTATCTTACAGTGTTTTTAATTCTTCAGACACCTTACCGGGTGAAAGGCAGCCTATAAATAAGATAAATAAATAAAATAAAATATTTATTGTGCAGCCTGGGTGGCCTTGGGCAAGCTGCGCAGTCCCAGGTCACCCCAGAAGAAGGGAATGGGAAACCGCTTCTGAGTACTCTGTATCTAGGAGACCCTAAAGGGTAGATGTAAACTAGCCTGCTGCTTCTGGGTCTGGCTGAGGATAACTATCCCTTCCAGCTCTGAAGTTCTAGAATTATCATTAGAGATGGGCATGAACTGGTGGTTCGTGCTGGTTCGTTTAGTGACTGAACTTTGGTGCTTTAAAGCCCCGCCTCCTCAGGCAGGCACCCAATCAGAGACAAGTGCCCGGAGCAGGTGGGACAGGGAAGCCAAATCTCCAAGCGAGCGCCTGCCAGACGAGGCAGGGCTTCGAAGTGCGGAACACCTCTTCAGTTGACAAACGAAACGGCACAAATCCCTGAACTCATTGTTTGTACCTATCTCGAAGTACTATTATTTTTATATTACACTGTTACATTATTATATTTTTTATTTTACTTATTTATTTTGGGTTTTTTTTAAACTTGGCTCTTATCACCTCTTACACTAAATCTTGTGTGGGCTTTGTGTTTTCGCTACTGCTGTTTTTAGTTGTTCTGATTTACAAGGCTGTGTTTTCCATTGGTACTGTTTTATAAGATGCCTTGTAAAAATTTTGCAAAGCAGGAAAACGAACACAGAACATGCATGCATGCACCCATGCACAATCGATGGAAGTGCCCAAATCCCACCCCATGAGCCAGCTTTGGTGCTGGTGCAAATGAATCCACACACGACACATATACTGCGCAGCTCCCTGTGGTTAGCTTGGGCTATAGTGAGCCTTCCTTTATGTGGGAGAGGAGTCAGTTCCTGTGCTGGCGCAGAGTTCTCGTCCCACTCGTCGTCCGTAATATCAGTTTCCAGATGTTGCTGGCTCTGTGGTCAGCTCAGCAGCTGGCAGCAATTACTCCCTCGGTGGAGCAAATAGGGGAAACATGACCTCAAATGGCAATTGTGTGCAGTCCAGAAAATATAGCATAAGAACTGTCAAGGCCTTTGGCCTGCCTTGGAGAAGGGTGTGTGTGTGGGGGGGGGGACAGTTTTACCTCTGCCACCACCACTTCCCTCGATCAGAGCTAACCTTACTGAGCTGTCTGCATCATCTTTTTTCCCCCAAAGGTTCGTCATGCGACTTGGAGCATCATCATGGATTCGGTCGTGCCGTCTGATAAAGGCAACTACACCTGCATTGTGGAGAACAAATACGGAACGATCAACCACACGTACCAGCTTGACGTCGTTGGTAAGGAGACCTGGACACCAGAGATGAAAAACGTTCTGCTCGTTTTGTGGAATCTCTCTGAATCCTGCTATCCTTTTGTCTGTGTTCCTTCTAGCCTGGCAGGCCATGCCGTCTTTTTCCTGTGCATTTTCCCACTAATACGTGTGTGGGTGTGGGTGTTTGCTTTTACCCCCCCACACACACACACTGAGAGCAGTGTATTTCTGCTTGTTTTTCACTTGTACACGTTTTAGCCATTTGTGTCCTTTTTTTAAAAAAAATGCATGTGTGGTTTTCTGAATATTTACTTGAAAAAGAACTGCAAGTCTTCTTAGGGTAAACATTTCGAAGACATTGTGTCTTGGGATAAGCCTGCAGAAGGGCAAAATGGGGGGGCTCTGTCAAGCTTTTTGGGGAGGGGTGGTGTCTTTGTGTTGTGATGGGACATTTCACCAAATGCTTAAGTGCCTTGAATAAATATAACAGAAAAGGAGGGTACTGATATATGAAAATAAAATAAAATAAAATTTTGCCCCATTGATGTCCTGGAAAAAGAGAGGTACTTTTCTTCCAGCGATTTAGGTGCCTGGATGCAGAGACAGAAGCTGAAAGCTGGATTCCCCCTCTTGTGCCTCCTGTGAGTAAAGCCAGCCTGGGTGGCCTTGGGCAAGCTGCACAGACCCACGGCGCCCTCAGTGGAAGGAAATGGTAAAGCACTTCTGAGTATTCTCTGTGAAACCCTGAAAAGGGTCGCCATAAGTCAGAATTGACTTAATGACACATGGTGATGATGATGATTATATACTCTAAGCTTCTCTGTCTTGCTGTTTGAATTTTTTTTAACCTATGATTGGTGATAACAAAACATGGGTACTCAGACGTCTAAATGAGATGGACCTTGACGTCATTCAACAAAAAGATCCTTATGTTCTCATAGTAGAGTTGTTCATTATCGCTCCTTGGAAGATGCTTGGTTTGTGTGACAGAGGTTGTCGTAAGTAGCCCTATGTATGGGGTTGACTGTGTGGAAAGGGAAGGGGGAAATAGCCAGGCAGATGTTGGTTTTTTCGATCTGTAATTAATTAATTACCTGTTTGGCTGGATTGACACTGTCCTGAGGGGTGCACTTTTGCACTGTCCCCCCCCACACTGGTTTCTCTCCATGGGACGGATTCAAGAAGCTATCTTTGCAACCCAAAATGTGAGGTTTTGTTTCATTGTTCATGTTAGACTTATGATCATTTAGGGAGCTAGAGAGAAACACTCATTCCTCCTTAACCACCCTCCCCAATTAATCTCCTTATTAGCCTTAATTCCCAACCCAGGCAGACTGGGCTCTGCTGTTCCACTTGTGGAGTTGCTCTAAATGCCACTAAATGAACCATTAAGAATGTAGTTTAA
The DNA here is from genome assembly GCF_051106095.1 of Pogona vitticeps. NCBI lineage: Eukaryota > Metazoa > Chordata > Lepidosauria > Squamata > Agamidae > Pogona > Pogona vitticeps. The sequence goes on from NC_135790.1 coordinate 4,303,391, forward strand.
TTTGATTACACTGAGCAAACTGAAGGGAATCGTCGGCAGTGGGGAACAAAGAAGTTTGTTAATGCTCGCTCAGTACAGTGGCAGGCTCTTTGTTAATCAGCTAAGCCCTCATTAGGTTTGTTTGACCTTTGACCTCCAGTGAATAGGTAGCCATGTTTACCACCTTCTCTACCCCCCTGAACCCCATTCCCCATTCCAAGGCAAAAATTTCACCTGTCCAGTTCTCACTCACTTCTATCAGTATTTTAAAAAGAGAGAAAAATCATGGGTGTTTTGAAGTTTGGTAAGGGGGACCCATTCAGCAGAACCAGTACCCCAGAATGTGGAAATAGAGAAGTTATTTCTGGGGGGTTGCTTCTTGTAGACCCAAAGCATGGTGGCTTGCAATAACATCATGTGCTGGTCAACTACCTGGACACTCTTCTGTATGTAGACCTTGAAGGCTTCTTAAAGGAGAGAACAGCATCAGTCCATGTGACTGGTCATCAGTAAGAAATTAAAGAATTGGCCAAAACTGGTAAAAACACTTGAACCCAGGTGTTTTCCCATTCCTGATAAACCAAGCAGTTTCTTCTACCCACCATATGTCTAAGTTCTGCTCAATATTGTGGTTAGCATCAGATGGTCAGAGAGCCTAATCTGGAGAAGACTATGGTGACAAGGTCTTGGATTGCTTTAAGGCAATAGTTCCCAACCTTGAGTCTCCAGATGTTCTCGGAGTGCAGTTTCTAGAAATCTTGGACTACAAGTTCTAGAAATCCCAGAACTGCTCGTGGTGAAGGCTTCTGGGAGTTTTAGTCCAAGGACACTTGGGGACCCAAAGTTGGGAAGCACCGCTCTTAAGGAGACCTATGTCTTACTGGGAAAAAAGGGATAGCAATTGCCTAAAATAGTGTCTGCTGGTTTATAGGTGAAGATGGGACTTTAGAAGTTACGTTTAAGGTTAAAACAGAGTTACAGTGCATCTCACCTAAATGGATGATACAGTAGCCAGGTGACCTGCATGTCTGCTGATTCTGTTGTCCAGGAGCTGCTAAGTTTAGATAGGCAGCGTCAAGGTTTCGCCTTTCTCTCCTTCTGGTTCTTCATCTTTCAGTCAGATTTAGACTGGAGAGCCTTTCCAATGGAGGACATCTTCAAAGGGACTGTAACAGAAGCTAAGTGGGCACCCTAGACCAGTGGTTCTCAACCATGGGTCCCCACCTACTCTTAAACTAGGTCTCCCGGGAGCCTTTACCCGCTCCTTGTGCTGGCCAGGATTTCTGGAAGTTGTCGTCCAAGAACATCTGGGGACCCAAGGTTGGAAACCACTGCCCTAGATAGACCGACAAAGCTTTCGAACAAGCAACGCTTATCTTGTACCTTTGTTCTGATGAAAAGCTAGGCCTTTAGTCATTCCCCCGCTTCATCGGATAGGAAGACAAAAGGACATAGAGATCATTGTTAAGAAATGCAAGCTCTCACATCCTGGACATATAATTCGTCACTATAGATATAATATACCGCAGTGCATTGCTGAAGAGGAGATCAAGGGTAAACTTGGAAGAGGTAGAAGATGGTTTTTCCTGGATGAGTAACATCAAAGACTTGGCTGAGCCTTAATAGAGAACAACTAATCCACACAGCAAGAGATAATGCTGGAAACATGCCATGATGGTAGCCAGTCTCAGCCACTGAGACAGCACCCGGAGAGAGATTTCCATGCTTCAGATGTTCCTCATCCAAATTCTGGGAAGGGTTGAAGGAGCTAGAGTACAGGAAAGTTGAAGGTGGAGAGTGGAGAGAAAGCAGTTTGTAAGGGAATGGGTTAAAACCTTCTCTCTTCTATACAGATTACCCCGTCCTGAGAATATGGTGCCAAAGAGAAACAGCAGGAAGACTTCCTACTATGCATCTCCCAAGGAAAACTGCCAGGCTGCTGGGTGCCGTTTTCGGTTCTGGCCCCGTTTGTCATGGAGGTCACATGCCTCTGTAGTGCCGGCTGAGCTAGAAAGGATCATCGAGCCATCAATGAGGGAGAAATGTTAGGAGATCCTCATCATGGGCTTCAGTCTGAGTGGGCTTCCCCGGAGTCGTGTGCAGAACACCCGCAGTTTGGCTCTTTGCCGTTCTGCTTATCCCACTTCTTAACTGTCCTTTCCGCTAAACGGTCCCTCTTCAGAGACAGGGGACCCTCCCCGTACCATTTCACTTCTACAGGGCTGCAGCAAAATCAGTCTTAATGAACGTGTTTGCAAAAGACCTCCAGATTATTTTCGCCTTTCCATGCATTCAGAGAGCAGCCAGGGGTCAGTGGGAAAAGCACGTATATATATCTCACGCAATCCACTCCACGTTTCCAGTCAAAATGTCTTCGGGTAGCCGATCCTTTCCAACATCCATATTATTTTGGGGGATGGAACCTTCATGAGGTGATATAAAGTGGTGCATTTAAGCAACAGTTCTGCTAAGGAAGAAGACTGTAGCTCAGGGGTGGAACACCTGCTTTGAATTCAGAGGGTCCTGTGTTCAAGTCCCAGCATCCCCAGGGAAATGCTGCCAAGAACCCTACCAAGGACCCTAAGAAGCTGCAGCCAAACCAACATTATCAAACCAGTCTCTGCAGAAGCCTCTTAGGACTTCTCCAGCTCCTCCTGTGTAAAGTAGCTTTTGGTTACCCATATGCTGCTGCCTCTTTGCTCCTCTGTACTCCCATTCCATTCCAAGCATCAGAGAGTTGCTTTTTTAGGGCATTGTAATACAGCCTTTGAAGAAATAATGGACATTTCCATGAGCATTTTTCAAAGCCGTGTAAGGAGTGCTGTGTTTGTCTTTTCATTCTTATTGGCTGTGAGCGACCGGGATATTTTTTTACGTCAAATGGAGTTAACGTTGATTTGACTCTTCTGCAGTCTCGACCCCTTTACCTGGGTCAATGGAGCCCAGGTGGCAAAGGCTTCTTCGGGCAATACCTGCAAAGAGTCTGGGTGCATGTAAGGATTCTTTGGTGCAAATTAATTGCCCACTAGAGAACTTTTAATTGCCGCACCACACATCACAGGATGGGAGAAGGACAGATAATTTCTGCTTTTTTATTGCTTACAGAGAGCTGAAGTAGACATTCTTATCCGTGCTGGCTTTTTAAATACATGGGACTCCAGAGTCTAGAATTCTTATACATTTAATTAACTTGTCCAATTTTCTCTTGAATGCCTCCAGCGCTGGAGCACCCACCACCTGCCAAGATCATTGGGTCCCATTGTTGTACTACTCTAACAGTTAAGAAGGTTTTTTTATTGATATTCAATCTAAATCTGGCTCCCTGTAGCTTGAGCCCATGATTACATGTCCTGCCCTCTGACATGTTTGAGAACAGATCCTGCCCCTCCTCTGTTCTCCAAAGGTTTAAATCTATCTCCAGATATAGATATCTGAAATAAAAGTGTGATCCATATATTCTCACCATTGATAGAGTGAAAACAAGATCCTTTGACATGTCATGGTTTTCAAACAAGCCATGGGGCTTTTCCCTCTTCTAGGCATGTTGGAAGTTACTTGATGGTGTGACCATTATCTTGAAATTGTCCCTTTTTGTCTTTTCAGTTGTCGGGTCGAATTGTTTTATTTGTCCATCTCCTATGTATCATGAACGTTATACGTCGCCAGATGCTCGGCGACTTGAGGTTTCAGTCCGTTTTGTTGGGTTGTGTTTTGGAAAAAGAGATTAAGCAGAATGTTTTTTTAAGAAGTGCAATCTTGCGTGCGAGGCATTGGCCTGTTTTTGAAGTGCCGTGGCGGCCGTCTCCAGCGCAGACCCCAGAATTAGGCCTCCGACAGCCCTGGGAGGGGACGGGAAACACGGCACAGCCTCTTTCTGACTGGATCAGATGAGGACTGTGAAGCGCTGCAGAAAGTCCGTGCTCTAATCTGAGGCAGCGAGAGCCTTTGGCAGCCAAAGAGCTGGTCCTGTGATATTTACCTCAGGAAGCTAAATATGATTTTTAGGATACAGGGGGGCTTTGCTCATCAAGGATTCTTAGCCGAAAGGATTAGATGGGGAAGCTTTCCCTTCGTATTTTTAATACGTGACTGGCTGGGATGAAGGGTGGGGGGTGGGGGGGAGAACTTGCTTCCACCTTCTTGCAATGAAAGGTTGGGGGAAGAGCATCTTAATCCCCGCATTGTGACATCGCAAGTTAAGACGTGAGGGTTGTAGGCTGGCTGCAAGCTTTCCTTTTCATGCCTGCCTAATTCTCTTTGTTTCTCGGAACCTGGGGTTCGGGTTCCGATCTTGAGCTGTTCACGTTCGTTAGATTGCTCCATGACTCCCTTTTTCCTAACAGGTCTCATTTACTGAGCCTCAATTTTAATAAAAGCATAGCTCCTTCATTTGCTTCTTGCACAATACCTGTTTTGCACAAGTAATGTGTGTGAAGAATGCCAAGGTGCCCCTAGCAAGTGTATATATCATCACCATCATCATCATCATCATCATCATCATCATCATCATCATCATCATCATCATCATCATCATCATCATGATGTGCCCTCAAGTCAGTTCTGACTTACGGTGACCCTTTTCAGAGTTTTCCAGGGAGAGAATATTCAGAAATGTATTTCCCTTCCACTGGGGGCGCCCTGGGACTGTGCAGCTTGCCCAAGGCTACCCAGGCTGGCACAGGAGGCACACATGGGGAATCGAACTCCCAACCTCTGGCTGTGCAGCCAGATACCTAAACCACTGAGCTATCCAGCTGTCTAGTCTGCAAGTGTACATACAGGAATGTTAGGTGGGCTTATGCCCGCCAATATAGCCGGAGCTGCGACATGGCTTCTGAAGTTCCTTTGGGTGCTCAAATTCAACATTTGTCCGATTTTTCAATATTTGATCTTACTGGCTTTATCTGTTTTGTAAACGGCTTTGTCATAACCCCCTGTCCCCCCCTTTTTTAAAAATCACATTGCCAGGCAACATGTGGATGTATCAAAGGAGCTCATGGAGATGCATGTCTCCATGCTTGGTGGCACCTATCTGATGCCCTCTTTTCTTCCAGAGAGATCTCCACACCGCCCTATCCTACAGGCCGGGCTGCCAGCAAACAAGACCGTTTCCTTGGGTAGCAACGTGGAATTTGTTTGCAAGGTCTACAGTGATCCTCAGCCGCATATCCAGTGGCTAAAGCACATTGAGGTCAATGGGAGCAAGATTGGGCCGAATAACTTGCCTTATGTGCAGGTCTTGAAGGTAAGGGCTGCTGCCTTGGATGTTGTGATGTTTTTGTTAACACAGATTAATTGCCGCTCTTTCGAGTGTGATATTTCCAATGTGTGGGAGCAGGTCTTATTGGTTTAGGACCGGGAGAGAAATCCATTTAGAGCCAATTTGCCCTGGCAGACTAGCCACGTGGCACCAAATTGGCTCTGTCTGGGATTTGATGTTCTCCACCCTGTTGTGGAGTTGTTACGGTGAATTGTGGGAAAGCAAGAAGGTTTTCCTCTCCAGTGGTCCTCTCCCAAACAGTTCTGCAGAGACACTACACTAAAGGAGTGAACAGGAGGTAGATCAAGACTGACAGAATTGACATTGACCAGCCACAGTCCCTACCTTTGGGACTGCCTTTGAGTTGGGTATATTAGAAGTAGTACAAGTGGCACAGCGCTATAAGGAGAAGTTGGGAGCACACAGAATGATGAACTTGGAAATGGCCTTTAAGGCGACCAAGTCTAACCCCTACATATCTTGACTGGTGGCTGTCTAATTTTCTCTTGAATGCCTCTAGCACTCAAGAGAATTGAGCTCTCATCACTTCCCAAGGTTATTGGTTCTATTGTCATACTGCTCTAACAGTCAGGAAGACTTTCCTGATATTCAAATTCTGGCTTCCTGTAATTTAAGCCTATCATCACATGTCCTGCATTCTGGGATGATCATTAACAACATCTTGAGATTAAGCAGAGGACGTGTGGTTTTGCTGGTTATGGGTTGATGCTTTTCATTCAAAGAGTGAGGAAGTGTCATTGCCAAACTCAGTGGCTGAAATCCCATTGCATAGTGTAGGAAGCCACACTAGGTTAGACCCATTGAATCAGTGGTAACCTACTCCTTTGTGAGTAGGTCCATTGATTCAAACGGAACACTTTAGCTGTGACTTACTACAGGTAAGAAACGAGAACAGTCCTAAAATAGACTTATTAAATCCCTGTTGAGTCAATGGGCCAGCTCTAGTGTGACTTACTACTCTAAGCAATAGGATTTCAGCAATTCTTGTGTCCTCTGCAGATCTAAATCTCCATGGTTCTAAATTCGGACACAGCAGAACCCAATATAGATACCGAAAGGTCATCAGTGCCTTTTAATGTTCTTTCATAGGTGTGTTTAGAGAGGTGCTGAAGCCTTTCAAGAAGATAGGTCGAGAGGAAGACTTGAGGGTTCCCTATTGTTAAATCAGCAATAGAGATGGAGGTATTCACAAATAAGAATATTCCCCACACAGGTGGCATTAATGAGGCTCCAGCCCCATGGGTCCGGACAGTCTACTCACCGATCCGCCACAGATGGCGTGATTCTACCAATGGCTCTGCAGCACACGATCCGTTCGCCACTCCTGGCAGGAGGCAGGAGGACAAGCCTCAATGCCAGGTTGAAGATTGGCAACCGGGTGACACATTGTGGAGCTATTGATAGAATTGCACTGTCCACATCAGATCAGTGAGCGAACCATCCAGCCCCATGGGGCTGGTCCTTCGTTAACGCCACCCATGCAGGGATATTCGTATTAGTATACGAATACCACCCCCCAGGGACGTGGTGGCACTGCGGGCTAAACCGCAGAAGCCTGTGCTGCAGGGTCAGAAGACCAAGCAGTCGTAAGATCGAATCCACGCAATGGAGTGAGCTCCTGTCGCTTGTCCCAGCTCCCGCCAACCTAGTGGTTCGAAAGCATGCAAATGCAAGTAGATAAATAGGGACCACCTCGGTGGGAAGGTAGCAGCGTTCCGTGTCTAAGTCGCACTGGCCATGTGACCACGGAAGATTGTCTTCGGACAAAACGCTGGCTCTATGGCTTGGAAACGGGGATGAGCACCGCCCCCTAGAGTCGAACACGACTGGACAAAAATTGTCAAGGGGAACCTTTACCTTTACCTTGATACGAATACCCCATCTCTAATCAGCAAGCCAGGCCAAAAGACACAGGGTTAAGGCAGAGGAGTTTCTGTCTGAGTGATAATCTATTATTCCTACATTAAAAAGGTAAAGTGCTAGACATAAATACCTAAATGGAAGCTAACTGTTACATTAACATATTGATAAAGGTGGAAAACACGATGAATGGTAGAAACGGGGCTAGATTTATAATTGTTTTTAATAACAATTTTTAATAATAAAATGTCTAAATGGCATGTTTGTTCTGTGTCCCAAAATGGAGAAGATATAGAGATAGATGTCTTTTTAATAATAGGGCAGGGTAAAGTTCATCAGCTTCTCTTGCAGATATTAATTGCCACACAGCCAGTACACCAGACTCTCCCAACACAATGTTTTCAAGATGCTTTGGACAAGAGCTCCCATCATCCTTTGGCAGTATGGCAATAGCCGTGCCAGCAGGGGACAATGGGAACAGCCTGACATTTCTTAGAGCATGCAGTTGGCAAAACAGGGCTTTATGCTAGCGGAGCTCTTCACTAGCTATTAGCATGATTTTACAGCTGAGAGAGGAGCTTGTATCTGGTGCCTGCAGAAATGCAGATGGCTGTGGGTATGCCTCGAGGGGTGGGACGTGGGGAGGGGGCTGGGGGGGCAGAGGCCTTGAGCTCCCCCTCCTTGGCCTCTGAATGAGGGCAGGGGGGGAGACACTGACGTGATGGCCGGGGGGGGCTGATCTCGGAGCTGCGATGCCCCTCCACCGGGCTGCTAAGTGATCCCTGTTGTTATTGGTGTCGTTCTAGCACTCGGGAATTAATAGCTCCGATGCGGAGGTGCTGACCCTGTATAATGTCACAGAGGCGGAGAGCGGGGAGTATGTTTGTAAGGTTTCCAATTATATTGGTGAGGCTAACCAGTCTGCGTGGCTGACGGTCACCAGACCCGTGGCTGAAGGTAAACGAGAAGAACACCACTTTCGGGGGCGCTTGCTTGGACCTAAGTGGTGGAAAAACCAAACTCCTGTGGATCTCCTGTTTCTTCTCTTGTTTCTGGTGTCGTAAGCCATGGAAAAATCCTTGGATTGGGGCTGATCAGTTCCGTTTCATGTCCTTTTTCTCACTTTTTCCTAATGCAGCGTTCTTTTAATCCTTCCTTCCTTTAAAAGTATCCCAGTACAGTGGCGCCTCGCTAGACAGTTATCCCGCATGACAGTTTTTTTTGCTAGACATTGACTTTTTGTGATTGCTATAGGTATTTGCAAAACAGTGGTTCCTATGGGGGAATTTCGCTGGACAATGTTTGGTCCCTGTTTCGCAAACCAAATTCCACTACACGACAATTTGCTTTTCGCTAGACAATGATTTTGCTAAACAGCGATTTCAGTGGAATGGATTATCATCGTCTAGCAAGGCACCACTATATTGGACAAAACAGAGAAATTATCCCCGAATTTCTTTTCCTCCAAGTTCTTTTCTTTTTCACACTGCTTTCCGTATAATTTTCATGCTACAGCGGCCAGAGAAACACTTTTAATTCCCCGGTTTGTAACCAGTCACTTAAGTGGATTTAAATATCATCGAAACTTAAATATGGGTTTCCTTTTTGAGAAAAACCAAAACAGCGTCAAAGGGCACGCTTGTGACTTTTAACTATTCAGCCCTGCCCATTTAAGATGGCCCAGCGGTGACTCACCGATTAATCTGCTCATTAAACTCATTAAAATAATATCATAATTTTAGAACTGCAGATCTGGAAGGAAGTTATGAATCAGGGAATCCAGCCCTGGCCAAAGAGGCATCGTGGGGAATCGAACTCCCAACCTCTGGCTCCACAGCCAGATGCTAAACCACGGAGCTCTCCAGCAATGGGCAAGGGCTCATTTCTGTACTTCAGACTTTGAGTGCTTGGAGTGTTTGGCAGCCTCCCTTACGAAGCAAAACGGCTGTGTCTCTTGTGTGTGAGAGTGTGAGCGTCCCTATATATGAAGCTGCCTCGCCTTTCTCTTCTCTGAATAGCTTAACCTTCCTTTACTCAGGTGGATGTCTCTGTTTCATATAGTTCCATCTCCACCTATCTCTCTCTCTGCTCGTTCCTGTCTCATGAAACTGAGCTGGTCTTTTCCCTGTTCAAGGTTAGTTTTTCCATGTGGCCCATCACCAGCATGTTCAGATGGGCAGGGAAATTCAGTTTGGTGAAGGGTTGTCGTTGGTTTTAACATCCTCTGTTTAGGCCTGCCTGGATCGGAGGTTGTCCTAAGGCTCTCTGTTAAAATAGGCCTGCCGTGGTGTCTGTTGCTCCTTAGGAGGTCTCGGGGGGCATGTCATCCCCTTCCCTCCTCCTCCTCTTGCACCTTGGTTCCTGAAGGGGTCTTACGTTTGCTCGTTCTATTTCTCCCCTCCCTTTTATTTTCTCCTTTTCCTTCTTGCTTCCATTTTTTCCCCCTTTCTAGACGGCTGGTGTTAACACAACTGACAAAGAAATGGAAGTCCTTCACTTAAGAAATGTCTCTTTTGAGGATGCTGGGCAGTATACATGTTTGGCGGGTAACTCAATTGGGATCTCCCACCACTCTGCATGGTTGACGGTTCTAGAAGGTATATACGGGTCCTGTTCCTTTCTCTTGAGTCCTTGCTCTACCTCCCTTCTCCGTTTTGGTGACGAGCGTGTCGTGGTTTGCAAGAGCCATCCAGCCTTCTCAGAGGCAAGGAGGAGAGAAGAACAGAGGGTCCCTCATAAATTGATTCCCTCTTGGGAAGGAAGAGCTGTTTTTGCCACCTAACTGATGGGCAACTGGGCAGGAGAAAAGGTGGCAATCTGAACTCAGACTAGGAGCTCGTTTGGCCAACCCATGATGTCCCTCCTCTGCCAAACTGAGGTCGTCTGAAGTCCACATCGGGCAGCTCTTGCAGGCCAAGCCACTGGGGATTTCCAGCTTGGATTGGGTCCAGTTTTTTTTCCATAGGTCGGCTCCATTTTCTTTGACCCTGCCTGTCATACTCCCTCTGTGCTTTCCCTTCCGGCTCGCATCAGAGAAGCGTGGAAGCTCTCCTCATACCTCTTGGTGCTCGAGCTGTATCCTCATTGTGCCCTACAGGACTCAAAAAGTTTTAATCCTGATAGATAGGTGTGGGTGGCTTTAGGAAGACTACCCATACTCCACACAGATTAGAGGCAGTGCCAGATGTACAGTCCTGGGTTGTTTCATGATCGCAGCTTACAAAATGGGAGATGGATTTCCACATGCATCCTAGCTCTTCTCTGATTCCCACCAAAAATAAAGCAAGGTATGCTGCTTATATACCGCCCCATAGTACTTAAAAAGCCCTCTCCGGGCTGTTTACAATTTAATTATGCAGACAACACATTGTCCCCAGGTAAACTGGGTTAATTTACCAATCTCAGAAGGATGGAAGGCTGAGTCTAACTCAAGCCTCAGTCCATTAGGATCAGACTCAAGTCGTGAACAGAGTCTTCCCCGCAGCAAGGCAGTTTAACCACCGGGCCACGAGGCTCATAACGTGTGGGTTTTAAAAATAGGATACAAAACCAGTGAATGGACTGCAGTCACTATACCTTGTGTACTATTTGAGCAGGTTTACCTGATTATGCTTAATATCATGGCGTGCAACCCCTTCTCTTTTTTTTCCTAGAGAATTTTCTGTGTTGGGTGTAAAGGGATATCCACAAGCTTGTGCTTGGGAAAAGTCCTACACGTTGAATGGCCTCTTTGAAAAAAGTCCAAAAACTCGGCTTATTGTGAAAGTCAAAAGATCCTCATTTGAGACTGAGGTCCACTCTGAGGCCCCACTTTGCCCACTGTGGGTGGGAGATTCATGGACCAATTCAGATCTGAGCCATAGGCCTCTGAGCAGGTGCTTCGAAATAGAAGTGAGAACCTTTTGACCCTCCAAGAGCTTTGGCCTCCCATCAGCTCTAACTAGCATCATCATGCAAAATATCAGGATGGTCCAAGGTTTCTTGCACCTTTTCTTAAAGGATGCAATGCCCATTGAGTATGAAGTTAGGAAAACCGTTCAGGATGGGGGCTAGCCAATGACCATGCCTTACATCAGAGATTGCATCTCAATCTGGCGTGTAAAGATCTTTCATTGTTTTTTAAAAATGATTTCATTTTGGGTTCATGGTGCTTACGGAGGAAGTTCACCTCTTCCACCTTGCACCATTTCCCTCATTTAAATCAGTTTTCCTCTCCCAGCTGCCGTTCATCACCAGGGTGTGGCATATACAGATATATCTTTTTAAAGCAATCAATCAATCAATCAATCAATCAATCAATCAATAAATCTGATGTTGACAGATCTCTTAGGCCATTATGCCTACAGTAGTTGGCCCTTTCTTTTCGATTGTGATCTACCACGTCTTTGTGGGAAGCGCTAGATTGACCTTTCTCAACCTGGCAACCCCCAGAGGCAGAAAGATCACAACCTTCATCATTCCTGTTAGTATATTTGGAGTATGCTGGGTTGGGGGTGGGGGAGGCTGGATAGCAGTCTGTTCTGGGAGCCAGATTCCAGACCCTTCTGGTGGATGCCAGATGGTGATCCAAAGATGACTTGAGTCTTGGAGAGACAACCAGTGCTCCTCCTTTGCTTTGCCCATCTTTGGAGGCCATGTAGGAGATGGGAAGAATGCACAAAAGCATTGGCGCCCCAATGGGGACTGGCTACAGTGGTGCCCCGCAAGACAATGTTAATCCGTTCCATTGAAATCGCTGTCTTGTGAAAACATCGTCTTACGAAATGCGATTCCCCATTGGAATGCATTGAAATCCGTTTAATGCATTCCAATGGAGAAAATAGTTGTCATTTTACAAAAATCGCCCATAGGGAAGCTATTATGTGAAGCGCCGATCAGCTGTTAAAATCGCTGTCTTGTGAAGCATCGGTCCCAAAAACACCCATTTTGCGAAGCACCGATCAGTTGTTAAAATCGTCATCTTGCGAAGCATCGGTCCCGAAAAAAAAGTCTTATGAAGCACAGACCGAAACATTGTCCAGTGAAAATCGCCCATAGGAAACACTGTTTTGCGAAGTGCAATGGCGATCGCAAAAACTCATCGTCATGCGGATTCATCATTTTGCGAGGTCATCGTCTAGCGGGGCACCACTGTATGTCCTTCCCTAGCTGCTTGGGGGCACCTCCAGCTGCCAAAGGGAGTGAGGACAAGACAGGCAGGGCACCTGACTTTCCTTAGAAGGGCAAACCCACTTTTTTTCACCTTGTTCTTGTTGTTTTGACCTCATTACTGTATACATATTGCCATTTGGGTCTCTTTTGCGCTCACGCTGTCTTTCCTCCAACCCAGCCATCGAAGACAAACCAGCCATGATGACTTCCCCTCTTTACTTGGAGATCATCATTTACTGCACAGGGGGTTTCCTCATCTCTTGCATGGTCGTGACCGTCATCATATACAAGATGAAGAGCACGACGAAGAAGACGGACTTCAACAGCCAGCTGGCGGTGCATAAGCTGGCCAAAAGCATCCCCTTGCGCAGACAGGTAACAGAAAGTAGATAGGGGGTTTGATTGCACCCTACTGCCCCCAACCCTCAACCCTACAAGAGGGCCCTGCCTGCCTCTCTAGCCCAGCTCATGGTGTTAAAATCCCAGACAGATTTCTGTGTGAATGCCTTCTGGCTTTGGGGAAAGGGAGAGGGTCTTGGGCCTAGCGAGGCTGTTTGGGTCACGATGGCAACAGAGATTATAGCTGCGCACACCCAAGCCTTCAAGACTTAACTGCTGTGTTCGAGTGTGAGCTTTCGTGGACAAGTCCACCTCTTCAGATGTGAGAGTGGGACGGCCGTGATGGGTGGTTTGCCCTGCATTCGCAGAGAGTTGGGTTCAGGGTACAGCCAGACATTGGGCTGCTTCTTTAATCCTTTGGTTGTCGAACTGGGAGCCCAGCTCTGCTGGTACGAGAAGGCAAGGTCACTCTCGAGACAGGTAGAAGAGGCCGCCCTGTCTAGCTTTTGGAGACAGGAGTGGAGAACGCCTCTCCTGGCTGGCGCAGGGTGTATGTGCTTAAGAGGACACAAAAGCATAAACAACAGGAGCTTTTGTTTCTTGGCATTGTTTTGCATTTTGGCAATACACATTCTAGCCATCCACAGTGCAGTCAGTATTGTTACTATAACTATTTGCACACTGCACTTTGAATAAGCAGGATGCTGCTCTTACGGTCTTGACCTTTCTCAGGTCAATGAACTTAATGCACTAAAAACAAAACCACGTTAGGTGCCAAGGAAAACTGAATCCTTCCAGAATCCTTCACAAGTAATGCAGATTTAACCAATGTGTATTTATCCCCCATCAACCACTGGGAAGGTTGTCGTTGGTTTTTCAGGCTGTGTGGCCGTATTCTGGAGGTTTTTCTTCCTAACGTTTCACCAGTCTATGTGGCTGGGATCTTCAGTGGACAGGAGGTAGAACTCTGTGTTCTGGTGTAGTGTGTGGGATAGTTTTGCAGCTGTGGGATCAGCTTTTTTTGTCCTTTTTAGGTGATCAGGGTGTTTTTTGTTATGGATGTATTGTTGTGATAAGGGGGAGATGATCTGTGATTGATGGGTGTCGTTAGCTAGTCTATAGTATACAGTGATCACCAGTCCTTATGGCTGGAAATCCTATCCACTGGGAATCCTATCCAGCCCTGCTTCTAATTTATGGAATTAAAACAAGTGTTGTCTGCATATGTTCAGGCAATATTTTACAGATGTAAATAGCTACAAGTTCCCCAGATAGTCCACCCCTTTCTCATTAACTGGCACTTAAGGTCTCCATAACTCACTCTGAGACATTTGCAGGAGAAAGAATAAAAAAAACATTTCTTTACTTATAGTTGCTTGAAGTTGCAAACTTGGGTATGCTGCTTTCTTTACTGCATTCATACTTAGCAACCAACTGAACAGAGCAACAGCAAACAAAAAATCGCCACCAACCAAGGAAAGAGAGGGAAAGAAACGCACACTAGAGAGGCAGGGCTCTGAATTCAAAGGATGGAAGGAACGCTTGGTTAGCGCTGAATAGATAATTACCTCAGCCTGGAAAAGTTCCTCCCAGTCACTGAAATTACGGTCAGCATGCGAGGTTGCAAGCAAAACTCCAACAAGCTGGAGGCAGGGTGGGGATGGGAGTCCAGCCACGTAGCCCAGGTAGTTCTGCGGAAATACAATGGTAAGCCTTTAGTGGGTCAAGGGTGGTGTTCCCAGGAAGAAAGATGCCAACCGCAGGGAGGCAGGCAGCCCTTCCCTCTCTCCGAGCCACCCTCGTTTGTTCCTGTGATCTTTTCCGAAGGTAACCCCACACATCCTTCTCTTTTTGGCTGCAGGTGTCGGCCGACTCCAGCTCCTCCATGAACTCGGGCGTGATGCTCATGCGTCCCTCCCGGCTATCTTCCAGTGGGACCCCAATGCTGGCGGGGGTCTCTGAGTACGAATTGCCAGAAGACCCCCGCTGGGAGCTGCCCAGGGACAGGTAACGGATGCCGTTCTTGGCCTTTTCTGAGTGGCTTCGTTTCTCGTCTGTGTCCCCCAAAGTCAGAGGAGAAATGCTTTGGGCTTTTTGGGCTTTTTTTTCTGCAAGACAGCATGTTTAGGGGGTTATTATAGATGTTTTGTTTTCTTTGGTTTTGTCTTTGGAAATATTTTTTTTTAAGATGACCTTTTAAAAATGCTGTCCCAGGTTTAAAAACATCCACATGCTTAGAAAACGCAGCACTGGTGAGAAAGGTAGTATCAAACATTTTGTCAGGGGACAGTGGTTTCCTGTGACTGTTTTTAGTAGTGCAGTCCTTTAATGCTGCTAGTAAAGGTAAAGGTTCCCCTTGACATTTTTAGTCAGTCGTGTTCGACTCTAGAGGGTGGTGTTCATCCCCGTTTCCAAGCCGTAGAGCCAGCGTTTGTCCGAAGACAGTTTCCATTGTCCAGCGTGATTTAGACCCGGAACGCTGTTCACCTTCCCACCGAGGTGGTCCCTGTTTATCTACTCGCATTTACATGCTTTCGAACTGCTAGGTTGGCGAGGAGCTGGGACAAAGCGACAGGAGCTCACTCCGTCGCGTGGATTCGATCTTACGGCTGTTGGTCTTCTGACCCTGCAGCACACAAAGGCTTCTGCGGTTAATTCTGCTAGTTTGTGTTAAGTGTTAATTCCGTTATGTGTTGTTAAGTCGTTCTTCCCCCAATTTTAAGTACGGTCGGTATCTCAAGAATCCATGGCTAAAGCCCAAACTTCTACTGTGATTGCTTCAGTAATCTAAACAACTCAGACATCTCCACTCTCCAAAGCATGATAGTGATCAGATGGCGACAGCCATAAAAACACGACACATTGCGTGTTAAGAGTAGAATTCTGACCCAGCCCCAGTCAATCAGGCTGTGATTGTCGAACTACTGAGTGATTTTTTTTTGTTGGGTCTGCAGCCAACATGATTAGACACACAGGGATGGGAAAAGCTTTGAATCGCCTCCGCTTAAACAGAACATTGCAACAGAATTGGCATCTTCATTGACATGAATGCTCCCATCTCTGTAATTGCAACCTGCCTGCCTTCCTCCCTTCTAGGCTGATTCTAGGCAAACCCTTGGGGGAAGGCTGCTTCGGACAGGTGGTCCTTGCTGAAGCCATCGGGCTCGACAAAGACAAGCCGAACCGAGTAACTAAAGTGGCCGTGAAAATGCTCAAGTGTAAGTAATCCCGTCGAAAAGGGCTTCTCTTCCATGTCCCTCCTAAATTCAAAAGAGTGGCCTTCCCCGTTTGCTGCTGGTTCGCTGTTGAGAGACAAACAGTGTCAGGGGCCTTGAGTCTGTGGTGTCAGTGTAATTGTCCATTCTGGTCGGGACCAACGTTAGATCCAACTAGAGTGGAACTGTTGGAATCGGCACAAGTTTCTGCTTCTCTCCCCGTCAGCAGCTACGTTAAAAATGCATTCTGTGCTGTTTCTCTTCTGCTCTGCTATGGGAGTCTCAACCTTCTAAGAGGTTAGGAGTTCTATTCCCCATTTGTGCCTCTTGGGAGAAGAGCCAGCCTGGGTGGCCTTGGGCAAACTGCACACAGTCCCAAGGTTGCCCCTAGAGGAAGGGAAGGGTAATGCACTTCTGTGTATTCTCTGCCTAGAAAACCCTGAAAATGGTCACCATAACTCAGAGTTGACTTGACAGCATATTATATAAGCTGGCTCAATAGCTCAGTGCTTTAGATATCTGGCTGCAGTGCCGGAGGTTGAGAGTTTGATTCCCCCTGTGCCTCCTGGGAGCAAAACCAGCCTGTGTAGCCTTGGGCAAGTTGTGCAGTCTTAAGATGCTCCCAGAAGAAAGGAAGGGTAAAACACTTCTGAGTACTCTCTACCAAGAAAACCCTGAAAAGGTCACCATAAGTCAGAATTGGCTTGACGGCACACACTTAGTATTATTAATCCTGACTCACCAGGAGTTGTCTGTTTTTCCCCCTTCTTCCAGCTGATGCCACAGAGAAGGATCTATCTGATCTGATCTCTGAAATGGAGATGATGAAGATGATCGGCAAGCACAAGAACATTATCAACCTCCTTGGAGCTTGTACTCAAGACGGTAAGGATTTGGCACACCTGCTTATACGGTGGTGACTGTAGCTCAGTGGTAGAGCATTTGCTTTGCATGTGGAAGACCAAAATACAATTCCTGATGTCTTCAGCTAAAAGGGTCTGTTAGCAGGTAATGTGAAAAAGCTTTATCTCCCGGAGACCCTGGAAAACTGCTGCCAGTGACTATGGGCAATCTTGAGCTAGTGAGGTAGCAGCTTCTTGCATTTTAATGCTACCTGTGCAATCATAAGCAGGAAGGAAGGAAACGGGGCACTACAGCATCTCTTGTTATTCCCAAAGTGCTTAGAAAAGCAAAAACAGTGAAAGAAGTGTTTGTGTGATATAGCCTGTCTGGTGAAGTTCCCACTTCATCGAGCCCAGATTCACCCTGTGCCATGACTACATCGATTTGTACTTTTTGTAAAGCTCTCCTGAAAAATTGGATGGCTTTCTGTGTGCACAAAGATCTGTGTACACTGATTTGTGTGCACAAGGTTTTTTGTGTGCTACTGTGCCTAACTATGCATTTGACATGTTTTCCTCCAAGCTATGCTGTACTGCAGTGGTGCCAACCTTGAGTAACCCAAGTGTTCTCGGACTGCAGCTCCCAGAAACCGCCGACAACACAGCTGGTGGTGAAGACTTCTGGAAGTTGCAACCCGAAAACTCCTGGGGTTATCCAAGATTGGGGGCCACTGCTGTATTGAGGCACTTTCCTATAATGTAGGCATTTTTAATAAATCCATGCTGCACAATTTGGAGACTTGTAGAAATCAAAGGCTAATTGTATTTCGGTTCAGGAAATGCAGAATAGGGTTCATTGAAATGTGAGCAAAGCAGAATTCTTTCCCATCTTTTTCGTGACAAACATGAGCCCTATGCAGGGTGCTTCTCCCTTGACTTCATAGAAGGCCCAGCAGAGGTGGTGCCATAGAGCTAAGGCCATGAAGGTAGGCGAAGCCAAATTCCAAGGTCAAATGGAAGAAGTTCTACATGGGTGGCCAGCTCAAGACACACACAGTGGCACTCATTTGTAGTACAGTGGTGCCTCACACAGCGAGGTTAGTCCGTTCCAGATTAACCCTCGCTGTGTGAAACATCACTGTACGGAAAGAAAAAACCCATTGGAATGCATTAAACTTAGTTTAATGCATTCCAATCAGCTGATTTACTCACCGTACAGCGATGTTCCTCTATGGTCGGTAGCCGTTTTTGCGCCCTCCCCTCGCTTAACGAGGGCGCGAAAACGCTGCGCGCGGCCATTTTGGGGCTTCCGGCGGCCATTTTGTAGCCGCGGAACAGCTGATCAGCGGGTCGCAAAGCGAAGGTCGGTAAGCAAACCGCTTACCGACCTTCGCTCTGCGATTTTCGCCCATTGGGGCCGTCACTCTGCGATTGCATTAGCGATCGAAAAACATCCCCGTAGAGCGAATTCATCGCTCTACGGGGCGCTCGTTGTGCGAGGCACCACTGTATTGAATACCAATTCTGTAGTCGAGTACCAATTGTCTCTACTGCCTGGCAGGGGACAGCACCCAAAATGGGCCCCATTCAGTTAGGTACTGGAAATGCCCAGACAGACTGTACTAGGACGAAGACTGCACTGTTTTCTGAAGTAAGGCCCTGCTTTGTTCTCTTTATCAGGTCCACTCTATGTGATCGTGGAATATGCTTCCAAAGGGAACCTGAGGGAATATCTACAGGCTCGGCGGCCCCCAGGCATGGAATACTGCTACAATCCCACCCACCTCCCGGAGGAGCAGCTGTCCTTCAAAGACCTGGTGTCCTGCGCGTACCAAGTTGCCAGGGGCATGGAATACCTTGCCTCCAAAAAGGTGAGAAATCCCAACGGGAAGGAAACGTAAAGAATAGCCAGAAATCTTAATAAAGGGAACAAACTGTCCAGAGAAAAGTATGAGAGCTGTCCAAAATACGTCTGGAACCCCGCGGGACTTCATGTCAGGTTTCCAGCTAATTGACAAGAGGTCAATTGAGCAGTCAGGCATGTGACAAAGCATGCAACTATGAGAAGTGCTGCCAGTTAGTCACAATTAGCTGCGGTAAAGTTACACAGACCTTAGGCAAACACTAGTAGAATTCTGGGCAATGTATATAATTTAAGGAACTTATCTAACACAGGTTTTTGTAAAAATTAAAAACCCAGCATATTATGATTCTAGTAACTTCTCCACATCTACCGGTACAAAGAAAGCAGGAAGGCTCTGCTGACATTTGGATGCTGCATTTTCTTATAACACGCATGTTTTTTTTAAAAAAAAAAAACCCAATTCCTTTGCTATGGGCACATGTAATTAGACTTGCCACTCTAAGCAAGTTTTTGCTATTGTTATCGTCAATTAGATATTATTATTAACTTTTATTATTGCTATTAATCATAACGAGCCTGTGCGGATTTCTGTGGAAATGCAGACTAAAATGCAAATGTGGTAGTTAGGGATAGAAGTCAGAAGACTCTTGGCATTCAAAATCTGAGGCCACAGCACCAGTTCTGTGTGGTAGGGGCAGGCAACACATGTAGCTCACGGGCCACCGGGCCTGCCCCTGCTGTACAGAATTGTTTGGGTTTAATAGTATGTGTTTAATAGTATTGAGATTATCTTGGTATGGATTGTTGCTTTTTTGGTGTGGTGCCCACTATTCATGTATTTACGGTACTTGTATCCTGCTTGATGCAGTGAAATCTCTATGCTTCATTCATTTACCCCCTTTTTAAAGCATTTCATCCCTGTTGCTCGCCAAGAAAGGATCTCATGTAAGGCTTCTTTGGGCTGATTTGTTCTTTAAGGTCCCTGAACAGACTGTGTCTCTTCCACAGTGTATCCACCGAGATTTGGCTGCCAGGAATGTTCTGGTGACTGATGACAACGTGATGAAGATCGCCGATTTTGGCCTGGCTCGAGATATCCATCACATAGATTATTACAAGAAGACAACAAATGTGAGTGGCAAGCCCAATGGAGGGAATCTCATTATGCTGAGCTCCGACCATCAGGGGCCCAGGCTGTGCAATGTTCTACTAAGATCATCGCATGGTGGACCGACAGGGATGGAAATTTTGGTGTAAGCTTTCTGTAGATTTGCATCTTCCAGCACCAAGAGAATAGGCTGCCTAAAAATTATACCTTTAGCGCTCTTACCTCCCCAGAAAGTGTGCAGGGTACATGTAATTATGTCTGTGGCAAATAAAGTTAGATTCCTGGCATCAGGAAGTTGTGCTGCTTAAGAAGATGTGTGTTGATGAGCTTAATTTCCATACTCTGCTTCGCTTCGACCCATCACAGAGAGTGGGAAGAAACACCGGTGGGTGCAAAACTCAGCACACGGAATTGTCCTCGTTTCCCAGTGTGGTGATGAATAGTTTCTGTTTCAAAATGGAGCATTCTGCAGCACCTTTTTATTAGCAGATACAAATAAATTGCGACACCCATGCTGATACATGTCCCCCCGTCTTCATCAGTGTAAGTTTTGTGATCGATGAAGCCAAGGTGTAGTAAAACGAGGAAACTTGCCTTTATCTTGCCTCTTTTCTGGAGGAGAAGCTCCAAAGGTGTGTAAAGGGAGTTACCTCCCCAGACGGCCTGCCATCCAGAGATGGACTACACTCAGGCCTCCTTACCTTTGTGCAACCCAGGTAACTTCATGCCACATGGCAGATCACCCTGTAAATGATGGGGTGTCTTCTCTCAGATCCGTGGGTTCTGCAGAACTAGCCTTTCATACATGAATGTGGTAAGAGCAGCAGGAGGGAACAATAAACATCTTCCGGTCTGCATCATTGATTGGCACTAGATGCTTTGTTGAGTTATGCACCACAGCCTCAGAGCAATCATGCCATACAAGTGCACCTCATCCCCAAAACCACAGAATACAGACCTTGTAAGTCAGTTTGGGGAACCTGTAAAGAAGTGCCCTCTGTTCCTCTCTGAACTGAAACCAGGCTGACACCTATTCGGACAATATACACAGAGGTAGATCTAAATTATTCTGCACACATTCTGCCCAGGGAGGATTGAAGACAGAGCTAAAGCTGTTCTTTCGGCAGCAGTTTTAAACTGCTCATTGAACAAGGATACGTGGTGCCAAAGAACAACGTGCTTTAATTCAATTTGATGGGTACATGACTGGCTTTAAGCAAGCCTGCGCCATGGTGTTGTATTTTTAAGTTGATTAGTGATTATTGCAGGTTTCTCCTACCAGCCCATCAAAACTCTCCAGCTAGTATAGCAGCTGAAGTGTCTAGGATTTCAGCAGATTCCTTTTTAAAATAGTAAAGGTGCTTTACAAGAACGTGCTATGTAACTTCTTACGTCCTGAAATGAATAGACTGTATTTTCAAGAGTAAGTACTGTTGTGTGCTTTTATATGACCTTCGTCTTATTGCTTTCTTCTGTCTGAGGGTCTTCAAAAAGCAACTCTTTCTGGTTCTAAAGTGTGCCTGTAGAAAGGCACCTGTGGAGCTGCTGGCTAGCTCAGTAGTTTCGGCCTCTGGCTGTAGAGCCTGAGATTGGGGGTTCGATTCCCCGCTGGGCCTCCTTGACAGGGTCTAGACTCAATGATCCATCGGGTAACTTCCAGCTCTGCAGTTCTTAGATGACGATGAACACATCACTCTTAAGAGACTTGAGCATGTTCAACAAGCTGCATAGTGCTAGGGAAAACCAAACACCCTCTGAGGTCCCTACCCAGTTTGACCTGCAGGACGTTTTCCTTCCTAAGTTAAAAATGAGAAATCTTCATTAAGCATAATCAGTGCATTCTAACACTGGTTTCGTGGGACAAGCTTGCAACAGATGGGGAGCCTTTAAGCGATCAGCTGCATCCAGATGTTCCCCCACCTCTTTGTTTTTATTTCCTATTACGTTACCTTTTGCATTCTTCCCACCCAGCCCCTTGGGGCTACCCCTTTCCTCCACAGCTTTGGATTGATGCCGTGGTCTTCCTTGCATTGTAGGGTCGCTTGCCGGTCAAGTGGATGGCCCCCGAGGCTCTGTTCGACAGGATATACACCCATCAGAGCGATGTGTGAGTATCTACGGCTGCTTCATAGCAGGGCGGCTTCGGCAAGTGCATCCGTTCAGCCGTCTAGCCTCCACGGCCTCTCATCCCGCCCCATTAGACGTCGCACGGACTTCTTTTCCAGCCCGGCTACCATTCTGAGACTGGCAATGCCAAGACTGAAGCCTGTGCCCTGTTGTTCAGCAAAGGGCCCTCCGGCCCCCAGCGGCCACCTGCTTCGCCCACTGATGGGGTCCATCTCTGGATGGGAGTCTCGGGAAGCGTGGAAGGGTCCAGAGAAAGAGCACTGCCCGGAGTTGCTTTACCAGTATCTAAGATGATGGTGATGACAGTAATTAAAGTCATCTGCTGATTTGTCCTCCCCAAACCCAATGTATGTCTCCTTCTGCTTATTGGTGTGTTTGCTGGTTTATTCTTTACTGCTTTCTGCCCCCTCCTCCCCCTCTGTGTGCAAATGGCAGCCCCTTCAGCCTCCTGGCATCTCCAATTAAGCCTGGTATCATGGATATTATCCCCAGTGGTGAAATAGACCAGATGTGATTCATCTTAGCTTAATGAAATGCTAATTAGTATAAGCAGGGACAGTATGTTGAGCCTGCGCTATCGGTAAGCGGGGTTTGTCTGACGCCTACGGCCAGCTCCATCCTTATTACCCGTCTTGGGTCATCCGCTGTTCTGTGAGTTTCACGCTCTGGTGCTTTTAAGCTCGTTGTGGGCAGGATCTGCACTTTCCCTTCCACAAGAACTTAAACAAAACAAAACAAAGCAAAAAACCAAAAGCTTATTGGAGCAGCTCATGAAGGAAGGAGAAAATCTATCCAGAACCCCAAGGTGACTTGATAGTTTATTGTGGAATAGAAAGCACCATGGCATAAGAGAGGGCAGGACTGTCCCCCTCATTTCAGTCTTGTAAGCTCCTCCTAAGAAAGTCGCTGGCTGCTCTTCTAAACAAGAGCTGGCTCTCCTGACCCAGACGATCCTCAGCAGGGACGGTATAATCACAGTCAGGAAACTGCTTAGCCGTTGTTCTTGCTTCTCAGCATTTTAGGTTACAACCTTTTGTGGCTTCCATTTTTATCTTTTAGGCGCAAAGAGAGACACACACAGCCCAGAGTGGTGCACAACATGGATAGTATGAAACTGTTCTCTTTAATTCCTAATAAACTGCCCAGAGTGACCTTGGCAGTGAGATGGGCAGGATAAAAGTTGAAGGAAGGAAGGAAGGAAGGAAGGAAGGAAGGAAGGAAGGAAGGAAGGAAGGAAGGAAGGAAGGAAGGAAGGAAGGAAGGAAGGAAGGAAGGAAGGAAGGAAGGAAGGAAGGAAGGGCTAGGAATTGGTTCTCTGAGGAGAGATGGGGGCAAAGAGAAAGAATATGAAGTTGACTGGAAAGGCAGGGAATTTTAAAATACAGATTTAAAAATTAGGATGACCTCTACCAAGTGGAGAACGTGTCATTCTGATGAAGAGGAGGGGAGGAATGCAGTGAGTTGTTTAAGGAGGCGAGATATGCTCCTGCCTTTCCCCCCACCCCTTGTGTTTTTAAGAGGGGAGGTTGATGCTAGAACCGTCATTCCCCAACCTTGGGTAACCCCAGTGTTCTTGGACTGCAACTCCCAGAAACCCTGGCTAGCACAGCTGGTGATGAAGGCTTCTGGGAGTTATAGGTCAAGAACACCTGTGTTACCCAAGATTGAGAGCCACTGTGTGCTAGATGAGCTGAGGAAGTCATGCTTATAAGCTACCCCATAGTGCTAAAAGCTCTCTCTGGGTAGTATATGATTTCTGCAAGCTCCACATTTCACCTCCACCAGCAACCTAGGTACAGTGGTGCCTCGCTTAACGGGCACCCCGTTTAATGACAAAACCGCATAGTGACGAAGATTTTGCGATCGTTTTTGCGATTGCATTGCGATGTTCCCTATGGGGGGAAATCGCTTTGCGATGATTGGTACCCTGTTTCACTTACCGATCATCGCAAAGCGATGATTTTTTAACAGCTGATCGGTGGTTCCAGAATGGCCACTGGGTAAACAAAATGTCCCCCCGCTGTGTTTTCGTGCCGATTCCTCACTTACCGGGCAGCGAAAATGGTGGCCGTATGGAGGATTTTCGCTTTAAGGTGAGTTTTAAGCCCATAGGAACACATTGAAGGGGTTTCAATGCATTCCTATGGGCTTTTTAAAATCGCATAGCGACGAAATTGCTTTGCAGCTATTTTTGCTGCACCGATTATCGTCGCTATGCGAGGCACCACTGTACTAAATTTAGTGACCCTGGAGGGATGAAAGACTGAGTCAACCTCGAGCCAGCTAGCTCAGCCCATTGGGATCAAACTCAAGTTGTGAGCAGAGTCTTGACTGCAGGACTGCAGTTTAACCACTGCACCACAAGAAAGAATACACACACCGTATATTTAAGTATCTCCTGCACAGTGCTGTATCAGATGTCAGAGCCCTGTCCATCTGCATGGGCATCTCTTTTTTTGCGTGGCTTAACATGTCCTGTCTTTGCTCTTGCACCAGATGGTCCTTCGGTGTTCTGCTGTGGGAGATCTTCACTTTGGGTGGATCGCCGTACCCGGGAGTCCCCGTGGAAGAGCTTTTCAAGCTGCTGAAAGAGGGGCATCGGATGGACAAGCCCAGCAATTGCACCAACGAACTGTGAGTGTCGGCGCCTCTTGCAGGAGTGGAAGGCAGGGTCGTGGCTCTAGACTTCAAATGCATGTGGTTTGATCAGCATCCAGATTCAACCATTCAGAGTTGACATCCTGCCCAAGAACGTCATAAGTAAACACAAGAGAGCTCCCCGCCCTTGATGCTCAGCAAACAGATGGTCTTTATTTTCCTAGCCTTTTGCCAAATGGGATGTTGGTTGTTAACAAACCCTCCCAGAGCCTCGGGGCTACGACGGCGAAGGTCCTGCTTCCCTTTATGTTTGGACCTCCCACTGCGAGGGCGTGTGAAGCCGGGTGACCTGTGCTTTGTGCCCAAGGGCCGGCCTCTTTCTAACATGAGTTCTTCTGGGATGATTTCATCGCCAAGATGGAGAGAGAGAGAGAGAGAGAGAGAGACCGAGAGCCCATGTTCAAAGCTCTGTCGAGCTCGGCAGCCCGGCGGGACAGAGCAGAACCCCTGCTGACTGGCAGATGCCGATTACAGTGACTGGCAGCAGTTCAGCATTATTTTCCCAGCCTTGCTCAAAGCTGTGCGTGATAATCAACCAAGACTCCTTTCCTCTGTATTTGTGTGTTTCTCAGCAGGAGAGTATCCCAAACTGACCCAGGGGTAAGGTTGCCGCATCGGGAACTCGCATCGTCTTTTGTACTGAACAAACCAACCTCCACCCCTTCCCCTTGTTGTTCTGCCCAGTTCCGCCAATGGCTGTCGTCAAGGGGTCCCCTCCCTTCCCCCCCCCAGTTCATGAGAAGGATCGGTGCTCAGTCCTGAGAAACAGCTCATGCAACACGCAAACTAGCGAGCATCTCCATAAGCTCCCATAAGGACACTGTGGGCATTGTGGTGTCCGTGGTTGGCCTAGGCAGAAACCCAACGGTCAAGAAGGCTAGATACCTGTTTCGGGTTACATTCCTGTCTCGTGTACTGTATAGCCTTTAATAATTATTCTGAAAGTTGGTAGCAAAACTTTTACTAGTCTTTAGTGTCTTGGAAAGTCTTGGTTAATTAAGCCTGTTGGTTGTTTGTACATCTGTCTACTGTCACGAATTGACAGTGGTTGGGTTTTTTTTGTAATTTCTAAAAAGTATATAGGAACTGCTGGCTGGATAGCTCAGTGGTTTAGGTACCTGGCTGCGGACACAACGGTTGGGAGTTCAGTTCCCCACCGTGCAAATGGCGAGCTGAGAAAGTAAACGGATGGCGACCCCTTGAAAACAGAAGAGGGGCAGGGTCATGTCATTACAATGTACGAAAACAAGCAGGGCTGTAATATATGCAAGGGACAAAACGCTGGACTTGAATCTGGGGCTCATGAATGGCAATGGAGATTCTTGGTCTTCTTTCCAATTCATGCTTTTGATACATCTTTTGTCCTCCTCTATTCTTCCCTTTTTCCTTCTGTTTGGAAACCCTAACTGGAGTGTTGCCTGCGGACATGAGCTCATTCCACGTTCTCTCTTTCCAGATACATGATGATGCGAGACTGCTGGCATGCCGTCCCCTCCCAGAGACCCACATTTAAACAACTGGTAGAAGACCTAGATAGAATCTTGGCCATGACCTCTAACCAGGTAAAAGTCACAGAAAATCCAAGCTCCAAAGACCAAAAAATCTGAATAAGGGGGATTCTTCTGTCTTCATCTCAGATCTCTCTTTGTTTCTGATTAAGTTATGGATCCAGCTTCTAGGTTCTCAGTCTTGGAATAGCGTGGACTTGAAATCAGTGGGTTCAGATCCTGCAGAGTCATCTTTTTGGCTTTGTCTCCTAGAGGTTGACGAAGTGGAGATTCCAGTGTGACACATTGGGTCGAGATATCCATTAGGGCAACCGTTCCCAACCTCATGTCCTCAGGTGTTCTTGGACTAAAACAGAAGCCTTCCCTCCTAGCTGTGCTGGTCAGGATTTCCGAGAGCTGTCATCCAAAAACATCTGGGGACGCAAGGTTGGAACCACTGCATTAGAATCAACTCCATTTTGGCTCCCTCCTTTTCTGAGGTCCGCTAGTCTTTGGACTTTGGGTAGATTTGTATGGAAGGTCATTTTGATGGTCAGAGTTATTTTCTGGTCTATAACTCCCAGATCCCAGAGTTTTGGGAGCCGTAGCTCAACAGGTGTCCTTTCTTTCTGATCCATCTTCTCTCTGGAGCTCTTTTGATAATAATTTCCTTCAGATGACTTTCTCTCCATGACTTCCCATTTCCTAGCCTGGAGCAGGCCAGCTGTTACTCAAGCTTCCACTCTGTACCCGATTCCTCACGATTCTTTCACTCTCCTAGGAATACCTGGATCTCTCCATTCCACTGGACCAGTATTCTCCCAGTTTTCCAGACACCCGCAGCTCGACCTGTTCTTCAGGAGAGGACTCTGTGTTTTCCCATGACCCCCTTCCCGACGAACTTTGCCTGCCGAAGCACCCGCCTCAGCTTGCCAACGGCGGACTGAAACGCCGCTGATGCTGCCCCTTCTGTGGGACTTTTGTGAGCCCTTTGTGCATACAAGTGTGGGGTGTATGTGTCCATGAATGAAATGAATGTGCGTGCATAGGGATGCGCACTTCCTTTCCAGCTGGACTGGTGGTGGAGCGCCAGTATTGACGGGCTGCAGAGATGCCAGTCTGAGTAACCAAACTCGCCAACCGCCACCCTTCTCTCCACTGCTTGCCATTCTTGCAAGCCCTCCGCCTCCAGAAGACGGGTTTGTAAGGCCAACCGCACATTGAATTCAATAACTTCCTGAGGATTAAAGTTGAGCTGTTCTGTTCCCCCTTCCCACTGCCTCTCCTCTTTTCCTTTTGGCCCGTGTGACCCTCGACAAAAAAAGAAAACTGGAGGCTGGTCCCTAGACAGCAACACCCGGTCACATCCCCAGGAAGGATCCTGAGAAGAACAACATTCCTGTGAACAGGGAACACTTTTCCCCTTCTCTTGTCTTACTTGCACCAGAAGGAAGCCGACCTGTGAGAACTCAATAAGCTAAAACAGCAGAGCCGAGGTGTAACGCCTGCAGCACCTGGACGTTCCAGATCCACCTGCAGAGTGGAATGTCTTAATCCAGGTGTGCAGTCACGTTGGTTGTTCTTGGTGTGCGGTCCCAATCCCCGAACCCACGCTGTGACAGCTTCCTCATTCCAGTACTCTTACAGCACAGTCCTAGGCTTCTCCGCTCGGGAGTAAACCCCTCTGTTTTCGGGCGGGTGGGGGCTTACTCCTGGGGAAGGTGCCTAGGATTGTGGCCTTAATTCATGCTTTCCTGACCAAAACCCAGCAACCACCAGGTACGGCAACCCCTCTTCAGAGCACCGACGCGAAAGGAGGGCAGCCCGAGGACATCCATGCTCCGGAGATCAAACTAAAAAAAAAAATCTCATGTACATAGCTGCAAAATGTATAAATATTAATTATATATTTACATGTCTTTTTTTAAAAAAAATTGGTTGTTACCAGAGATAATATCACTTGGGTAGTCAGTTTCTAGTGGCTGGTAGGTATCAGTTGCTATATAAAAAAAGAAAATCCCCAACAAATCATATATTTTGCTACTTTTGCTGTTTTTTGTTTTTGTTTTTAAATTATGTTCTAAAACTTATTTCGGTTTAGGTACGTCAATAAAAATTGCTGCTGCTTCCGTTTTCCATGGGGCTATATTAAACAGTGGTGTGTGTCCATTCACTACTGATGTCTTTGCTGAGACGTTCAGCCGTGGAATAACCTTCTCTCCAGTTCCCAGCATCTCCGCCAGCTTCTGCTGTGCCCCCCTCTTTAGCCACGCACCGTACCCCTTTTTGGGGGGGGAGGGGGAGGGGAGAGGGGGTCTAGCTGGAAAGCCTTCCATTCAGCACACGGCTGCAAGAAACAGGCACACAACTTGTTTCGACAGATTTCGAAATCCCTGGCAGGTTGGCCAGACGGGGTGGATAGCCAGCCCAGTCCAGCCTTAGCCCAGCTCTCTCTGTGCTTTGCAGGGAGGAGCGGCCCATGGCCTTTAGGGACTGGGGGACTCATCCTGCAGGAGCAGGTGATCCACAGCTGACCTTGCTTTGGCCGCCAAGGACTCAGAGCCAAAAAAACGTTCAAGCACTGAGGGTGGTCCTTTGGACAAGTAAACCTTGCCTGTTCTTGGTGCGTCACCGAAGGGGGACTCGGAGTGTGCCTTAAAAGAAGCCACAGGGCCGGTGTGTCCTTCCTGTCCTTCACTGGAGGAATACAAGATGAGAAAAGATCTGTCTTTTATCACAAGGATTCTGCTTGCCCCGTGCCACACCTCATCGGAAACAACAACCAAATGGAGTCAGCGTTTCTCCTTGTTTTTTCCAATTGTCTTTTTTTTCACTTCTCCCTCTCCTGATTTATTTTATTTTTAAAAAACCTTCTTGCCTCTTAAATCCCTTTTTTGGAACCTTCCCTGAAACGCCCTCCTGCAACCATCTTTCACTTCATGGCCTGTCTATACAATGGAAGCCAGGAGGCAGAAAAAGGGCCCTCCTCTTTCTCCACTGCATTACACTCCTTCACCAGCACTCGCCACACATTCCCTGTGTGTACAGAATCCATGCAATGGTTGGCTCCAGATCAGAGTCCTGGGCCCGGCCCTTGGCCCTCTCCTCCTGCCTCCTCTTGAGAGAGGTCTCCATGAAAAGTGGTCTAAGAAACCTATTTTCCCTTCCTGTTACCCTGCAGAGGCCAGAGGCATGCCAGTCAGACTCGAAAGCATGTCCTGCCTTTGTACAAAGTGAGATTATTGTGGTTTTTTTAAAAATTAAAACGTTTGGAAGTCTTGTAATTTATTTTCTTTGGGTGGGGGGAGGGCAATTGTTTTCACCAAAAGTCCTAGAACTCTCCTGACATAAGTTGTGTGCCTCTCCCCCCACTCCCCAGAACATGGGCGGAAATGAGAATAAATCATACACACTAAAGGCGATTTTCCATTGTTTATTTACAGCCCAGAACCAATGAGTTTTTGTCCTTTGGAGTTGAACATCTTTAAATACACAAGGGTCTACTTGTTAAGCTGCCACTGGAGACACTGAATTCCAGGCTGGGGCTTTGATTGTCCAGTTGTCCTTCCATATTTATCGGGGGTCTCGGAGATCAGCGTCTTGTTTGTTTGTTTATTTTTTATTATATATCCTCGTAAGGTGTTCAGTCAATCACTGGTCAATACCGACAGCAACATTATTTTCTATCTTACCCTTGGCATTTCCAATTTGAAAAATTCACCTTCCGAAAAATGGTCATGACACGCTGAAGGGCTTCAAAATCACTCCCAGCACTGCCACAAAATTGTTTGAATTTGAACCATATTATGGGATGGGTAGAATTGTTCCCAGCTAGGCTGGATAACTCGGTGGTTTCGATATCTGGCTGCGGAGCCAGAGGTTGGGAGTTTGATTCCCCCCTTGTGCCTCCAGGAAAAACAGCCAGCCTGGGTAGCCTTGGGCCAGCTGCACAGCCCCAGGGCGCCCCCTAGAGGAAAGGAAGGGTGAAGCACTTCTGAGTATTCTCTACCTAGAAAACCCTGAAAAGGGGGTTGCCTTAAGTCGGAATTGACTTGATGGCACATGATGATGATGATGATGATGATGATGATGATGATGATGATGATGACGACGATGACAACGACGATGACGACGATGATGATAGAATTGTTCCCAGATCTTTGAATGTTGCCTCATATTTTCCAACCTGCAGTTCTCCACATATCTTCTTAGAAGCAAATCACAGTTCAGAGAAACAAGGAGTTGGCTCTGTGTGAACACTGTTACCTCATTCAGTAAAGCAGTGGGTTGGCTTTATGTGATATCTGGTGTGGTCACAAGGGAGAATTCAGAAGCCTTCATTTCCATCATAAATTAACCAGTTAATTGCTGTATCCAGAGCAGGATAAACTGTGATTAGTCTTAACTAGGTTTTGGGAAGCAAGTCACATGCAAACTTGGGTAATCCATCCTGGTTTGTTCCTTTAAACCAGCCTCCTCCATTCTGGTGCCTTTCAGATATTTTCAACTACCAGCATACATCATCCTCAGTTGAAATAAGAATTCAAACGCATGCCAGTGAAGGAAAAGGGGAATCTATAACCCCAAAACTCATGCATGCAATGCCAAACCATAGTTTAGCATTATAGCTCAACAGAGCAGTAGATCTTAAATCCAAACAAACATGGGGCGCATTATCTTGGAGGGGTCCCGTGGCACCAAACACTGTCCAAGACAGTATAGCATCAGCAGGTAATTCAAACAAGATGTCCAACGAAGGAGGGTTATAAAAACCTAAATAGTAGACAGTTTTCTCTCTTTTTTTTTACATATACCTGAAGGTTGGGCTTCATTTACTTGATTCTGATGCACATCTTAAATATCCGTACTTTTAAAATCTGGAAGCGTTTGGCTGGACTTAATCTCCACAATGCATCTCTTAGCCTAGGTCCAGAGTTCAGTTGTTCACAGAGTAGGTCTCGGAAGCCATAGCAACAATGGTCTTCGAGGCTGTGTTCTTACAGACGCTTCCTGTTTGTTCTCTTTCAAAGACCTCCCCTGTCACGGCAATATGTTTTGCAGGACTGCCTGTCCTCCTCAACTTCCACGTCAATGTCCTTCAGGGCCAACCCCACCGCCTGTGTTGCTCTTAGGGGGATGTGGGGAACGCAAGACATGGGCCCCTGTTCAAGCTCAGCCAAGAGACCTGGGTCTCCTCCGTTGCTTCCATCAGGCAGGATTTGACCCCTTGGTTGTTTCAGAAAATGCAGGAAATTAGCCATGGGCTATGAGAGGCCAGATGTTCTGGCAGCGCTGTGTGTGTTGCTTTTCTCTCATGAAATAACTTCATCCCAAGGACAGATGGGCTCTTGTTACTTCCTGAAATGTGACCAATTGAGCGTGGAACTTTAACTGCTTCTCTGCTGGACCAGAAAGCAAATACCTCCCAGGGCGGTCGGCTTTTGTCTTTTCAGCCCCTCGGGCACGGAACTGGCTCGCTGAACTCAGAGATGGCCTCAGCTGGCAGCACCAGTCATGCTTCGTTTTCCTCCTCGTCTGTGGTTTCTTGGTCGGTGATGTTTTGTATTTGCTGCCGATGCACAGATGGGCCTTCTCCTTCTGCAGCCCTTCGCTCCCTTCTTGGCTACAACAAGCTGCTCCTCGTACAGCCACCCAACGGGAGCCTTCAAAGCCAAATCAAATCACTCCAGCATTCTGACTCCTTGACCATCAAGGCCAGCTTCAAAACAGGACACAGGCCATTCCGAACAGTCTATGAATGACTGATCTCCAGCACGTCCTGCCCTCAACAGCTTAGCTTCTGCAAACTCCAGCCTGTGGCTTCTTTTAGAAAGTCAGATCTTGCATTGGGTCTTCCTCTTTTCCTGCTGCCTTCCTTCTCTTTCCCCAGCATGATGGTCTTTCTCCAGAGAATCCTATCTTCTCAGGATGAGCCCAAAGTAGGACAGCCTCTGTTTTAACATTTTTGCCTCCAAATACTGTATATAGTTCAGGCTTAGTTTGATCGACTTGTTTGTCTTTCTGACCGTCCAGGGGATCCACAAATATTTGGATTTCAAACAAAATCATTTTTCTCCCTTTTTGGCTTTCTTTACTGTCCATCTTTCACACCCATACAGGGTGATCAAGAATACAAGAGCATGAATGATGTTGGCCTTGGTGTCTAGCGACACATCCTTACCCTTGATGGTCTTTTCTAAATCCTTCCTTGCCACCCTTCCAAGTCTCAGGTCTGGTTTCTTGCCTGCAGTCTCCATTTGGATTGATGTTTGAACCAAGACAAATGAAATCCCAAACAATTTCAATTCTTTTCAGCTTCTTCTTTTTCTCTTGTATCCCAACTAGCACTTTGGAAATGCCCTCTAGGGTGTCCACGTGCTGATTGCACCACTGTTCCAAGAACTGGACTTGAAATCTTCATCAGGTTATCTTTGCCCCTTAATTTTACCTGCGTCTATAATCTGTTGATGCTTTGCTTATGACATGATTGTTTCTTTAGCTTCATGATGGGCTGCACGTAGATCATTTACAACTTGCTTCATAATCATGTTCCAATTGTATCTAGTGCAAACTGTTTGTTCTTGGATTGCATTTATGAGTCCTTCTGTTTCAGCCTGAAGATGGCCTAATATAAGCCACAGGTCTGATTGTCGCTTATCAACATTCTCCTCCAGAAGGTAACTGGAGTGCTGTCCATGAATGGTTTTTCAAGCCATGCATCCTTGCCCTGTTGGACTTCAATTAATGTAGGTTGGTTCTGCCTTGTAACTTAAGATAATGTTTGTTTCTCCCCCTCACTGTCCCACACGGTGTGGGGGGGAACATATGGAGGTATTAGCCTGCATATGCCTATGGAGATGGTCCACATCACAGAATGTTCCATCATTTTATGAATGGAAGCTGTATCTTGGGATAACATCCATGACATTCTGTGAGGAAATGTTTTCCACACTGCAAAGAAAAACTGGACAGTTTCTGGTGCTTGGTGTTATTCAAAGGGAGGTGAGCAGTCCGTGTGCTGATCAGCCTGGAAGCAAAATGTGAGAAAATACAACACAATGTGAAGGAAAATAGCTACAATGAAATTTAAACAAGACCACAATAGGATAAGAAGTGTGGTCTAGATTGACTAACAAGCAGGTTTCTGTAGCTGCGCCATGAAAAAAACAGAAGCACTGAGGATGAATTGGGGCTGGGGGTTAACTTACTGATGGATAACATGTTTGTCTGGCCACCGTTGAAAGCAGAATGCAGGACAGCATGCACACGGATGATGACATGTGTAATACAGTATGGATAACTTAATAAAAATGAGACAAAGCCAGCTCTGTTCTTATAAGAGCGACGTGGTCCATCTCAGGTGGTAGATTATGGGAGGTGGCATCAAGACGTTGAAGGCAATAGCGCTATGCCACTCAGCCTCGCTCTGATAGCCTTTCCCATCAAACAGTGTTAAAGAAAATTCGCCCACCAAGGTCGTCCACTAAAAGGGGGTGGGGTGCCATCTTTGTCTCGGGCAACAGAATGTCTAGGGAGAGTCCTGAAGTGACCCCCGCCCCCCAGCCACTTCTCTCAGACCTTTCCCAAAGACTCTTGATTACATTTGACAATTGTTCCCTCTGACAAGCCTGGCTCACAAGGCTCCGAACTGGAATGAGCTCTGAGGAGGGAATGGTATGCAAATCTTTGTTCTCCGGAGAATCGCCTGTCAGGAGACAAGATCTCTGTCAGCCTCATGGTGGGCCCCCCAGTACCATGTGCGCTCCTGCTTCTTTGACCCCAGTCGTCCGGGGGGGGGGCTGTTAAATATGCTAATTCTCCAACTGGCGTCCCCTGTGCTACTCTAGGATGCAAAATAGATTCCGTGGGGAAGAATCAACCTGTCAATGGAAGGTGCCAAATGGCTTTCTTATCAGCCTGACCCCCCTCCATCTCAATGTGTCATGGAAAGCCCTAGGGAGGGAAAACCGACCCTATTCTGGTAAACAATACTTAAAGTAGGAGCACAGTTTTCATTCAAATACAACAGGACCCTAATATAGGGCAGCTGAGATGCTGATACCAGGACTTTGGGTACGCTGTTCAGATGTTTTTTCAATGGTGTTTCACATTTCCCTCCAAATGAGGAGGGGGCAAGGGCACATAACCCCCCTTTTTAATTTCCTCTCCTTGCTGCCGTTGCCATTGCTATTCTTCTTCTTGAAAGTAACACCCTACAAATACCATTCTCGCTTGCAATGTGAGCTCCGTTGCGTCGCTTACCACATTGTTCAGAAACACATTGGAAAAAAGGCTGTGTGGTCATCCCCCCCCAAAAAAAAACCCAACAACAATGTAGGTGTAGGTGATACCTTTATTGGACCCATAAAGAAATGAAGTACATCGCTAAAAATAAAGTCTCTTCCCACCCACCCCCGAAAAAAATGTTGGGGTTTTATCTTAGAACGGCCAAGCTGGAAGGGGAGTCTATGGATCATCAAGTCCATCCCCCATCATGGAGGCCCACCGGGGAATTCGAACTCCCACCCGATGCCTAAACCACTGAGCTATCCAGCCATTCATTCATCGTGGTGCACAGTCTGATGAAGATAAATTATCCTCGAAAGCTAGCTGTCTACTTGATTTCTTTAATGGTACAAGAAAGGCCTCACCTCCTCCTGCATTTGTATTTACTACATGTTAACTTGTCAATGTTTGGGGGCTATGAGGACAAGAATCAGGGTGCTGGTGGCCAGTGAGTTGCCAAGGGCTGTGTGACCTTTTTACTGTTTCGTTTTTCAAAGCTATGATCAGATCTTTCCCTCTACCAGGAGAAAACATGCTTAGGAAACTGGCAGTACACCAATCCCACAATGGAAGGGATGTGAAGAACAGTCACTATGTTTCTCAGCCTCATCAGGTTAGACCAGTGGCCCCCAGAAGTGCTTGGACTGCAACTCCCAGAAACCTGGGGCAGCCCAGCTAATGTTAAAGGCTTCTGGGAGTTTTAGTCCAAGAACATCTGGGGACCCAAGGTTGGGAACCACTGGCTTACAAAACAGCAGGGCACCTTGGTGGAGGATTTGTATCTGTAAAGATTTGTATCTGTAAGACTCATTACAGATGGGGGGCGCTTTTAAAACCAGCACTAGGAAGCTGCTGTTTCATTTCCCCCACTACACCCAGTACATGGCTTCCCTCCGGAGCCTCGTGGGGCATTTTAATGGTTCTGTTGGTGTCCGGCCATGGTCCTCTCCTGTCGTCAGGTGGGCTGGCCAGAGACTCATTAAACATGGAACTGAACCCACCAGAATTTGGGTGTCGCTTTGACTCTAGAAGCGGCCACCCGGAGGTAGAATAGGAAGAGCAGAGTCTTCTTAGGACTCTTGATGGAGACAGCTTCCCCCTCTCCTCCCAGCCCTTGTCTGAGCAAAGATACATACCGCATGATGTGGAAACCACAGGCCAGGAACAGATCCATCAAGAGGACTACAAGTAATGCCACTCAAGAAGAAGACCCAAGTTCCCAAGAGCACCGATGGGAAATATCCGGGTGTATTGCTGGATGCTAAATTATTCACAAGTCTTGAGGCACTTACTGAGAGAGAGAGAGCTTGTGGTCCACATCAAGCTGAGCCATTTTGCTTTTCCACATTAGCTACAGAGAGTTGGGAAGAGAAGTTGGTTGGAGCCCTCTTGGGCGTAAACAGATCAACATGCCAAAGACCAGTAATAGGTCTGGCTACAGAAGAGAGTACAAAACATATATCTACAGTATATCTATATGAATGCTCTCAAGTGCCTGCTTTGGCCCTTGTCTATTCAACGTGTCTGTCAACCAAGTTTGGTAAATTCTCCAGCTTACACTGGGCATGATTTCTTCTGTAGAAGGTTAACGAATTGTTTACAACTATCACATGGCTGCAACCTCTTGGCCAGAAGTTGAATTTGTATGTTTGCTTCCAAACCCTCTCACCTGCGGATGCT
Organism: Pogona vitticeps; assembly: GCF_051106095.1. Taxonomy (NCBI): domain Eukaryota; kingdom Metazoa; phylum Chordata; class Lepidosauria; order Squamata; family Agamidae; genus Pogona; species Pogona vitticeps. The sequence continues at coordinate 4,339,268 of NC_135790.1, forward strand.
GAAAAATCCAGATTATGGCAAATGCTATTTTAATAGTGAACATTATACACATTTCAATATTTTCAGATTCTGGATAAGTGAATCAGCAGATACCGGTCCTGTGGATATGGGGGTCTTACTGTATTTTGACCAAGATTCCCAGATTCTCTCAGCCAGCATGGCCACTATGTTGGCATGGGATTCTGGGAGTTACATTCAAAATAAATGTTCCCCATTTCTGCTCTTGGCTATCATGAAATACAGCTGTTCTCACTTGCAAGCTGTAACACTATTAGTCCTTTATCATCTTATACTACTATCTGATGAAGTGAAACTGGACTTTCATGGAAGCATTATCAAAGTTTGACCATTCAGCCTATATAAAGATTGTTGAAGTCATTAAGCCCACACTTGCCTGTGCTTTGTGGATGGCGGCACCACTGTTTTGACAGGAGGACTCACAGCTTTTCTATATAAGTCATCACAATCACTATACATATAGTCCACAATTGCAAAAGAATATATTAACAATGTGAGTGCTCAGGTACTGATAGCAGTAATTTTTTCCTTTTGCATCCAGTTCTGTTTAGAGTATTGCCTTCACTCTGTCAAAGTACTTGTTCCTGAATAAGAACTTAAACTCTTGGTGGTTTATACTGAATTTTTTGTGAATGCTTAGATATTTATAGGTTTTCTGCCCCTTGAATAAACTCTCCATTAGTGAGCTTATGGTTACCAAAAATCTGCCTCTTTTCATTCAGATAATAGTACATTTATCAACAACAAAGTTCATTTTGATATCTGTATTGTAAGACTCAATGATGTTTAAGAGACTGCTCAATTTTTCAAGAGCATTTGCAAGCAACTTAATATCATCCATATACATTTAATATGAAACATCAAAGCCATTTATTTGGTAAGTAGGTTTGTAGCCTCCAACAACATTGCTGTGCTTTCTAGACAGAGGAATTAATGCTAGGCAGAACCACAAAAGATGTAAAGATCACTGTGAAAAATACCTCTTGTAATGAAGGGATTATCAGAGAGGAGGTACCTTAAATTTGTCATGATTTTAGATAGTAAAGTAAGAATTCTGTTATCAGTTTTGTAGGTCCTCAAAATTTCAGGAAGCCATGAGAGAGGCACAGAATCAAGTTCCTTGTGGTAATGAATATATACACATCTGATAAATTTCTGGGATTCCTTAGAGCATCAATATGAAGGCATCAATAGTGAGCAGTTTGGTACCACTGTAGGTTTTCTTAATGAGGCTGCTCTGTTTGTCTCTTAGAACATGGCTGCATTCAATAAAATGTTAATTGTTATGAGAAATAACTGATGTAAACAGTTTAAACTGTGTATAGAGAGATTATAGGTTGGTAATGTTTAGGACTGGAACAATTACCAGACGTCATAAAGGAAATAGGTTATTTTCTGTCTGAAGAATTCTGGAACAAGATCACGGGTCCCAAAGGGATATAATTGGGCAAGGGTGAATGGGATGAAGTTAATTTTTTTTTCATCAGAAGTTAGGGATCCCATCTACACTCTGGGGGCTTTCCAGTGTTGTGTCTTCTTCAATGCTTGACATGCATCCCTATCATTTATTTCATGGAGGACCACAGGTGGTACAGAGATGTTAACTTCACGTTCATATTTGAGCTGGGGGCACTAAAATGGTGTCTCGTGGCACAAGACCACAGATTTGCCAGCGCTTCTCAAAATCCTCCGTGGGTGGTACAGCGGCTTCTGGCTTCTCTCCCGCTGTGGACAAACTGTGGTAGAACACTTTCAAGTTGGTTCAGGATCTATAGTTCTGCAACTTCCATAAATCCAACGGATGTATCTTTTTGTCATGGTGATAGAAAGAACTTAGCCTGTTGAATTTCTTCCTCCTTTTAAAAAAGGCACAAGAGTGCAGACAGTGGTGGTTGGGAAAGGGGACATGGGTGGCCATACCCTGCAAGAAATCCTTCAAAACCCCAATAATTATTCATGCAAACGTTTTCGAGTGCTTCATAATTTGGGGAGATCATCCTGGGCAGAGCTGGTCCTGTCAGTCCGGCTGACAGGGTTTTGCTCACACAGCCGGAGACAAACATGATGACAGACCCTCTGCTAGTCAGGGGCAGGCAACAGGAGGCCTGTCAGCCATTACGACATGAAGAGTGACCTGGCAATCAGACAGGCCTGTCCATCATCATCCCTCTCCTGCTGTTCTCTGACAGGAGAACAAAAACATATCTCTGTGTACAATCCTGGCATATATATTTTTTTCTTTTGGTAGGAATCCCTGTATCAAAAACTGCTCGGCTGCAGTAAAGAGGCAGCTAATGCAGAACTGGGAAGTATAGTTTTCTGCACTACAGTTCCCAGAATCCTCAGCTGGCTCAGGGAACCCTGGGAATGGTAGTCCAAGAAAGTAATGTTTCCAAGCTGTGAGCTCATGGTTCTGGATGTCCCTTCTCAAGATTTATGTCAGTGCCCACGTGCATTCGTCATTTCATGGCCAGCTTTAAAAATGAGTAAGCAGACGATATCCCAGCTTTGTTAGCCAGCAAAGCCTGGAACCTTCTGGACATCGTCTCTGTACAAAATAGTTTTGCATGTGGTTAGGGGAAAACAACCAGTGGTTGACATTAATAATGTCCCAGCCTCATCACCACCCACCAGAAATACGCCCAGACTCCTAACACGACAATTTGATCGGGACTGGAAAGCTATAGAGATGCTTTCTTTGAAAGAGACACTGGGAAAAACGAGACCAAGAATGTGTAATCTCTTGTCCAGACAGCTGAGACATTAAAAACAGGCAGGCTTTTCAGGCTAACAGGACACTTCTTCAGGCTGGGCACTGGAGTGCCTGAAGGGGCTGGGGGGCGGGGAATGAAAAATTTGATGAAAAACCAACATACGGATCTGAATTAAAGTACAGGAGGATTCCCCCTCAACCCATCCGAGAGATCAATATCCACAGACTCATTTAGAAAATATTGAACTAAAAAGCCCAGAAATACATATTTATATATATTTCCAGGGTGTATTTAAGAGAACTGACCACTAGAGGAAGCCAGAGACCATGCAATGGATAGCGTCCCATTCTTCCCCTTTTTTTTTTTTTTTTTTTTTGGCATCCACGGGGACGCTTGGAAGCGATCGCTCACAGATACTCACAGGGCCTGCTGCAATGGTTATCCCCCCCCCTCTCTTGCATGGTTATGCCCACAGAATTAGGAATTAAACAGTATAGCAATTCTTTACCCTTGATGGTCTTTTCTAAAGCCTTCCTTGCCACCCTTCCGAGTCTCAAGTCTCCTTCTGGTTTCTTGCCTGCAGTCTCCATTTGGATTGATGTTTGAACAGAGGGCAATGTATTGAGTTTGCCATCTGTTCAACCTCTCTGGCTGCTATCTTGGACTGGGGATTGCCAATCATTTAAAGCAGTGGTTCTTAACCTTTGTTACTTGGATGTTTTTGAACTGCAACTCCCAGAAACCCCAGCCAGCACAGCTGGTGGTGAAGGCTTCTGGGAGTTGCAGTCCAAAACTCCTGAGTAACCCAAGATTAAGAACCAGTGATTTAAAGCACAAGTAACCGAGCTGGGGTCAGCAGCCTCTGATAGTGGTGCACCGAGGTTTACTCTCGATCCATCATTCCCAGGATTGATTGGCACTTGGTGCCGTTGGGCACGAAATACCCAACAGGGTAAGAATTGCATCTGGCTTGCCTTTTGTGCCCCCCCCCCAGCCCCATCAGCTACGGGAATGCAGCTCTCTCAAACCCTTCCCAAACTTGGGAAAAAAAATCTCCCTGGTTTAACCATATCCGGGACCCTTTCCAGTTCACTAAATTCCCATATTATCAGAGGATGCAAATATATATTTGAGAGTTTCAAGTAAAATGAGCAACACTTATTACATATTGGAACGAGCAAGTGAGAAATGGAAGACGCTGGTTCGCTTTTTATGAAATGACGGAATTGTTTAAAATATTAACAAAATGTACATTTTTTAAAAATAGAAAGCATGGAGGCCCACTAGGTCTAAAATGAAAGTGTCTCTTCTTTAAGATGCATGTTTGATGTTAAGAGGATGTGTTAGACCCCATTGCGAAATGGATTCCTTAATGTACTTAAGACTACTGTATGTTATGGCCACACAATCACTGTAAAATATATTGATATACAGAGCAGAATAATAACAGACTGCCTCCTACACACGCAAGATATTTCTATATTAACATGTCTTGAAGGAAATACTGTACCTTAATGCAGCCATGTAGGAAGAGAGCCTGCATTAATGCTAATATTCAAGCATGGGCCTCTCCCCCTGCTTAAAAAACCCCAGACATAATTGCTGAGACCTTGTAGGGGAGCTTGGATGTAAGCTAGCAGATCAGGGTAAGTGGTTATTTTTAATTAGATTGCAAAAAAAGAGATGTAAGTGCTTTCCTTTCCTTAACTGTCTAGAGCAGTGGTCCCCAACCTTGGGCCTCCAGATGTTCTTGGACTTCAGCTCCCAGAAATCCTGGCCAGCAGAGGTGGTGGCAAAGCCTTCTGGGAGCTGTAGTCCAAGAACATCTGGAGGCCCAAGGTTGGGGGCCACTGGTCTAGAGAATGGTTTAGGAAGAAACCACTGGAGGAAGCCATAGGAGGTAAGACTGAGGTCAACCTATAGCTTGTCAACAGAGCCAAAGCTGAGCTTTGCTCTCAAAGACCAATCACAAAACAAAGCAAGCTAAATTGCGGGCTACAGAGGGTGAGTAAAGTTCCTGCTCTGACAATCAGGTGCTTCCAGCAGCTAAGGCTGAAACAAAAGAATTCTCTTCTCCAATGATGGGTTAAATGGAACTATAGTTCAATCTTCAGATAAGGTGATGTGTTTGTTGAAAGATGGTAGGGAGTGAGTCTGTGGCAGCTACAAAGAAGCCAGGAATCTTGTAGCACCTTTACGACCAGCTAGTTTTTAGTTTTTCCATCAAATAGAAACTGTGTAGTTTTAAAGGTGCTACAGGACTAAGTTTTCAAAGGCTGATTCCATTCTGATGCTCTTCTACAACAAGGACGTTAAAAAGTATAACACTGGAAGCCTTTCCATCTTTAAGTACAGATATTCACTTAAAATTTAGTAAGTATATTTAAGTTAAAGTTAAATCAATATATTAAAGCCTTCGAGAAGACATATATTCAAGTTAACCCGTCCTTCCTTCGGTGTTTAAAAAGGCACCTCTGTTTAAGTTATGAAAAACTGCAACTTTAAACAATTGGTTGAAATAATAATAATTCCATACGAACTTCTGACTTATGGCTGCCCTTTCTCTACAGAATTGATTTTCCCTTCCCTTCCACTGGGGGCACCCTGAGACTGTCCAGCTGGCCCAAGGCTACCCAGGATGGCTCTTCTCCCAGGAGGCACAAGTGGGGAATTGAACTCCCAGCCTTTGGTTCTGTAGTTCCTAAACTATTGAGTTTTCAAGCTGATGACTAATCAACTAGCTGTTATTTTTTTTTCCTTTGGTGGCCCTCAAGGTTGGCAAAGCTAAGAGGTATACAGACTAGGACACCTGTATGGGGGTGACTGTTAGGTTTGCATAGGCACTTCTGAATTGGATTATGGGATTTGTAGTAACCTTCAACCAATGGGCAACACAAGACAGTGGGAGCTGTAGTATGGCTCCACTGGGGGGGCCACCAGTTTTAACGTATTCCAGTTTATTCTTATAGCAGAGCTTGGCACACAAGAGATAGCTGTTTTGCTATCAGCTCAAAGATGCCCATGGCTTGGGTTTTGTGTCTCTGGTGAACAAGAGTGGTCTTATTCAGACATAAATCTATAACATTTTAAGTATACCAAAAGCACTGGGATTTAAGTTTCAAACTGTCGTGACGTTTTTCTTGGTTTTTCTTGAAGAAAACAGAGCAGAAAATTACTCAGATAATATCCTTAATTTCCTGCGCGGGGATAAAGTTCCCTTGGAAGTGGCTATCTTGGAGAGCATTTAAATGTATCTTAAGAGAACATCTTATCCCCTTTAATACAGGATAATGGAAGAGCGCCGGATTTCTAGACAAGCATTCAAGGGCCTGTCTGCTTTGGCCTCTGAAGTGAACCTGAGATGCTCTTTTCTAAACATTTTGAGTGGTTGCTTCAGGAACCCACGTTTTGGTGGGGTGCAGATACAGGGTGGGAAGGCTTAATCACAGCCACATCAAGTCATAAAGGAAAAACCAGATCCAGAGTCATTATCTTTAAAAACACAGCACACAGAAACGTGTGGTACTGCTTTTTGAGTTTTTAATTGCTTAAGTGTAATTTAATTTTTTTTTCCAATAGCACTGCGCTTTTCCAACTGTGTTCTTGGAAGTGTTCTAGAAATGCTTCATCTTTAAATTTGGGTAACCTTTCTGTTACTGACCATTAATTAATTTAATGTAACGAAGCACAGCAGGTCTGGAGTTTGACATACTGTATGAGAGCCCATCAAGATTCTCCTCTACTGTGATTTACCAGGCTATAAGCAACAGAATTGTGTCTCTTTTTAAATTACAATATTTAAATGTCAACTCCAATTTAAATGTGCAATTCTAGAGGTGAATAGAGAAGTTTTAAGCAAATCTGTGTCCCATTATTATTGTTGTTGTTGTTGTTGCTGTTATTGTTGTTGTTGTTGTTGGAAAATGCCAAACACAGTCATTGACTGCTATTATATAACAGATACAAACTGTAACCTAAAACCTATATATGTAGCAGTTAAATATCGGCACAGTATGTATGCTGTTCCTAATATTGCCATCTTTTGTAACTCTGATGGTGTCATTTCTGAAACCTGCCAGTGCTTATAAAACTGTGTGAAATTTCTTGATATTGTTCCCAAAGTGGTGATGATGATGATGATGATGATGATGATGATGATGATGATGATGATGATGATGATGATGATGATGATGATGATGGGTGATGTGTAGGTAGTCACTCTGTCCTCAAAGCAGAAGACAGGCCCATGAGCAAGAGGAGACGAGGAGGAGGGAAATACTTAGAAACAAAGCTAGGAAAAGTTACTTTTTTGGACTATAGCTCTTATGCTGGATAAAGGCTTCCAGGAGACATCATTTCAAAGAAGACCTTTTCTTCATTCTCCTTAGAAAGCTTTGGGCAGCTCCCTTTCCTCTCTTTTCTCTAGAAAAGCAGGGTTTTTTTCCTCTTGCTCACTGTAAGACAGAAACATTTCAGGGGGTTGAAACTGGATTAATTGTTCTACACAGTTTGTTCTCGTTTTATTAACAATCAGGAAACTGAGTGTTATTTATTGCTGAGAGATGGCAGTAGAGTAGCCGGTGTGGCGTAGCGGACAGAGGAATGGACTAGGGACCTAGGAGGTCTGGGTTCAAATCCTCACTCAGCCATGGGAACTCACTGGCTGTGTAGAACTGGTAAAACCACCCCTTGAAAGGCCTGTTGGGGTTGCTCTTGACTTGAAGGCACATGGTAACAACAAACCACCACACTGGCACAAGAGAAATCCTAAAATTCACACTGGACTGGTGGTGTCCTCATTGGCCAACCAACACACATCTGTATACATGTCAACTTTTAAGATGTCCATCCTACCTGAGCCTCCATCCAGCTGACACCCCAACTAGAGAAGACATCTTGAATCCAGCTTTTGTACCTGTGTTCACTCAGCCCTCGGCGATTCATTGGGTGGCTCTCCTTTCGTTGAACCCTTCGATTTGGTTCCGGGAGTCTGAATGGCAGAGTTCAAAAGCCTGGCTTAGGAAAGGCACATTAAGAAAGTTTGTGAGGTCACACAATCAGTATTCCAACCTGCCCTTGGCAATTCTTGGGCTTGTACGCCGTGTGGAAAAAATTAGTGAGCAGACAAAAGCAAAACTCTGCCGTTCCAACGTCAACAAAGAGCGACTGAATATGGTCTCTGTGGGCTGGGAATGTTCAGATCTGACTGCAAAAGCAGCAAAATAGAGAGTGGAAGAGGAAACGAGGAGGGAGCTGCCAGCAGGATTTCGACCCACACACTGGAAACCGGGATGTGTTTCGCAGGGTCGTTTATGGGCAGAGAGATGAGGTAAATCTCTACAGATGGGTGTCTGGTGGCTCTGCAATTAGCAAGAATTTCCTTAGAAAACAAAAAGGCTGCAAGCGGCAAAAAAACAATCATCTCCCTTCGGTGGGAATGCAAAAAAAATAAAAGCAAGCTATAAATCCTGGCATACGTAGGAGTTTAACTGAGAAAGCATTAAAATGTTCCTTTAGACAGCAGAGCAAACCAGCTGGCATTTTCACGGCCAAGCCGAAGCAATATTTTTCACTTTTTTGCCCTGGGGCAAAGAACATCTATCAAAGATGACGTTCCACTCCTACCCACTTGGTCTGAAAGCCACCTTGTTCAATTTGAACATTTAGGAGATGAGAATACCACTGTTTCTTTAGTGTTCTGTATCCAGCTAGATTGCCTATTGGAAGGTGGGAAGATGATGGAATCAGAGAATTATAGGAAAATGGAACTGGAGTGGCCTATAAGGCCATGGAGTCCAATCCCCTATTCAGTGCAAGAATCCAAATCAAAGCAAGTCTGATAGACAGTTGCCCAATTTTCTCTGGAATGCCTTCAGCAGCATTCACCACTTCCCGAGGTCTTTGGTTCCATCATCATACTGCTCTAACGGTTAGGAGGTTTTCCTGATATTCAGTCTAAATCTGGCTTCCTGTAGCTTGAGCCCATTGTGACATGTCCTGCACTCTGGGATGATTGAGAACACATCCTGCTTCTCCTCTGTAGGACAGCCTTTCAAAGATTTGAAAAGTGCTCTCCTATCTCCCTGCAGTCTTCTTTTCTTAAGGCTAAACATTCCAGTTCCTTCAGTCTTTCCTCCTAAGGCTTGGTTTCCAGCTCCCTAATCTTCCTTGTTAACCTCCTTCAAACTTGGTTCAGTTTGTCGGCATCCTCTTTAAAAGTGTAGAGTCCAGAACTGGACACAGGACTCTAGAGGAGGCCTAGCCGATGCTGAATAGAGGGGAACTAGTAGTATCTCACTGGATTTGGGAACTACACTTCTCTTAATGCATCCTAAAATTGCATTTGCCTTTTTTGCAGTCATATCACACTGTTGGCTCAAGATGATCAATCTATATAGAAATAGATCACCTCCTGAGTAGAAAACAAGACAGAATCTTTGCCCTTGACTTGCTAGTTTTCTACCTGCAGGGAAATTTCCTGCAGGGAGAGCATTCAAAAGTGAATTCCTTTGCTGGATTGTTCTCTGGTATCAGCTGAAAATGCACATAAGCTTGCAAGGAGCTGGAAGTTGGGGCATCTTGTTCATTTCTATTTGGCTGGGACCCGTCTGGAGTGAGGCAGCTCCGCAGTCCAAGCTTTGATGCTTTGGCTCACAGCTGCCGACACAGAGCAGGCAGAACCTTTTGAAGTTTTGCTGGGTCAGAAAAACATTTCATTATGCCGCCCACTAATTATTGGCTTGTTTTGCAGATTTGAATTCCTTAGCATGCTCCGCCCCGCCTCACCCCAACCGGAGTGGGCAAAACTATTGAGACTGGATATTTCTCTGTAATGGTTTGTGTGCTGGTAGTTAACAATGGCTACGATGGCTCCACAAGATGCTTTTTCTTTTAACGCATGCTGCTTGCATTTGGTGTTTCCCTCTATGCTTGTTTTGTGCCAGGGCTATTTGTCTGTCTGTCTGTCCGTCTGACATATGCCATCCTTTTGATGCAATGCGCTATTCTAGGTAGGTTTACAACACTAGCAAATAACACATATTTATAAAATACTCATACTAAGAATTTAAAACAGTAAGTGAAGGAAAACCAAAGGCACCACCAACGAATTCTGAATAAAGCAGCAGGACTAGAGGTGTAAATCACATAGGGTCAGTGTGGAAATCAGTTCCTTCTGAATATTAACTGGGAGGGGGCCTGTCGGCTAATCCTTCCACTCCAGAAGTACTGCTGAAATGCTTCTTGGACAAGCAATGAGACCTCAAACATGCTCTCTCCTGCATGGCAGATCCTCGCCCCCTTGCTCAACATGGGACCTGAGAAAGCTAATACTGTACTGGAGTTACATAGATATGTTTGGTGGGGACATGGGAAACGGGCTTTCTCCGTGGCTGCTCCCAGTCTCTGGAACTCCCTTCCACTGGAAGACAGGCTGGCCCCGTCTTTGCTGTCCTTCTGCAAGCAGGCTCTTCAGACAAGCTTTCTCTTAATGACTGGCTGCCTGAATGGGTTGGACAAGATGATTTCTAGGGCTCCTCCTACCTTTATGACCATTGATGCTGACAGATATCAGGAGCCCGGGGTGATAGTTCTTTGAATATAAGGATGGAGAAGATTTGGAGGCAGGAGAGGCTGACCGTCTTAAGTGGCGCATAAGGTTAAAATGTCCTCTGCCCAACCCAGAAGATCATGTGGGCGCAGGCCCACGTGCGCAGGCGCAAACAGGCTGTGTGTGGAGAGAGTGGGGGTGAGGTCTGTCTCCGCGGCCTGGTCAGGCTCAGGCCACGGACCGGCACTGGGCCACGGACCAGGGGTTGGGGACCTCTGCTCTACAAGAGGCAGGGCCTTCTTCATGGTGGCTCCCAATTTATGGAAGCAGCTTCTGGAGGAGCTCCACCTAGCCCCCTCCCTGTGGACTTTCAGGAAGCCATTAAGAACATTGCTTTTCAGGGAGGCTTCCCACACTGACCCCAGCTGATCACCTTCCCTTTCCTCCCTTCCTCTTCTCCCCCTACCTTTTATTTTCTGCCGTCCACTCTGGGTTTATATGATTAGTTGGTGCCAACTGTTTTTTTTTTTAGGTTACTGTTGCTGCTTTTAATGTTTCTATCTTTATTTTTGTTTTCTATTTACATGTGTTGTAACCCACCCAGAGTAATGCCCCAACACTAACGGGAGTGGGATACGAACTGGATGGATGGATGGATGGATATAAGTAAACAAAATAGGTTAAGACCCAAAGGAGAAATAGATGTTTCATCCTCAAAGTGAAGGACATAAGCATGATCAGGTTGCCCGTCCATAATTTCTCTCTTGCCCCAGGTATCTAACTCAGAATGGGACGGGTTTCCCTGACTCCCCTCTCATGCCCAGTTCTTATAGGGGAGAAAGAAAATCTCTCCTTTTTTCCCCTCCCTTCCTCCTCCACAGTTCTCAGCTGTGGCTCTTTGGAGAAACTCTGTGCTGTGCTGCTCCCTGGCGAGAAAAAAGGGCAAGTAACTGCAGAAGCAGCTTTTCTTGCTCCCTGCAGGAATTAACTGCATGCCATCGCTAAGGATGATGGAAAACAGAGGGTTGATGTTCCGTTCGTGGCCTTTTCTCTCTCGCAGCCTCTTCTCTAATTGTTCCCAGCTAGCAGCACACGCCTCGGTCTTGGGACATAGAAGCGGTGCGCTTGGGATGCTGAGTTTTCAGAACCGTTGTTAAGAGTCACACACCCGCCCTCCTGAAAGTAGGATAAGTGGTCTTGTAGTATGAACCCAAGCACTTCTCCGTAAGCTTTTCATAGGCTAGTTGTAAAGTTCCTCCTTTTCCCCTGTTCCTACTATCCTCCTGGCAGACCCCCAAGATAAGACAGCTGACATTTTGGGTGAAACAAGACAGACAAGTCACTGAGTACTGACTGAAACATTTGAGAACTTCAACTAACATTTTATAAGACTAAAAAAAAGTTTTACACTCTTCTGGAGTTAGATCTCTCTCTCTCTCTCTCTCTCTCTCTCTCTCTCGTGCTGACCATATATTTGGGGGAGGCAAAAAAAGACTTATGTCCTCTTTAGCTCAAGAAACAACTTGAGCTTATCTTTGGTCCTCCAGTTTTATGTTCTGGTTGATTCCTCATCCTTCAGCTAGAGAATCGCTACTTGGTGCCAGCATAGATGGGCCGAAAGCAGAACATTCTCAAGTTTCATCCTTTTTTGCCTCCAGAGCTACGTAAGAGTTCAGGCTCGATTTGATCTAGGACCCACTAAACAGAGGAGTGAACACATTCAGGAAGAATGGGGCTATCCTTATTTTCAAAGGTCTAAATTTCTTCCACCATCAGCGGCTGTGGATCAGTTGCTGGGCAGCCCAAACAAGGAGAGGGAACCTGGTGCCATCATCTCCTGCTTATGGGCTTCCAAGGGGCACGGGTGGGCCGACGGCGGCAGCAGCAGGAGATGGGCCTTGTCTGATCTCACAAAGCTTGCCTTCTGCATACACCATCAAGGTAGCCCTGCTCACCAGTTGTGCAGTGCTCCCAGCTGCTCATGAACTAATCTTTGCGCCTGCTTGCAGAGCCGAACGTGGCCCCTCGGCAGATCAATACCTGACATGACTGTTATTGTCAGACAAGTGTTTTCCAAGCAGAGTCTGTTAAGCGTGGATATTTCTGCAGCAATTAGGGACTGCCCAGACAGGCGTGATCGATGTTAATTCTACGGAGAATTTGCTTCTAACACAGACATCAAACACTGTTTCACCAAGCTGTCCTTCCTTCCTGTCCCTTTCCCGGGAATGATCATAAGCTTCTGAGAAAGGCTTGAAAAAAGCCATCTCTTTTCAGTTTCTAGTGTAAAAAAAAAAGTGTTTTGCAGCCATGAATGACTGGAGATAGGGGTAGGCAACTGGATATCCTCCAGATGTGACTGGACTACAACTCCCATCAGCCCTGTGTGGCTGCAGTCCAGCAACACCTGGAGGGCCACCACGGCTCATTTGTACATGCAGGGTGTGATCAATGATGAGTGCCAGGCATTAGGTGGGCACAAATGGGGGATCTGACTTTTTTTTTTAAGGGCAGCTTCAACAAGGTATACAGAACAAACTCTGTTTACAGCTGCCTGTGTGAAGGTGTTTTTAAGTGGGAACAAGCTGAGCTTGCCACATGATGTGCCTAACCCAAAAAGCTCACCTTGGTGCACATAACACAATCAGGAGACACAGTGGCACATCATGGCTGTTAATTGGATGGGTCCAGCCCAGACAGAGCCCTTCAGCCAGTTTCCCAGGTGTGATGTACAAATTTTTAACATTTGTAACACACCAAACAGATGTGTTTCTAAGCAAAGGAAATGGTCCTTTTATCACAGGACCTCGAGTTTTGCAAAATGAGAGCTTGGAGTCTCCTTGGCCAATTGGATGTGTTACTGGGTTAGTCTGATTTACAAGACTGGCCCCATATGCCTAGGACAACAAATACGATTTAAATGTTACAGTAAGTTTTAAAAGAGCCAAACACAAGGATGAAAAGATACAGCCTCAAAATAGACAAGATAAGTGTTTTTGTCCCGTAATTCTTTTCTCCCATCTACCAGGGTGGCATCCTTCTAGAGACAAAGCAAAGTTATGACTAACTACCCTCCAAAAGAGAGACAGTGTCTTTTACTCTAGGTGCAAGCCTTACGCTATGCATTACTTAGCTACAGTTATGCAAGCAAAAATATGCTGAATCAGAGTCTAGTAGCTTTAGTTCACTCTTTAGGCTGGGCAGACCAAATAAGAGGATAACGATCCTACAGTCCCAAGCAGTAAAGAACTTCTAAACTCTTAATGCTTCCTTACAGCCCTCTAAGTTAAATTCAACTTTCAAAACTCAACAAAAGTAGGTAACAGAGTTGCAACTAATGGCTACGGGCTTGTCCGGTTATTTCTAGTTGAATCTGTACTTCAGATGGATTAAACTATAAAGCAGTTTCGACCCCACTGCTGTGCACTGCCATGGTGCTGGCCTTTTGTGGAGCGCACAAATGAAAATCACTGGAGTAGGACTGTCTTTTAACAAAATTTAACAGTCAGGAGAGAATAATAAGGATCTGTACGTACTACCGCAGGAAATGCAATGAAACTTGTATTGGGTTCCATCCTCCTTATGTACTAAATGGGAATCAAAGATACTACTTTAACTGCTGATTGATTTTTCCTCTGATATTGTGCCACACTGAATACACCCTTCTCCAAAAACCAGTCATTCAGAATTTACTTCCAAAGTAATATATCTAGGATCAGACTGTAAGCCAATTAAACACCCACACCATCACCTTATGGACTGACAAGCACAACATTCTATACTGTTCTCAGAAAAGTGTGTTGCACCCAAGCTGATTTTGTAAAAAAAAATATGTTAAAAAGCGGAAGTAATAACAATTCACTGCTTTACTAAAATTTTAAGAAATACAAATCTTCGCATCCGACCATGTCGCTTAAGTTACAGCTTTTCCAGTTTGTAAGATTATATACATATCTACAAAAATAAGTTAATTTACTCAGGATAGAATAGATAAAGAGGTTCCACTATATCAAAAGTGCTTCTTCTTTTTTTTTTGGCCTGGGTGAGATGCGAACAATATCACCAAGAGCAGATCAAAAAGGGAAGAGAGAGAGAGGGGACAGGAAACTGTGCGTGGAAAAGGAGCTGGTCTACAAGAATGGGCTGTAGTCTCGGCAATTTCATATCAGGGGCAGAGACATTCCTCAAGCGCCCAGGTCCTTGTTGATGGAAATAGCTAGACTCCATTAGCGCTAGCTTTGTTGCTCTGAGAAGCTTCCATCTTTGTCTAGAAGAGAGAAAAAAATACAAGTAGCCAAAGAAACCGACATACATTTCTGAAACAATGAAGCGGACGGTCCCATCCCCGAAATAGACACATCGCACACAGAACCAAGCCTCATGTGATTCCAGTGGCCCTTGTTTCTAAGTCAGTGTGTCCATGGAGAACTGCATGTAACTCGATGCTTTATATCCCTCTTGTGCTGCAGCACCTTTGAAATGTAGCCATTGATCTGTTTATTTTTTAAAAAAAATTCCTGCCTTGCTCCTTAAAAGAAGACCAGAAGCAGCTTACATTATTAAAAGACAATACAGTACTTAAAGCTGAAAACAGTAAGTATACGAATACTGAAAAGGTTCAAACAAATACCCGTCTGAGAAATCACAAACAAAAGTGATCCTAAAAACACAGTCAAAACAGTAAAGCATAAAGATTAGAGATGGAGGTATTTGTATTTGAATATTCCTGCACAGGTGGCATTCACAGCCCTCTCACCGATCCACCATGGATGGCGCGATTCTACCAATGGCACCGCAGCACACGATCCACTCGCCACGCTTCGACCTTGCGGCAAGGACTTGTCCTCCTGCCTAGAGTGGTGAGCAGATTGCGCGCTGCAGAGCCATTGGTAGAATCGCGCCGTCTTCATCCGCAGGGGGTCAGTGAGTGGACCGCCCAACCCCATGGGGCTGGACCCTCGTTATCACCACCTGTGCAGGGATATTTGGATACGAATACCCCCATCTCTAATAAGGATCCATTTCAAAATCCCACTCAGCCAGTCACTCGGGGAAATCTTGCCTGAAAAGAACAGTCTTTGCTTGCTTGCAGGAGGAGAGCAAAGATGGGGCCAGCCATAAAACTCTGCTCTGCTGATTTTATAATGGGTCAGTCTCTGGTGACTGAAAATGCACACTTGTCTTCTGGTGATGGGGGGGGAGTGCTCTGGTTTTAGCGGCATTTAGACACATGCTTCTCCTCTATTATTCGTTAATAATACTTCTTTTCCATCACCTGACAGTTCTGGCCATCTTCTTACTCCTTTACACCCCAGGCACATACCCAGTGCAAGGTGGCAGTTGTGGGGGGGGGGGCATGAGACAGGGGGTCATCACCCTGTGTTCGGAGCCAGGCTACAGCCCTGGTGCCACTGTACTGGCCATTCTATGCCTATCTTCTGGAACTCATTAAGCTACCTTTAGTGATGCTGTTCCCTGAGCAGGAGGATGTTTTTTAGGAATACAAGCCAGCATCCTTAGAATATGTGACTTTGTTTCATCAACATCATCTTAGAACTGAAGAGCTGAAAGGGACCTTATGGATCATCATGTCCCACCCCTATTAAGGAGGCACTGTGGGGAATCGAACTCCCAACATCTGGCTCCACAGCCAGAGACCTAAACCACCAGCAGTCCTTTGTTGCAATTTTATTCTAATTTCCAAAAGACAAAAAGTTGTGTTTCAAAGGGGAAAAAATGGCTGAAGTGATATGCCCCAAAGCAAGACAACCGTTTCTTCTGCCTTCATGGTAAATGTGGGCAGAATGATATAGTACCCTTCTTGTTCCTTAACTTCTATCCCAAGTAAACACAAGAGGTATCCTCTATTCTTTTGATCTCCCCCAAAACATACAGCCTCCTCTTACCTAGGGCAGAGCCCACTAAACACAACATAATTTATTTCCTCCAAATACGGGTTACCTGGAGAAGTAAAGGCTATGTAAAAGTAGACAGGACTGTGCCACAAACCTGTTACAAGATGCTGACGTTATGAAAGCCCATTTTGCTTTTTCAGACCACCAGTAATATCCTAAAATAGGGAATGGAGTGATCAGTGGGCTTACGTTGCAGTATTTACTAGAATTAAAACTCACCTCTCCTTCAGGAGGCTTGACTGATACTCCGGGAACAGGTAATTTCTCTGTTGGCTGCAATATAAATTCTTCATTCTTCAAACAATTAAGAAAAACAGAAATAAACCAAATGTCTAGACTCCTATCCAAGATTCAGGAGGAGAACTACAGCTGAACCCAAATAATTTGGTTCCCAGGAGACCTGCTCTGCAAGACAGGAAGCATCTCATGCCTTGAGGTCTCTACCAGGAGGTCCCTCTTCACAGGCGAGAGAAGCTCATTCCACCTTTGTGGAACGGGCACTCATGATGTGCACCAAATCCATGCACGATTATCCTGAAGAGGGTGCTCTCCCGCCTAAATACCACTTCTCACCTTTCTTTCCTGCACCATGGGAGCAGGATCCAAAAGCGTCTCATGATCTTCATCGTCTATTTCCTCCGTCTTCAGAGGCTAAAGAAAGGAAAACGTCACGCCGTCACTATTAAGCACGACTACATCCAATTCCGGTCATCTAGGGGAAAATTTAAGGTTTCCAGCGATGTTGACGTGGCTTTGCAGCATCCCTGTATGGTTATGTGATCACATAAGCAGGAGCGGGCATCGCTTGTGCACTTAAAGACGCTGGCAGGAAGAAAGACCCGTGGACAAGGCTTCGTAGTTGCTGGGAACAGCCACAGAAGAAGTGGCAAAACTGCAAGGACACTAAGGAGGCATTACTGATGGAGGCCACTGGAAGCATCCTTAGCAATCCTGAACCAACATCGCAGCTAACTTGTTCAAGGCTATGATTTTAGATTTGGGGGGGGGGAGGGGGGAAGAGACAGAGTTAGCAAATTCCCAAATCCTGCTTTTTCCCACACTCACAATTAAAATTGCAACCCTGTATATGCTTGCTAGATGTTGCAATAAACACACACAGTGGAATTGGCTACTGCTTATGGGATTTGTAATCCCAAACATGTGAAGGGGAAAGGCTGCCTTATAAGCAGAAAGAGACACAGACACACACACACACCCTTCCCTCTCTCAACAGTAATCCTGCTGCTCTTTTAGGAATCGCTCCATGATAACTGGCAAACTCCCAGCTTCATTGCTCACCAGGGAAACCAGGAGACGCTGCGTTTGTTTTCAAGGAACTGCTGCACTCACCTCGGCCGGAGTCACAGGAATTGGTTTGGGCTTCACTTCGGTCAAATATAAGGCACGAGAAAGCAACAACAGGGAAGGAGGAACATTTTCCTTTAGATGCAGATCGAGCCACTGGGAAAGAGATGAAAAGAGGGGGCAGGTTGTGAAAACTCAGATTTACACCACTCCATAGAACAAGACAATTTCCCAAGTCCACAGTCTCTGTAGGGTGCTGGAACTTTGGCCACCTTCTCCCTGAGACAAGCAAGCCTCCTCGTTCACATGACTGTTTGGACAGCGGCCCGGGGCTGGATCTTGGCTTGACTACCTGCCCCGTTCTTGCTTCTACCACCTGACCTGAAAAATCCTGCCCAAGTTCTTCAAGTGGCAAACCGGGAAGATCTGCCCACAGCCACTCACTCTCTGGTTGCTCCCAACAGACAGGGCAGTGGGACTATCCAAAGCCCACTGGGAGGTGCTGGCGTGCAGAGATTTAAGCAAAGCACTTATTTATTGCTATTTCGGCTCCTCTGACTTCCCATTAGCTCACAGATCACTGGCATTACCGTGAAGGGATCCTGCTGGATGGGAACAGCTAAGCTGATGGTCGACAGGACCAACCCCACCACGGCTGGGTCCAGAACTAACTTGGATAGGGTCACTCTATCCCCAAATTCCTTTCTTTTATTCTCTCCCTAATCCTATGCAGACGGCTTCTATTCTTTCCAATTGCTTAGATATAAAAAAAACCCCAAACCATTTTGAAACAGAAATAAAGGTTACCCCAGTTGGGATTCAGCCTGTAGAGCCCGAATGGGCAGCAGGAGGCCCCCAGAGCATTGCTACCCAGAAGCTCCCACCAGCCCCAGACAGAATAGCTAATGACCAGGGATACTAGCAGTTGCAATCCAAATGGAAGGATATATGTGTCCCTGATCCTCATCTAAGAGAGTAAGCACTTTGCTAGATCCTCATCCTCTTCTTAGAACTGCAGAGGTGGAAAGGGAACCAAGAGATCATCGGGTCCAGCCCCTGTCAGGGCGGAATCAAACTCCCAGCCTCCGGCTCTGCAGCCAGACATCTAAACCACTGAGCTATCCAGTCATTCTGCTCTTCAGTCTCCCTGCAGCCAACTTGATGCTTCCAAGAAAACTTCACAAGCTGGTCTCGAAGAGATTAGTTCCCTCCCATTTTCACTTCCTATCATGTGGGATCCCCTCTCGTGCTGCTTCTGAGTTTAGAGGAGGCGTGCACAGCCAGCGAGGCAGTTGCCCTGTCTATGAGTTCGGCTGCTCCCAAAGAACATGGATGCAGACGGGTTTACATCCCATACTGTTTCTCCTTAGCTAGGGTCTCGTACTTGCCTGGTTGAGCTGGTCCTTGAGCTGGTCCTCTGTAAGGCCCAAGGACCTCATTCCTCTTGTTCGGCAGGCGCCTTGCAGCTCAGAAACGCTCAAGCCATTGACCCCTTCCCTGGCAATCATCTGCAAAAAGCGAAGAGGTGAGCGTTCTTTTAGAAATGCATCCCGCATCCCTCTGGGCAAAGGGTATCCTTCAAAAGAAAGCGATGAACAGCCCCTTCAGAAAACGTGGACGGCCAGACTCAATTTCTTAAAGGAAAAGGCAATTTGAACATGATACTTCCGAGCTGTAGTTTTAAATTATAAACGGAGCTTAATTTTATGATGGGCTCATTCAAAGTCAACCATACAGACATTTAAACAATGTGCATGTGAAAACAATTGGTTAAAAGGCTGATGCTTAGTGAAAAGGTAGCAATTTCATTAAGAACCCTTTCTTTGAGTCTGCCAAATTTCAGGGGTGCACACCCAGAAGATTGGCAAAAGCTTATGTACGTCTTGAACTGTCACAGACATTGAGGCTGGGCACATTAGCAAACCCATTTGCCTGATCTAGCCTACCACCTACCGGATCAGTCTTGGTGAAGCACAACCCTCTCCGAGTAACTAGGCTGGGAGCACATGAATAACTCAAACTAAATTTTCATACTGTAGAAACCTCTCTTCTCAAAATCTGACTCCTTCCCTTTTTATAATCCTTGCCTCACTTTCAACCTCTCTGCGTGAGATGCCTCTTAATGCCGTGACTGAGCTGATCTAATTCCACCATAAGCCTGTGTTCGGTGGATTGACTCTGTGAGCTCTTCCTTCGGTTCAGCTGTTTCCCCTGCTGCTGAAAGGAGGTGGCAGCTACCTTCCCAATTCAGGGGCCTCAGAAGGCACACTAGACCACCTATGCTATAGCAGGGTAGAGTCTTGGCCATATTACATGCTGTGCATGCTGTATGTCACATTAAGCTATACCCAAGCAAATTCTATGGCATTTAACTATTCCATTGTTATGAAAGGGCCTTGTGGTGCAGCGGTTAAACAGAAGTACTGCAGTCAAGACTTTGCTCACACCCTGAGTTTGATCACTCAACCTTCCATCCTTCTGAAGTCAGTAAACTGAGTACCCACCTCCTGCAGGGGCCATGTGTAGCCTGCATAATTAAATTGTAAACCACCCAGAGTGTGCTTTAAGTATATAAGCGTCACACTTTGCTTTGCTTTACTTTTATCTGGGTAATGCATGCTTTCAAAAATACCTCCTGTACATTATTTTTTGAGTGTCTTTGCATTTTTACCCCCACCTCTTTTTCTCTTAACTGAGACATATACCCCTTCGCTATGCTGGCTGGGGCTGATACATGCTGTGGTCCGACTACTTATGGCAGATCACAAGCTGTCCTCCTCGAGTGCAGATCAACAGAGATCCATAGTCATAGGGCCTTGGAAGTTCAGAGGCATGGCTTTCTCTTCACCTTCATGGATGGGGCTGTGAAACACAAGCCAGTCAACCTCAAACACCATTCCTGATTCTTAAGACAGATGGAATAAATGGCAGAGAGGAAGGACGGATGAAGGTGGTCGGGGGGGGGCAGAGGGAGATTTAACCACGTCCGTCCCTGCAACCATGGGGAGGGGTGACAGCGAGGAGCTCTTTCTCACCTCGTCGTCTGCTTTGATAGACCGGAGCTTCATCAGAAGCTGGAAGCGGAGAAGGTTATTGGTGCCAATGGGTTGCAGTTCCAGCAACTTGCAGAGAATGACCAGCTGTGGCCGTTCCAAGTGTTCCAGCGTAAGCTCATCTTCAAAGAGCTTGGAAAACTGCATAATATCTTGGATGCTCGGGCTCTGGCCGCTGTGCCGAACCTGCACAAATCAGGAGACCTCGTGGCAGCAGGAACACACCTGTCTTCCCCCACCTCCATCCCAGAGCAGTTATGAATCCCCCTGCCCCTTAGGCAAGGTCGCTGGGCACCCAACTGCGCTATGATGGACACACTGACATCTCTTTCATTCTGCTGAGCTTTTAATAGCATTTGAAACATTTGCTCTCTTGTTTTATTTACACACACACACACGTGTTTACACAAATACACACACAAAAAAATCAAGCAACTAAAACAATACATAACTTTTAAAAAGCCCAGTAACAATTAACAAATAAACAACAACACTTTGTCATAATAATTAGGGTTAATCTGATTTCTTTACCTAAAACATAACACAGCTCTTTCATCTTGATCAGTATGGATACTTTCAGTTTTCCAATAAATATTCTGGAGACCCTTATTCCCTCCAAAATTGCAATATTTCTTATGAAGGTCAATATCCTTTCACTTTTATTATAACAAAGTTCATAGAGTTTCCTCATAGGTCCTTGAAAATATTCTAATTTACAGTACTTTTTTAAAAATTTTAGTATCACCTGTTAGTTTATCATTAATAGCTATATTCCAAATTTCATCATACCAATCAGATACAGTGGTGCCTTGCATTACGACGTTAATTCATTCCAGTGAAATCGCAGTAGAACGAAAACGTTGGGATGCGAAATAAAAAAGCCCATAGAAACGCATTAAAACCCGATTAATGCGTTCCTATGGGCTTGAAACTCACCGTCCAGCGAAGATCCTCCATAGCGTGGCCATTTTCGCTGCCCGTGCAGCGAGGAATCCGTCCCAGAAAAGAGCGGGGAGCCATTTTTTTACCCGGTGGCCATTTTGAAACCGCTGATCAGCTGGCCAAAAATCGTCGTTTTGCAAGAATCGGTTCCCAAAGAAGGGAACCGAAATTCCCCCATTGAAACCATCGTAAAGCGATCACTTTTGCAATCGCTAAAAGTTCATCATAATACGATTTCATTGTTAAACGGGGCGCTCGTCTTGCGAGGCACCACTGTACCTGAAAATCATATTTTACTTTCCCATTGTTTGCCATTATTCATCTTGCTGCAGTTAATAAAATAGAAATTAATTATTTCTTCTGTCTAGTTAGTCCCAACTAGAAAAAAAATCTATTTAAAAAATGTAATCTGTTACGCAAATCTCACTGGTCAACTTTAGCTAAGAATACAATTGGATTTAACCTTTAACAGAGTACTCATAGAATAATGGAGTTGGAAGGGGTCTAAGAAGGCCATCAAGTCCACCCTCCTGCTTAAGACAGGAATTCAAATCAAACCAGAGGGTGGCCCAATTTTCTCTTGAAGGCCTCCAGCGTTGGAGCACTCACCACCTCCTAAGGTCATGGGCTCCGTTGGTGTACTGCTCTAGCAGTTAAGTGGTTTGTCCTGATATTATTATGCATCCTGCACTCTGAGATGATCAAGAACAGATCCTGTCCCTCCTCTGTATGTCCACAAACACAAACTACAGTTTCACTCATTACTAAGATGTCTGTACCTTTTCAACATAGGAAGAGAACTGCTGAGTCGCTTCCCCTGTAGTGGCTTTGTTTCTTCTGGCCATCTCTGCAATCGTCTCCTGCAAGAATTTGGCTAATTCCAGCTTCGCACTCAGTTTCTTCCTTTGTTTTTCTTCCTTTAATACAGGTAACGGTAAAAGTGAGAAATTACTGCATGCTTTAGAACATACAGCCTGTATGTACGGTATGTGTGTACAGTATCTATTTAATTCAATTTTTACCTTGCCCATCTAGTGGCAGTTTACAATAAAAACATCCACAACACATACCAAAATTCAATAATAAACAACCACCAAAACATTAAACAAAAAAGCAGACAAGCCCCAACCTGAATTAAATTTATAACAAGATTCATGATGGCAACAGACCAACCATCAGCCATAAAAATGCAGCTCATCAAAAATTAGAGACTTTATTATTATTATTACATTGAATTAAACATGGGAAGGAGCATGAAAAGCCTGAGTTAAGAGCCAGGTCTTTACTTTTTTCCTGAAGCCAAGTGCATTTTGCACTTGCCGTCGCTCGCAAACTACCTTCAAGGGCAGCCCCACTTGATTTTACAACCTCTGGCCACTACCATCATCCTGGATCAGCCTCCCCCTTCCCACTGGGGAGACCAACGGTAACACTTGTGTCCAAAGCTGAAGGGGAAGAGCCGTGAGTGCAGCAAGATCTGAAGGTGTTTTAAACACTCACCTTTTTAGATTCCGTTTCAAAAGTGGAGGGCAACATCTCAGGAAACAGTTTCAGAAATACAGGTAACAGGAACTCCATGAATGGCACAATGATGAAGATCAAAAACGGGACAAGCCGGAAGAGATCAGCAGATGTCCTCATCAGCTGCAGAGGTAAGATGCATAAATTGAAAACATGGCATGGTCCTTAAAACCACTGAAATTGGCAGAAAAGGGTTGCTCTGAAGGCTAACTATCCAAGCGACTTCAAAAACTGCATCTCCCTCCATGAGCCTGCCCAGGTATTAAGATCATCAGGGGAGTCCTTTCTCTCCCATCACCTTCAAAGGTGCCTTTGCTGGGAGAACACAGGAAAGGGCCTTCTCTGTGGCTACTCCCAGACGTTGGAACTCCCTCCCACTGGAGGCCAGGCTGGCCCCATCCTGGCTGTCCTCCTGCAAGTAGACAAAGACCTTTCTCTTCAGGCAGGCTGTTCCTTTATAACTGGTGTCCTGAGAAGGGTTTTAAATGGACTGTTAGGTTAAGTTTTATGATACGGCCACAGACCCGAAAATGGACTGTTGTGTTCTGTTGTTTTAAACGTGTTTTAATACTGATCTTAATTACCATTTGAATATAGTACATCTTTTATTTCTTTTTAAATACATGTATACTTACCGTTTTAGCTTTTCAATACTCCTTTAGTGATGTAAGCCACCTTACATCCTTTTGAAGGATCAGATTATAATTAAACTTCAAACTAATAAACTATCATGGTATAATTATATCTAGTTAGATAGCTGGACAAATGAATGGTTGAAGATTAATGGCAAATGTAGAGAATGTACTAAGTATGAACAATTTCTATCATCACATGAAGACATGCAGAAAGATGCTTTGAGGAATAGAGTAGTAAGTAGAATATATAACCTAATTTTGGAACAAGAGGAAAAAGAGACTGAAATAGGTGGTTTGAAATCAATTTGGGAACATGATTTAAAGACAGAAATTAAAACAGAGGATTGGATAAAAATTTGGAAGATGAGAGTTTTAAGATTAATGTCAGTAAGAATAAAGGGAAAAAATTAAATTAGTTTAAGGTGGTACATGACTCTGGTGAAATTGAACATAATAAATTCAGACTATTCTAAGGCCTGTTGGAAATGTGATGAAGAAATTGGCTTGTATTATCATATGTGGTGGGAGTGTAAATTGATTCAGAAATTTTGGAAACTGATTTTTTTTGGAAATATGTGGTATATTTGGAAAAGATATCGAACTTAATTCTAAAATTGCTTTGCTGTCAATTTTTTATAAGATACAATTTGATTATTGCTCAAAGGAATTGATTTCTAATTTTATGACAAGTGCTAGAATATTAATAGCTAGATTCTGGAAAGATAAAAATGATATTAAATTAGAAAATTGGTATAACGAGGTATGGGACATTGTGTTAAATGATAAATTGACTACTGAACTTAAGATGAAAAGAGGGGAAATAAGTTTAAATATTTTTATGCTATTTGGGGTAGATTTATTGAATTTGTATTAGTGAAAGGAAAGGGGAAAGCCTCTACGCAACAATCAATACAATTTTGGAAATGAGGTTCGTAATAAAAGTATTGCTCCAAAGGGTCCTGTGGATATGGGGGTGCATGATGTTTTAGATTGTATTAGTATTTTGTATTCTTGTATTTGTTGTGGAAAGTTAAAAAAAATAAAAATAAAACAGGAATAGTGAGAACAATCACAATATCAACAGCAATTAGGCTTGATCATATCAAAGAGAGTTATGAAAATTAGTGCCTTACCAGTCCAGCATAAAGGACAAGCAACGATTTCCAGGCCCAGCACAACACCACATTACATTCATTCAGTCTTTATTATGGTCATTGACCAACATAGCCACGTTACATAAACTAAGCTCTGTTAATCTTGTCCGCCGAAACTTTGGAACTGCCTCCTCCCGCCCCTCTTCTCCAATACAAACATAACAAGTAGCAAGAGCTAGCTTAAAATATGGAAGCAAAAACAATCCTCCTGTTTCCTTCTCACCAACATTGCTGAAGGAAAGGGGGAACCACGTAAACCTAGGGGTTGTTATAGGTTTTTTTGGGCTCTTTGGCCGTGTTCTGAAGGTTGTTCTTCCTGACGTTTCGCCAGCCTCTGTGGCCGGCCTCTTCAGAGGACAGCACTCTGTGCTCTGGTGTAGTTGGCTTGGGAGTGGAGTATTTATGGCTATGAGATAGGCTTTTGTCTTTTTCTGTAGATGGGTGATGAAATTCTAGAAGAAATTCTAGTTCTTGCTGTCCTCTGAAGATGCCAGCCACAGAGACTGGCAAAATGTCAGGAAGAACAACCTTCAGAACACGGCCACAGAGCCCGAAAACCCCACAACAACCATCAGATCCCGGCCGTGAAAGCCTTTGCGAATATATTAAGCCTAGGGGCTTTGGACCACACACACATGCAACAAAACAGACCATTTCAACGTGGCATCTGAGAATACCCTCACCGTATAATCTTACATAATTTTATTGTTCTCTTTCAAGATGTGCAAAGAATGTCACATTCCCCCCCCCCACACACACACACACAGACACACAGAGGACAACAACATGCATGTGTTGGACAGAAATTGGGGATTTCACATTGAAATAGAAACGGGCAGCAAGGCCTCTTCCACGCTTTCCCTTTTAAGAGCAAATCCTGCTCCATCTGCTAGGCAAGACAACAGCACCATAGCTCTGCCCACAGTCACTTGGCTAAGGGGCTTGGGAGGGCAGATAGAAAAAGAGGATATTCTCGGAGTTGCAGCTCTGCTTCCTCAGTGCCTTCCCCATCCCTAGCATCAACCTGTTTTGTTCACTGTTTGAAAGTCCAAATGGACCAGAAGCCCATGTTTTCTATAACAAGCTGCTGGATAACTCAGTGGCTTAGGGTTCTGGCTGCAGAGCCAGCGGTCGGGAGATCGATGCCTCCACTGTGCCTTCTTGACAGGGGCTGAACTCGATGATCCCTTCCAGCCCTGCAGTTCTAAGACAGCAATAAGATTAATATCCATCAGGCGTGTCTGGCCGAAAAGTTAGGTTGCCACTGGCAGAGCGGGGAACCCGTAGCTTGCACAAGGGCCATCGCTTTCTAGAAACAGAGGGAAGATGGGAACATAGTCACGCCCAGGGTAGCTGGATTCCCAAGGGGCAACAGGTCCTGGGCAGCACCGTTTGAACCACCAAAGCAAATGCCGTGCCCTTATTGGTCTAGGGAAGAAGAACTTGGAAAGAGCACATCAACCAACCATAGCACAAGTCCTGCCTGTACCTTTATTAGGCAGGCTGACCGACCAACCAACCAACCAACCAACCAGCCACCCAGGGCTTAGGAGGGTGGGGGCCTTCTGGCGTCACAGGGGCCCAAAGGAGAGGTTGTTTGCTCCGTCCAGTCGGAAGGAACCACTGCCAGCAAAAATCCACTCAGTGACACTCGTTACTGTGCCAGCGCTCGTACAAGGAAAGAGAGTGCTCACCCGTCGTCTCTCCCTGCGAGTGAGGATTTGCCCGTGTAACAGCCTCCACACCATCCTAGCAGCAACTTGCGTGTCTATCCAAAGCAAGTGAAATCCATTATAGTAGTGCTTCAGTTCCTCGACAACCCTCTGGCGTAATGACCTCCTGGCAACCTCCATCGCCTGGTCCCCTCGACCCTTGGTCCCCTCACCCTCCGTTTTGGCAGTACTTTCATTGGGTGGAGGCTTGTCCTGAAGCTCTTGGTGCCAAGAAGCAGAGGAGTGGAGCATTCGCGTCGGCTTGCTCAGCAAGTGAGGCGACGCAGCGCCTGGATGCGTGCAACCAAACAGCGGCTGGCCCTCAGAGTCCTTCAGGTGTGCCCGGCTAACATGTGAATCCACCAGCTGAACAAAGGCAGCCGACGGAGAAAATGGAGAGAAGCTGGAGTGTACAAGCAGATGAGGTCCCCTGGAAGAGAAAACCAACTTTGTCATTCACAGAATAAAATACAGTAGTCTCCCCCCCACCGCCGTATCTGTGGGGGGATGAGCTCAAAGTCAGACCCCGGAATATGCCGAAAAACACAGATTATAGTAAATGCTATTTTAATAGTGAATGCTATACATAGCCTGAATAGTGAATGCTACACAGGGCCTGGCGTGCTCTGGTTCATGGGGTCATGAAGAGTGGGACACGACTTAATGGCTAAACAACAATAATACATAGCATGGTCTCTGGCTTATTCTAGCGGCCAGTTGTGCTAGTTTCACCTTTAGAAATTCATTAAAAGCATGGCTCTTTAGGCAGGCCTTCCCTCCTGTCAATACTTGACTTTATTTTTATTATAATTTTCTGTTTTCCCATCTTGAGCATTACTAAGCATTACTAATCACTATTGTTTTGAATTGTTTTTAACTGTTTTAGCTTACAATGTTTAATGAAACCCGCCCAGAGTAGACTTTGTCTAAAAGGGTGGGATAGAAATTTAATAAATATATAAATATTTTTCTTTTAATATTTTCAGACCACAGATAAGTGAATCAGCGTGAGGGTCATGGGCCTTGACCTTGAAATGTCAAGACTTTTAAAATAAATTCCAGTTAGTTTTTCAAAAGCAGTTTCTTCTGATAACCCAGACATGTAACAACAAGGCACTTTTCATACCTTTGAACAACTGAGCCACCCCTATTTTATAATCCACAGAAATAAATTTAAGATTGATTTCTTACCTGGACCGAGCTACCGCAAGGAATATGTTGCAGCTGTAAAAGGCCATGGTCTCTTGGAGTCTGGTTTGGTCTATGGCTGAGCGCAAAGAAAAATGTTCAGTTGACTACTGCTGTTCTATAACAGTGATTTACCTAAGCCAATAGAGCAGTGTTCCTCAACCTTGGGCCTCCAGATTTCCTTGGACTACAACTCCCAGAAGCCTTCACCACCACCTCTGCTGGCTAGGATTTCTGGGAGTTGAAGTCCAAGAACATCTGGAGGCCCAAGGTTGAGGACCACTGCAATAGAGCAACAAACAATGTAAGTGGAATGTCACAAAATAGGTACAGACACCACAACGGGTTAGCATGTTAAACATCAGACCTGGTGGATAGTTCAGTGGCTTAGGTCTCCGGCTGCATAGCCAGAGGCTGGGAGTTCAAGTCCCCACTAGGCCTCCTTGACAGAAGCTGGACTCAATGACTGCTAGGGTCCCTTCCAGCTCTGCCATTCTAAGAGTATAAGATTTCTGGAAAATATTAGTGAAAGTTTAAAAAAAAAGAAGAAGAAAGCATCCTAGGATCTTTGCCCTTCTGCTCATGTTGCTGAAGCAGGAATCACAATAATTCTCAGAAGCTGTGTTCTTGATACTCCTTGTGACAGAGAAAATTTCTGCAAACAGACGTTTTTCCCCATCACATTCAGTAACCAAGGAGTGGGAGGACCTTCTATGCATGAACTGAACACTTCTCTAAGGACCACCTTGCTACATCCAACCTATGATAATGTTATCCAGTAGTCATCCAGATGCCTAGAGAGGTTCACAAGCAGGACACAAAGGTGACACTCTTCACCTGTTACATCTATACAGGAAGCAGCTTTATACCAAGTCAGATAACTGTAAATACCGTTGTCTGACAGAGGGATTCAAATTCGGTCATGGACCCTGTTAACCTCGAATGCATACTAATGTCTGTTAAATGAACTAACCTCTGTGGATGTTTATAACCTTCTTTTTAAAGCCCAGCTAATCTAGAGGCTTTGCATCAGTGAAGCTACTTAAGTTATTATTTACTTTCTTTATGTAACACTCATTAACACAAATTTGTCTGGATGGTTCACAACACATGTTAAAAAAAAAGAAGTGTGTTTCCAACATAGAAAAAGCCTAATTACATAGAATAGGCTTGTACGACCCTACCGCAGAATACTTCTCTAACATATGATGATTTTAGCCGACTTGCTGACTCAAGCAGAAGATACCTTTAGAATCTAAAAAGAAACTCAACATAAACAAACAGCCCATACAGTGGTGTAAACCAAAAACAATATTCTTCCACAAGAAATAAAATCCCAATAAGTTAAGTAGATAGCAAAAGAACTGAGCTTTGAAAACAATTAAACATTAGCAAAGGCACAGAAAATTACACACAAACACAGCCCTTTTTTTGAGGCTTCATAACTGGAAGTTTACAGAAGTCAAATTCAACAGAGACAAATGTGACATATTTTATGGGAAGAGATAACAGTCCTTTTTAATAAGAATCACAAATATAAAGCTCAAATAAAGTACTCTGAACACTTGAAAGTGATATAATTATGTTGAATTACCAAATGCTCATTTTCTTATTAGGAACGAGACTCTCACATCACCAGCTGCTTTGCCTACCAGCTAATGGTCTGTACCCCAAATCATCTGCTATCCCAAGCTTTCAGATGAGGCTTTGATTGACAGGGTTTTAAGGGATGCCGAGCAGGGAAGACTGGGGAAGCTCAGGAGGGGTTGTGTCCCAAAACAAAAGAAAAAAAATGTTTAAAAGGAATAGGCGCAACCTCTTTTAACCATTAGCCCTGCTGTCTAGGAACAAACAGAACCTCAGCATACAGACTCACCACCAGATCCCTGCAATCTTTTATCTGGTCCTCAGAACCCCCAAGGGCTGCCTAATAATAAGTCTCAGTCGCCGAGCCGATTCTGACTCATGGAAATCCAGCCAAGGTGTTCTAGGTAGGTACAAAGTACTCTGAAGCGGCTTACCAGTCCCTCCTTCTGAGGCCGTGTAGCCTGCCCAAGGCCAAGTGGCAGGACACGCAAACCCATCAGCCCCACACATACATACATACATACATTCAAACACCCGCGCACACATGATCAGTCTCCCTTGGCACAGGGGAAGCTCCCTCTGCCGGAGAATTGCCTCGATTTTCGGGGTTAACACTAGCACTCCAGGCAGCCCCTCCCCTGAAAGGCCAGAGTCCTAAGCTGGAAACCCCCTCACAGAAGGCTCCCCTGCAAGAGAGAAGCAGACATAACGCCACCAATGCACGTGTGAACCTGAATACACGGATCTATTTACCCCTGCAGATGTACCTTTATACAGATCTAGCCGACACAAACGTCTGTATTCCATAGATACATACACACACACACACACACAGAGAGACAGAATCCATCTCCCTTGGCACAGGGGAAGCTTGGCAGGACATGCAAACCCATCAGCCCCTCCACACACACACGATCCGTCTCCCCTGGCACAGGGGAAGCTCCCTCGACCTCCTGGCTTGCTAGCACTCCAGACAGCCCCTCCCCTGAAAGGCCAGAGTCCTAAGCCGGAAACCACCTCACAGAAGGCTCCCCTGCGAGAGAGAAACAGACATAACGCCACCAGTGCACGTGTGAACCTGCATACACGCATCTATTTACCCGTGCAGATGTACCTTTATACAGATCTAGCCGACACAAACGTCTGCATTCTATAGATATAAGTGGCTATTTACACCTAAAAGAGAAAAACAATAAGTTTCTTTTTAAAAAGCCAGGTGGTTTTCGCTCACCTTGTTCCCAGGGATGCGGCCCTCTCCCTTCCCCTCCCCCACCCACCCAAACACAACGGGCCCCCTTCCGTCTCTTCCTGAAGCTCCGGATGTTCCCATCAGGCCCTGCGCCACCAGGAAACAGGGGAGGAGGAAAAGAGCTGCTCTACCACCAACCCCTCAGACTCTCTATTTCCTTCCTCGCGTGGGAAGGAGGAGCTGTTGGGGCCGCAGCCAATAGGAGCCGGGTGTAAGGCAGGGGGCGGGGCTTAGGAAGCGGAGCCAAAGGATACCGTTCGCAGTTCTAGCGCGGCTTGTATGCGGGCCAAAGAGTTAAGGTAGACTGAGATGCGACCCGGCAACTTCGTGTTCTTTTAGCTCTTTTTCTGAATCCAGAAAAAACACTTGAAAAACAGGAAGTAACAGTAATATTGCTGTCAAGGAGACTTGGTGCAAAAAAGGCACACTCTTCGTCTTGCTCCTGTCATGCCACAGAAATTTGCGGCACACTTGAAAATTCTGACATTTATTATAGCCTGAGCTTTCCTGGATACACAGAACTTAAGTGCAGAAATATTAAGCAGTGGCAATTGCAAGGAATCATCCTCGCACTTGGTAGGGCGATGAGACGTTGCATCCTGTCACAAATCTCTGGCGAGATGCTGGAAAGAGCTTTTGAAAACATGCTGTATTTAAAACCGTCCCCTGTTCACTGCATGCATCTCAACCCACTATATATACTGCATAATGTATCTCTTGCTCCTGTTCTGCCTTCAGGGACTGTGTGTGCCCTCAAAATCTGGCGCTATAATAAAGCATGCTGCTTAAAAATACAGCAAATCTGTAATAAACCTGTCAGGTGTGAGGCCGTGCTGTTGTTTTTGCTGCAAAATATTTAACACCAGGCAGAACTTTTGAAATTAGCCCTTTCATAGTTGTACAGTATAGATAGAAGACTGAATTTAAGCGAGTCTCGTGTGTTCCTCCTGGAAAATGGTAGTATCCAAAACAATTTTATGCTTTTTTCCCCTATTTCATGTGAAAAAGGGCTCTGTGTTAAACATAGTTTGTGTTAAACATTTTAAAAACAGCCTTGCAAATTCCATTTCCTCGTATGTTAAGAGAAAAGCTGTAGCAGTGAGGAAGTGCCTTTATAACAGATGTGTGAAGGATTTCGTTCTCCATGTTACAGCTAAGAGTTGAACTTAGTATGGTTTTGGACATCTCACCAAATATCCACCCCATAAAAGCATAAATCGGGCTTCCAATATAAGATCCTGGGTGTTGCTCATGAGGTAGCAATGCTGGAAGGATAATGGTATTATTGCATATTATGCTGTTGTTCTAAACTGTATACTTTGCATTCAATAGCTTTTTGACTTTTGTGGCTTTTGCTTCTTACTGTAGAACAATCAGGAGATAACTGTACTGTATTTGAACGATATCAATCAGATTTCATTGAAACCTTCTGAAACATCATTCAAATACTGGCAAAGGGGTCAGGTATATTTTATCTTTCTAGTTGTTCAGTCTATTTCTAAGAGACTAATACTCATGTAGTATTAAAGTTTTGCTTCTCCGTTCAAATGCTGTGGTTAAAAAGTATACATATTTACCTTACATAAACATTAAATGTAATTTCATTGACTTATATCTATACATTCCTTCTATGATTTTTTCCAGTCAGTATTTTGCAGAATATACTTCCATTTAATATGATGTCCAGGCTAGCTAGAAGCAGTCTGTGTGGCCTTGGGTAAGCTGTACAGTCCCAGAGCATCCCTTGAAGATGGGAATGGCAAACGACTTCTGAGTTTCCTCTACCTGGAAATCCTGAAAAGAGTCACCATCAGTCAGAATTGACTTGACAGCACCAGATTATTATTAATAGGGTCTGCAGAATGACAATACATGTACTGTATTTTTCGCTCCATAAGATGCACCTCTCCATAAGACACTCCAAATTTTTAGGAGAAGAAAACAGGAAAAAATAATGTTTTCTTTGCTCCATAAGACACACAGACTTTCCATCCCCCTGTTTTGTGGAAAAAAAGTGTGTCTTATAGTGTGAAAAATATGGTAATCATATAGGGTTGTGTTGGTTTGGTTTTTTTTAATGACCTGTCAAATTCTGTTTTGAGCTCTGAATGTTTGTAGTTTGCTAGGTTTCTGTTTGGGGAAAAAATGTAGAGTTTTAATGAATGGGTTATAAAGCATTTAACAAATCAGTCGTAAAGAGAAGACGCTAATAGCAAAACTGATGTGGCTCATTCTAAACCCAGATGCCTTCTAGATGTGTTTTATGAAGCACCTGAGCAGTTTAAACTGCATGAAACAGAGTGAATTTTATCAAGAATGTGCGACGCCATGGTTCCTGATCCATGAGGTTTCCCACACTTCACAGCACCTGAACCGTCAGGACAAAAAGGAAGCAATTGGAAGTAGTGGGGCTTTTGTAATCCTTTTTTTTTTTTTTTTTTTTTGCATACTTTCCAAGAACAATAAGTGACGTTCATGGAACAGAAAGAGTATTCCCTACCTAGAATCTTTTTTTGGTTGACACTGGGCAGAGATTGCTGAAAACATAAGGGTAACGTTTTGCTGCTTGACTTTGACTCTAATAACAAAGGCTTAACACTGTAAGTGCAACTTGATGTAGGATAACTGCACCTCTTTTGCAGTGAAGCCTTTTAGATATTTTGATTGTTATGTGGGTGTCTGTCCTCATTTAATGAGTGATCGTCATGGTGATGGGACAGAGACCGCTTGGGTCGCCTTGATGGGCGACCTACGCTGGGATCTGGACAAGGGGAGTGTGTCCCTGTTGGTTCTACTGGACCACTCGGCAGCTTTTGAGACCATTAACCCTGGTATCCCTCTGGGCCATCTCTCTGGGATGGGGCCTGGAGGCCCTGTTTTACAGTGGCTCCAGTCCTTCCTGGAAGGGAGAACTCAAGAGGGTGGTGCTGGGGGACTCCTGTTGGACCCCCTGTCTATTGGCCTGTGGGGTCCCTCAGGGTTCTGTTTTGTCCCCTATGCTATTTAACATCGACATGAAACCGCTGGGAAAGGTGGTCCAGAGTTTTGGAGTTCACTGTCACCAGTCTGCGGATGACACCCAACTCTATCTCTCCATTTCATCGAAATCCAAGGAAGCTGTTTCGGTTCTAAATCAGTGTCAGTCATGGACTGGATAAGGGTGAATGAGCTAAAATGTTACCCAGAAAAGACAGAGGTGCTCCTTGTCAGTCAAAAACCAGATCAAGGAATAGGGATGTAGCCTGGGCTGGATGGGGTTACCTCGTCTCGTTTAGTCGTGTCCGACTCTTCGTGACCCCATGGACCAGAGCACGCCAGGCCCTCCTGTCTTCCACTGCCTCCCGGAGTTGTGTCAAGTTCATACTGGTAGCTTCGATGACACAGTCCAACCATCTCATCCTCTGTCGTCCCCTTCTCCTCTTGCCGTCACACTTTACTAACATCAAGGTATTTTCCAGGGAGTCTTCTCTTCTCATGAGATGGACAAAGTACTGGAGCCTCAGATTCAGGATCTGTCCTTCCAGTGAGCACTCAGGGTTGAGGATGGGGTTACACTCCCTCTGAAAACACAGGTCCGCAGCTTGGGGAGTGTTTCTGGATTAATCTCTGAGCCTGGATGCCCAGGTTTCAGCAGTGGCCTGGAGTTCCTTTGGATAGTTAAAACTGGAGCACCAGCTGCACCCATTTCTCCAGAGATTCAATCTGGCCACGGTGACACATGTCCTAGTTATATCTCGTCTGTAACACACTCTACATGGGGCTGCCACTGGAAAGTGTTCGGAAACTTCACAGGGTCCAAAATTGTTAACTGGGGCTGGTTACAGGGAATACTGTATATAACTCCCTGTTACAGCAACTCCACTTGCTGCTGATCCATTTCTAGGCACAATTCAAAGTGCTGATTTTAACCTATAAAGCCCTAAATAGCCTGGGTCTGATCTACCTCAAAGACTATATCTCCCATTATGAGACTGCTCGGGTGATATGATCATCGGGAGAGGCCGTTCTCTCCATTCTGCCACCCTCACAGGTGTGCTTGGTTGGGACATGGGAGAGGGACTTCTCTGTGGCTGCTCCTAGACCCTGGAACTCCCTGCCTCTGGAGACCAGACTGGCCCCATCTTTGCTGTCCTCCTGCAGGCAAGCAAAGACCTTTCTCTTAAGGCAGACTTTTCCTTAATGTCTGGTAATCTGAGAGGGATTTTAAATGGACTGTGTGCTCTGTTGTTTTAAAAGTGTATTAATATTGATCACAGTTACCATTTTAATATAATACTCATTTAATTCTTTTTTAATATTTATGTTCTTATGGTTTTTAGTTTTAAATACTAGGTTTTTTTAATGATGTAAGCCACCTTGGGTCTTTTTAAGGAGAAAGGTGGGATAAAAATATTTTAAATAAATCAATGATAATAAATAAATTATCTCGTGAGTCACGTGCTGGCCATTGCTACTGCTACTGTGTGCGCTGTCATGAGTATGATGGTGATAATAAGGTGAACTGGAGGAGAGTACGTTTTGTACCACAGGCATTACAATTATAACGGGGTTTTTTATTAATGTTCCAGGGTCTCCTCTTTTAAATGCTAAGAAGGAACTAAGCCTAGTGTATCTTAGAAATACGCAAAAGGAAACTGCCGTTGGAAAAGCATCCTGCTGAGAAAAATGGTATGTAATGCCAAATTAAATTTGACAATTTCTTAGGTACCACAATACACTCTTGTGTTTGTGCTGCAAAGGTCTGTCTTAACTTCATTCCATCTTCTGTTGCCTATTGGCAGAAGTAAATGAAATCATGTAGATCAGTCTAGCACGGATCTGCTTCTCCACTTCAGGACTCTATTCATACCTCCTTGGGAGTAAGTCTGAGACTTCTCTGAAAACTTAATGGGACTCACTCCCAAGGAGGTGTGAATAAAGAGGATACAGGAAGGTTGAGAAATCCCAAGCCATTTAATGTGTCATTTCATAAACACACATCTCAACAGATTAAATATTAGCCAAGGTTTCTTAAGCCATTACCCAATGTGATATTGTGTTGTATACTATTATTTTCTTTCCCAGCGAAGCAGACCTACCCTTTCAGAACAAGGCTCAAAGGTAAAGTCTGTCATTCTCTACATCACCGCATGTTCTTTTTCCTTTTGATTCCTTTCATCATTGTTGCTGTTTACAGGACCAAGCCTCAAAAGAACTGAATACCAAACAGCAGTCTTAAACCATGACTAGGTGTGAAATGAAACCAAATACCACTATCCTTTTATCTTGGAGCCTTGGATAAATGCTTACTGTGTAGTGTCTGTCTTTTCCCTCATGTCTGAAGAAGTGGGTTTATTCCACGAAAGCTTACATTGAAGTACAGCAGTTAGTCTTTAAGGTGTCTGTGTCAAACCATGTGTTTTTAACCCGTCCAGCTTACATATTATGTTTCAATAATATCAATAAATGGGAGAAGGTCTCTAAAAAAGGATAACTGAAGAAAGTCTTTTATAGCTCCTTTTTATTTTTGATGGGTTTCTATATTTTAATTCAATGAGTCTTGCGATCATCCAATTCTTCAAGAACTCAGATAAAACAAATTAGTTGTGTGCCGTCAAGTTGGAAACAACTTATAGCAACCCTTATAGCTTTCAAGGTAAGTGGGATATTTTAAGGGTGTTTTTACCACATGCATTCCCCCAGAGACTTTCTATGGCTGAGTACGGATTTAAACCCTGATTTCCAGAGTCTTTGTCCATCACTTTATCCACTACACCACGATGGATACCTTCAGATAATACAAGCACTCTGTTTATTTGGTTGTGCCGGAGACTACATTGCATAAGATAGAAATTTGAAGACCCAGCCTCCGTTGTATAAATCTTCCACAGAGCTGTCTTCTTTCTCCGCTACTTTATCATGTTTCATTAGTTGATAATGCTTGTAAAGAAGCATTGCTGCTTTCATACGTATCCTAATCCACACTGCTATTTATTTTAGCCACCATTGTTGCTGCTTGCAAATAAATTTCAAGGTCCCCCCCCCTTCATAGTGCCCAGGCAAGAGATTTAATTCCCAAGTGTATTTACTTCAGACACTTTGCATGTGAGCAAAAGCAGATTGAATTGCTAATGATTTCCTGTGTATTTTCCATCCAATATTATATTAGAAACTATTGTATGTATTGTAATCTCTTGCTAGGACTGCCAAAACCCAGTATCTAAAATCAGAACCTGAGACAGAAGCTCTAATCAATCCTCCAGAATCTCCCTGTTTCCCCGTCTTTGCACAATGCATTGGTAATTAAATGCAGTTTGTTCATAATTAAAGGCATTTTCCACATATCAGCCCTGTGTGTGTACACGTTTAATTGAAATGATGTAGATTGATGTGCTACAAATGAGAAATCTGAATCCTGACTTGCTATCTTGTCTGTATCCTATCAGAGGCATGTATTTCTAATGTCAGCTCACATCGCAAGGAGGAAAAGATCTGATTCATGTGTTCAGCCATTTGTTTCTATACTATTTCAAAGAGGTATGTGATCAGCATTACTTATGACAGCTCTGCTCGCCGCCAACAATACTGATTTAGGTTGCAACCCTCTGAAATCAGTGGGGCTTAAAACACATTTAAAATGTTACTTTTCGAAATGTAAGCCTTTTTTTAAATCCACAGCACCAGGCGGATTGCAATAAACTTGATTATGCACACTGCAAACCAATATTTTAAAAGTGAAAACTGTTAAATCTTTTGCCTCCTCTTCTCCTCCAAATTCTTTTGTTTCGTTTCAAGCCTATTTGCCCGGAAGAACTTCCTCTGGTCTGACCCCAGATATAGCCCTCCAATTACCTCTTCCTCAGTAACAGAGACTGCCCGCCCATGCGCCACCAAGCTGATCGGAACTGCTGGAGCACAAACTCTTCTTGAGCCACTCCATTGATAGGCTGACCCATTTCACCCACCAAAATTCTATCGGCCCCTCTGTGCAATAGCTTAAAGGGTACGCCAATGCATCAATATGCTTCCTTGTCCCCAAGTCCTGGGATGCAGTCGTTCCACTTTATTCTACTCTTGGGTTATCTCATGTGCCATCAAGTCGATTTCAACACTTGGCAACCCAAGCAGGGTTTCCAAGGTATG
This sequence comes from Pogona vitticeps, assembly GCF_051106095.1. NCBI lineage: Eukaryota > Metazoa > Chordata > Lepidosauria > Squamata > Agamidae > Pogona > Pogona vitticeps. The sequence goes on from NC_135790.1 coordinate 4,376,932, forward strand.
TGAGATATGTAAGGAGTGGATGTACCAGTGCCTCCACCATCCCAGTGAGCTTTCCGAGTTGAGCAGGAATTTGAACCTAAGTCTTCTGCATCCTAGTCCAACGCTCTACCCCTGACGCTACATTGGTTCTATTCTACTCTACTTCAACCTAATTACCAATACATTCTTACATTCAAAGGAATGCCAGAGCACAGAAATGTTCACACACAGAGAGAGACCAGGCTTGCATATTTGCTCCAAAGTCTGCTTCCAGTGGATCTCCCTTGGAGTAAAATGGGCACAGGATTGCAGCTGGAGCTGCTGCACTCCTCAGAGCGATTTGTTATTCAAGTGCTGAGGGGCGTCAGTCCTGAAGTCTCTTACATACATAACGAACATCCGAGGTTGCCATTTAAGTAAAAAAATATTATTTATTCCATCACTGTTTATTGTCAACATCGCCTCTCTTTCAAAGAGGTAGTTTTAAAAAGCAAACAATTCAAGCCAACAAGAACTATTAGTTTCCACTCTCAAGTCTATAACAGTTTGCCTGTTAGCTGCATTACTTGAATAAAGAAGGCCCAGCCTCTGTGCATCCTGTAAGCAACCAAGAATTCAAACCAAAATGTAAATGAAAAATTAGATTTCCCCTGGGGACAAATAGGAGTTTCTTTTTGCATTAGTCTGTTCTGTTCTGCTATTTTTTTTTTGCCCCCCAGGACGATAGATCAGCCGGTGGTGTGATACAGCCAGCCCTAACAATTAAAAAAAAAATTCCAAAAGCCAACTGCATAATTCATAAAAAATGTCTACAAAATAATAACTGCAAAAATAATAACAAAATAGTATCATCATAAACATATCCAGAAGTTTCACACAGTACTATAAGCAGTTGCAGATTTCAGAAATAACACCATCAGAGCTACAAAAAACAGTAATTATTAGGGACAGCATATCTAGTATTGCACCAATACTTAACAGATACTTAGGTTTTTGGTTAAAAATTGTATCTGCTATATAGTACCAGTCAATGATTTTATGATTTTGATTGACTGTGCCTGGTGCTTTTTAAACAAACATATTAATAATATTACTATTACTAATACTACTAATAATAATACTAATACTAATACTATTACTATTACTACTACTGCTGCTGCTGCTGCTAATTAATAATAATAATAATAATAATAATAATAATAATAATAATAATAATAATAATAATAATAATAATAATAATAATAATAGGTATTGCTCTAAACAGGGATTTTGCAAATTGGCCAGAGTAGCTACCCCTTTCTCTCTCTCTCTCTCTCTCTCTCATTCTCTCTCTCTCTCTTTAATAAATAGGTATGGAAGAGGGGGAAGGAAAACCAAGCCCCAGACCCTCCTTCCCCCCTTCCACAGCCCGTCTAACCCGCTCGCCAACGTTACCAAGCCTTCAGCGGCTGGCTGGTCCACAGGAGAGAGCAGGCGGCTGGGGGGACTACGACTCCCAGCATGCCCCGGTGCTCGGCGCCGCGGCCGCGCCCGCCAATGAGGGCCGCTTTTCCCGGCGCGGCCTGTGTGGGGGAGCTTTGTGCGCGTGAGGCGACGGCGGAGGCGGAGGCGGAGGCCGCGGGAACGAGCCGAGCCGAGCCGAGCCGGGGACTCGGCCAGGAGAGCCGCCAGCGCCCCCTCTCTTTCTCCCGCGACTCGCCGCCCGCCCGCCTCGCCCTCGGCGGTTACAGCGCGGCCTTGCGGCACCGGAGGCCGCCCGCTTGGGACGGCGGCCGTGGTGGAAGCGGCGTCCGGGGGCGGCGGCGGCGGCGGGAGGAGGACGAGGAGGAGCGGGCACGCCGCCGCAATTGAGGCCGGGGATCGAGCGCGGCCTAGCGCGGGGCCTGGCCCGCCCCTTCTGCCGAGCCTGGCCTGGCCCGGGCCGGCCTGGCGGGGCTCCTTCGCCGCGTGTGGTGTCTCTGCTGGGGTCGGTCGGAGGCGGCGGGGCGCGTTAGAATGGAACAGACTGAAGGTGAGGTAAAAAGGTGGGGGTTGGGGAGCCCGGGAGAGGGAGGGCGGGGGGGAGGGAGGGAGGGAGAGAGGGAGGGCGGGGCTTCGGCGGAGGGGCGGGGCCTCGCTGGGCCAGCCTGGACAGCCAGCCTGCCAAAGCGACTAGTCCCTGGCGTGGATGGATCCTTTTGTGGCAGGAAATAACCAGAAACATCCTAACCAGAACAAGCTCCAAGCAATGGGGCAAGTTCTGTGCCGATCTTTTCGGCTCCATCGTTTTCCTGCAGGCAGCCATGGGGCCCATTTCTGACCCTCAGGGGTGGCCGTAGAGGTGTCACCGAGTGGCCGGGTGGGTGTTCAGAACCATTGCTAGAAGTGCTACCAAGTTGGCCCCCATGGCGTCTTACAGTGGCAAAGAGCTCTCTGCCATAGATATCATCATCATCATCATCATCATCATCATCATCATAGAATTACAGACCTGGAAAGGGACCCCGTGGAGGCCCAGTGGGGAACCAAACCCCCAACCTTTGGCTCCGCAGCCAGAGAACGAAACCACTGAGCTATATGAGAGCCACTGGGTGTTGCAGATGAAATATGAGGCTAGGACTTAGGAGACCTGGGTTCAAATGCTGCTGGACCACAGATACCTGGCGGGAAGAGGACGTGGCAATGATAGAACACACACACACACCCAGTAGTTATTTCATGTGTATTGAAAACCTCATTCGGGTTGTCACCCTAAACCCTTCCAAAAAGTAAACAGGTCGCCAAAAGTCAGATACGACTTGATCCACCTAGTAGTAAGCCTTTGGAGAAAAATGTGATATTGTTGAAATGTGTTTGATAGAGTATTGTGCACAAGGGCTTCTCTTGTTCCTACACTGATGTGTTGTCCCTGTTTCTCCATTTCCCCCCAGACACATGTAAGGAGTCATGTGGAAATTAAAAAAAAAGAATTAGGAAAGCAGAGTTTCCTTTTCTGGTCCTTGGGAAAGAAATCATTCTTGCTGAGGAGAAGCACTGGTGGTTATTTACAAACATGCTGTAGTAGTATTTGTGGTGCTTTGGCATATCTCAGTACTGTACTTGCAAATAAGGAGTCCTTGGTTATTTTGAGTTGATACAGTGTCATAGTGAGAGTGCTAGGAGACATGCATTTAGATTCCCACTCAGTCACTAAGCTCCTGTGTGACCTTGGACCCGTCATACTTTTTCTCAGCTTAACCTGCTATGAAGGATATGCTGAGGTGAGGCTTAAATTGGAAGACATTCATATGTTGTATTTTGAGCTCTTCGAATGTGTAAGTTACAAATATGACAGTAGATCATCAGTATGATCTGTTGATGTTATTCTAATATTGCAGAAGCCATCCTCAGAATTGCTTGAAGAAAGCCGCCTGCTGAGTTCATGGCAAAGGCGATATTTGAAGACAGGACCTCAGTCTTGAGCCAGTCAGGTAGAAGTGTAGAGAGAATTGATTCTTCAAAGCCCTAGCTCGTTTTCCTTGTGCTGAAATGACTCTCGGCATCCTCAACTGACACAGCCCCTGGCCATTCCAGTTGTATATGATGAGGTCTCTACTTTAACAAGTTTGAAGAATGCCAGTTTGAGGAAGATAGATTTTGGGGGGTCATCATGTGACAACAGATGTGTTCTGGGCAGTGGTTAGGGCTCTGGGGAGCAGACTGTTATATTTATAATAATACGCCTGCTTAGATGTTTTTCAGTTATATCAGCAAAAATGGGATGTAAAGGTAGGAGAGCAAAGTATATGTTCAAAGACCAAATGCTGACAGTCACATTACAGTTAATTAGTTCCTATCAATAATATTTAATTTTTAGTTGTATTTCTATCCTTTCTTTTCTCCATTGAGCTGAAGGTGGCACAACAGGAACTGCTAGATAGCTCAGTGGTTTAGGTATCTGGCAGCAGAGATTGGGAGTTCGATTCCGCACTGTGCTTCCTCGACAAGAACTGAACTCTATGATCCATAGGGTCCCTTGCAGCTTTGCAGTTCTATGATGATGATGAACTCTTCCTTACTTCACAGGAGCCCTGTGAGGTGGTTTAGGCTGAGAAAGTGTTACTTTCCTAGGCTTGCCTAGCAGGTTTCCTGGCTCAGTAGAGAAGAGAACTCGGATCTTGGAAGTCCCCATCCAAGATTCTGACCATTCCAACAAGATCAGTGAGTGTGGTAGGGAATGATGACGGATGGCCGACACAGACATCAAAGAGGTGCGGGCACAACAGCAGGGAAAGAGGCAGCATAGAAATCAGAACCAAATGAAAGGGAAGGGAAACAATGAGAGAAGCAATGGGCATTGAGCACCAGGGAGTGTGAAGGTCTGTGAGGATGTGAGTGTTGAGATTGGGGGTGGGTGGGGGGGTGTTGAAGCAAAATAGGATTTGTGATCTGGGAGGGGGGTGACTAGCTGCGGAGATGTGAAGGAATGCTTTTAGTGTATAAGAAGGTTTTGGTCAGATGCTTGGGATCTGTGGGTGATGGAAGCACAGATGTTTGGTCGTTCTGGGTGGTCTGAAGTATTTGATTCTTCCGTATTGGTGGTTTAAAGGATGTCAACAGAATTTATGTGTGAATGTTTAGGCGGAGTAGAATAAATGACAGGAAAGGATGTATAGGCAAAAGTGGTGTGTCTCTGTAGCCTGTGTGTGACAACCAGTGCAGTCATAAGAAGAAACCTGTTGTGAGAGTCTGAAGGGAGGGCCTTAAAGTAGAACTGAATGGATTAAATGTAAGGATTTGGACGCTGGATTTTAAATGGGTTGTGTAGTACCACCTGAAATTGCTGTTGCTTGGCATTTTGGGTGGAAGGGCTCAGAGTGTCAGTGTTGATCCTGGAGTTGGGCAAGTCTCATCCTGGACTGGTAATAAATAGCCTTTTGTATGTGTGTCTTCATATATGAATTGCATGCATATCCTGTTAGACCTTGAACTCAGAATTCTAAAAGCTCTTATTTGGTTCCATATGGAGAAGGCCTCTCTCTCGCTCCCCCTCTTTCTTTTTTTTTTAAGGGGTGAAGGATAATTATGGAGAGACCAGATAATAGTTTAATATGATGGAGGCGAAAGAGGAGGGCCATTTGGATTTAAAGGGGCAGAGGCAGCCATGTTTTGCTGCCAGATACTGCAGTGTAAATCTCTTTCCCAGCACCCCCCCCTCCCGCCCCCAAGAAAGCAGCCCTGTTTTCAGTTAACAAATGGTGCTTTGGTTCTTCCTCGAGCTCCTTTTTCCTCTTTCCTACCATCGTACTATTCTGAAATTTGTCATAAGGAAGCTGGGAAAGCGACGTCTTTCCCTCCCTCTTTTTCCTTTCTGCAGCCAGAACTGCTAGGGGACTGCGGTGCAGAAATTAACCCTTTTCAATACAAATCTGCAGCCGGATTATACAGAAACATTTTCCTCTCCATTTTCATGAAGAATTAAGCAGAAATAGGTGGAGGGGCTGCCTCTGTTATAAATGGCAGAAGGAGCTGCAACCATTTCCTACAGTTTTCTTCAAGTAAACAAATTTGCATGTCCAAGGCTGTTGACAAAAGGCACACTTGTTTGTGCACAGCTATCTGAAACTTATTTGCGACTTGTGTTTTAAATTTAATACATGGAAGGATTTCCCCCTAGGTTTTTGTAGTGGTTTTTCTTTCCATTTTCTCATACAAATAGCCAAGTGTTCCAACATATTGTCACTGAATTTTTCAGATGCTGTGCTTTGAATTTCATATACAGCAGAAAACAGATGTGAATCAAATTACTGCTCAGATATCGTATTAGTGGGAAGTACGTATATTTGTACGATGTTTGATACTAATTTTTAGTTAGATATAATTTCATTTTTTTGTCTGCAGTGGAGACAGTCTTCATATTCTGACTATATGTTTAATATTTTCAGTATGTTACTCATAATTTTACTGATGTGACTGAGGCTTAATGTGGATGTTTTGTAAATAAGAAATAAGCCGCAATCCTTGTATGTTTTTGGATACTCTGTCTTGATAAATCCTGTGTCATTCTGTTCTAAAATCAACCTATCATGATATGGCAGTTTAATTTCATTTTAATGCACCTGTTTATAAGCTTCTCGGTGGTTCTGGCTTTTGGTTGTTTTTTTTTCCAGTTTTGTTTTCTGATCTATTTAAAACAAATAGCCTTGGCTGGTGCAAAATATGGTTTATTATTAAAAGGGTGTACCTTTATAAAGAAATGCAATGGTATTTCATTAACACTTCACACTTGACCATGTTCTGTCTTACATTAAGTAATGGCTGTAAGCGGTAGTGACATTCTTTTTGGTTACTATTTTTCTTTAAGTGGGTCATAGTAAAAGACGATCAATGGATGACACAAGGTGTTCTAGAGCTGCTTAAAGTGGTAATGTGTGGCTTTATTGGAAATAACAGATTCCTAAAGAACATACAAATAGTGCTGGGGCAGCAGACCTTGTAAGAAAATGCTTTCAAGGAATTATAATTTTTCACTTTAAGGATTCCTTCTTGATTTGAGTGGTTCCTTGTATGTAAAGTTAGAAATGACTCATGGCATATTATCTGACAGCTAATCTGATGAACGGCTTTGCTGTTCAAGATAAGCATAATCTAAATTGTCATAGAATTTAAATGCATGTTATGTCAATTCTTTTGAATGAGAAACAACAGCTGAGGAAGACAACAGTGGAAATCCTGTTGCGCAGCTCTACATGCATGTTGGCAATACAATCACCATCAGTGGCTAATTGCTTCTGATTCACTTTGGTGATGTTGGGGTCCATGATGTTGGGGTCCAACACAGTTGAACTGTATATGAGTTGTGTGCACCTTGAAATTGTTTTCAGTTACAGCAGTTTGCATTTAATCAGCAGCTGTTTGCTGCTCCTGCTGCTGACATCATTATTGTTGTGCACACGGACCTGTACAACAGGATTTCAGCCAAAATATTTCTTAAATGGCCTCAGCTTTAAAATACCAGAACTGAGTTTGCAAACTGGCTTCTTTTACTGTATTTTGAAAGCCAGTTAGTGCACTGAAAGCATTGCATTACATAGAAATTGTACAATTTTATTTTTTGCGACAAGAATTGATCCTTGGAAGGGTTTTGCAGAGTGAAAGACTTTGTGTCTGAGAGAAAAGTGTAGAGTTGTGTGTATGGAAATATAGTTGATGACCTTATCTAAGCCACACCTGTTCTGGAATAGGGTGTCTTTAATGTTACATACGATGACTACTTCTCTGAACACTGATTTCAGAGGCACTTAAGTGTGCTTACTATTGAATCACTTCATAAAGTTCATTCCTCCCATGGTTGTTGCTCTGTGGTGTTGTTTACAAATAATTTATTAGTTCCTGTTCTGTTAGGGTACATGTAAAGTGATGTGTAAAATGAAATGATAAATAATTGCTAACGTGATCTAGTTAAAATAGATTGTAAAAAAAGTTACAAACAGTAGAATAGTCATAATAGCAATTGTCCAATTCCCAGGAAAGCCCTTTTAATATAAATGCTTTCACCTTCTAGTGGAAACTACAGTAAGAGGTTGCAGGCAAGAAATTCAGAGAGAGGAAAAAACTCTATTGCATGTCCTTGTTGATCAGTAAATGGAGAAGGACACCTATATCTGCTGATCTCAAAGGAAGGTGAGAAACACATGGGGAAAAGGTGCTCCCTGTGGTATAAGGGCTCTGTGGATTGCTCTATAAATTTAGGCAGATTTGTAACCAAAAGTTTCTTTTACTCAGCAAGATTACAGCAACATGTTTCTTTAATACATGACTTTCCTTTTCCATGCAGCTGACAGCCCATTCTTCCTCCCTGGAGATGTGTTAATAGTGTACTATAGGTGGCTTCTTCCCAAAAAGCCAAAACCCCCTGTGGATTTTTCCCCCTGCAGTTTTTCTCCTTTCCCTGACAATCCCAAAAACAGCACAAATGTTTTCAAAGCCAAGATTTAATATTTGAAGATACAGTAGTTTTTTTGCTCTCCCAAAGAAATCCACTCCAGATTTGAATTCCTTCTTTGCAGAAAGTCCCCCGCATAACCTTTTGTTTGTTTGTTTACATTTAGTCCTTATCATGTGAGAAGTGAGAGAGAGAAGCCAGTTGAACATGGGACTGGAGGACAAAGAGCTACAGAAATGGTTCCCAACCTTGACTCCCCAGATGTTCTTGAACCAAAACTCCCACAAGCCTTCACCACCGGTGCTGGCCAGGATTTCTCGAAATTGTAGTCCAAGAACGTCTGGGGATCCAAGGTTGGGAACCACTGAGCTGTAGATCAGCTTGCGGACATTGCTGTTTAGGAAAGAGAACTTTGCTGCTGAATTCCAGCCTGTATACAAAAATTGTAGATCTGGAGGAGGGGGAAATTAATTACTGGGGAAGAAAAAACTCTTTGTTGCATTTTTTATATACTGAGTGAATCATGCTAAATAATCCGTATCTCAATCCGTATAATCTTCCTTGTTCTGCATAGTTGCAAAGCAGTTTCTCAAGTATCTGCTAGGAGCTCAGGTTGAAACAGTTATTACTTTACATCAGTAGTCTTCAGCCTTTCTGATCTTTAACCCAAACAAGCTTGTAAGAACCACTTCTAACTTTAAAAACAACAACAATTCATTGTTATGGAGATAGGAACAGCCAGGTTATCGAACTCCCTCCCAAGGGAGTCAGGATGAATCTGACCTCACTGGACTTTTGGTATGTGGTCAAACCCATATTTATTGTCATAGCTTGCTTTTAAAAACTATTTTAGTTTGTGCTCGAAGTTTTCTTTCTTTTCTCTACCTATATTGTGATTTCATAAGGCATTCTTTTGGGCCCTGATGAGGAGAATAGTGATTCATAAATACTTTAAATAAATGATTCACTACTTCTTAGAAGCCTTTATGAATCACTTCTCTGCTCACCAAGGATATCAGAGCAGTGGATGGATATTGTATGACTGTCACAACCCATCTTAAGTCAGGATGTCCAGGCGGTGTTTCTTGACCTACCAGTTGAAATCTTTTAAGATAAAACTGTGGCCAACTAACTGACGTAATATTTTTGTAATGACCATGTTGAGCACAAATCAAAGTAGATTCAAATGGTACAGAGAATCATACACATGGAGGATCCGAAATAGCATTTATGTTGGACTTGCACATTTCTTGCAGCACCCAACCTTTAAAAAATAATAGTAGTAAGCTATTGTTGCAAAATGTCTAAGACATTGAGTTGATTTTCAGGAAGTCTAAAGTTCAAATTTTGCCTCTTTCATAAATTTACTAAATAGCCAGAGTTCCTTTCTTCGGATTGCAACATCTAGCAGATTTAGCCACCATAGCTACCATAGCTGGAGGGAGCGGAGTCCTGGGAATTATTGTCCCAACCATTTCTGGAGGAGCAGTGTTGTCTAGCCTTGTTCTGACCCCCTTTTTATCTTCAGACAGCTTCTGTAAGTGATAGAGATAGCTCAGCTTTACAGTGGTAGTTGCTTGTACTGTATTTAATCATTCTCTTGATAAGTCAGGAAAAAATACGACATCTTAGGATTTTTGGTTACTTTCTTTTAACAGCAAACTGAGATAAGCACAGGGTAGGTTGGTTCACACTGTATTTCAGACCCTAGTTTTGTGCTGTTACCCTGTTTCCCTGAAAATAAGACCTAATCTGAAAATAAGCCTGAAAATAATATGATTTTTCAGGATGCTCGTAATATAAGCCCTACCCCAAAAAGAAGCCCTCGTTAAGTGCTCTCCACCACTGTGTAGCAACCAGAAGATGACATGACTGTATTTGAATAAACATAGATTGTTATACATAAAAAAATGAAAAATCCCCTGAAAATGCTTTTTTTTTAAAGAGCAAAAATTAATATAAGACCCTGTTATTTTCGGGGAAACATGGTAGAATAAATTATTTCTGCAAGCCCCAATTTACAAACCTCATTTGGAGGGCAAATGTAAGTTGAAGGTTCTTTCTTCAGATAAGGTGGCAAAAGTTGTTTTGTGGTAAAGGAGAAAATAGCTGACCAAACACCAGGCTCCTCTCTGTAATGTAGCACCAAAGTATGGATCAGCATTAATGGTAACTTGTCTGCTCTGAGATCCCAACTGGATTTCAGAGCAGACAAGCTTGCAACTAGAAAGTGCTTACAGAGCAGTAGCTTCCCTTTGGCCCTTTGCACATCTGTGGTGATGGTAACAATGGACAGGACTGGAGATACTGTATGTACTGTAGCCCTAACTCCATCTACTAGTTTCGTTGGCTAGCCCATTCATTGGATGACTCAAGCCCTGTTGAACTGTTAAGTCACATTTTGTCCATGAAGGGAAACGGAGATGCACACTGCAGCCCCACCCATTCCATTCACAACCTTCCCGTGCTTACTGGGAATGTCTGAAGGTAAAGAAGGTATTCATTGTGCTTTTAAAGAATATAACCAATGCAGAAATGAACTTGTAATTATGAAATTATGAAGGTGTTTTATTTCTTTTCATGCTTTACCCTTTTCAGTTTCAAAGGGCTAGGCCAGGTCTGCTGCATGCATGGCACTTAGTCACATTTTGCAGGGTCCTAGAAAGGGTGTGTTAATAGTGTATGTGCGCGCGTGTGTGCTGCTTAACTAGCAAAATGCTTGACATTGCCATGTATGTGTGAGAGACAGTGATGAGAAGCTGTGTATTTCACACAGATAGATACATTGCATGCCACAGAATTTTCTGTCTGTAAGCATTGGGGTGAATGGTGGGCAAAGGTTGGCTTAGGGCAGTACTTAATTCTTCTCTGTATAAATGGGTAGCAGCCATTCATTTACACACGAGAAGATCAAGGGTCATGGTGCTTGCTAAACCTAGAGCTGTTATTGATTATTTCAGCGTCTGGGCCAGGAATCAATTTTTCAGCCAGTATCTAGGCTTCCTGACTCTGTTGTAAAGAACTCAGCAGCTGAAATACTGCCGCTTAGCATGGAACGTTGCAACTAGAATGGCCCATTGACTCTGTGGGGATTTGGAGAGTCTACTCCTCTGCACGTTCTGTTGATGCGATGGGCCTACAATAATTGTGACTTACTATGCTAAGCAATAGGATTTCAGCCATTGAGAGAAAGAGGAACCTTATCTGAATAGCCCGGCTCCTTCACCTGCATTGCTGTGCTTCGGGTTTAATTTCTTAGGCCGCGTAGGGCGTGATGCAGTGTTCAAAACTAGTCTCCCGAGGAGACCAGATTAAAAGCACATGATTAGTTGGCCCTTCTTATCCTGTGCCTGTGTGTTTAGAAAGAAAAATATTTGCAAGGTTACTTTGAAGGTGCTCTCCAAATATACCAATAGCATCTTACATCTGTACTTAAGATAATAGTCTCTGCTGCAGCTGTCTAATAGTGGCTTTATTTCTTCTATGGTATAATACATGAATTAAACTTGAAATGCATTGCCCATATGCAGTGGTTGGCTTGTCTTTACTTTTCTGTCATACTGTAATGGCTTTTAAACCAGCCTCTTACTAGGAATGTGAACACAAACTTTCTCTGTGGTGGTTTGGGCACTTTCTAGATTAGATCTGACTTCTGAACTACTACTTTTAAGTATGGGTTACATGTGTGAGTGGTAGGTCTTTTTAAGACACATTGGAGCATGCAATCCAGTGGCTTTATCACATACCATTGGCTCTGGTGTCATAAGTGTTGCAGCCACACTGGCCATTGGTGAAATGTTGAGAAATAATGACTTGTGTATAGGAGGGGTACATCTCAAGAGGGTGATATATGTTGGCTTGTCAGGGGGATTAGAGAGAACAAGCCTACAGAAAATAGTATTAGGTGTCTCAAAACCAATTTATTGGTGTCTTGACACCTCTCCTGACAGAAATTTCTGCAAACTGTTTTAACTAATCCCCTTGAAGAAGGCCTTAAGATATTGACAGGCTGGAACACATCAGGCTTTTAAAGCAATAAATATCATTTTATAGTATTTTGAGGCCTGTCTCCCTTACTAGCAAGTTCTAATTGGATGCTCTTGAGTTCCTTCTTCCTCTGAGACATCAAAACTTGCCGTATATGCAGAGCAGCTTTGGGGCCTGTGTTATGAAAGCTACAGGAAATCCTGGGGAAAGAGCCAGATTACTCAAGGTTTCCCCAATGACTATACTTTTGGTGATGCCATTTTTAAAATGCTCTCATATATTAACAAAACTGCCTGCACTGTTCTCTTGTGGGAGTGTTTATCCAACCAGCTAAAGCAGAAGTGTACTCTCATTTTGTGGGGGTTTTTTTAACCTTAAAAAGCCAAAATGAAACTTCTGTATTCCACTTTGCCGAAATTTCTTAGTAATAAAAAGCTTTTCTTAATAATAAAAAAGATCCTGCAGAACTGCCATGCCGTGGTTGAAATGTAGTTGCTTTAATGGCTCAAATTAAAACTCATTGGCTTGATTTTGCAGAATTCCTATGAGGAAGATTGGAAAAAAACCTGATACTCTCTAGATATTTGCAACAACATATCCCAGACACTTATAGCCCAGCCAGTGGTAAGAGATAAGGGTACAGTGGTGCCTTGCTTAACGATTGCCCCGCATTACAACAAATTTGCTGTACGATTATCTTTTTCGAAACAATGATCTAAATAGGGTTTTTTCGTTTTGCGATGATCGGTTCCCTGCTTCGGGAACCGATTCTTCGCAAAACAATGTTTTTTAACAGCTGATCGGTGGTTTCAAAATGGCCACCGGGTGCTTAAAATGGCTCCCCACTGTGTTTAGGGACGGATTCCTCGCTATACAGGCAGCGAAAATGGCCACTGTATGGAGAATCTTCGCTGGACGGTGAGTTTTTACCCCATTGGAACGCGTTGAACGGGTTTCAGTACATTTCAATGGAGTTTTTAATTTCGTTTTGCAATGTTTTGGCTTAACAACGATTTTCCTGGAACGGATTATCGTCGTTAAGCGAAGCACCACTGTAGTTGCAATCCAAAAGCTTGTGGAAGTTTTCAGTTGCCGGTTCTTCGTGTTGAGCCTGGAGAAGATATCTATGGTGGCAGCATCTCTCTACAGCTTTCCCAGGCTGTATAATTCACTGATAATTATTAAAAGCTTTTTCTTTTTGATTTTAGGGAAGGAATGTTATTCACAGTTGCGCTGAATGGTCATCAATGTCCATATTTTTAGTATGGTATTTATTTCTATTATATTTAAACATTTTAATGTTTGTGTATGTAGCATTTTTAGCTTTTTAAATACTGCCTTTCAATGATGTAAGCCGCCTTGGGTCCTTTCTAAAGGAGAAAGACAGGGTGAAAATATTTTAAATAAATAAATAATCACAGTTGTGTCCTAGGTAGAACGAAAGAAAGCATGACTGAATGTAAGAGATGGAAAAAAGGTAATGTGCAATAAATACTCGATTTCTCATCTAACCACTAACTCCTTTTTTAAAGCCAGTATTAATAACAGTTGTTTTCTTATTCCTTTAATACTGTTCTAGTTCCATAATCACAACCAGTATGCCTTTAAACCTGTGGTTTGAGTATGGTATTCTATGCCTCTCAAGGAGTGGGCTATGCCCATAAAAGGTCATGCCAGATGAAACTGATTAGTCTGAAAGTTGCCACAAGATTTTTCTGTCTTTTTTTAAAAAAACCTCTTGAAGCCATACATTGTATCAGGAAGTACTTTGATTTCAATAGATGTTTGTTTCTTTTCTTCCTTTGTGAAAGAATTGAGAATGTTTTCTACTTATATTTTTTTTTAAATCAGGTTTAAAAAATCAGTGTTTTTTTAAAAAAAATCAGATTGATTTAAAGCATTATTTACTTTTTTTTAAAAAATCCATTTTTATTTGAATTGTCAAAAAAAAAAATCCTATTTTTAAAATTTAAATAGTGATTTAAATCAATTTGATTGAAATCAAATCTATCCTATAGAAATCCTGAAATCCTGTGGTGTAACTCTGGAGGCATATAGGCTGTGATGACATCAGCCACGGACATTGATATTTAATTTTGAATTTACTATCTCTCTCTCCTCCCCCCCCCCCCAATTCCTTTGGGAGCCTCAGAATGTGGGGAGGGGAGAAGCAGCCTTTAATAACTGAGAATTATCAAAGCCGATTCAACTGCTGGGGATTTTTGGAAATTAAAGTTTGCTCCACCCCTGTTCCAAGGCTCCTAAAGGCTTCTCCAAGTCAAAAGGGATCTCTAGAGTGCCTCACAACCTGAACAGTGGGAAGGGGATTGGAAACGTTATAGTTCAAGATCTGTGCAGTTCTACCAACAGGCTTCCAGCCTTAGAGTCATAAAATAGTCCTGTGCCTTGTGGAAGCATTGGTACCTTTCATCATCTGAGTACATGTGCAATAGCGTGACACATCTAGATTGTTTACTAGCAGTTACACAGTACCTTGTGATTAACTTAAAGCGCAGTAGATCGTGTCTTTATCCTTGGACATTTCTCACTAATCATGGAGGCCCTGATTTTTTATGTCATTGGGCTTGGAACTAGTTTCACTTCTCAACCAGCAGAAATAAAGGGAAGAGAGAATGTGGCCTGATTTGATTTAGTTAGTAGATACTTTAGTAATGTAGCACTTTGCCCAGTATTGTTTCTTAGTTGAATGAATCTGGATTCCTATTCAGGTTTTTGAGAGTACAAGAAAAATAGTTTCCTGTTGCATTGTGTGGCTTAAAAATGTAGTTTTTCCATGTCCTTTGCCACTGGAATATCCTGGGAAACAGTTGTCTTTGAACAGGGGATGGCTCTCCGGGAGCACAGACAGGATAAGATTTGCAATCAGAAATTCCCTCCCTCTTTTCTTTGTTCCCTGAGCAGGAATGTCAGACCAGTAGCCTTGCAACTCCCCCTCATTTGCTGCTCTGCTCTGGCTGCTTTTCCAGAGGAAAAGCAAGCTGTCAGCAGCTGTGGCTTCTGCTTACTTGAGTGCTGTGGTTCATTTTCCTCCTCAATCACCTTTTCACTCTGGTAATAGAACAGGCCTGCAAATGGAGGAGGCAGTCTTTCCCTCTTCTGTTTCATCTGCAGTGTTAATTGTGTATAAAGGAATTCTTGGGGGCTTAAAATCGAAGAAATTGGGCTCTAAGAGGTGTCTGTTCTGATAGGTTTTCTTTTAATCAGGATCTGAACACAAAATTGAAGTTATTTTCAATAACATTGAATTTTCAAACTCCCACTCCAAAACATAAGTCTAAAACATGGCCAGGACACACAACGACTAGAGAAGTATGCACTTCTTCAAACTTATCTTCTAACCAGAAGTCTGTCTCAAGTATCAAGTGCTTCGAAATTTATTTAGCTTATTTGAAGTATTTGTTCAATGCCCTATGACCCAAGTGTCTTTCTTATTAGTAGGTAAAATATTTTATACTGATGTGCTGAATGATAGAAAGGCTTTCATTCTCAACATCATTTTTCCCCTAAAAACTAACCAGTGTGATTCTTAATATTACTTTAGAAATATGTCTGTTTTAAAATCTTTTGCACTTTATCACCAGATGAAATAGCGTTGATAAAACACAAGAGATTTTAAAGCGGACGTGTTTCAGTCAGAGATGTAGCTGATTGAACATGCAGCTTATTATGTATCATGTGGACAGAGAGTTGAATTGCATTTGCAGGAGAGTCTTTCAGGCATTTATAGTTAGGCATTCTTAGGAATATGTACTGAATATAGAATGATTTTGGCACTGCAGTGTGTTAGATTAAAATTCCAGTTAGGAAGTAAGCTTTGGAATAGTGGATAGAATGTGTGTATTTGACATATACATATTTTTATTTGGAGCCAGGGGCTCCATGTTTTTTGTATGGCTTTTTGTTTCCTGGCTGGGAATCAACACTGTAATAATAATAAAAGTTATTTAATTGCTTGATTTAATATCTATGATGCACTGGAGACTGGTTGGAGATACAGAAGACCATATATGCCACAGGGATTCCACTGGATACAAGGAACAATTTATTTAGAAAGAGACATTTCTGTACCCCTCTAATTTTGCAGTCTTCACCAAAGGGGCATGACATGTTCCTCTTCATACTCCCAGAGAGAATATTGAATATTAATTTCCTTTAGTGGTCTTTTGACATGATACACACACACTCATGCTCAGGTGGGGGTTTCTTTTCAGGGAGGGGTCATGAGTGAACCGTACACTTAACTCCAGTGTCTTCACTGTTTCGGACGTGATCACCTGATTAGAACTTAATCTCCCAGAAAGAGAAAGCAACATTCATATAATATAGGTTGTCATGGATAGGGAAATATTCTTCTCCCACCAGTAAGCACAGAAAGGGATGAAACTGGTTATATTATGTCTCCCTGGGCACAGTTGGACATAGGGTACAAGTAACAGTCAGAGGACGTCTGCCTTCCCCCTGCATCGAGAGTAGCTAGTTAATACAACTCCATTGTTTATGCAAAGATGAAAGGGCTATGTTTTAATCTTCCATCTCTGTAATTGTGTTGAATGATTTGCAAGAGATCGCTCAGATCTCTATGCTGAAGTCTTGGTTTTGGGAGCAAAATATAAGCTGTACATACTAACCTAGTTTCTCTTGCCTGAGCTGCAAAGCATTTTTGATATATTCTTACACAGAGAAATCTCAAGGGATGACAGTCAAAGCTGCCTGGAGACAATTCATGGCTGGATAGCTCATATCAATAGGTGCCTTGACCCAGTACAGTACCAGCAAAGGTTCATAGGGAGGCTCTATTGCCACTATAGTTTTGTGATGCCCCAGCACATTTATTGTGGGACTGTGTGTATTTGCATGAAGGAACAGAGGAAAAAAAAGATGTAAACAGCATGGCCAAAATGCAAGCGGGGTGCTGTGTAATACTCCTAGGAATGTCAGGGTATATTCTTGCATTTCATTGTCTTCTGTTTATTTTTCCCCCATCTCTGTTCTGAAGTGTGAGAGAGTATATGATACATATAATATGGTAGTTGAAGATAGTACTTCATTTGTGAATTGTGAAGTGGGTTGTAATATGTTAAAACATATGCCACAGTGGAATACCCAGTATTGTGTACTAGATAGTGACAAACTACCCTGTTTCCCCGAAAATAAGACCTAACCTGAAAATAAGCCCTAGTATGATTTTCAGGATACTCATAATATAAACCGTACCCCAAAAATGCCCTCCACCATTGTGCAGCAACCAGAAGAAAATGACATGACATGACTGTATTTGAATCAATGTAGATGGTTGTGCATGAAAAAATAAAACATCCCCTGAAATAAGCCCTAATGGGGTTTTTGGAGGAAAAATTAATATAAGACCCTGTCTTATTTTGGGGAAAACACGGTAAAACTCTGGAGAACAGGGTTTGAATCCCCATTCAGCCATGGAAGCTCACTGTGGGTGTGGAACTGGTAAAACCACTCCTCAAGTACCTCACTTACTTTGAAAGCTCTATTCCCAGTCACTGGAAATCAGTTCCAGCTTGATGGGACAAAACAACATGCTACAATAACTCTGTTAAGGCTGCCCAAGGTCATTTTCATTAGTGGAGAGCAAAATTCTTTTCAAGCCAATTCTAAGTGTTTGCCTTGGTTTAACCAAACAACTTTGACAAATTGTTTCACCTTTCCCCACTCTTGTTTTTTAGGCCCTATGAGAAAAAGGGAAAGCTAAGGATGCTGGAGCAGAACAATGGATTTCTCCTTCTCTTTCATGCAAGGGATCATGGGAAACACAATTCAGCAACCACCTCAACTCATTGACTCGGCTAACAACCGCCAAGAGGATGCTTTTGATGCCAGCAGTGACATCACTGAAGATGGTAGACAGACACCGTATGAAGCAGCCCTTGCCTTGCAGCAAGGTTTTCAGTATCCTACACCCACCACAGAGGACCTTCCACCCCTCATTAATGGATTTCCACCAATCAGCATGTATGAGCCCCAAGCCAAATACCAGTCCTATAGTCAGTATCCCAATGGCTCAGCCAATGGCTTTGGCACAGTCAGAAACTTTAGCCCACCTGAGTATTATCAAATGGAGAACTCTAACCTAAGGCCCCATGACCTTCTGGAGAAACCATCTCCCCCACAGCCTCCACCTCCTTCAGTATCTCAGACGGTGATTCCAAAGAAGACTGGCTCACCAGAAATCAAATTAAAAATAACCAAAACTATCCAGAACGGCAGGGAATTGTTTGAATCCTCTCTGTGTGGGGACCTTTTAAATGAAGTACAAGCGAGCGAATATGCTAAGTCAAAACATGAAGGAAGAAAAGAGAAGAGGAAAAAGAGTAGTAAACATGACTCTTCCCATTCAGAAGAGCGCAAGTCACATAAAATCCCAAAACTAGAGCCGGAAGAGGAAAACGTAAGTGAAGCAATAATTTCAGCCTTTTTTTTTTTTACTGATCTCACAAGGCAACTTTCATATTCATTTTGTTTTTCCTTTGTTTGCCTGCTAACAGATTGCCAAAGTAATCAGACATAGCAATTAAGAACCTACTAATATGAATCTGTTGTTTTAAATAAAATATTATCTTCATGGATTGCCAAAGAAATCCAGATTTTGCTTTAATAGTAAAGTGTGTAGCTTATCACAAGGGATCTGTCAGAATCTTGAGGTTCTGCCAGAGTTAAATTGTACTGTTGGTGAGACAAATGTAGCTTTCAGTGATGTTAATTGCGGCTAAGTGAATTGATAGCTGTCATGTTTTCTCTTGACAAGAAAGTTTGGAATCTGTAGAGGAGTGGTAAAAGATCCTTTCTACTAACAACCAGACATCCAAAAACTGAGTCTTCAGCATAATAGAGTTGGGAGCATTCTCTTGCGAATCATTTTATACCATAGGTGAGATGAGAGATAAGACACAATCTTTCTGTTCTTTTAAAAAACACTTTAAAGTTGGAGTAAAGGTCCCTGACAGTCCTAACATGTCGCAGTAAGCTAGGATTTTGAGGGAACTGACAATAAACTGGGTTTTCTGGCTTGTCAGGAGAGAGACAAGCCAACATGTGGTGCTTGGTTATCATGATAAGTACATGAATCAAAGCTTCACTGCATATTGTGAAAATATAATGTACTGTATATACATAACCATATTCTTGTGGCATAGAGTAGCCACATGTAATATGAATTTCTGACTTCTGTGCAGCAGTCAGTGAGTATAATTATTAAAGTAATCATAGAATAATGAAATTGGAAGGGCCCTAAAAGGCCATCAAGCCTAACCACTTGTTCAGTGTAGGAATCCAAATCAAAGTATATTGGACAGATGGTTATCTAATTTTCTGTTGAATGCCTCCAGTGTGAGAGTGCTCACCACTTCCCCAGGTAACTGGTTCCGTTGTTGTACTGCTCAAACAGGAATCTTTTCCTGACATTCAAGAAAAATCTGGCTTCCTGTAACTTTAATCCATTCTTATGCATCGTGCACTCTGGGATGAATGAAAACAGATCCTGTGTAAGATCAAGAGGCAACGTAAAGGAAAGAGATATTTTGTAGAGAGCCAAATAAATTTATGCGGCATATGATGCATGTTTACCCAGAGTTTCATTGCATTCTTGGGACTTATTTCCTGATAAATGTGCATGGGATTGAAATCCTAGATACTTTACTTATTTTGTGGAGTTATCCTTGTACTCTTGTCAGCATTGCATTTCTGAAGCACATATCTCGGTGTGAAAGGCTTGTTTGGAAAGTTGTGTCTTCACACCCTTCCTGAAAGCAGCAATGTGGATAGTGGTTGCACCTTCCACTGCACAGGAGAAAATCCTTTAGCATAAAACTGTCAAATGGCTCTCGACAAGTAATATTATGAAGACCTTAACATCTTGGTAGGATCACAGTAAAATTGCCAGTCCCTTAGACAATCAGGTCCAAAGTCATTTAGGGCTTTAAACATTAAAATCAGCATCTTAAATTGCGCTCAGGAAGCAGTTGGTAAAAAGTACAGGTCTTTTGATATCAAAGCAACATGATCACAGTTTTATGCATGAGTTTGCTACTCAGCTGCCTCATTTTGAGCAAAACAGGAGCTCCAGGAAAGCTCTTCAGGAATAGCCCTGCATAAAGTACACTGCAGTTGTTAAGATGCAGTGTTGACAACTTGATTACTTTGTGTAGTTTGCTTAAAATGGATCTTGGTTTTTTTCCCCATCATTGCTGTTAAGAGTGCAGTCCAGTGGACCATGATGAGTCATAGTGTATTTCACAGTGATTTCCTTGCGTAGCCATCCAGGTTCTGTTTTGTACTCCCACATGCTTCTGTTCAGTATTTGCATGTAGAACTGGAAGCATTCCACTGGTCCTCTGCAAATGTGCCTTGCAATTCTTTGCTTTATTCTTGGTAAGCAGTTAAAGAGCTAGAAATGGGATACAGTACCTGGATTTGAGCTACTTTGGGTCTTTTGATAATTAGCTCCCTGCTTTTTTAAATGGACAACCCACTTTCATACCATCTCAAACACTAGCTCTGGAATATTCAATCCATTAAAAAGTTATTAGGCATTGGCTGATAATTGGTAAATGCTGGCAGGTCCCAGTTTTTCAGATCCTTCCAACCATGCATTCATAGGCTCGCCTTAGGCAAACTACACCTCAATCATAGAACTGCTAACAGTGATGGTTTTGGTTTGTTTTATGTAGAATTTGAGCAATTAATCCAACTATCACTGGGAGCCAATAGGTGTAGGGGATAATGTTGGATTAGGGCCAATCTCGCTTGGCCATGGAAGCTCTCTGGAATATGGCAGTGATGAATCCATCTTACCCTGAATCCATCTTATGTACTCTAAAACTTCTAGTAGGTTCACCATAATTGGGAAGCACCTTCACAGCACATAACAGTAGCAGTTCTCTTGTTATTGTTGATACCTCTGCTCATTTTACTTCTTTAAAAAAAATTGGCAGGTGGCAGTGTTGAGTTGACCTTAGCAGGATTCTTTAAACAGCGAGAAGAAAAGTTTATGTATGCACTATGTTCCTTCAGCAAACTGTCTGTCCTGGCCTAACGGATGAGATTAAACAACCTTTTGGAAGTGAGCTTGTGAAGCATTCCAATGGGAGAAATCCAGCATGAAACATGTGCTTTGAAAAGCTTGCAATATACTTTTCCTTCTCCAGTATCATTAAATTGAATTAGCCTTAATTGTCTCTTTACTTACTCACAGCGTATACATTTATGTTCTATTTGTTGCCTTTGTCAAGATGCCTTCATTCCTCCTTGCCTTTCTCTGCAGAGGGTTGGGGAAGGCAAGGAAGAGGCAGGCCATAACCCGGCCTTTCAAGGTGAGCCCCACCCTCTCTCTTTCCCTGTGTGGGAAAAACAAATCAGACTTGGCTAACACTTCATGGAGCCAGGTAAACTGTGACTCATCTCGCTCCAAGCAGGGCTCATTGAGTATCTTGAAGCATTGTCTCAGTGCACAGCTACCCAGAAGAACATAGTGCCAGAAGGAGGAATCTTATTTTGATGCCTCAGAGTTTGGAAAGGTTGGCAAGTGGAACTGAACTGGGTCTGTGACGTTGAGGTGCTTCATCTCTTCCCTGGTATCTGCATTGTTGTCAAATAGAGGTGAAGGCTGAAAGAGAACTTGTGGCAATATCATAACAAAATTCTCATCTCTACTCTCATTCCTGGCTAGCTGACCAGCCTGGCTGCAAATGAAAACATAATGATGCACAATGACTACAGTCTACCTGAAGGAATGCTTCCCTGGCTCATGTAATTGGCTTGGTTTAGACTCCACCATGCTTACGGTCAAAATCAGTGGGGTTTAAGCTAGCCATGAATAACTTGCAGATTGGTTTTAATGGGGTGAAGGGTGGAGAAGTTTACATCCAATCTGTTGTATTTGCTTAATCCCAAGGAAGCTGGAAAATGTGTAGCTATACTAAACTCGATTTGTAGTGAACTGTATAATTCGGATGACTAAGGAGATTTAAAGCTAAGTGAAGTCAGCAAGATTTAGTTTGGAAGATAACTGTCATGGGAAAGTTTGAATTTAAAATCATACTTCTCACCTGCACACCACTAATACCTCCTATGTTGTTTCATATTACCGGCAAAATAACACATCAATCTGCATGGAAGTATTTCTTGTAAAGAATGTTGGGTGTGTGTGAATGTAAGCATATAACCACTCAAAACTATAACTTGCCTTTTTCAATGACCTTTGCTCTCCCCTTCTGTAGCTCTTTGATGTCTGTACTGTAAATGTGAACTTGTTGAGCAGTTACGCATGTAGTGACTCAAACTGAATTCTAGCAGAGCTCTAAAAGAGACTGAGACAGCAATGTTGGCTGTGTGATCCAATACTCAGTCTCTTCTGATTTGTTTCTTCTCTGTTTCTTCATGTTCTCTTTTGTTCCTTTTTTTTACTGTTCCCTTATTATTTCTTTCACAGAAACCCAATGAGAGGCTTAGCATACTGTCTGAAAAACCAAGGGAAGAGCCAGTAGTATTGGATGAAACCCCGGTTAGTATATATCAATACTCTGAAGGTCCGTCTCCAAAAAATGTCATGTTGTTGAAACTGGCTTGCTTCAAAACGAGCAGTTAGACCACTAGACTATTAAACTTTATTGGGAAAAAGTTTTGAGGTATTCGTGGACAATGAGAGGTTGTAGGAGCCTAAGATTTTCCTGTCCTGCAGGTTTACTTGGTGCGAGCGTGAAATAGCTTCTGAGCAGATTCTCAGTGTTGTCAAAGGCATCCAGAACAGTGTAGAATGCAGTGAGACATTATGATGTCAGCCGTTTGCAAGGCTTATGCAGCCCCCATATTGTTATGTGTGCAGAGAAGCTTCAATATTCTCTTCCCTCGTAGAAACTGTTTGCAGAGCAAGCAGCACCAAGCAACAACTAAATTAACTTGTGAATTCAACCTGTGAATATTGGAATGGTTAGCAAAGGACACTTCACTCTTAGAAAAGAAATTGGTTTGTCTGTGAACCGCCCGGAGTGGCCATTGGTCAGGTGGGCGGTATAAAAATCAATCAGTCAAACAAACAAATAACATAAATCGCAGAGTTCGTGTTGTAAGAAAAAAAAGAGAGCTGTGTGTTTTTTTGTTGTTGTTTTAAAAAAAATGTGTTGGATCTTAATTCTGGATAACTCCGGTGAAGATGCAGAGAAACCTTAGCTATTGAAAACAAAGGCAAGTTGTCTCTTCTGTTCTCTCCTAAAGACAGTCAAGAAGGAAGAAAGTGACCTCAGCAACCCTAGGAGTATCAGCCAAGGATGAAGATCAGCGTAGGTCAGAGCAGGTGGAGGTTAGTCTAGGACACCTGAGAGAGTCCTTCTCTATCGACTCTCCGTACAAAGACAAGCATCTTCTTCAGTGTTAGCAGAGTCACACCCAGGTACCTCCAACAAAAACTAGGTACAAGAAAGGTGCATCAGTGTGTCTATTTCGAGTGAATGTTGATGGCAGTATTAAAGCTTCAATCATAACTTTCTACTTTTAGAGGGAAGAATGGTTCTCTTTCAGAAATAAATGATGCTTAACATCATCTTTTAAAAAAAATATTGACCCATAAATTGGAGTGCCTTTTAAAAGTGACTTTATGAAAGATTTTAACTGATATTATCTCGCTGTTTGATTAAACACAGTAGTACCAGAAAAGAGGTTGAAAGAAGCTCCATTGAGTTTTATGTAGCATGCCTTTTTTTTCTGCCCACACATCCAGAAAATAAATACAAGAGGGCTGAAAAGATGCCGGTATTTGCTTGCAGGGTTTGTGTGGAGGGTCTGGTGGGTAACTTTCATTCTGGATTTACGAGTCATATTGTCTCATTATTCTTGTACAGGCCCAAGAGGAATCTCCTCTTCCAACACAAGTTGCAAGTGAAAGCAAGTTCGAAGTTGGAGATCTCGTCTGGTCCAAAGTGGGGACTTACCCTTGGTGGCCCTGCATGGTTTCAAGTGACCCGCAGCTAGAGGTTCATACCAAAATTAACACAAGAGGTATGGAAATCAAACCGCTGAGTGGGGTTTCTAGATTCTGACTACTCTTTGAGGACATGCTGTGCTGTGAACCGTTTTCCCTCTCTTCTTTTCTTTCCCATTTGGGAAGCCACTGACTCATGATCTTAGTTCACTTGGTGTCCCTAGAGGGAGGTGTCTCTGTGGGCCAAATGACTCAGTCTGTTGGGTCAAATGTGGCCTGCAGGGTGGAGGCTGCCAAACTTAAAACATATTGCAGTATTTGGTGTATTGCAGATTTTCTCCTACTGCACCAGAAAAGCTGTCATGTTTTTACTTTTCTTGCTACAACTCCATAAGGTGAGTCAATATTATATCCAGTTGGACCTGGAAGAGATGATGTGAAGAGATAGTGCCTGCTAAAGATGTTCCATACTGTGTTGAGGTTTTTTGTTTGTTTTTTTGGGGTTTTTTTTTCCCAATAGAAGCATCAAATAACCTTTTGACACCAAAAGGTCTAATCAGTTATTTGTGATACAAACTTTTGTGAACTTTTGCCCGCTTCATAAGGTGTACTTTTCAAAGACTCATTGCTGGTTTTATTCTTTAGCAGTCTTCCAAAAATTACTGTGGAATGCCTGTTGGTCTCCATGTAATTTTTCCTTGAAAAGCTTTGGAAAGGTGATTTTTGTTAGAATCTTGTTATAGAAGGGAAGAGAGGCTGTAGAGCTAACCATTGTTATCCAATTGGCTATGCTTCTAAGCTTGCTCAGTCCTTTCTCTGGCCACTGCTTAGATAACTGAAAGTGTGATCGAATGCTATCAGTTTGCAATTTAAGTTTATATATAGTTTGACCCAGCAAAAGTGATCATGTTTGCTTCCCTTGAATCTCAGAGGGCAAATCTGCAACCATCCCATTGCAATGATTTGGAAGCCTTCATATAGTTAGTGTTTGACCTTGAACCTCGCAGATGTAACTCAGCTTTTTAGGTAAAATAGAAGCAGAGTGATATATCAGGAGTTTTATGAGACTGAAGGGAAGCATCAGACAAGTCCAGCAGAGTGTACCACAGTATGTTGCAGTCCTGGTTCTACCCCTTCTCATATTGGCAGACACTACTTCAAGATGGCCTGTTCCATTTTCCAACAGGGTGCACATGGCTAGATCCATGTTTTCATAGGGCATGACACTGCATTGCACCACCAGTTAAAAAAAAATAAAATGGTAAATTTTGAATTTCATTGCTGAAGTAGAAAATAGTTTGGGTGTGTATTCAAGAGAGTGGAAGAGGTTCACATTGAATGAATTTCTTAATGGGATGATTTATTTTAATTCCAGGAGCACGCGAATACCACGTTCAGTTCTTTAGCAACCAGCCTGAGAGGGCATGGGTACATGAAAAGCGGGTTCGAGAGTACAAAGGACGCAAACAATATGATCAGTTGGTGGCAGAGGCTGCTAAGCAAGCTAATCACTCTGAAAAACAGAAGGTATGTACCATCGGAAATGATACCATACACGTTAGCCGTGGGGTGAGAAAGTAAGTGTTTAAACATCAAGAGTGGTTACATTGATTAGTTTGCTTTGATGTCCTGTTGGGATGATCTACATAACATCATTTGTTTAATTTACCCTTAATTGTATTGATACGTGGAGTTTTTTTTTCTGTATAGCTATTTAGAAATAACAAAGCAATATGCATGCACAATCCACGTATCACCTAAAATAATTTGGTGAGGATCCCTTGATGTTATTGGACTTGCTGAAGGTGCTTGCATCATGTGTAGGCACAATTCAGTAGCAATAGCATTGATTGCAGGGGTTTTAATTATCCTGTTCTGGAGTCTCCAACCCTAGATGATATCCAAAGACACAGTGCAATTGTTCAAGGACCTGGGATTGTTGGTAAGTGTAAGATGAGGCACAACAGAGATTTGAGGATCAGGATGACATGGGCCAACTGGTGAGAGAGCCTGTATGTCATAACATCAGTGCATGTTGGCTTCTGGATTTTTGCTGATCCTTCCTTTTAATGTTTTCTGTGTTTTCTCAACAACTTTCTTGCTGTTCTGTCAGCCCTGAGAGGTTCAGGACCTGTACTGATTTGATATGTTCAGAACAGAGGCATGCTTTAAAAGGGTAATTGTGGCCAAATGCTTTTATTGAGTGGGCATACTTTATACATGGAAATAAGCAGCTGCAACAAACCTTCTATTTATTTGCTTATCCCTAAGATTCGCAAACCGAGGCCGCAGAGAGAACGTGCCCAATGGGATATTGGCATTGCCCATGCCGAGAAAGCATTGAAAATGTCTCGGGAAGAGAGGATAGAACAATACACCTTCATCTATGTAGACAAGGAGCCTGAGGAGACTTTGTCCAAGGCCAAGAGGACTCCTGTGCCAAAGGCAGAGCCTAAAAAGACTCGGCGATCTAAACCATCACCAAACCGCCAGCCGGAACAGGCCAGTGAGGTTTTGGCAGCATCCTCTCCATCCAATACCGAGGTGCGGAGGCACAGTCAGAGGAGGCAGTCGACTGTGGAGGAAGAACCGCCTCCTGTGAAAATACCATGGAAGACGGCGGCAGCCAGAAAATCCTTACCAGCATCAATAACTTTGCACCAGGGGACCTTTGACCTTCAGAAGTGTAATATGTCTCCAGTTGTTAAAATTGAACAAGTTTTTGCGCTCCAGAATGCTGCCGGGAATGGAAAGTTCATTGATCAGTTTGTTTACTCTACCAAGGTAAAGACACATAAGTTTCTATAAGAGAGCAGTACGTGCAGAGTGAATTAAGAGATTTGCTAAGCCTGTCTGCTCAGAAGTAAGTCCCACTGAGTTCAGTGAGACCATTTTCCAATCATGCATGTATAGAATTTGGGTTGTGATTCTGTATGTTCAGCCTGTTTTAGAATGCGTTTTTTTTCTTTTTTTGCAAGATGTGTAAAATATTTTTTTTCAGACCCTTTTGTTCTCACATTGTCTGAAAAAGTCCTGTACTCTCCAAAATGACTTTTAGGTCATGTGAACTCAGAAGTCCTGGGTGGTAACTGTCTGAGATTGTGAATAGCATCCTGAAGAATTAGCGGCTCGTCTCCCCAGAGCCTGTTTTGCATATTGATTAAAATGTATCAGCATCATCTCTCATACAAATGTTCAAGTGTTTGAAACTGCTAAAAGTACCTGTCAAACATTGGCGGCGGCAGAAAGCAGTCTGATTGTTTGGCAGGCAAGTATCTTGCAATGCTATCCTTTCTAGTTTTGTTAAAGAGTAATTTGCAGGGCCAGGGTAATTGAGAGTAGTTTCTTTAATGCAACTGTAGGAAAGTGCAGTCTTCTAATTCTTGAATTGCAGCTCCCATCAGCCCTAAGGTAGCATAGGAGGTGGCAAGAAAAGCTGGGAATTCGAATTCAGCCTCACCAAAGGATCACATTTTGTCCTTCCTCCCATCCTTTAAGTCATCAAGTAACAGTACCATTCATTTTCTGCTGAATCACAATCTTAAACCAAACTATGTCTATCACTTTATTGGGTTAACAAGTGTCTTCACTTTCTAAGTAACTACTGAGGGTCCACAAACTTGCACAGGTCTTCGCTCATTTCTGACTCTTTCTTGCCTCTGTTTGAAAAGGAGCAGGGTGTTCCTGATTGGCTTTTGCTAGAAATCATAGTGGGCTACATGCCCACTTGTCAGATCTGGCAAGTAGTCCTTAATTGGTCTATCTTTGAAACATGGCATGTGAGAACATAAAACTTTGTCTGGACTATACCACTGCAGGTTGCAGATAGTAGCTGACAGATTTTCTTCATCCATGCAATTTCTCTGTATACACCAGGGCTCTCTAGTATTCCTGCTGCTTAACTGTACTCAAATCATTCTAACAAGCATATAGGATGCTGGACAGTTTTGGTCTTTTGTGCCTGGCTTAAATTCTTTCTTATTTTTTGTTTTGTATTTTTATTTCTGTTGTGTTGTGAAGAAGAAAAACTTGGACTGTGTGTGAATAAAGTGCATATACAAGTGGGCACCCAGAAGCAGCAGACACACACAGATTCTACCACACACATACTTATTGCTCCCCACTGTTTCACACTAGTATGTGCACATCCTTTCCGATAAGGTATCCCACGTTCATACATGCAGTGGTCTCTGACAAATACATAGATACGTTTACAGCGTGTAGAAATGTGAAGTGGAAACAGCAAGGGCATACTTCTGTCTCCTCCTCAGCTTCCCAGTCTATGGATGCACTGATCACAGTCCAGTGGTATAGTTCTAGTGGATTCTAGAGTCTCTGCCAGATTAAGCAGTCCAGCTCCTCATGATGTTCCCCACTACACGAAAAAGTGCTATATAACTGACCAAACTAAAATACTACTTCCTGGTCTCTGTGGACTCACACATATGGGGTATGCTGTACCTTCTCAGCATGTTCCAGAACCTTCCAAAGCTAATTAATAAGTTTTGGTGGGGGGTCCATCCACTCCACCTATCATGCATGCTCTTGATGCTCCCTGATGTCCTTCAGCACATTTCAGAAGTTCTTCAGCTTAACGTCTTGATCACAGTTTGTGTACCCTTCTATGTAACTCCCTTGTTTCCTCTTCTTCTCCCTTGTTGCTTCCCTTTAAAAAAAGCTAGTTTTTTTCCCCATTGAATG
Organism: Pogona vitticeps; assembly: GCF_051106095.1. Classification (NCBI taxonomy): domain Eukaryota; kingdom Metazoa; phylum Chordata; class Lepidosauria; order Squamata; family Agamidae; genus Pogona; species Pogona vitticeps. The sequence goes on from NC_135790.1 coordinate 4,405,464, forward strand.
TCACATGGCACCTTCCACCTCGTTTAAAAAATGTACCCACTGCAGGCCACTGACAGACACTCAAATGCTTCCTTTGCCTTGGGGAGGATCATCGTGCACAAACATGTATGCATTGCCTTATGTTTACTCCCCAAGGACAGAAATACTGTGATGCTTGTTGCAAGGCACTCCGTTGGGAAACGTCCCTCTTCTTTTCCAAGACCATGGCCAACCGGCAGCCTTTAAAATCAATGGCAATTACCAAAACACATGCACAACCATCCACTCCAACAGTGAAGGACAAGACCAATGAAACCATTAGAGGCTCAGATAGCATCACTTCCCTCAGTTCCAACAGGATTGGTTTTGAAGCCATTACAGCCTTCAGTTTTTCGTCCTCTGATACAGCACAGTGAGACTAAGCCAAAACAAGGACCCAAGAGATCTTTAGGGTGAAGAGGAATACAATAAAAAAAAGAGAAGAGACAAAAGGAGACCCTTTTCTTTAGTGTCCCCTGATGTCAGACCTGACATATTGATGCCACTGATTCCTTCATGAGATCCATCTCTGATCAGGCTCTCACGATACTGACCTACCAACCAACACAACAAGCCTTGATATTTGAAGGGGAAATGGCTGACCTGTCCTCGCAAGATGACCTATCAAGTGGCCTTACCTCAACAAGACTGTAGAATCCCATTCCAGGGGTATTCTCTATTGCCCTTTTACTCCCCCAGCTCACTGTCAAGACCACTGTACCAAGAAGTTCACCAATCCCCCTGCTATCACAGATGTTAGTACCAGTCCCCCTCTCATGGATGGGACAGGACTTCTCCAGGGAAAGATGAGCATGCCTACTCTCCTTATTACTGTGAAGATACTTGGGACCAAGTGTAGTTGGATCAGGATTGGGACCCTAGTCGGTTAGTGACCTAGTTCCTGGTTTCGGCTACCTTGTACTACCTGTATCACAGTTGGAGCAATGGAAACTGCTACTACTTCAATCGCATTCCAGTGATGAATCCAACTCATCATCTTCCTCTGAACCAGTGGAGTTAGCATCACCAGATGCTCGCAGTGCTGATATACGCCTATCCTCTCCTACTGAGGATGTTCATTCTTTCACTGACCAGCTTATCAGAATGGCTTCTGCCCTTAAGCTCAGTATTCAAAAACCAGATGATCCAGTCACAGATTCTGTATTCAGAAGGGTATAAACCCAAACAACTACACCAGTGTTGCCTTCAGTACTATACCTAATTAGACAATCATGGGAGATTGCATTGTCATTTCCATCCACATCCAGAAAGATATATCATCTAGGCAGCGTACAAGGAAAGACTCACATTTCCTATTCAAACACCTTACACAAACTCCATAATAGTGGATGTGATGCGAGGTAGATCCTGTAACAGACCACACTCCATGGGTAAATAAAAAGGGATGAAAGCTCAGTGCTGTTGGCAAGAGGTTCCACTTATCTGTGATGTTGTAACTCTGCATTGGCATCTACACTGTATGTAAGAGAGCATATCAGCAATTCCTCTGCAGGAGAGTCACCCACCAAAATGACGTGCATTATTTAAACCTGAAGCCCCCACTCAGCTAACTCCTTGGTCAAAAAACACTAGCTAGTGTAATAGCTCTTGGAAGCCTTGGCTAGCTGCTTTCATCTGGACTCCTCCCAGATGTGAAGTTTATTGTTGAAAGTTTCACTTTTGACAAACACGATTTGTTCAACAAAAACAAAACTTGGACGTGATGATAAACTTTGCACCAGGGCAAAATATCTCAGCCTCAGTTCCTAGACCTCCACATCCACCCAATTCAAGAAGCAGTATATTGGACCAGCAATACTCAACCTTATTTATTTATCTATCTATTTATTTATTTATTTTGACCACTGCTTTCTCAGGTTCCAGGCCGCCCCCCGTCAAACAAGGAAAGCCTTTGGCTGTGTGCAGACAAGGATACAACACAAATAGATGAATCTGTGGCCCCCTTCAAATGTGCCAGCACCCCCCAGGGGGCCATATGTCTCCCACTGAGAATGGCTGTATTAGACCACTAACACACACGCATTTCAGATCCTCCAGACCACTGGTTCTTAACCTTGGGTTACTCAGGAGTTTTGGACTGCAACTCCCAGAAGCCTTCACCACCAACTGTGCTGGCTGGGGTTTCTGGGAGTTGCAGTTCAAAAACATCCGAGTAACAAAGGTTAAGAACTGCTGCTCCAGACAGTCTTCACAATTCTCCACGTGCCAGTCCTACACATAAGGAAGATACAAAGATACACATCCTTGACACCTCTCATTCCTGGATTCATGAACACCTGAATGGAGGCCAACTTTCTCCAGCACTGGCACACAACCACCACAGGATTCCTTGGTCATTACTGTCATAGAACACAGCTATTCAGTAAAATTCCATACCATAACCCCGACAAGTTAGACAAGCATGACCTTCAACTGCGCTTCAAGTAAAGAGCTTCACCCTCCTGTGCAGAGTTGCCATAAAGCGCATAGACCTCCACCAACTAACAAAGGGCTTCTACTCAAGATATTTCACTGTGCCAGATAAAGATGGCATTTTACACCCCATCCTAGACCTCCACTACTTCTTTCATCACCACCAGACATTGCAGTTCCGGCAGTAACATCAATGTCTCAGGACAGTAGTGAGCTGTGTGCCCTCAGAGTAGCCTCTCCATACCTTGTGTTCCAGAAAGACAAGGTCAAACTAAGGCTGGGCGTGACCTTCCTGCCAAGGTGGTCTCATCTTTTCATATTTTGCAAGTTATTTTATTACCATCTTTCTCCCCCAATAATGCACCCTGTTAGAATGATCCCTGTCTATGTTTGATGTCTGCAGAGCATCCGCCCTTTGCCTTGTTGTGCTGTGCCATTTCAACGTACCCAGTGGTCTCATGGTTTGCTATGACTCTCACAAGAAAGACCTGGTAGGACTGCAGAGAATGTCAAAACAAGTCTCTTTCACAATACAACCCTGTTACCAGCATGCCCATTTATTCGTCCTTAGAACTATCAGAGCACAGCCCACTAGAGCAGCCCCAACGTCTACAGTGCCTCTGCCTCTTCCTGACATGCTGAGTTGCCATGTGGTTGCAACCATCTTCATTTGTGACTCACTATAAGGTAGAAGGTACAACACATCAGGACACAAGTTTTGGCCTAGCTGTTCTCTTTTCAGTGCTCCAGCCACATCCGTCGCTCCTCCCAGGTAAACTTACTAGTCTTCCATATGTGTGAGTCCACGGAGACCATGAGGAAGAAGGACAGGTGACCTACCTGGAACTGTGTTTCTTCAAGTGGTCATCTGTAGCACTCACACAACCCTATTTCCACACTCATGGATGTCCAATTGTTAATGAATCTTATGGATTCAGGACTAAGGGACTACAGGGAGCGTAGAGAGCATGTGCAATGGGTGCGTTGGGTGGGGCTCCTGCCACAACCCCTTTAATTTGTTCTGGAAAGTTCCGGGACATGCTGCGCAGGTGCAGAATATGCCAGATGTGCAACTGCCACAGAGGACTTAAAGAAACAGAGTTGTAGGTAGGTAACCTGTCCTTCTGGCACCACAGATCACTGCAGGGAATGGGCAAGAGAAAAGAAATCTCAGTTTGGAAGATGCTGGATATGGAATATTATGTGGCATCTTGGCCACTCCCTCTTCTCAATCTCAATTCTTCCTAGCCATCCATACTTTCAGTTGGGTGGGTTTGATTTAAATCACCAGTTAGTAAAACTCTGTTTGAACCATGGTTTTTTATATAAAGATTCACACTTGCCGATTCTTAAAACCTTCATATTTACAAGACATAATTTTTTTTATTTTCAGAATAATAACTTTTTTACAGATACATCAGAAAATTGATGATTGGTTGTTTAACATTTGAAACAGGTGATTATAAAATAATTGTTGGTGAACTGTCTCCCGTTTAATAGGTTAATTGTTCATATTTGAACAATTTTTCTGCTGTACTTAGTTGGAAGGAGAAAAATAACCATTAACAGTAACCATTTAAATTGTTTTATTTAATTGAATTGCAAAACCAAGCATCTGTGATGGTTTCTTAAAGACAGAAAAGTCACCTGTAATAATTTTCCAGAAACCTCTGGGAGAGCATACATACTTGCCGTTATGAATTAATTAATAGAATTCATTTACAAAATATTTTAAACTTTTCATTTCGTATACAGTCTCATACTGCATGATTAAAAATTAATCCTTATTTCACCACGGAAAACCTTTCAGCTATAACATACCTTAAATAGAAAACTGTCTTTAGGTAGAGTTTTCCTCAAAAGCCTCTTATCAAACAGAATCCAATTTAAATGAAAAATCCGATTTAAAACTTAAAAGTCCATTTTTATTTTAGAAATTATCCCCCCCGCTTTCTATCTTTCTTGAAAATTTACTCTCTTCTTTTCCTCCCTTCTCTTTCCACGCCTTTTCTTTTTCCCATCCTAGTTTCTGCTCCTTCCTTCTCTTTCTTTCATACTCGTACTCCCAAGATGCTGACAAGCAGCTTAGCCTTCTTGCTTAAAGCGAGTTGAGACAGGCTCCCTAAAGATACCTGGCAGGTAGTATTTTCAACATTGATGGTATGCAGGTCAGTAGCTTCTTGTAACCAGTGCAGGCTTCCATGGCCATGATGAATTAGCCTGTGGACTTAGCACACACATCCATGCTGGCTGCTGTATGGGGATTGAAACATTTTTTGACATTTGTTTCTCCCATCCTCCCTGCACCTGCCATTCTTCTAGAAGACTGGTTCCCAACCTTGGGTCACCCATGTGTTCTTGGATTGCAATGACCAGAAGCCTTCACCACCAGCTGTACTGGCCAGGGTTTCTGGGAGTTGCAGTCTAAGAACACTTGGGTGACCCAAGGTTGAGAACAGCTGGTCAAGATCAGTGGATCTCAGACTTGGGTCCCCAGATGTTCTTGGACTGCAACTCCCAGAAACCCTGGCCAGTACCACGGGTGGTGAAGGCTTCTGGTTATTGCAGTCCAAGAACACATGGGTTACCCAAGGTTGAGAACAGCTGGTCTAGATCAGTGGTTCTCAGACTTGGGTCCCCAGATGTTCTTGGACTGCAATGGCCAGAAACCCTGGCCAGCACAGCTCATGGTGAAGGCTTCTGGGTACAGATGGGCGTGCTCACTCAGAGGCAGTACCTGAAAGAGGCAGGGCTGAGAAGTGCCGAATATCTGTTCAGCTGATAAATGAACTCTCTAAAAGTATCTTGAAGTGCTGTTTTCATTGAAATGGTAGCACAACCTAATCTAATCTTCTTTCCCCCCCCCTTTTTTTTAAACTCATAACAGGGTTTGGGAAACAAACCAGAAATAATCATCAAGGGGCATGACAAAATCATTTCTGTCTCAAATCAGCGAAACGAGAGGGCCTCTTCACAAAGGTCACCTTCTCCTGAAACATCTGGGTTGGCAAGTAGGTAAAGTTTGCAACTCCTGAGTTCAGTCCAGATAAAAGGTACCAGATGTGATATTTGGAAGTACACTATGTTACACAAATGTGGCCAATTTTGTGAGACAGGGCCATGCTTCTCGGAGTAATAAGTCAAATGGGCTACTTGGTTATAGGACAAATTTTCTGGAACTGTGGAGAAATTCCAGCAATGCAGTATTTATGTGCATGCAATTTATGCCCCATGACATGTGCAAGAAAGAAGATCTAGCCAATGGCCAAGATAATACTATTGAGGTACCAGCCCACTTCTAGACAAAAATAGGATCATGATCCTAACATTTCAATTTGTTTTAATTTCATCTATATTTTATGTATGTCCGTAATTTTAAATTGTGCAGTGTTCTGATATAAAGAAAGAAAGAAGGACAGCATTTCACTGGGGGAAAAATATGGAGATGCTGTACTCCCTGGCCCTTGCTCTGCAGCACTTTGAAGTTGTACTGCTACAGATTCTTATATTGATGGAATGCAGCTTTTCAAATTCTATTTATATCTGTCAGGGATGGGACTTTGGCAGCTCATCCCATGCATGCCACCCAAGAAAGATCCCCAGGTACAGATAACAGCAACCATCAGAGTTTCCTCCCACTGGGAAAAAAATATTATTATTATTTTCATCTCAAAACTGGACAATCACACCTTCAGGAGACTTCCAACAGGTGTTGTTTCTCTGTTTTGAGTTCCCATTCGCTTTCCTTTCTTTTCCCCAAGAACCATGTGAGGTAGCGGGTTTCATAAGGGTGGCCCTATGCTAATTGCATGGCATTAGAAACAGCAAAGCCTCTCACAGCTTAAGCCATAACCAGTCTGTTATGTCTGTTGTGCAAGGTAGGTCTGTCTGAGGAATTCTTCTTTTGACCGTTTCATGGTAAATCTGCTAATATACCGTATTTTTCGCTCCATAAGATGCACCTTTCCATAAGACGCACCAAATTTTTAGGAGAAGAAAGCAGGAAAATATAATCTGTTTTCTTCGCTCCATAAGACGCACAGACTTCCCACCCCCCTGTTTTGTGGGGGGAAAGTGCGTCTTATGGTGCGAAAAATATGGTATATATAAGGCAGAACAAAGTGCTGTTGCTTTCTCATGACATATTAGGTCTACAAGATATTAAATGATCTCAGCCACCTCTGAGCAGCTTTATTCCATGAAGATCTGAACTGAGGTTCAACAATCCATTTATAGCTCAATAGCCAGCTTTCTTTTGTATCATTCTGATACCACCGAATTTCCTTTCTTCAGCTTCTCAGATGTCACAGGATATTAATATTTTGGATATTGAAAATGTTCAGTGTAGCTATATGTTTTTAGAAATCTCCTTTAGTTTCCCCACCACCACCACCATTTGGAGGGATAATTGTGAAACCGTACATCAAAGCAATTTTCTTCATTCAGATTTATTTCTTTCCAAGTTTAATGGGCATAATTTGTATCTTCTTGTTTTGTGTGTTTGCTTTGAAATGCCATTTGTGAGTGGAGGGTGGAATCATATTAGAAGAGAGGATGCTGGTTAGGTTTCATGTTTCCACCTTTATCCTGACCCAGGAATCGAAGTTGAGCAGATGTTCTCATTTTTAGAAATGCTTCAAGCTTTTGTGTAGCTTAATATTTGGAAAGCTCTGGAAATAGTCGTAAGGAATAAGACCGTGCAGAAGCTGCTGATCCACTTCTGTTTATAGTGGATCATCAGCCTCTGTATGGTCTAATTCTTGGATAGAGATCTCCTCCAGAGAGCTTTTTAAACTGTTACTTATTGAGGACAGAATTTTTGCCTGCATGCATGCCAAACTTAAGATTTTGCTGCTACTGGCCTTTGAGAACTCTCAGTGTTTCTGAATGCACACCCAGGAGGGAATAGGCCGTATTGTAACAATGGACTGACTGAAGAACGAAACACAGGCTGACCTTTTCACAAATGGAAGAACCCTCTCAAATCTCTTCCGACTCAGACTCAAATGTGGTTATATCTTTAATGTCACATCCTAAGCATTTGTTGATGAAAGTACATCTGATATTTAGCCTGGTAGTTGACAAACAGATACTGAAAGATAGAATGAGTCTTAATCATTTACACCAGAGTTGACCCAGCACTTTCACTGAAGTCAGTGGGAACAATGCAGGTGTGCAAATATTCTTCTGCTGCACAGTAATTCACTGTGGCTCTTTTCCAAGATGTTTTGTTCCCCCTTACGATCCCCTTGACTTGATCTCTCTTATCGACTATGGGCTGGAGAGGTGGTCAAAGCGGAGCCTTCTCGGTGTTGTTTGCCTACACCACTTCCATCCATGCAGTGGCTCATTGGCAGTACGGTTCAACCAAGTTTTGACAGAAAGACGGGTTGTGGGCTGGTCTTAAGAGGTACATGTCACTTCCTCTGTAGAGCCAGTGTTTCTCTTGCCTCCAGAGCAAACGAGATTAATGATGTGTGATGAATAAATAGAATGCTCAAGCATTTGTTAATCCACCTCCGCACTCAAGCCTGCCCCACCAAATTTACCATATAAATTATAAACATAACAACAAATGCCTGTGAAGATATAAGTGTTGTTCATTTAAAAAAAAGTGGAGTTTTGTGTTGTCGTGAGACTTTGATTCCTTGTTAGGGTAAGATATGAAAGATTGGGAACTACTCCTAGGTTACTTCATTTTGGAAATTAAACAGTGACAATAAGCCACTTGGGAATCTTTCTTTTTTCGCTTTGTGGCAGGTGTCCAGGTTGACGTAGAATCATTCTACAGTAGGCTTTGTTTGCCTCAGTATCTCTAAATGTCTGTGGAGTGCTCACCATTTTTGATCCATTTTGTGAAAATAAGATGCTCCTGAAACTAAAGACACACTATGGAAATAAATCTGGGAACATGTTTACATTCTTGGTGGAGTTTGTAACTTAAGGCATTTAAGTCAGTTTGTAATGGATTTAAAAGTGGATTTTTGAACATGAATAACCATCCCTACTTAATAGTTTGAATTTTAGCCTTCCCCTTTATCTTCATATTAAAGCTAGTCTTTTCCTGAACTTGGAACTTTCCCCTGAAGCGCTGAGCTGTATTGCCTGCAGGCAGAAAACCAGCTGGCGGGTTAAAATCTGTGCACTCAAACAGTTTGAAGAAATAAGGACTTTGCTCTTGAGCATTGTTCCTCATTGAGGGGTAAGAGAGAGAAGGACCCCTGTAATGGAAACCGTTCTCTTCCCTCAGGTTCTGCAGAAAAGAAGCAACAGAGAAGATCAATACGAACACGCTCGGAGTCTGAGAAATCCACTGAAGTTGTGCCAAAGAAGAAGATCAAAAAGGAGCAGGTTGGCTTCCTCCATGTAGAGAGTTAAAATATGCTGTATTCATATTTGTTGTGGCTTTTATATTGATGCCTCTTCTTTTATTTTAATTTTTCCCTGCCCGCCCACCCCTCCATTTTTCTCGTTGGGTTTGCTTTTGGATTATCCTCCCAAGATCTGCCTCCCCTCAGTAAACTTTGTTGTTCACTAGGATCACGTTACAGCATCCGTCTTATTTGGATAAACGGGAACACAGTTACACATGACCCTCCTCATGAAGCCAATTTTTTTTTCTTTTTGCTGTTTCTGTTACGAGCAGAGTGGTTTTTTTTATGTTTTAGTGTTTTCTCCAGACATGCTATTGGCATCCTTCTTGTCTTATCTTTGGTTTAGTTGCTGGTTTGTAACTGAGGTTTAGTTTTGCTTTTTGTTTTCTTCAACACAGAGAGAGGTGGAATTCGTTGGTTGCTCTTCGTAATTGACTCATAAGCTCGAACTTTTTAAAGGCAGTAAGCCTTTTGTGTTAACCATAAGCAGGAAGAGTAGAACCAACATGAACAAGGGGGGGGGGGGGCTTTTGAACATGCATCTTAGAAAAGCAGACGTTGCTTTTTTTTGAAGGGCCCAGTTGCAAGTGAAGAAGAATGGGCAGGCTGCCTAGTGGTGCCATCCATGCATTCTGTGGATTTCATACACGTAAAAGGGATTCATTTTGAAACCTAAACACTGTGTAATAAACATTCCCTAGCATGGTTATTTCAAGAGCCAAGTTGTGCTGGAAGAGTTAAGTTCCTTCGAAACGGAGTTGACACTTCTCATAAACCTTGAGTGTGCTGCCCGGGATGTCTTGTTAGGAAGCTGAAAGTATGCTCATCACTCTTCCGCTGAAGTATTTGTCCTGGTAAAATAATGTTTAGCTTTTGCTCTGCTGCCCCTGCTCAATACTTTATGTGTTTGGGTTCCAGAAGGATGGTGTTAAAGGAATAGACATCAGCACAACATTTTTTTCTAAGATTAAGTATTGAATATTTGAAAGTAGCACACACAGAGAGTTATCTATATTTTTTAAACTTTTAGGCATTGTTGAAATTTCCCCTTCTCAAGATACATTTGTAGTCATCTATATACTTTCAATTAATCATGGTTCAAAGAGACACGTGTCACCGTTTCCCAAGTAGTCTTGCTTGCTTTATACTATGTAGGCTAATTTTGAAAACATAGTATATTGTACTTAAGTTTCTTCAGGAACAGCACATGGCAGGAAAGCTTAATGGTCAGAGATGCACTGTAATGCATAAGCTTGCGTATGTTGTATGTTCAGAAAGGCACACTGATATTTTAGCGTTCTGCAGCCATGTTTGTTTCCCACAGTCAAGCTTTGTTTCAGTGAATTTCCAAATTGATTCTGCATCCTTTTGGTTTTAAAATTATAACTGGAATTTTAATTACAAATGAGAGAGACAATGTTAATTCTGTTGCAGTGAGTGGTAGCAAAATACAAGTGATTGTCTAGATTTTATATTTGTATTACCAATTGTAACCTCTTCAAATCCTTCTATTGTATGTTTTTATCCATTGTATAATGAAATAAAATATTTTTAAAAAATTATAGAATAATCCTTAATAAATATCTACGAGACGTGTTTCTTACATACCTATGTAACCACACTGTGGAGAATTTTCTTTTTATAAATATATAAATATTTAAATATATATAATTTTTTTTTCAAATTACGGTTTTTAGCTTAAAAGGAAAGATCTTAGAAAGGAGCTGCTTGCAACTGTCAAAATTCACAACTTGGGTGTACTCTGACAGGAAGCCGCCTTCCAAAGTAGGATCCGAGCCACTGATCACGAGGGCCACGAAGTGCTTTCGCAAGGTCACCAGCTTGTCTATCCGAGCACTGCACCAACGGTTGAGTTTCCCGCTGTATAGAGGCCTGCAACGCACATTCTCTCCCTCCGCACCCCTCCTGCTCTTGCAGCACTCTATACAGAGGAACCGTCCATGGCCTCCGAAGCTCAAGCGCTTGCTGGGTGGAAGTGCCTTTTAAAAAACGGGGGCAGTAAGTTAAGTGTCACGTGGAACTTGAGTGTCCTCCCTCTCTTTTCTTTTCCTTAGCTATTTGTGAGGTTGCTCTGTAGCCCAGGGCGTAGCTGCTAAAATCTCTCGCCTGCTTCCTGGACCAAAGATAAAGCCATCCCGTCACTTAATATGCAAAGGGAATGACACGAAGTAAACGCAGACCTGCCTTGTCACCTGGTTCAGGCAAGACAGCCTCAATCAAGTCTATAGCGGTGGAAACGAATCATTTAGCTGGGGTGGGGGGTGGAGGAGCAGGCTGAGACCATGAGTTCCCTCTATGTTAATTGCTTGCGTTGAAATTTCATTTCCTCTTTTGTATTAGGGAACAGGAAATTCCTCTATTAACTACTTATTTTCCTGTCCAAACAGGTAGAAACTGTCCCACAGACAGCAGTGAAGACTGGATTGCAGAAAGGTATGCCTTTTGTATCGTGTAAAATGTGTATGAAGCCAGTCCCTGTTAGACTTCCCAGCCTCGCATCTGGCAACTGCATGTGTATCAATGTAGGATTCTGCCTCCACCACCATCCTTCATCTCGTCGTCTTTTCTTTCTCATCATGCTACTGCATTATTGGCTTGTGTGGTTGCTGGGAAGATTGGACTAGGATCCAAAGATTTTATTTCAGTCTTAAGCTGTTGAGTCTCCTGCAAACGGCAAAGACAAAAGCATTTGCTAGCTGGCCTGTTTCCCTACTATTCGCCAACTGAAAAAGTCAAATTAAATAGGAATGAACAAGGATTCCTACACACATGGACTTAAACAGCAAACATTTCAGGTTCTTTTCCAGTATTCCCGGGGAAAAACACCAGGGCAACCCATTTAGTCTCCAGCAGCAGCAGCAGTTCATGAAATGTGCCAGAGTGTTTCTTGTGTGGGGTTTAGCTTTTGATAGGAAAGATGCCCCTGCTTCTCTGTGCCTTGGAAGGTTTGGAGCTAATGTTTTCCAGACACTCAACTTCTATACAGCCTGTCAGACTGCTTTAGAAATTACGGACTGGCTTCAGCGATTGGTTGTCTGCTGTGGAGATCTTAGTTCGGAGGTCAGGTGGTGGCCTTGCTTATTTGGTCGTCAGAAATTCTGCTTGCTTTAAGGACACTTAAAGTAGCCCTTCACAATCTAGCCTCTGTCTCAGTCCTCTGTCCAGGTTACGCTCTGGGCTGGAAAAGGCAGGGAAGAGACCTTTATCCCTGCCGGACATCTAGTCATTGAAGCAGAGTATGTCCTTGGTCTTCTTCAAGCTGCTGTAATAATTTGCAATTCGGGTGTGTGTACAGAAGGATGTTAAAATGCACGTGTCCTTGATTATGTGCATGCTTGGTACTCAATGCTTCTGGATATGCCCTTTGTATATGAGGACCCATACATTTAAAACAAACAAAAACAAAAAAACAAAAGCCCCTCAAAACTTCCAAGCTTCATCTCTTGCTGTATTTACACACCCTACAGAAAACATTTTTGCCAGTGTATAACATAACGTTCCCTTTTAATTGTTTCGTAGTTGCCTTTCGAGGCTAATATGGTAAGCAGCCATGCAGAGTTATCATTCTGGAAAGCGGGGTATGGTGGGTGAAATAAATGCCATAGGTCACCTCTCTAGAGGCTAAGCAATGGTCGGGGAGAAGCAGCTTGTTCAGGATTGTTGATTTGCTTTTAACGGAGCCTGAAGTTTTGCCAGTTCCCGCATATACGCCTCTCCCCTCCACCTTCATCTTTCCTTCAGTGATAAATATTCTTGAGAGACCACTAGGATTAATGCAAGGTTGTTGTATTGAAAGGTGCCAGTGAGATTTCAGATTCTTGTAAGCCCCTAAAGAAAAGAAGCCGTGCATCGACAGATGTGGACCTCACTAGCTCAGCATACAGAGATACCTCTGATTCTGATTCAAGGGGACTTAATGATCTACAGGTAAGCTAACCTTTTTTTAATGGGCTGCAGGTTTTAAGCGGTCACGTAACTAATGGTAGTGTCACATGATTACTGTTGAATAACAAAGATTTTCCAGTATTTGGAAAATAAGAAAAATGGAGGTAGAACATTGATTGAAAGCAAGAGTAAGGCTTGTAAAAAAAATATACGAAAACATCTTCTTGCAGAATTTCGGTTTCCTAAGAATCTCAGTTTTCTGCATTTCTAAAGCCCGGTGCCTTAGCATGTGATCTATTTTGTCCTCTTCTCATCTGGTCTAGCCTAGTCTAAATATTTGTCCCACCCCCTCTTCCCCAGCCAACAAAATAAACTTTGCAGAATGGCTGAAGTCTTGTTACTTAGTGTAGTAAATCGCACTAGAGTAGGCAGATTGAATCAGTGGGGATTTGATGAGTCGTCTCCTCTATTAAGTTTCTTTGATTCAAGTAGGCCGACTCTAGTTGTGACTTCCTTTAGCCTAGTAAACCACAACTAGAGTAGACCAATTTGAATCAAAGGGACTTGAGAAGGAGTCCAGTGACCAAATCTCCCGATTCAGTAGTTTGACTTACTGTGCTAAGCAGTAGGAATTCAGCTAGCATATTTGCATAATGTATATGTTGTAGAATTCAACTTTTTAAATCGCCTTTGAGTCACCTTGCTTGCAGATCTGCTTTTCTAAGCACAGACTGTCTCCTTGATGCCCTTTTGCACAGTGTACTATGAGACCTTTTCTCTTTTTGCACAAAGGTGGTTTTTAAAGAACACCTGCAAAGAGCAGAACTTATTTTCTTGAAATGAAAACTAGAAGGTTTCTTGGAAAATTCAATAGGCCTTGTATAATCATGGGTTTCTTTCCTGGTCAGTGGTGTTTGTATTGATATTTGCTTGTAGTTGACCTTTTTAAAAGCTAGCAATATGAAAATTGGTTACGGATTTTCTCTTTTAGGGTAGCTTTGGGAAACAGTCGGACAGCCCTTCTGCTGCAGCAGACGCTGACGCTTCTGATGTACAGTCTGTGGACTCAAGTTTATCAAGAAGAGGTTCTGGGATAAGTAAGAGGGACACTGTTTGTCAGGTGAATGGAATCTGCTAAATATATCCAATATGCAGATCCGTCGGAGTGTGGGTCAAGGATCAAAGCCCAGATCTAAGTAGGCTGTTGCAGAAAATCAAAGCACTGTAGCTGTGAAGATGATTTGGTAGTCACAATTGGTAAGGCAGAAAGAGATTAGATGGTATATCAGAGATGGATGTTTGCCCCTGATAGTTAGGAGGTAATAAGCTAGTCAACATTTTTTTGGAAGATTTACACTCTGTGAGTCATGAATGAATGGTTGGCCTGTTGAAACAGCCCGCCGGATGGTTTTGAACAGACTTTCTTGGTCCTTTTTCCTATTCCAAAATCAAAGCAACGTGGGATGGGTGTGTTATATAAAGTTGCACACTCTCTTAATAAGTGTTTTATTAATAAGCATTGTACAATTGCATATCAGAGTGACCCAAGTATTTCAGCATGTTGAAAAAATTAAAGAGAAAAAAAGAAGGACAAAATACTGTGGCACTTTAGAGGCTAACAAATTTGTTTCAGTGTGACCTTTCATGGATCAAAATACTTCATCATGAATCCTTCCATCATGAGAGAGTAGGATTATTGTAGTAGTATCATTACTACTATGGGACGTGGTGGGACGTGGTGGCGCTGTGGGCTAAACCGCAGAAGCCTGTGCTGCAGGGTCAGAAGACCAAGCAGTCGTAAGATCGAATCCACGTGACGGAGTGAGCGCCCATCACTTGTCCCAGCTCCTGCCAACCTAGCGGTTCGAAAGCATGCAAATGCAAGTAGATAAATAGGGACCATCTCGGTGGGAAGGTAACAGCGTTCCGTGTCTAAATCACACTGGCCATGTGACCACGGAAAGATTGTCTTCGGACAAACGCTGGCTCTATGGCTTGAAGAGCGGGATGAGTGCCGCCCCCTAGAGTCGGACACAACTGGACAAAAATTGTCAAGGGGAACCTTTACCTTTACCTTTACCTATCATTACATCCCATCAAAGATTAGTTTTCTAAGATGGTATAGAAGAAAGTATTCTGGTGCTCCATCCTAAAGGTGAATCAAATTATATTTTTTTAAAAATCCCTAAGATTGTGGTCTTGTTCTCTGCCTTAAATGTATCAGGAAGAATGACCAACTGTTGACTTTTGATTCTTGACCTGTAAAATCTCTCCGGCAGTTGCTTCCTTCTCTCAAGTTCCTTATTTTCTTTTTTAAGATTTGCGAAAGCTCTGGTGACTCCCTGGTTTCCTGCGAAGGCGAGTGCTACAGAGTCTTCCATATAGAATGCTTAGGGCTGAGCTCACAGCCCGAAGGGAAGTTCATCTGCCTGGAGTGCAAAAATGGTAAATGAGTCAAATTATCGGAAATTCAGAGGGTTGGATTGCAGGAAGATCGTGCTTGCAACTTCATCACCTTGGTCTTCCTATCTTGAAGGCTTCACCAAGCAATGTACAGTACATTAGGCCCGCAGGATCTGCCGGCGATCGGTTCCCGGGCCGCTCCCCATGAATGCCAGAAAACTGGGAAGTATCAAATGCGATACATTACATTTCTGGCTCCCTCTAGTGGCTGGTTCTAGTAAATACCCCCTGGAAATGCATATGAATACGTACTTTAGGATGGGGGTGTTATTTAGTATTTTCAAGCAGCGGATAAGTGAATCAGCGGATGCTGGTCCTTGGGATAGGGTGGTCCTACTGCATTGGCATCTTTCCCCATGCCCTTCTCTCTGTCACTTGTCTCTCGAAGTGCATTAAAATGTTCCATTTCCCAGCCTAGAGGTGACATGATGGTTCAGGCCGATTCTGTTATAGCTTTACCTTGCCGAGTTCTCATTTCCCCTCTGAGTCCTACCTTTTCCTTCATGCTGAATAGTTTGCAAAAAATGGCATTGATGGCCCGTCAGTTTCCTCCGCCTCCAGAAGCTGGCAGGAATACACAGTGGGTTTCTCCTCTTGTCAGCGCTTCCTGAGCATCTCTGCAGTGACCTGGAACAACTGCTACCTGCCCACCTCCCTTTGTTCTGCAGCGGGGCTTTGAAGTTCAAGCTCACCTTTTTCTGTGTTTCTTTCCTTTTCTTTTTAATAGGGCAGCACACGTGCTTTTCCTGCAAGCTACCGGGCAAAGATGTGAAACGCTGCTCGGTCAGCGCCTGTGGAAAATTTTACCACGAAGCCTGTGTCCGGAAGTTCCCCACGGCTGTCTTTGAGTCCCGAGGATTCCGTTGCCCCCAACACAGCTGCACCGCCTGCTCTGTAGATAAGGATATTCACAAAGCCAGCAAAGGTACGTTTGGAGAAGAGGTTGTCTGGAACTTTAAAACAGCCCACACTGAGATGTTCAAAATGCTTGATGGCGAAATGATAGCTTGTTGTAGTCGGGAAACAGGGCGTGAGAGTCCGGGGGGACTCTGCCAGGAGGGCTCTTCCCAGCTGTAGTTAAAGAGGACCACACCAAAGCACCCCTAATAATGCCGAAGCAGGGACCCAGCTATGAGGCTCCCCCATGGTCGATACATTAGCCTGAAGGACATATTGTATTTTCTCAGCACCTTGGGAACAGCCTGTTGTCACTAGGGATCTGAAATAGAAGGTGCCTTGTGAGGAGGGAATGCCTTGAAAGAATCTGACAGTGAGCTGACAGCTACAAGACATCTACAATACAGAATTAAAGCTCTTTGATACCACTGTAACTGCTGCGGCTCAGCCCCATGGAGTCCTAGGAGCTGCCTGCTACAGCCTTGTAGCACACATTTCTGGACTACAGACTGCAAGATCTCTAGCAGGGAATTTGGAGTATCTCACAAAATGACCTCTTCTAGGATTCCATATCTTGATATATGGTAGTGGAAGTTATGTAGAACTTGTGTAGTGTAGGTGCACTCCTTTTTAGATGAACAGGCTGCTTTGAGCTGGTTCTTAAATCATGGCAGTGCAACGTAACATGGAAGGTGGGAGAAAGGAACAGGGAAAATACAGACCATTGTGCAATAAATGTATGTTTGAAACTATTCTGAATTGCTTTGGTTGGACCACAGCAGTTAGAACAGAAAGTTGCTACAGAATAGTGCCATTCTTTTATACAGGAGAAAAATGCCTGTCTTTATATTGGTCCGCGCAAGCTCCGCTAATCTCAGGTTCTCAGTATGTCTGCAAAATTCATGGTCAAGCCTGTTCACAGAAAGAGTTGAATACCGTTCCTGATTATTCCAAGGAGAGTAAGCTGCATCTGTCCTTAGAGACTTGCGCAGAAGAAGCCATGTAAAGCAACTTAAGCTGAGTGTTTTCACTTTATTTTCAGCTACCCCAAAGAGCTTTCAGCGAGAGCAGATGCTGCGTTGTATAAAGGGGGAAAGAAGACATGTGCAGCCCCAAGCAGTGTCATATTTTGCTTGGCCATGTGTCTCTTGTGTGTTTAAAAACAATTGGTGCACTCTGTAGAAGCAGAAATTACCAGCTTTCATTTAAAAGTATGGATAGTTGCAGCCCTGAGTTTAGAAATGTTCAGAGAGAATTCTGAGCTGGTTTTGGACAGCAGTTGTTGAAAAGGAGAAAGAAAGAGATGGTCCTTCAGATAGGGTTCAGCTCCAGTTTCTGCCGGTCCATGTTGGCATGGCCAGTGGTCAGTGATGTAGTTGTAGTCTAGCAACATCTGGGGGGGGGGCACGGACTCCTGTAGAGGATATGACTCTGTAGCTAGAATTCTCAGAGATGAGAAAGAGGCTCAGGCATTAAGAACTTCGGCCAAGCAAGGTTATTGTTCAGTGGAAAGGAAGCAGCCCACAGTTTTGAACCTTGCTGGGATTAAGTTAAGGCCAAGAAAAGGCGAATGGGTCCTCTGATCCCACTCTGCCTCCCTGCAGAGGTGGCAGTGGGCAACCTGCAAAGAAGAGCAGAGACATTTCATTTCCATCTACAGGAGGAAGATATATTTTGTCAAAAATGGTGCAGACACTTCCTTGCTTCCAGTTCCGTTAACTAGCATCAGGCATCTTAAAAGCCAGGCCACAGCTTCTTCCTTGATCCCATCGCAACATAAGCAAAAAGGAACTGCCTGTCTTTTTGGAAACATGCCTTCCACTTTAAGAGCCCGTTCTTTGGCAATAGGTTAGTTTTAGAATGGCCACCATAAATTAATAACTAACTAAAATAGAATGCAAAGGCCCTGTGGTCATTGCTGTGCATATTCTATACCTTTAGGAATAATTTTGTGCCATTAAGTCAGTTCTGACGTGGTGACCCTTTTCAGGTGTTCTAAATTTAGAGTACTCAGAAATACGGTTTACTATTCATTTCTTCTGGGGATGCTATATATATATTCTGACACACACAGCCAGTCTGAATCTTACAGATTAAGCAATTGAAACAAACACGTATAATTTATCAGTTTCCCCTTATGAAACAAACAAACAATTCTTAACCGATTGTGGTTTACTAGTCACAGGGATGGGAAAAGAGAGACACAGGACTGCAGACTAATTCTTGCCCCCTGAGATTCAGCAGGCATTGGTGAGCCCTCCAGCGCTGGAAGCCTTCAAGAGAAAATTGGGCCACCCTCTGTCAGATCTGTATTGATCTGACTTCCTGCATTGAGCAGGGGGTTGGACTTGATGGCCTTATAGCCCCCTTTTAACTCACTTATTCTATGGTTGCCCACATACTGTTCAAGATATGAGGGCTGCAAGTATGACTTGTTCACCTTCTCTCTTTAAGGAGATCAAGGTTCTTTCTTAAGCAGCGGGCACCTAGACCTGAACCCTGTTCTAGATCTCTTCTGCAGTGCTCTGGAATAGTTCCAGCATGGACAGGGCCTTTCCCTGTGGCCATTAGAATGATCCCCAGCATGTGTGTGAGATGGGAAGGAATGGTACTGCTCAGGACGCTGAAGCCAAATTGCTTTTGGGGAAAGCTGCAGTGTTCTTTTTCTGGATTTATTGAACTAAATCGAAACCGTGCTCTAAATGGACTGTCACATGGTGCATTTTATATTGAAACAGGTCGCATGGTGAGATGTTTGAGATGCCCCATTGCCTATCACGCGGGAGATGGCTGTATTGCTGCGGGAAGTTTGTTTGTGTCATCCCACATTCTCATCTGTAGTAACCATTCCAAAAGGAGCAATCACTCTTCATCAGCTGTAAATGTAGGCTTTTGTTTCGTTTGTGCAAGAGGTGAGCCCTGTTTCTTGTATTCCTGTGTTTATATTGTTGGTATTCAGTCCTTGGTTTTGTTTAAAATCCAAACTGTCCCCCCAACCACCCACCCACCCACCACAAATCACACCCCATTCACTTGGAGAATTAAGCTTCCTCCTTAACAATTTGAGATTATACCTCTACAGTGAGTCCCATTTTCTGGGTTTCCTCATTACCCTTTATCTATCACTGCCCATCCTTAAGACCCCAGATTATTAAGTGCCTGTTGGCAACATATGGGGTTTTCTCAGTCATTCTCAGCAAACCTTGAATTTGTCCAGTCCATGTAAATGAAAACCAGAAGGGTACAGTCAGTTAGATGGGTGGGTTTGTTTATCATCAATCTTTTTTCTTGTCATAGTCTCAACTAATAGTTTATGTTTGAAATAATGTACAACTATTTTGAGAAATTGCCTCTTACATTAGACATACATGAAGAGAGATTTCAGTTTGTCAGTTTTTATCAGTATTGTATCCTCTGCCTCACCTTCAAATTTTGCTAGTTTAAATAAGAAGACTATGTTCATGGCAGTTAATTCATCT
Organism: Pogona vitticeps; assembly: GCF_051106095.1. NCBI lineage: Eukaryota > Metazoa > Chordata > Lepidosauria > Squamata > Agamidae > Pogona > Pogona vitticeps. The sequence goes on from NC_135790.1 coordinate 4,425,034, forward strand.
TAGTCAGCATAAATTTAGGAATATTAGCCATAGACAGCAGATGTGTGGATGCAGATTTTGTGTAGTGCAATCTAGCTTACCGGCAGGGTCGAGTCAGATATCCCATAAGCATTTATGGAAGTCAGGGCTAAGGAGTGGAAACAGCTGGGCGTTGGGGTCCCTGGTTTGTATTTGGTGGACACAGGCAGTGGTTCTGCTACCAGTGTAAAGTGTTGATGTTAAAGCTATTTCATGGTAGCTGTTTTTGCCCTGCTGAAAGGGAAGAATAAATGCAATGTAGTGCCAGATGGATTTATATACCGCAGGATTTTTTTTTTATCCTTCTTTCTGGCTCCTGAAAGCTTCATCAGTAAAAGCTGGCCCAGTAATATTACTTTTGAGTATCATTGAGTGTAAAGGCAGATGGGTAGGTTTTAGATCAGTGGCTAGCAAATGGGGTTCACAGATATTGGTGTACTTCAGCTTCCAAAAGCTTTAACCAGCCTGGCTAGTAGTTAGAGATTCTGGGATTTCTCAGCCAACATAACAGTTGAGGACCTAGGTTTGGTGACTTGTGTTCTAGATTAAAGAGAAAGAGAAAAGAGATTTAATCCCCCCCCCTTTTTTTTCCATCTTGGGGTATATTATATACATGAGAGGACGTGTAGCTGTCACACGTCATTGAGGTAAACTAAGGGCATGTTCTTGTTGCTTTAAGGTTTTTGTTTTTTTTTTTGAAAGAATGGCCTCTAAAGGCTCAGAAGAAAAACAGCATGTATTACGAGTGCTGCGTTCAAGCAGGGGCACTTGGAACAGTGTGAAAGCCAATATATTTCCAGCACGGTTCAGCAGTGAAGGAAATCTTGGCATAGGGAGGGCTCAATTCCTTTCAAGTGCTTTCAGACCGTCTCAAACTGAAAGATGTGAAATGTTCCTTTTTGAACTACATTTACCATAGCACCTCAGCCGACATGCTAGAAGTTGGAGATCAAAAAAATCAATGTTTGCCATGTCTTTTAAAGCCTCTGTGAAATAGACATCTGGGTATAGAGTGCTTCAGTGTACTTTAGCACTAAGAGCCTAAGTCACTTCTTGCTGCTTTTCCCTCCCACTTAACGTTTTGACTTCATTATCATATTAGAAGTTCAACCTGCTCTCCCCCCACCCACCCCCCAGTTTTTAAGTTTGAATTTTTATCATTTAAAGATAGCTAATGTACACAACCAAGAGCTCTTAAATGGTTAGGTTAGAATTTTAGAACAGCCGAGCTGGAAGGGACCCTCTGGATCATCAAGTACAACCCCTGTTAAGGATGCCCAGGTGGGGAATCGAACTCCCAAAATCTGGCTCTGCAGTCAGAGCTCTAACCCACCGAGCCATCCAGCAGTTAAACGCCTCTTTGTTTTGAACTGTGTGTGAGCTGCCTTGAGTCTCTTCCCTGGTTGATGATAGTATTTCAAAATCTAACATATTTCTGTTTCAGTTCTTTTAATCTTCAGAGGATTTATTTTTTAATTGTGTCCCCCCACACACACACTGGAAAAAAAGGGAGGATGGCTTCATAGAGAAAGTGGCTCAATTTGGTTGTGGTTATACAGTTGCGGGTTAATTACATTAGAATCAAAACTATTTCTTGTAGTTGGGGTGACTTTGTGCTAGGAGAAAAAGGTTATGCACCTAGAAGCATCTGCATCCAGTTTTGTTTTTATTTTTTCCAATTCTCCCCCACTTCTACTCCCTCTTTGAGCTGTGCCATACTATCCTAGAGGACCCCTCCCCAACAGTCAGCAGCACATTTGTGGAGTGTGCAGGAGAATTAATTGAAAGTAAGGTGCCCTGATTTATATAGGCATGAAGAAATATTTTGCACTAGTGCAAAAATGTAATTGGCTGCAGACCAATTAAGCTTAACAGTGCGGTCTTGGATTAGGTGAATTTTCACAAAGTCTGCCTTCTAAGAGAAGCAGAATGTGTGTGTAGCTGTACAGTTAAAATCTTAAAACCTTTAATTTTTTTAATGTCAGAAAGAGTGGCCTTCAGTTATAAACACTGTTGCGTGACAGCCCTCCAAATGCAGGCTCACAATTTTAGGTAGCAGTTTGATTCATAGCTTGGCACACTTCACTTTAATGCAGGAAGAAGCCACAGAGCTGTGTCACAGCTCAAGGTAAGCAGCTTCAAAACATTTTTACAACAGTGTGGAGTGGCTAGCCTGCAAAAACTTTTCTTCCAGAGACAATGACATGGGAGTTTTCACTAAAAATGTACAGTTGTCAGGTTGGGTAAAATTGACTCTGTGGCATTATTATATGTGCAGGAAGAACAGAGCTTATAGAATTCTCCCTGTTTGAAATCTGCTTGTGTAGATGGAGATCTGTGATAACTTATGTTGAGTTGTCGGGTAGAGTTACAGAAAAACCAGCTGGAGGAGTTTTGCTCTGTCGGTGGTAGATCCCTCATATAGACAGATGTCTGTATCTTTTAGGAGTCATACCATGACAAATGTTCTTAATTCCTTTAATGCTTGAATCTGCATTGGACCCTTGTGCCTAGTTGCTTGTCTAACTCAGATAACAACTCTTCCTTGGCAACTGTCTTTGTCAAGAACTTTATGTAAGTTATCTTTGAAAATGACAGTGGTTGCTTATGCTGGTACATTTTTCTCTCACTCATTCACTCGGTGTTGTTGAACCATGATCTTCAGAAACCACAGTGATGATGCCCATTGGTTTTCAGAGACTTGTGCCTACTGTTAGATGTAAGGGCAGTCATATTGTAACAATAAATGGAAGACTTGAAAGGAAAATAAAAGAAGAGGGAATGTGATTTTTCCCTAGGAATTCTTTACTAGAAAAAAATTGACATATTTTACTACAGCTAGTTACTACAGTTTGTGGTACAAACGGAATATACTTTCTTTTCGGTTGAAGTCTTCTTTTTACAATTTAAACCATTTCTTTTTAACGAACCCGCTATTAAAATTAAAATACACTGTTTTCATATATTAATGTTGATAGCTCTGTGACTAGCCCATCTTCAAAGGCTTAAATACCCCAGGCAGCAAAGCCAAACTTTGCCATCCTTCTCCCCAGGCAAAATTAAATGTTACCAGATTCACAGAAAAATTCCTAGCCCTTTTTTACTTTAACCATAAGTCCCCAAGTCCAGTAGAAATAAGGTTGTACATTGGTCCTGAAAAGTTTCTGTAATTCGACTCTAGTAAGTCCGCAATGGAAAGTTGTTCCTTAAGAAGGTGTAGGATGATGCCTCTTCTTGTGGATCCAGTAGTTTGGATTTCACAATCCATTTCCCTTACTAACTTCTGTTTTGTATATGAAACTAGGTTTCAATGCATACTGCCTAAATTATATCCATTACATCCACAAAAGCCTTTGCGTAGGGCTTTCATGAATTGCAATCCCCTTCATCATATGAAGGAAGCCCAAAGGCCCATCAGGCACAGCGTTCTGAGAACAGAGCAGCCAACCAGATGGGAAGCCCACAAGCCAGATGTGGGCACAGTGGCAGCCTTCTGTTCATGTCCTTCAGCCTGAAGGAATATGTAGCCATTGTGGCTCATGGCCATGCTTGTTTCAGCTGACTTGAAGGTGTCCTCAAGGCCATTCACTGGGAAAGAGTTGAGTAGATATATCATAGAAAGCCATCTAGCCATGTGTGAGAGTATCAGATGCAACTCTGTTTTAAATATGATGAACAGAGAGGACTGCTTGACTCTCATTGTGAAGTTCATGTTCTGCAAAGCATAATAATATGATCTCTTATTACGTCTCACTGATTTGAAGTCAGATGTTCTTATTGTTAGCTCCGTGCTTTCAAAAACACTTGGAATGGCTTCTAACTTTGAGACCCATATCTTAAAAGATTGGTCCAGCAAGCATGCTTTGCAAAAGCCCATTATGGAGTGATTAAAATAAAACTGTCTTTCAGATTTCCCCATCCTTTCACTCTCTTACATGCTTATGCGTGTGCATACACACACTTATTTACATAATTATTGCTTACATACATAAATACACTCAAGTGAACTTAATGATCACAGTGATGACTTTTCTGTATTGCCCCCATGCCACAGTTAAATATTGTATTTTTGTGAGGAAGGAGCAAAAAATAAGACTGCATCGTTTTTCAACATTTAGAATGGATTTTCTGTTCTTTCTCTGGGTAATTCATCTGCCAGGTCTAATTCCTTAAAGTCTTAATACTGGGTCCCAGTATGTAATTCAGGTTCTTACAATTAACATTTGTATACACTGTATAATATATAAACTGTGTAATATTCTGTATATACAGAATACAAGTATTTGTTACATAAACGAATTTTATGTAAACTTTCATTATTGAGATGAAACTATAAGCCCAAGAAAATCCTGTTGATCTCAGGAAGGGTATAAAGCCTGGATGGCCCTAATAAAACGGCATCATCTTGCTTGTATATGAATTGTAATAATCTTTAAAAATTACCAAATTACACGTATACAGAGAAGCGCTAGATTCCTCTTTGCCCAAGTGGTGAAAATATCAAATCACTTAGATTGTACCCCATTGCATAAGAAGACTCAATAAGAGTCTCTCTTTTTTTGTATTGAGATTCAATAAGAGATTTCTTTTGTGTTGTAAGCCGCCTAGAGTGGTCAAAATGACCAGATAGGCGGGGTATAAATGGAATGAGTGAGTGAGTGAGTGAGTGAGTGAGTGAGTGAGTGAGTGAGTAAAATAAGTAAGTAAGAAAGAAAGAAAGAAAGATAGATAGAAAGAAAGAAAGATAGATAGATAGATAGATAGATAGATAGATAGATAGATAGATAGATAGATAGATAGATAGATAGATAGATAGATAGATAGATAGATAGATAGATAGATAGATAGATAGATAGATAGATAGATAGATAGATAGATAGATAGATAGATAGATAGATAGATAGATAGATAGATCGATCGATCGATCGATCGATCGATCCCGGCTAGTGAATTTTAAATTTGGAGAGTTTCAGGGAGGGAGTAGAAGCAAGAAGCCCTGATTGAAGGATAGAAGGGCCAAGCAGTTAGTTCACAGTAAACTTTATACAGGCTGCCCTTTTCCTATTCAATATTTAGAATATTCACAGCCCTTATACAGAAAGTAATGAAAACCTTCCTTTTATAAAACTAAACCATCACTCTCTCTGGCATCCTTATTCTACATAGTAGCCAGAATTCTGTTTGCTTTCATGCCAACTTTAGAGTGCTGGCATTAACCTATAAAGCCCTTAATGGTTTGGGACTCCATTACTTTGACGGAGCATCTCTCTCCAAGATGGGCCACCCGGTCCAGCCAAATGTCTTGTTTGTGGCTGGTCACCCCTGGAGAGGCCCGTAAAACTACCACTAGGAACTGGGTCTTCTCTGTGGTGGCTGCAAAGCTATGGAAAGTGTTACCTGTGGATATACACCAAGCTCCCTCCCTTCTGGCCTTCAGGAAACAGGTATAAACCATATTGTTGGAAGAGACCTTCAGAAATAGTGTACCCCTTTGATCTGTTCATGGATCCATGAATTGGATATTGATCTTGATTAGCCATTGCCTCTAGATTTATTCTATATTTTGGGTTACTGTTTTGATCTGGTTCTCATTATTTATGGCTTTGTGGGCTGGGTAATTGCATTTTTAATTGCTGTTAGACATCCAGAGTAGTGCTTGGGCACTAGATAGGCGGGATAAGTAAGTAGGTAAATAAGTAAATAAATGTCACTTTAATGCTTTACAGCCCTTTTGTACTTGAGGGCCCTTTCTCTCAATTCCTGGAGATGAGTAAAAATTGAATACAAGAAACCTGTCTTCCCATGTTATCTTATTTCACAGAATAGTCAACCTGGCAAGAAAATATAATTTCCCACCCTATTTCTGCTGGTTGTATTTTTCATGATATCACCCTGATAAACCAGCCAGCCATCATCATTCTATCTAGAGGTGAATGGGAGTGGACCTGTTCGAATAAAAATGGCACCGTCTTAGTCGAATATTGTTGATTGTCCTTTTGAGTGAGATTTCAACAGAGTCCAGCAATCTTACCAGGTTGAGATTTCTCTCGAGGATATTAACATATTAGGGTACTGTTGCTTCAAGACTGTGTTGCTAAGACATAGATGGCTGGTTTTACAACCAGCTAGCTGCTAGAAAAGAAAGTTTGTAGGGAAAGAATCACAGGTCCTTTTGTCAAGGCTGCAGATTTAGAGTGCAGGTGAAACCAAGCTTTCAAGCTACTCTTGTATCTACTCTCCTACACTTAGGCATGGATGTCATCTTGTTCCACATAACACCTCTCAGTAGACATAGAAACCTTTTTTCCTCTCACTTTTTCTTTTTCTTCATCGCATCAGCTTTTCTTTTTATACTTAAAAATATAAGTAAAAATATGCATACTAGGTGTTTTAGTTTGGTTTTATTTTATTTTTCTCCTTATGGAATCATGGGTAGTTTCATTGCAACTCATTTCTTTCTGTTTGTTTCGTATAGGGCTGATAGTGCAGGATCATTCAGACCCCTTGTTCAGTTCTTATGCCAATAAATCCCACTACCTACTGAATGAATCAAATCGTGCTGAGTTGATGAAATTACCTATGATTCCTCCTTCTTCGTCAGCTTCCAAAAAGAAATGTGAGAAAGGTAACCAAAATAGCTTCTTTCTCTTTTTTAATTTTCTTTACACTTTTTCTGCTTTCCTTTCTTTTTGTTTGCTTTTTTAAAAAAAATCAAGTTCTTTATGCTCACTTAGCATCTTCTTTTTGCGCTTGGTAAATTTCACTCATTTCTTATTGTGAGTGTGTATTTATGTTGGCAATTTTTTATATAAAAGGGCTTAAAATAATTACTAAATTCCATTTGAGTGTTGTGTTGTACTCTAATAGTCAATTCAATAGGCTTTCCTAAATTACATGGTAGAATTAACCAGTCTGCTGTATCGTTGTGTTGCCTGCGTTGCATGCACAGTATATGATATCTATAAATAATAATTCTGTTCTGTCAAGTCCATTCTGACATATAGTAAGCCTTTCCAGGGTTTTCTAGGTATAGAATATACAGACGTTGTGTACCATTCCCTTCTTCTGGGGACACCCCGGGACTGTGTATCTTGCCCAAGGCAACACAGGCTGGCTCTTTCTCCTGGGAGGCCCAGTGGAGGAATTGAACACCCAACATCTAGCTCTGCAGACAGATATTTAATTCACTAAGCTATTCAGCCAGCCCATAATATCTGTTAGCCACACTGAAAGTGTTGAATATCCCTTCCGGACTGGTTCATATAGTCAGTTCTCCTGCTTTGTGGCCAGAGTTGGATTCTCTGGATCTGCCCCAGTATGTTAACCATGCACGTGCCATGATTTATATGATTGCAAGGACCTTTTTTTAAAAAAAAACTGGGAATGCCAAACGGTGGCCTTCCAGTCAGTCTAATGGCTGTCCAGAAGCTTTCACCTTTCTTAGCTGCCTTTCTCCATAGAAAGAAGGCCAGCGTTCTTTTGCTTATTCAGTCTCCATTGGATTGAATAAAGCCTTTCAGAACTTCAGTGCTATGTTGATAGTTCCACAGTCAGACAGATGGTTTAGGACTGGTGAACTGGTGAATCTCCAGCAGTCTTTTCCCAACCGTTTACAACCCCACATGTGTTTTCATGAATGGGCATGTTCCACATGGCTGATTGTATTTCTCCATGCCTTTGAACTGCCCCTCACCACTCCATTGAACCATGCTCTTTACAAGGGTACCCCAAGGAACTGCATCTAAGGGGAGCAAATTTAGTCATCCAGGTACCGAGGAACAGCTGTAGCTCAGAAGGAAAGTTTTCAAAATATCTGGTCACCCAGCTCCATTAGATTAAAACCCAGGAGCTGCCGCTTCTGGGGGCACGTCTGTTTGTGTGGCGTTAACTGTTGCTTGTTATAAATGTAAATCTCTGCAAATTCAGAAAAACCCTCTTGCCTTGTTCTTAAAACCCGCCAGAGACAATAACTGTGCCAGCTGGAAAACCCACAGTAACAGTCTTTGGGTTTAACTGATAGCAAGAAAATAACACCCACTTTGGAACTGTTCAGATAGATTTCTAGTGTCTCTCTGCATAGCACCTGTGAGCAATGGGACCCAACCCATCCTACTCTCTGATTGTGTTTGTCTTCACTGCCATCTGATGCATGTAGATCTTGTATATACATGGCATATATAGTGAGACTTAACGGACCTGGTCCCCCAACTGTGTGTGGGCTGCACACATCTGGAACCTTGTCCAAACTGGGCTTTGTTGTCTGTGGAATTTAGAAACTAAATATATACAGTGATGCATCGCAAGACGAAAATAATTCGTTCCGCGAGTCATGTCGTATTGTGAAATTTTCATCCTGCGAATTTTCCCATAGGAAACGCATTTCAATGCATTTCCCATAGGAATGCCCTGGGGAAAAAATTTATCTTGCGAAGCACAGCCATAGAAACATTTGTCTTGCGAGTCACAAAAAAAATCGCAAAACACTTTCGTCTTGTGAGGTTTTCGTTGCACGAGGCATTCGTCTTGCGAGGCATCACTGTAATCTCTTCTGAGGTCTCAAAGTATGTGCAGAAGATACCCCTACTGATCTACCTAAAGCAGATTATTTACTCTCTTGATGTATTTAGACGAGTCTCTACTACTAGGAGATTTGAAATAACCAGAATTATTTTGAGCCCTCTTTTCTGCTTAGCTTTGGCAGATCTTACTAATGCATTACAAGAGCCAAGTTGCTTTGCTTAGCACTGAAAATTTTCTGTGGTTCTGTTTCTTTTTGCTTTGGTTTTCACATCTTTTGGCATTTTACTGTGTTTGGGCATCGCTGCAATGACTCTGGCTGTATTTCCTCTGAAGTGACGCTTGTTCTTTAAGAATTCATGGTGGGATTTAAAAAATGGTAAGGGAATCTAAACCTAGAGGCATTATAACATTCCACAGCAGAGGAAATATAGTCATGGTTTTGTTGTTATTTAAGCCAATCTTTTCAAGCCCCATTACAATCAGTGTAGTTACAGTTTTGGAAGTCTATAGGTGGACAAGATTTTCTGACAGCCTTTTTTAAAAAAAAATCAAATTTCTAGGATATGTATTTTAAAAAAACCTTGATCTTGTTTAAATTTTGAGGGATTTTTGATGGTGTTAAATGGCCTACAATTTTACATCCAGCACAGCTAAGGCACTTGCTGTCCGCACTAGACATACCGTATTTTTCGCACCATAAGACGCACTTTTTGCCCACAAAACAGGGGGGGTGGAAAGTCTGTGCGTCTTATGGAGCGAAGAAAACATATTATATTTTCCTGTTTTCTTCTCCTAAAAAATTGGTGCGTCTTATGGAAAGGTGCGTCTTATGGAGCGAAAAATATGGTATCTGAGAGAAAATCAACCAAGAACTCCCCTGCCCAAATATTCTCATGCTTATCAGCTGTGAGATCCCTTTCTTAGGTGCCCGATGCAGATGTAATGCTCCTCATCTCTTAAGTCTGATAGCACATTTTGGCTTGAAGCTTACCATTTTACTGCCAGTGGTGGAGACGTAACACTACAGTGTGATTTGCTCTACATGGAAGGGAAAGGATTGAAATGCTTTCTGTGGGTAGGGGAACAGCTCAATTTACCGTAGTCTGCTCTGTGTTTAAGAGATTGGGAAGGTTGCATCTGCTGAGTCCACCTAGTGCAAGAAACCTTGGGAAGAATTAGCGGAATTTTGGAACCTCCTTTTCTATTGTATTATTCTAGAAACAGAAAAATAATTGATCAACCTATAGGCTGCTTTTATGCACTAACTGATTGCTGAGGGATCCAGTCACGCCAATGCAGGTTTAAAACAGATTTCATGGCCTTCAGTCATTGGGCTGAAATATTAGCAGCTGTCAAGACTGTCTGAGAGAAGGAAGCTCCGACAGCACTTTTGTCTTTGAAAAAAAATAATTTTTTTTGCAAAGTTAATTCAATTTACCAAATTGCCTTTTGGATCCAAAAACTTAAAATCAGTTTGCAGAATGACTTGGCTTAGAAATTTTGTATTGAGTCTTGCACAAAGAAAACATACGTTTTAATCCAGCATTGTAACTTTGGCTGGATCCTTTTAAAAATGTGGTTATTTGGATTGTCTGAGATGATAAATACCAAGTATTTTGAGAGGGTTGTGGGGTTTTTTTTGTAAAGAAATGGGAGATGAAGAAGCGTACATTCTACCCGATGCCTTTAACGATAAAGTGAGCAATGTTGTTTATTTAAAGGTGGGAAACTGTTATGCTGTGAATCATGCCCTGCCTCCTTCCATCCGGAGTGTCTTAACATAGAGATGCCAAATGGCTCCTGGAACTGCAATGACTGTAAAGCTGGCAAGAAGCTGCGATACAAACAGATTGTTTGGGTCAAGCTTGGGAATTACAGGCAAGTCAAAGCCAATGAAAAATTAGTGTTGGCAATGGTACCTGTGTATGTTGTTGTTGTTGTTGTTGTTGTTGAGGATTTGTACCCTTAGTGCTCTTACAGAAATTGAAAAGCTCTTTCTGATCACCACAAGCTTCCATAGGAGGAAGGAGGTGATTTTTCAGAACTGCACTACTCCATTGGTGGACCATTATTTAGAATGCAAGCCATACTTTACAGAAAATAATAAACAAAATCTTTTGCAGATTTATTTTTAAATAATATTTCTCTTACTCCCTTCTTTAAAGATGCTCAGTGAAGCATAGAAAGGGAATCTCTCCCATTTTATCTTAAAAATAACCCCAGAAGATAGGTAATGCACATAGAAAATGGGGAAGATTAGGCATTCCTCCATGAGATGGCTCCATGGTTAGCTAAGAATATGAACTCACTTTCCCTTTCATCCTAACTTCACATTTTTGTAGGGTATGTGAAGGCTTTTCTAGCTGACCAAAAGTTGGATAGATTCATATGGGGAAAAGATGGCCCTTTAGATACCTTGGTCTCAAACCATTCACGATTTGGAATTACCTTGGAAATTGACCTTAAGCTAATGAAGTTGACAGAAAGGAGACAGTGGCTGACATCCTGTTACTCTCTTATGCATATGGAAGGCAAAAAAAGGCACAGCATTCGGTAGATTCTATCTGGCAATTAACAAATCACTGCTGGGATTTTCAGAGGAGCACATACTGATTGGCTTCCTACACACTCAAGAATCCTAGCAGGGACTCATTAATTGCTAGCTAGGAACAACTGAATGTTACGCCTTTTGCATAGCCAAGCAACAGGATTACAGCCACTGTTTGCCTGTACAATTGGTTCCGTCTAGCAGCCACTACTGTATTCTGTGCCAAGACAGATTGTTGAACCGTCTTCAAGGACAACCCCCATTTAGTGCAAAGAGCAATAATTCATTTGTGATATAATCAATTGGCCAGACTTCTCCATAAATCAGTACACTTCATACACCAGCTTCTGCTTGGCAAAGATACTTTCAACCTGTCGCCTGCAATCTAGGAGGATCTCCCAAACTGAAAACTTGATTCCTCTTGATTCTTCTTCAGTTCTCCTGAAGAAGACTTTTGCCTGTTTCGTAACTTGTTATTCCATATCCAGGCCCTTATCGTTCTCAAAATCTCCATAGCTTTCTCAGACTGAGCCAGAAAGGAAAAAGAGGTACATGTTCTCTACAATTTGATGATGGCAAAATGTTCCAAACCATCATTTAATTCATGATCCATCACGAAGAAAAGAAAAAGTGGTGGGATCTTGCATTTTTTGTGTGTGTTTACGTAATAAAGTTCTCCATGTCTTTTAATTCCTATAGCGTCCATCCTGTTTTGATTCCAAGGCCATGGAAGTGCCACAGTTGGTGCAAATATAAATGGGCCAAATTCTTACTAAAACCTCGGGAAAGCTGCTCACCTCTGTTGATTTATTTGCAAGGCTTCTGTTTATTTTTGTGGGGATATTTTATTTCTTTTAGGTTGTGCCATTTGAGACCTGCACAAACCTATCAAAATTAAGGGAGCGTTTCAATACTAGAACCTGGTGGTTAGCTCTGAGTGATAAGATGTTTGTTGACGTACAGTTTGTTTAAAGCACATACTGAGGACATTGCCTGTACTGAAAGAGTCCTGCAGCAGGGAAATGTAGACGCATGGAGATGCTTTGATAGCTGAGAGCTTCCGTGCCTTTACTTCAGAGTTCTCTGTCTTACATTCTCCTCTCATTCCTTTCTCCCCATTCTCTCTAGGTGGTGGCCAGCTGAGATCTGCAACCCCAGGTCTGTTCCTCTCAACATACAGGGCCTCAAACATGATATCGGGGACTTCCCTGTGTTTTTCTTTGGTTCACATGACTACTATTGGGTTCATCAGGGCAGAGTATTCCCTTATGTTGAAGGAGACAAAAGCTTTGCTGAGGGGCAAACTAATATTAACAAGACCTTCAAGAAAGGTAAAATTGAGCACAATTTCTAGTGGTTTCATGACGAAAAGCTTCATGTTTTTGTGTCTCCATCACCAGTTGATTGCATAGAAATAGCACTTTGGGTCTTGTGTGAAATTCCATTTCCACTGAAAACCAGTAAAAACATTTCCATTTTCCATGCTTAACTATTGGCAGCACCTGTTTTGAAAGAGTTTCCTAAGTAGCAAGCCAGCAGAACATTTATTAAACGAGAAAATGTTATATTATAGTACAGCAGCATTTAACCTTTTAGGTTTTAAAACTATTTGATTCTTAAAAGTTTGCTTCTGTGTATCTGCCAGCATATTAACCTTTTGAAACGATTTTAAGTACAAAAGTCCCGTGGAAAATATGTGGGTGGTTGGCAGCATCTCATTTTATCTCTCGTACCTCTTTGATGTATGATTCATATAGAAAAGCAACAATCAGAAGTAGTTTTACCCTTTAAAACTAGTTTTCACTTGTTACAGTCTTAGATCAAATTAATAAAGTAATACTTTTTAAAAATTCAGTAGGTAAAGCAGCTATCATTGGTTTTATTTCAGTAACATTCCAAAGAACTGTGTATTTGTTAAAAATCATTTTGTTTCAAAGTACCAGTGTTAGCTGATTCTCAGGTTTCCTGCTTCATCAGCTGCCAACATTAACTCCTTTCTCCCTTTTGGGCTTCCTCCCGCCTACCCATAGCACTTGAAGAAGCTGCAAAAAGGTTCCAGGAACTGAAAGCACAAAGAGAAAGCAAAGAAGCACTTGAGATTGAGAGAAATTCAAGAAAGCCGCCTCCCTACAAACACATAAAAGTGAGTTCATTCCCTTTGTTCTTTCATATGGCATGAACTAAGTACGTACGTAGATGTTTTTCTATAATGGAAACATGCCATTTCTCCATTACCATGTGAGCAAGCCCAGTAGTAATGATGAATTAGAATAACCTGACAGGGAAGCTAGATTATTTCCTTGATGTGTCAATAAAGGTCTGTCTGAAAGTCTGTTCACACCACTTTAAAAATAAAGAAGGTCATGTGAGCTGGGTAATCTGCCTCCACTTTCCAGATTCATACTTGCACAGGCCATAGCGCTTTCCTACGTAAAACTGCTTAGGTTCCATTTATCACTTGAGGAAGCAAGCAATGTCCGGCTATATGTGGATCTGTGCTGTGCATGTATGCCCATGCAATTAGAAATCCTGATTTTATCTGAGTGGTTTGTTTGTTTGTTTTCTCCTCTCTGATCCACAGGCCAACAAAGTAGTAGGGAAGGTTCAGATTCAAGTGGCAGACTTGTCCGAAATCCCACGGTGTAACTGTAAGCCAACGGACGAAAACCCTTGCGGTCTGGAGTCAGAGTGTCTAAATCGCATGTTGCAGTACGAGTGCCATCCTCAAGTATGTCCTGCAGGAGAACGGTGTCAGAATCAGTGCTTCACGAAAAGACTCTATCCGGAAGCAGAAATCATTAAAACAGACCGCCGTGGCTGGGGCCTCAGGACAAAACGGAACATTAAAAAGGTACTGTTTCGAATGTATGCTGGCGAACTCTTGGTGTTAGCTTGCATGGACAAAATAAGCCTTGAGATGCAGGTGAACATTTAGTTCCTGCGAGCACAGCCTGTTTCTATGTCCTGTGCACTTCCTGTTCTGCAATGCAGGCAATGTGTCCAAAGTTCTGTAATGTGTAGTTTTATAATGTATAATTAATATAGGATAAATATCGGCCAGAAGTTGTTGCTGATCTATGCTTGCATTAGGGAAATCACAGGAGTCTCAGTGGCAGATCACTGCTCCTTAATGCCGCCAGGAAAAAATGGCCGCCCACTGTGTTTTCACGCCCATTCCTCGCATACCGGGCAGCGAAAATGGCGGCCGTATGGAGGATTTTCACATAACGGTGAGTTTTTTGCCCATAGGAACGCATTAAACGGGTTTTAATGCATTCCTTTGGGCTTTTTCTTTTTGCATAGCGACGAATCCGGATAGCACCAATTTTTACGGAATGGATTATCGTCGCTGTGCAGGGCACCACTGTATTTTATGTTTACACTGAAAATCAATGCTGAAATATCAATGATGTGAGATGAAACAGTGTCAAGTAATGTATGCCAAGTTCATAAGAATCTAGATCAGTGATTCCCAACCTTGGTAACCCAGGTGTTCTTGGACTGCAGATCCTAGAAGCCTCAGCCAACACAGCTGTTAATGAAGACTTCTGGGAGTTTTAGTCTAAGAACATCTGAGGACCCAAGATTGGGAGTCACTGATCTAGATGACTAGAAGACATTTTGAAAATCTGTTTTGGCTATAAGAGATGGCTGCTGGTTCTAAAATTTTAACAGTAAGCAAAATAGGCCTAGAAAGTTTTCACATAGTTCAGCAGCTTTCTCCTGACATGTGTAATGTAGAAAAATGACAGTAAGAAGTACCAGTAGAGAGACACAATCCAGTGGGAAGTTAAGAAGAAAGCATTGTTTTCTTTTGGGTTATGTCCAGATTCACTTAGCATTGGGGAACCAAAAGGCCATAAATATTATGTTGGAAACAATTATTTTATTGCAAATAAATAAACAGACAAACAACCAGCCAACTAACCAACCAACCACTGTGCTGGTGCATGCTTTTTTGCCACTCCAGAGATTTCTGTGGTGCCGCTTTGTGCAATGGGACTTCATAGATAGCAGAGTTGCTTTCTGATTCATGCAGAGACACTGTTAACTTGCACAACCGTTTCTGTTTGTTTGTGCACATTGGATCAGAAAGGATACTGCTATCTTCTCAGGTGACCTGCTGCCATTCGCTTACCAAAGCTCCATAGCTCAGCTCACTGCAGAGATCAGAATTTGACTCCCAGATTCACACCAGACTTCCTTTCTGCCGCACTACAGTGGCAGTCTTAAGACAAGGACTTGACCTTTGATGCTTCTGGCCTTATAGTAACGTCATCACATATAATTGTACTTCCCTTTTGATTTCTTTCAGGGTGAATTTGTAAACGAATACGTTGGTGAATTAATAGATGAGGAAGAATGCAGGTTGCGAATCAAGCGTGCTCATGAGAACAGCGTGACTAATTTTTATATGTTAACTGTTACAAAGGTAAAAGAAGCACTCTCCTATGCATGCACATATGTGTGCATGAAAGATCTGTCCATTCGTATTTCTCGGCAATTTCTCATTCCAGTTTCTCCCTAGCTTTGAGAATTTTTCCAGTCTTAGATTTGTTTGTTTTTTTCAAAAACATGAACTTCTGTACACATTTTAATGTGCATTTCTCCTAATATATAAATGTCTGCACATATGTTTGTCAGATTATGTTCGTTACTGCAGATACTGCTTCTGTGTTACAAGGCATACTGTTTGCCCATCTATGCATATTGCAAAACATTTAAAAAAAAATTGGGGAATTCCTCTGCAAAATTCTTGTGTTGGTATGTTCAGTGGTTCAAGCATGCAAAGTTAGGTGATGTCACATTAAAATGCAAAATGAATTGCTTTCTCCCTCATCCCCTTTGTGTGTGTGTGTGTGAGAGAGAGAGAGAGAGAGAGAGTCACAGCTTGAAGAAACAAAGGGATTCCTTTTGTGCACTGTTGTCCCAAATCAACTTGAACGAGTAACGTCCATGCATTTACTCCTTGGTTGCTGCTAGCTGGAGATGGGATGGGTGTTCTAAAACAGGATTTTCTTCTATATCTTGGTGTTCCATCCAACTGATAGGGAACAGCCTCTCCGCACCTTTCTTTTAGGTGCCTTTCTTTCCTAATATATGGCATGATGGTTCATATGTGTCAGACCTTTCCAGTGCAATAAGTACGTTATCTCTGGAATCCATATGGCTACTTGCTAAGACAAGGCAGTATCCCCTAAATGCAGCAGGGGTGGTGGGAATTAAAGCTGAGACTCTTAAGGATTTTGTGGCTGAGTTTGGGACTAACAGTGACTGGAAGCTGCTGGTGGCCAGGTTGTTTTCCTTCTGTCATAGTATTGGCTGGTCTTCAGTTTGGTACTGGGTTGCAGAGATATGAATTGCAGCATTGCTATAAGAGGGTCCCTAACATACGTTCGGGGAGACTGGTCTGCAAATGTTGAAAATGGATGCTCTTCTCTCCACTGTCCAGTCTTAGCAGGTATCCTTTCCATAACTTGCCCCCTGATCTTTTTTGTTGAGAGTACCCTTGTAAAGCCTGTGCTCAGCTGTAGGTCTTCCTTTAGGATACAATCCCACTGTTGATGATTGCTGCTGATGGCGGTCATTCAGGGAAGATGTACCACATTGTGTCTTTCCCTGCCACTGCTCTACAGTATTTTGGCTGCCATGGATGGGAAAGTGGGGAAAAGGTATAGCTTGATAACCTCATGTTCTGTTGCAAGATAAAATAGGAAGATATGACAAAAGGTTGTTTGTGATCCTGATCCGTTCTGGTTCTGACCTGAAGTGAGATGAAGAATTGTTTGAGGAACTTTGAGGCGTGTGCTTTTAGCCCATATGCCAGTGGTTCCCTAACCTTGGGGTAACCCAGTTGTTCTTGGACTTCAGCTCCCAGAAATCCTAGCCAGCATGGTTAGTAGTGAAGGCTTCTGGGAGTTTTAGTCGAAAAACATCTGGAGGCTCAAGGCTGGGAAGCCATTTCTCCCCTGAAAGAAAGAGAAGGCTTTGTTTTCTGTCAGTTTCCTGGGCAAGAGAGTCACCATTAGTTGATTTTTGCCTAAACTCTTGTTTCCAGGTTGTCTTGGCAGGTAACTAACCAAGTGAAATGGATTTGTTTAAACTTGAAAGAAAATGGAAACAAAATTGAAAGTATCATGGCACCTTTCAGACTAGCAAACTTGTTTCAGTCTAATCCACAACACTGAAATAAAGTTATTAGACTTGCAATAATGTTTCTGAGTGTGCTTTGATACTTTTTTGTTCATTTTGTCTTTGGCTGAAACAGACCTAAGATAGATACCTCTCTGAAAATATGGGTTCTTGATATCTGATGGAACTGTTGCAACACAAGACTCTATTTTCACACACAGACATTTAATATGTTATTGATTCTGTACGCTTTGATTTTATTGAAGGACCGTATAATAGATGCTGGCCCAAAGGGGAATTACTCTCGATTCATGAACCATAGCTGTAACCCCAACTGTGAAACTCAGAAGTGGACAGTGAACGGCGATGTCAGAGTTGGGCTCTTTGCTTTGTGTGATATTCCTGCAGGTAAAATCTCCCTTCTCTTTTTATACTTTGCATGTATTATTAGCATTCCTTGCTGTCCTACCCCTTTGAACTTTTTTTTTCATGTATTGTGTTGCCTGTAATGTTAAAATAAACTTCTGGATTCTTTCTCAATGGCATGAATAATTGCATTGCCCCTCTGTCTTTAAGGCTACAATGGTGCCCCGCATGACAATGATAATCCATTCTATAGAAATGGCTGTCTTGTGAAAACATCGTCTTGCGAAAACCGTTTCCCCATTGGAATGCATTGAAACCTGTTTAATGTGTTCCAATGGGGAAAAATCATTGTCGTTTTGCAAAGATCGCCCATAGGGAAGCCACTTTGTGAAGTGCTGATTAGCTGTTAGAATGGCTGTCCTGCGAAGCATCGGTCCGGAAAACACCTGTTTTGCGAAGCGCCGATCAGTGCCAAAATCGTCATCTTGCGAGAAACGGTTTCCGAGGCACAGACCTAAACATCGTTCAGCGAAAATCGCCCATTGGAAACACTGTTCTACGAATCGCTATAGCGATCACAAAACCTCATCGTCATATGGATTCATCGTTTTGCTAGGTCGTCTAGCGGGGTACCACTGTACATGTATATTTTGCTGGTAGAGCTTAATTGCAGAGCTTGTTCTTTTAAGTAAGCGCCTACTGTGTTGTACATATGCACATTTAAAGACAAGGAATGTTGTTTATCCCTGGGGTAATGTTATAGGTGTGCATCTCTAATTATGAGATTTACAGATGTAGGTGATCACGGAACAAAGAAAGGTTAATGATGTGGGTGATCACAGAACAATAGGAAGGCAATTAGCCTCAGAGAAAGTAGGAAGAGGTCCAGCTAGCGGAGCCTGAGGCAACGCCTTGAGAACTCTTTTTGTTAATTTAGCACGATTACATAGAACCAATTACATAGAACCCTTGTGAGAATTCAGGTAGGATACTAGTTACTTAATCGTTGGCCGGAGAAACCCTTTGATCTAACTGGCTAACTCTAACCAGAAAGGCAGAATGAGGGGTCACCTCACCCGCTGGTTGCTGCTGCTTCTCTGCCAGGAGTGTTTGCACTCACTGAAACAGGAATGCAGCTAACGGCCTTGGCCAGAAGCTTCCCACAGGCAGAGCAATCCTGGCTTCCTGTGTTGATGGATGAAGTAGGTTGGGAAAACATGATGGCGGGATATTGTGGCAGAGGCTGCTATCTCACCTGAGAGTTGGAAACAGTTGAGGAGACCCTCCCGTTCTCCACCGATGATAATAGTTGAACACAGGCAGGGAGGAGGCAGCTGTGGATCCAAAACCACGCAGTTCCTCCAGAGGGAGCTAATTGACACTCACTGGCTAAGCTTTCCCTACAGCGGGAGTAGGAAAATTGTAGTAGTTTTAGCATTTCGAAAACCATTATTCTTTTTTTTCCCTTAATAACATGCATACGCAATAGGCGCTCATCGTGGCTTGCTTTTTTCCTTGCAATTAATAATGGGCGCACAGTTCTTTAAAAAAGAAGAAAAAGAATGACATTTGCATGTCTTTTGATGAAGAGTCCTGATCTTGATGGAGGCAGTCATATTTGTAAACACTTTGTGATCAGAAGAACTAATTGCCCTCACAACCTTTGAGCACGTGTGCTGATAATGCAGTCTCTGTAAAAACATTTGGGGATGTTTGCAGACCTGTATGAAAGGAGAGAGTTTGTGGATTGAGACAGGTTTGGCTGCAGATAGAAAGTCTGACACCGTACCCTTCTCCCTTCCTGGGGGCCCCCTTTCTCTTTTTATTTTTATTAGATACAGTTTCCCGAGAATAACATTGGATCTGAGAGTTGAATTTTTAAAAAAAATACAGCCAGCCAATTTTTTTCTGTCCATGTCTATGTGTTTGTGCAGTTAAAAAGAACCTAACAGACAAGCCTGTTTTAAGTTTTTACCTAAGTTGGCACCACCTACATTTTCCAAGTAAAAGAACCAAACATGCCAGTGTTATTTCCCAAGCATCTGATGTGTAAACGATTTCTCTTGGATTTCTAGGGATGGAGTTAACGTTTAACTACAATTTGGACTGCCTGGGAAACGGGAGGACAGAATGCCACTGTGGAGCAGATAACTGCAGTGGGTTTCTCGGAGTGCGGCCAAAGGTTAGTTGTTCCAGATGAGAAAGCGTTTGGGGGCAAAAATCAGTAAATAAATATGATGTTGCACCTGACTAAATAGTCCTTGGGTTTACTGGTTGGGAAAAACAGGGCCATCTCACCTTCTTTCATCTTCTAACTTTCCCACATATTTCTATAGGGCCAAACATAGAGGTTTGTCTGAGTCATTTGCTATTACGTCTTTCCCTTTGTTACATTACGATACCTGCATTTTCAGATGCCTGTCCTTCCCCTGTTTCATACACATCAGTAATTTTAAATTGTGCAGTGCTCTGATACAAAGGAAGGAAGTGCTTCAACCTTTCGAACAGGTAGAAAGAGGTGGCCTTTGAGACTTTGTTGGACTACCGTTTCCATCAGACCTAGTCAGCCTGGCTAGTGATGAGGAACGATGGAAACTGGAGCCCAACAATGTTGGGGGAGCCACATTTTCCCTGCTCCTGTCTTAGAAACAGCAGAAGGGCTGCAGTGGGTATTGTCTTTCCTTTTCCTGAGTCGAATCTCTCTAACCTTGTCTTGCTGTGACTTCTCCTTCCCACGGCCAGACGGCGTGTGCGACGGCAAATGAAGAGAAGGCCAGAAACGCAAAATTGAAGCAGAAGAAACGGAAGATAAAAACAGAGCAGAAGCAAATGCATGAGGACAACTGCTTCCAGTGTGGGGACGGGGGTGAACTGGTCATGTGTGACAAAAAAGACTGTCCCAAAGCGTACCACCTCCTCTGCCTTAACTTGACCCAGCCACCCTTCGGTAGGTGCCTGACGACGCTCCTTTGCACTGTGTTCTTGGCAGGCTGAACCGTGGTGGGGCAACTTTGTCTCTGTATTCGCCGGCCATAGAACAGCCTTCGCCATGCAATTTTTCTAAAGGGGATGGTACTTTACAAACCAGAACAAAGTGCTTCTACTAATGGCAGGAGGCAGTGACTTCGCGCTGGGCGCCACATGTTCCTCCCCAGACCTCTAGTTTCATGCTAAAAGCTCTAGCTATGATGTCCAAACTTGACCCTGTTTGAGGACAGCAGCGCCTGGCATTGTGCATTTGGGGAGGTGTCGCATAGCACCGAAGGATATAACCATGTTGTTAGAACTGCACAAACATCGTACGTGGTGAGTGGGTGAGGGGATGTCTGTGAAACCTTTCACACAGCCTGAAATCTTTGAGTCGAGTTTGCCATGAAATGTGTGACTCACCTCCACTTGAAAAACATTGTTTTTCTTGAAATTAATGACATGATGAGCATAATTCCCACACAATTCCCGTATGTTTCTTCTGCTTAGCAACTGTTTTGAGTTAATGCCTGAGTCACATTGCCGGGGCTATCTAATGATGCTCTTATTTTGGGGCCCAGACTGAAGTTAGCTTATTTATCTCTTCAGCTCCATTCTCGCAGTCACATTATTCCAACTCCCATTTCAGACAGGATAGAAAGAATATTTGGTCCCCTCTTTTTCTTTGCCTTCCAGTATCCTCATACCAGCTCGCACTTCACTAATATTTATTTGTTAGTTAACTTTTATGTCCCGTCTTTCTTCCAGTGAGCTCAAGGTGCTGTGCATTGCTTCCCTCCCGCATGCAATCACTTTCTCCTCATAGCAGTCCTATGAGGCGAGTCAGGATGAAAGAGAGCGGCACAAGGCCACCCTGTGAGTGTCACGATTAACTAGAAGCCAGCTCTCCCTGTCCAGTCCTTTAAACATTACAGTGCACCAACTCTGCAGCTTGATTTGGTTTTGGAATGAACTAAGGAAGGGGAGGGGGTGGGTTCCATTTATTCACCCAAACAAATTGCCTCCTATTCTCCTACCATAATCTGTGAAATCTGAGTTTATGACAGGACCTTAGATAACTATTTGGGGTTTTTTGGGTTTTTTTCTGGTGAGGATCTTTGCTCGTTTTGGCCATTCTCATCAAACATGGAGTAAAGATCATCACCAGACCCAATTGTTTCAGTTCACCTTTTCTGAGAACTTAGGAGTACAATTCATTGTGTCTTACTTTCTCTGCATGTGCTAGAGATACATTTAAGACAGTTCTTGAGTTTAGTCATATCAGGAGATTAAGATTAGGGCCAGCGCTGTCGTTGGACTGTATGAGAAAGAACCATCGCCCTATCTGTTTTCCCATCTCCTTCCTCCCTTTACAGCATGATTCAGATAATTTATGTCCTGTTTAGTATATCCAGATTCATAACAACAAGCCATTAAGTGGGAGTCTAGGTTGCTTTCCCTTGCCTTTAAACCATCAAACTTTGCTTCACTCTTGATTTCTGAACCAGAATCTTAAAGTAGCTTCAAACTGTAGTTTGAAATCCTGGTTTTGAAGGGCAAAACCATCATTTCCTGGTTTGGACTAGTAGCCAACCATGTCTTTATGCCAAGGAGAAAAGGATCAATGGAGTCAGAATACCTCAAGTGTGAGGAGTGTGGGGCACAAGCCCACCATGGCCAATGACTAAGGGTGCCTCAGCAGCCCAGTGGCAGGATTCCTTGTTGTTTGATGAGATGTTTAGCATGGCTCCGTGCAGTTGTGTCATTCTGTGTGGATCTTCCAAGTTCCAGATCCTCCTCCTCTTGACGCTCTGGACACCCTAAAGTAATGGATCTTTTCTGTCTCTTCAGGGAAATGGGAATGTCCGTGGCACCAGTGTGACATCTGTGGCAGCCCAGCGACATCCTTCTGCGAGTTCTGCCCTCATTCGTACTGCAAGGATCATGAAAAAGGAGCCCTCGTAGCCTCCGCCTTGGAAGGGCGCCCTTGCTGCTCTGAACACAACCCCAAAGCCCCCGTGGCGCCCGAGTACTGGTGCAAGATCAAACGCCGACTGGAGCAGCAGAACCCCGAGGAGGAGTCGAAAGAGTGAACTCATCTTCCCTTCCCAGCCAAAACAAAAAAAAAACAAACTCTTTGAGCGGCAAATCATTGTGAATTTGGATCAAGTGCCATGGGACCTTTGTCTTTGGAACTGCCTCCGTGGAACTCAAACCGGGACCATCTAGATCTCGAGGCGGCTGGTACGGGCACGGCGCGCCAGCCTCCGTTGGCCCTCGGGTGTCTTCTTAGGTTCTCGGAGAACAGGAAGAAAGTGTCTCGGCAACTTTCTGTGGTTGCTGTTTGAAGAGGAAAATCTATCTGACGTCGAGGGGGGAGAGGGGGAAAAAAGACATCATGTTTTAAGTACGTTCTTTGAGTGTAGAAACCAAACATAACAAAATATTTATTTATTTAATTTTTAATGGACTTTAGAGGATTTTTTTTCTGGTCCTATTGCAGTCAATGTGTCTAAAAGGAGTAGCAACACCGCCCTGGTATCTATCGCTGTATGTATCTGTATTTCCGCCCCCCTGCCCCCCAAAAAATCCTTGTCTAGGTTTAGAACTGTTAAGAAAAGCTACTCTTCATACCAGTCGCCTTTCAGAGAAATCTGTGGAAGAAATGAATAACAAGCTTATTGTGGCAGCTGACAGTGAGACGACTTCATTCCAGTAAGTTCACCATGGAAGAAAATTTTGAGACGAGAAGATGCTGTATGTCAGTTAACTTTCCAGAGAGTGAATCTTGATCATGATACCAGAGGTTCTCCCGCAGTGAACGACAAGGAATCCAGTTGTTTTTAAAGTGTGTTCGGTTTGACATGACGCTTGGAACAACTTCCAAAAAAAAAAGCACCATACAGAGGGCAAGAACTTACATATGGTGTTTGAAATCCCACCTTTGTTTCGAAAAAGCTTGGGCAGGAGATGCTTATGATGGGCTGTGTCCATAATAATCTGCCATTTTTAGTGTGAAAAGCTGTAAGCAGCCTGGGGAATATCATATGTTTTGCTCAGCACACCGTTTAATTATGCATATGTCACTTTTCTACTGTTAATGAATTTTGGGGCAAAGAAGTGGGAAATCTGCTTTTCTTGCCCATTGCAAGTATTTGCCACCCCCTGGGGATCAAAGTCAGCGCTTTGTTACCTTCTCCACTTTTACTCTGCCCCTCATCTTGAGTCCCATGTGCTCTTTCTTCTGTGGATCAAGTGCATCAGGAGTTGTAATCTGGCCCCTTGGGTTTTCCAGAGTAGACGTCGTCTAGATGGGCGGGATACAAATCTAATAAATAAATAAATAAGAACTAGAGAGTTGAAGATGCTGTACGATTTGGATCTTCTTTCTGGGGCTTTGTAACTGTTTCGGTAGGTGATTGGTCAAATGAAGTCTCTCCACGGAGGAAGATCAGTCAGTCTAGAAAAGCATAATGTGTCTAGGTGGTCCAGAAACCCTTGTGTTTGTTCGTTGTTCTTTACAGAGTGACAGTACAGCACTGAAATAACTATTTTAACGTATTATTTTCTCCTGGAGGGGTTCTCTAAACTTCCTTTTCCTTGCAGTGTCAAAATAATGAATTCCTGTGACAGCATTTATCTTCAGAAAATGGACAGTTGGCAGGTTTCTTGTGTTCCTCAATCAGGTTTTTTTGAGTAGGTATTTTATCTTGCTTTTAAAATGCCTGTAATCTAAGGGAAAACAAAATACAGCTTCTGTTTACTTCTTTTGTACAGGCTTAAAAATAATTTTAACACACTACATTTCTTTCAAGCACATGAGAAATCTTTTTAGCTTCTGGGTCAGCTTGTAGTCTCTCTCTCTCGTTTTTCTTTTTAGCCCACAGAATACCTTGTGATCACGATGCATGTTCCTGAAGTCTTTTGTGGGCCAGTTGAATGATAGCAGGGCACAACAGGAAGATGCCAATCATTCATTACACTAAAGGAAAAATAAACACTACATTTTAAAAATGTGTATTAAAAGTTAAGAGTTTAGTTTCTGAATGTATTTTCTGGCAATATTTCCTTATTCCTTCTATCTCCTTCTCTTCCTTTTAAAAATGGTAGTAGTGGCAGAATAGCAGAGGGGAGAGGATTTTGCCCCAGTCTAAAAGCCTAGTATTTTCACCACAGCGTTTATAGAACTGTTCTTGCCCTCTTTGTAAAGCTGGTGGGCGTGGAATGGGGCAAGGACGGCACATAAACACACTCTGCCATGCTGTCTTCTCCATCCTCTTCTGTCACTTGGCAATGATGGGAATGCACAGGTCATTTTCCTGACAGTGCCTTCTGAGAGCCAGTCTTTTCACTGGGGTCAGCAAAAGATGCCAATAAAATTACAGGAAGGGGTTGAAATGCAGCACCTAAATGGCTGTAGACAGGCTACAGGCATTATAGCATCCAAGGTGGGGACGATCTCATATGCCACCCAATTTTAGCTCTTCACTTGCATCTTCCTCCCCCTGCCTCCGTCCCTCCCCACCTTTGCCTGCACATCTCAGCTATCACACACAGCTTTCAACTCCAGGCTTTTCATGTAGTTGAGAAGCGTGTAATAATCTCAGAACTGGAAAGGACCCTATCGATCATTGAGTCCAGCTTCTGTCAAGGAGGCCCAGTGGGGAATTGAACTCCCAGCCGCTGGCTCTGCAGCCAGGGACCTCAACCCCCGAGCTATCTAGCTGTCATCATCACCCTGAGCCAATACTGGAGTTGTACCTAGCACCATTCTTGTGGCTTGCAAGTCACTTTAAGAGCAGTTTTGTAAGAATATATTCATAGGCACTCCACTACAATGTCACCCTTACAGAAATGTGCTAAGAAGAGAAGAAAATATTCTTTACAAGAAGAATATCCATTAGGTAGAAATGTTTCAGATCTTAGATGGACTGATCGTGAGTGTTTTTACACTTTAATTCATTATTCTTAATTTTAATGTCCAGCACTTGTTTTTTTTTTTTTATTATTTCAAAAATTGCTACTGGAAAGCCAGTAGATCTTTTTGTTGTTGTTGTTAGAAAAAAAAGAAAAGCTGCTGCTACATATAACATTTTAATAGTGTTACAGAAATACTAATCATGGAGTAAAGAGTTTCTTACTGTGATCAAGACTGGTATCTATTATTCTTAGTTTTTCTCTATCCCCTTGCTCCCAATTCTAACTATTTATCATGAACTTGTTTCTTTTAAAATGAGTGATTGAAAGAACACTCCTTACTGGAGGTGGGGTTTAGTTGACTGAAGAGCATTATGTCCTAAGACTGGCCTTCTTGTAAGACATTCCTGAAAGACAACCCACCCTTCATGCCTGTTGGTGTTGCAGCTTTACCTGGAAAATGCCCCCCTTCGCCTCTCCCACTTATTTCTAACTACATGTAAGATTAATCCATCAGATTGTCTTCAAGCAGCTAGTACAGTTCTCAAGAACATCATGCTTCCAATCCTGAATGTATTTACAATAGGAATATCTTTCCCTGTGGCTGCAAATCTGTGCCCTCTTTAATTGGGAATGAATTATGTTGAGCCTGAAGGCAATTATTTTAAAGTGAAACATGTAGTCAGTGGGACTTACATCTGAGTAGACGTGGATGCTGTGGTAGCCTGGATGCCTAAATGCTGGTCTGAGCTCTATGTAGAACTGGTTAAGGCTTGCTTTACTCCATGGATGGAGTATGCGTGTTACCTGAAAAGTGGAATATTTGCTGATTTCCGTACTAGAATCATGCACTTCTTTGTTCTTCTTACCTTAGCCATTAAGATATAAGAACAGAAAATGTTTTCCGCCCAGGGTTGTTATCTGTAGAGTACGGAAGTCTTGAGGCTGCATTTTTTCGTCTTTCCATTCACCAGAATTCAGGGTGGCTTCTCCCACTGTAGTTTCAATGGCAAAGATGCACTTCCATAAGCAATACTGCTTTTCTGCAAGCGCATGAAAAGGTACTGTGCAAACTGAAATCATGTGCATTTCTCTTCAGAGAGTATAATAAAAGTCGTGATGCTGCAGCTATGCTCCCTGGATGTCAGCCAGGTCATATCATGATGAATATTGTCCTGTATAAGAGAATGTGTGTCTGTGGAAACACATATGGGTTTGTCCGTCTGTGTTTGAGTTACATATTTCTAGATCTGTAACTTCCCCATCAAACATTATGGTGTTCACAGCACACACAAGCAGTGGACAATCAAGAAACAGTTCTGGTGTAGGAACAGCAGCATTACTCGTAATAATAATTAACATGTCTTGGATCATGTTTTAGGGAATGGAGTAAGAGCGATAATTTTTATCTTTTTGTTCGTTGGGCGAATCTGGCCACTTAAATTGCCATCTTGCACTGCTTTTTCACCCATTTGTTTCCAGAATGGGCATGACTCCAGGCTGTTTAATTTTTAAAAAATCAGAGACTTGAATCTCTGGCCTCTTGCACACTAATAGCAAATGTTTTTTTTTTTAAGTGTTTTTTATGTACTATCTGATATTTTTCCCAATGCATTTGGGACACGCACACACTTGATAACATGGCATTTCAGCAGTTCGCAGCTGTGCATCTCTGCAGATAAAATGTAGAGTGAGAAACGAGACTTTTAACACTTTTTAACAAAAAGTAAAAGGCAAGGAGTGGGTGCATCACTTGTCTTTGCGCTTGGACTCCTCTGACATATACAGGTAATATCAGGAAGATGTAATTAAGTAGAATATCGTTGGCAATGGCCTTCTAACCATAGATGACTGTATATACTGAGAAGTTATGGGTGGGGTTTGGGAGGGGTGGAGTGTCTGCCGCTGGTACAGATTTTAGTCACTTTAACATTGAAACTTCTGCCTCACTGAATTCAGGGTTTAATGTACTTGAAGCCGTTTCCATTCTTACTTTAAAACATGTGTTTTATTTATGTCTTTTATGGATTATTGTGAAAGTATCTTTTCCCATCTTATCATGGAATCTAAAATTGATTTCCGTTCCAGTTGCATTTCCAAATGAATTGGAAAGTGTGTGTGTGTCTGTGTGTGCGCGTGTGCACACGTGCGCATGTGTGTGCCCATTTCCTGGGCTCGTAAGAAAGAGTTCCCACAGGGAGACAGCAGCAGCGTTATGACTTTCCAACGTGATTACTTGCAATGTTGAATTAGCCCTTTCCCTTTTTTTTCCATTCCCTTTCACACGTTTCATGAAAAAAAATGCACTTATTGAAACACTCCTGGATGTATGATGAATTGCTGGAGGGGGTGAAGTTGGGCGAAATAGCCTCCTGTGCCATTCTGTTGTGCAAAAAAAAAAAAAAATCCCATCGACGATGTAACTGGTGGCAGAAGCTCACCCTTGGTTCTCAAGAGAGGATAAGAAGAAATGGACGAAGGCTTTCTTTATGCAGAAGCCTAGGAGCACAGCTGATCAAAAACTAGTGCTTTATGCATGTGTTGTTATCACTAGGGTTTGTGCAGAAATTGCATGTGTTTAATTGAGGTGAATGAAGTCCAACACCAGTGCTTCTTAAATTGCAACCTTTTCTCCAGGTGTAACTTCATTTCAAATGAAAGAATACTGCCACCTTGCCAAAGCAGTGCCCCAATTCACTGCTTCCTATTCGTAGTATTAATAGCTGTTGTACCTAGAACCTAATGTGGTGTTTCTGCCAGGTGCTTTTTCTTCATTTGGAAAAGTTAGGTTGGTGTATTGAATCCTCTTCTGAGTGACTGCCCTGCATCCCTAAGACTGGACATCCTTAAAGAATTATTTCTCAATAAGAACTAACTGGAGGAAAACGTCATGTTGGCTTAATATCAATTCATGTCGCTCTGTTATCTAGTTCATGTCATTCCTCTGCTGGTTGTGTTGGGTTTTTTTGTCGTTTTTTTTTTTAAGCAAGTAACTTGTGTTACCATTGAAAATCAAGATGGAAAAAATAGCTATTATGGCTGGCTAGTAACAAGACTGTGTCTTTTTATTGTTTATAAGGGTATGTGCTTATTCCAGGGTTGCTATTAAAAAAAGAAAAAAGAAAATCCATTTGTACCCACATATGTGATATTGCACAAAGAACACCGATACCAACAATTTGTCTTCATTCCTGTGTACTCTTTATCTGTAACAACGACTTTGTAGAATTGTTATTTCTGTAGACCTTGTTACGATGTACCAAACTTTGTAGATTCTGTGAAATGTTATTTTAACAGATATCACCAGAGTCTTTAATAGCAAAATCATTGATATTCACTTAAAAATCATTATCTTAGGAGTTTCTTTAAACCCAGATAGAAGCTCTGAACACTAATGAGTGGTGTTAATTTTCCCTGGGGGTGTTCCATGGGGACGTTACTGTATTATGACTTGATGTTGCTGCGTAGACTTTGAGACTTTAACAACATTTGGGAGGGTTTTGTTGTTTAGCCTACGTTTTCTTGCATAGTGTGAAATCTATAAAGCTTGGTTAACCTGTATATAGATAGCTCATTGTTTACTAGTCACAGTGTATCTAGAATTGCCTGTAATATTTTAGCTTCTTATTGAATGTGAGTGATGGTAGGAACATATAATTTTTGTACATTATATTTACTGAGATGTTGCCTTTTTTATTTTACAAATACTTTGGAATTCAGATGTGTTTTTGCTTCCGTGAGAATTAATTTGGAAAGGTTTTTAAAACGACATTCCACTGATTTAAATCTTTGCTTGAGGTTGACTTCAATAAATTGTTCTGAATGTTCCAATTATGTGACTTAGAGTGTCCACTATCTTTCTGGCATAATGGGTTTTTTGAGAATAGTCATTTATTCCTCCTAACAACCCAAGTGTTGGTTAGCGCTTTTCTTGTGACAAATGAGATAAAATGGCGGGACATCACTTGCCATGCTTGGCGTATTTGGAGTCCAAAAGATGGAACGACAAAGAAAAACCTTGAGCGCAGAGAGTTCAGAAAGGTGACGCAGATGATCAAGTGCTACACTGGGGCATCTAATAGCTCTCAACCTATACTGTACATAATCAATCCCTGGCTCAATTTGGGGAGGCTTTGGCATGCTCAGCTGCCAGATGTCTTATCTGTTAAAATGTCTAAAGCCAAAGTTTGGCCTCCCAGAATCTTAGGGGAGGGAGTGTTAGTTTCTGTTGTAGGAAGGAGGCGAGGAGACCTTTTATCCCAATTTCTGACTCTCCTGTCCCTCCCAATGCAAGAAAGCCTGAAAAGGAGACGATGAAGGGGAAAGTGGATTTCCAGGAAGGGGAAGGGTAACAGCCGCCTTGATAAGAAGATGGAGATTTGGATGGGATGTATCTAGAAGAAAGTCCTGAGGTAAATAATGGGATGCTGTGTGCTCCGGGCATCCTTGGCATCTCTGTTTGTTAGCAGCTCCTGCTAACAGAGAATGTGGAAGTGGTGAGGTCTGAGGGTGGCAATTTTAAAGAAAATTTGTGAATGAGCTCTGTCTGCAGTGTGATGTTTTGAGAGAATGAATGGAACTGTGAGTCGGAAGAGAATGTCCTGTGGCGTTTGGTATCCTGGGGAAGGGATGGAAATTGGTAATAACTGGAGGTCCTTAGCAGGACCACTAAAGAGCTAAAGGGAGAGTCTCTGAAGAAGCCAATGGACATTTGACTGGGAATCCCCTCCTGAGAGACCAGTAAAGTGGAGGAAGCAAAAAAAAAAAAAAAGGATAAGTACACCTAGGGATACCTTTTAAGCAGAATGAGAGACGGAAAGGGTGATTAGTAGAAGAAGCTATTACTTAGGTGGGTGTACTGGGAAGACTAGGAATTGGGGTGGAGGGAGGCAAATGACATAAAATATACAGTAATTCAGGCTTTGGAGAACAATTGCATCCGATGGTCACCTAAGGGAAACCAGGGAGGGGACGTATGTGTGAGAATTTGATTCTCCCTTGCCCCATATTATAATTGGGGTTTGTCCCCGAGTAATACCTTGCCAACAAAGGTCCGCAAAGTCAAAGCTATGGTAGCGAAGTATGGAAGTGAGAGCTGGACCATAAAGAAGGCTGACCTCCGAAGAAGTGATGCTTTTGAACTGTGGTGCAGGAGGAGGCTCTTGAGAGACCCCTGGACTGCATGGAGAACAAACCTATCCATTCTGAAGGAAATCAACCCTGAATGCTCACTGGAAGGACAGATCCTGAAGCTGAGGCTCTAAGATTTTGGCCATCTTATGAGAAGACTCCCTGGAAAAGATCCTGATGTTGAGAAAGAGTGAAGGCAAGAGGAGAAGGGGACGAGAGAGGATGAGATGGTTGGACAGTGTCACCAAAGCAACCAACATGACTTTGACCCAACTCCAATGGGAGGCAGTGGAAGACAGGAAGGCCTGGCGTGCTCTGGTCCATGGGGTCACAAAGAGTCGGACATGACTTAACAGCAAAGCAACAACAATAAGGTAAAGGTAAATGTTCCCCTTGACATTTAGTCTAGTTGTGTCCGACTCTAGGGGGTGGTGCTCATCCCCGTCTCCAAGCCATAGAGCCAGCATTTGTCCGAAGACAATTTCCTTGGTCATGTGGCCAGCACGACTAGACATGGACCACTGTTACCTTCCCACCGATGTGGTACCTGTTCATCTACTGAAATTTGAATGCTTTTGAACTGCTAGGTTGGCAGGAGCCTAGACTCTGAGTGGAAACGCATGTCTGTAGGTGAAAGGGGGGGGATTCTATTTCAAGACAATTAATTGATAGTTTAAACTAAGGTGCAATTGTTAATATGGAATATGTGTGAGAAGTGTTCAGAATGGAAATATAAATTCACATAGAAAATCTGGCAAATTTTGGAATGTGAACATGATGACTTATAAAGCTAAGCTCTTCCTCATATAAAAATTAGTCAAAAGAGTAGAATGTCGTGCCTTTGTATCTACTGACCTTTAAAACAAAGCACCAGTCAAAGCAAGATTTTTATGGCTTTGTTGTTATGTGCTGTCAAGTCGCCTCTGAGTTATGGTCACTCTATGAATGAGAATCAACATTGCCCATAGCTGGCAATGTTGGCATGGAGGAGATGAGGGAGGGGAATGGAGCATTCACACTAGAATGCATATATGACATTTACTTCGAACATTTCAGACTGAGGGGGCATTCTTGCAAATTCCTACATGGAGGCATAGTAATATTTTTATTCCTAAATGTATTCCTAAACATTCATCTCCCACCCAAATTAGTGGGACCAGGACACTGGGTGGTTATACAGTATGAAATCAACCAATCCTGTAGCCCCCCCCCCACACACACACACACAGAGACATATGCAAAGAATAGGAATAAGCCAACAAAGCCTAAAACAAAACAAACAATATCTCAAGAGATCCACCAGACTACCGGCTTATAGAATATGAGGATCACAAAAACTGGGTGCATGCTTTCTAATGTTGTAAGTCACCTTGGGTCCTCCTGAGGAGAAAGGCAGGGAATGGATGGATGGATGGATGGATGGATGGATGGATGGATGGATGGATGGATGGATGAATGAATGAATGAATGAATGAATGAATGAATGAATGAATGAATGAATGAATGAATGAATGAATGAATGGTTGGTTCCTGCTTTCTAGGGATAATTGCAAAGTAGAAAATCACAATGTTATTGTGTGGATTATTTTGTTGCCGTAGATGAGCAATAGCCATCACTCTGACTTCTCCCTCCCCAGAAGAAAACAGAGAAAACCACCAAAGAAGCTATGCTTTCGAATTGTGGTGCTGGAGGAGACTCTTGAGAATCCCCCGGAATGCAAAGAGAACAAACCTATCCATTCTGAAGGAAATCCAGCCTGAGTGCTCACTGGAAGGACAGATCCTGAAGCTGAGGCTCCAATCCTCTGGCCATCTCATGAGAAGAGAAGACTCCCTGGAAAAGACCCTGATGTTGGGAAAGTGTGAAGGCAAGAGGAGAAGGGGACGACAGAGGACGAGATGGATGGACAGTGTCATCAAAGCGACCAACATGAATTTGACCCAACTCTGGGAGGCAGTGGAAGACAGGAGGGCCTGCCGTGCTCTAGTCCATGGGGTCACGAAGAGTCGGACATGACTTAACGACTAAGCAACAGCAGTCTTGACATTGTGTGTTGTTTACTGCTCCACCTAAAATGACACAATTCAACCTGTAGGTGTCACCCGCCATCAAGCTACAGATACGACTCATATTCTCATGGGGCAAATATATTATCTCCCATTGAAATATCTAAACTTGTACCTAGTGTAGGATACGAAAATTGTATCTCTGCTTTCTCTCTCTCTGTCTTCCCAGCCTTGTGCTATCACTCACATCCCCTTTGGCTAGTGTTAAGAGACTCTTGATTCATTTTATACAGGCCAGATATTTCCTGCCCCACAAATGCTGCAGGAGCTTAACTTATCTTTCCTGCACACCTCCTCAATTTAAAGGCAGAATGTCCCTGCTCCACCACGTCCCCCGATCTCGAAACTCTTCAAAAGCTGAAGTTCAATGGACCCATGAGATCTTCCAAAGTGATCACTGTCTTTATGTTTTTGAGTTACAGTGAACCTTTCAAGGGAAAAGTATGGACATTAATCTCTTTCCGCTCAAAGAAGTGAAAACGATGTCCTTCCCTGGCCATAAAATGGTCCAACGTAGACTTATTTATCGCCATTGGTATTGTTTTAATTTACTATCTGACTATCTAATTTAATATCTGGTATGGTTTTCTAAATGCCTGCTTATCACCCTTCCTTTCAACATCTATAACATCTCCCAACTTTTTTCCAAATTTCCCCCAAAATTATTGTCAAGCTTTTCCAAACACACAACTTTGTGCCTTTCCATTCTTCTTTCCTTTACACACATCTATTGATGAGATGTATTATTTATTTTATTATTTGATATATTTGATTTCTATCCTGCCCATCTAGACTAAAGGTCTACTCTGGGTGGTTGATTCTTAGATTCCTAAAGCATTTATGTATTGTTACAATTAATAACCATTAAAATACTATGAAACAAAAAATTCTCTGGAAAATAAGGCTGGAATAAGTAATGACAAACCCATTGCTAAAATAAAATGGGTAAAAACCAAAACAGGCTGCTGGGTAAATGACAGGCAAGTGAAAAGAGGAGAGAAACACAACAGGATTAAGAAGATTTTTAAAAAGAATTCAAGAAAACAGTAGATAGCTATTCACATTAGTTTAACATCATAAATATGAGTATTATTAAGGAAATTTTTTATCTCCCTCTGGAATTTCAAACTTTTTAAGTTATTATTAATTTAATACCTCTTCTGTGCATCAGAGTTTGGTGGCTTTCCTCTCAGACTCAGCTTAGGGTGGTGGCCTAAACAGGTTTTTGTGTGCCTACAAAAACTGAATATCTTCCCAATACAGAAGTAGAATGGTCGTTCATGAGCAGTTTTCTTTCTTTCTTTCTTTCTTTCTTTCTTTCTTTCTTTCTTTCTTTCTTTCTTTCTTTCTTTCTTGCTTGCTTGCTTGCTTGCTTGCTTGCTTGCTTGCTTGCTTGCTTGCTTGCTTGCTTGCTTCCTTCCTTCCTTCCTTCCTTCCTTCCTTCCTTCCTTCCTTCCTTCTTTTTTCAGGAGCATTTATGATTTATATTTATTTACTAACAAAATGCACAATTCCCTCCTATGCTTGAGCTATAGAGAAATAACCACGATGACCGGTCAAATGTATCTTGCACTTAAAAGAAGCCACGGGAGCAGGAGCAACAAGTGCTTAAGAAACAGATCCTAGAATCATAGAATGGTCGGAGGGTTGGAAGGGACTTTAGAGGTCTTCTAGTCCAACCCCCTGCCCAAGACGGGAGACCTCCTACCATCCTGGACAGATGGCTGTCCAATCTTTTCTTGAAAACCTCCTTGTTGATGGGGCACCCACAACATTAGGAGGCAACATCGGGGGGTGGGGGGTGGCCATACAGTAGTTTTGATTATTCCAGTAAACAGCTTTGGACATTTCTACATTAGGACTGCTGGTTCCTATCTGGCAATGCAAATGCGGCTTCTAGGTGAGCAGTGAGCATGATCACCCAATGACTACTAAGTTGTTAACACCTTGTAAGATATTGCTGGCTAGGTTATTGTTGTTACATGCTGTCAGGTCACTCCTGACTTAGGGCGACCTCTTAAATGAGCCATCTCCAAAACGTCCTGAACAGTCCTGATCAACTCTTGCAAAAGAAAGCCTGTGGCTTCCTAGAGAGTCAATCCACCTCACATTGCATCTTCCTCTTTCCTTGCTCCCTTTCCCATTGCTGCTTATGAGCTAGTAAGAAATGCAGCCACGGAAATTTGACGGTAGTCCACATTGTGGAATGTGTCGTTCACATATAAGTTTATTGTGTAATAAACATCTCTAGGAAGGTAAATGTCTGTATAAATGGAAACCCCTTCTTTCATGTTGGGATGGGGTGAGTACTGCCCTACAGAAAACATTCGCCTCCCATTTCCGACCCATAGTGCCAGCAGTTCTCAACTTCTTGCCCCCCAGATGTTTTACACTCCAACTCCCAGAAGCCTCACTCAGCCGAGCTAAGGGCCAGGAATTCTGGGAGCTGAAGTCCAAAAACAGCTGGAAAAGTTGAGAATTGGAGCTTTCTGCTACTGGAATGCTCTCTTTCCACCCGACTTTTATAATGTTTTTTTCGTGTAGCCCGGCGTCTTTCCTCTTGCGTCTCCTTCACCATGTTTATGTGAAGGAGACCCTGATGTTTGTAATTTCCGTGAGACCTTGCTTCCCCCCCCCCCGCCCACGGAAAACGTTTGGGGGCGGCAGGAGTTTATTCGCCTTTTCAAAAGAAGGTTTTCTGCAACGTGTAGGCAGGGCAAACGGCCAAATCCTGATGATGCTCTTTCCCCCAGAAGTCAACGGCGCTTCGCGCGACTCCGGGCCTGACCGGCCGCTTCCTTGGCCACGTCAGGACGTCCTCCGCGAGCACGGTGGGCAGCCTGGAGGGGGGTCGACACGTGTGTACCCCGCCGTGCGAAGGCGAAGCACGGCGGATCCAGCGTTGAAGGGGGGCGCCTGCAAAGCTTAACTCGGACGTGGGTTCCTGTGAGCACCTCCTTGGGCAGGAGTTATTTTAAAGATTTCTAGGGGGGAGGGGACATCTCTCTCCCCCCCCCCAAAATTAACAGAATCCTCTGGGGGATTTTCTCACCCTTCTTCCCCCCCCCCCTTTCTGGGGCATTCCCCCTCCCCATCCCATGCCAGTCCCCTTCTTGGTTCATAGCAATCCAGTCTTTGCGCACCCCCCCCCAACCAAGCCATCTCCGGGGATCCAGATGTTCCCAACCTCTGCATGCAACCCACATCCGGAAAGGGGGCGGGGGAGACAGCGAGACTGCACCGGCTCAGTTTTTTTCCCTCCAGACAACTCGGGGGTCTGGAATCCGTTCCCCTCTCCCTATTTTTCCCCCTTCCTTTTTTGGGTGGAGGGGGTGGCTGGGGGGGCAACGAGCCCTTGGCGGCCCCCCCCAGGACCTGTGCAGGTATCCCCCCTCTTTTTCCCCCCGAAGGCAACCCTCAGCTTGACGATGCCCGGAGATCTTCATGCTTCTCTTCCCCCCCCCCGCTTCCCCCATATTTTTTCCTGAAAAGGTTCCAGGCTGAGCGAAATAGGCTCAGTTCTGTCCTAAAATGCCCTTTCCTGCCTCCTGCCCGTTCGCCAAACTCCCCCCCCCCGCCAACCAGTCAGCAAGAAGAGTTCGTCAAGGCTTCTCTCTACAGAACCCCACGGGGGTGGGGATGAAGGATGGAGTGGGGCAGCATAGAGAGATGGGGGTCCACTATGGGGTGGGGGACAGGCTTTGTTTACATCCCCCATTTCTTGACGGGCAGAAAACTTTGGGGGAGAAGCTCTGATCATCTCTTGCCCAGGCTTCCTACCACCGCCATCTCTTCCTTCCTTCCTTCCTTCCCTCCCTCCCACCCCCCCTTAAAAAAAATCCAGCCCTCCCAAAGGCGATCGCCTTCCCAGCCAACAAAAGCGTGGCGGGGGGGGGGAAGAGAGAGAGAGAGAGAGAGAGAGAGAGAGAGAGAGAGAGAGAGAGAGAGAGAGGAGGCGATGGGTCGCATCTTCCTGCGGGTGTAAAGCTGCCCGGTCTCGGCCTCCTCCCTCCCAGCCTCCCGGAGCCCCCACCCCCGCGGGCTGCCTCCCCCTCCCCGGCTGGCCCCGTTCCTGGAGCTGCGCTGCCATCGGGGGCTGGATCAAGGGGGCTGAACTCCGGCGCTTGAACCCGCCTCCGCCAGATCTCATTTCCCTACAAGAAAAAAAAAAGGAGAGAGAGAGAGAGAGAGAGAGAGAGAGAGAGAGGAGGGGGGGAACCTCCCATCTCTTTCCATTCCTCTTCCCCCCCTCCCCTTTCCCACTCCTGAATTTTTTTTTTTAATTTTTTTTCCCTTTCCCAAACCCTCTTTCCCAGCGCCGTGGGAGCCCTTTCCCGGGACTTGCCAGCATGCCTGCATCCAGGGGGGGACTGCTCTTCCTTTCCTTCCTGGTTTTGGGGCAAACCATGGATTTTACGGATTACAGCTATGTCCTGGAAGAAGAGGAAGAAGACCCCGATCCCATTGACTATAAGGACCCTTGCAAAGCGGGTAAGCTTCGGGGTGCGGAAGAGCTGGCGGAGCGAGCGCCCCCCCCCCACACCTCTGGCCGGCGGTAGGGGACGGACCCCCCCCCCCTTGTCCTCTTGCTAAAAGCTTCTGCCTTTCTGATCCATGGCGAGCGCTCTCCTCCTCCTCCTCCTCCTCGTTACGGAGGGTCACCGAAGGAGAATCGGGGTGGGTGGGGAGGCTCTTTTGTGTGCCTGGAAACCGCTTCGTGGCGCCGGTGGGGGGGGGGAGAAGGGCAAAGGGGGGGGGGGCTTGGTAGAAACCTGGGTCCTGCATTTTGCCCAGCTGGCAGCGAAGCTCGCAGACAAAAGAAAAGAGAAAGTTTTTTTTCCTTGCCTTCTCCCTCCGCTCTCCCTCCCCCCCCAATCACCCCCCCCCCCGATCCCCGCCACCAAGTTCTTTCTCTTCTCTGGGCTTTGAAACAACTCTTGGACTTCAAAAGTTCAGACCGAGAAGGAGAACGGAGCTGTAAAAGTAAAGGACTTGTGGAACAGTCTTTCTCTCTCTCCCCCCCCCCCGCCCTTTCAATCTCTCTTTTTCTTTCTTGCCCCCCCCCCCTCCAAATCACCGCTTCCCCAATCACGGCAAGACCATTTGCTGCGGCTTTCCCTTGAGCCATTATTCTTGTTCCGTGCCTTTTTCTTTTTCCCTGGCCGGTAACCACGTCGCCTGTGGTTAGAGCGGGTCTTTGTGTGCTGGGGGTGATGGCAGGACCGGAGGCCTTAATGTGTGTGTGGGTGTATGTGTGTGTGTGTATGTCCGCCAGAGGGGTTGTTTATGGGTTGCAGGAAAGTAAACAGATGCTCTAGCGGAGAGGAGGGCCAGAAAAGCGGCCGGCCAGCGGTGCGCACCCTCGAGAGCAGCATCTGGTTTGTGCCCGCAAGGTGCCTGAGGGCTGAAGCGAGACCTTTTCACCTCTCCTCTCCTCACCTCACGCGTCCTCTTTCTCAGCAAAGCCCCTGCCCTTACAGCCTCTCACAGGGTGGGAGCTGTCAAAAAGAGGAAGGAAGGAAGGAAGGAAGGAAGGAAGGAAGGAAGGAAGGAAGGAAGGAAGGAAGGAAGGAAGGAAGGAAGGAAGGAAGGAAGGAAGGAAGGAAGGAAGGAAGGAAGGAAGGAAGGAAGGAAAGGTCCTTTGCCGCCGTCCCCTCCCCATCCCCAGGATTGCTAGAGATGACACACTGTGGATCACCTGTAAAGCCCAGCAACGTTAAAACCATTAATATGTGTATGTGTGTGTGTG
The DNA here is from genome assembly GCF_051106095.1 of Pogona vitticeps. Taxonomy (NCBI): domain Eukaryota; kingdom Metazoa; phylum Chordata; class Lepidosauria; order Squamata; family Agamidae; genus Pogona; species Pogona vitticeps. Next base: position 4,463,448 of record NC_135790.1, read on the forward strand.
TTGTACTTAAGCATGCATGTGTTGTAGAACACCTCCAGATGGCAGTTTCCCTTGCTTTCTGTCCCGTGGTTTGGCATGACCAGTCTCGTTCCCCCGGCCATATGGAAACCTTGGTGTGACACATGAAGCTAGGCGGGTTCCGACCTTCTGCCTATGTGTAGGGTCAGGGCAGGGCAGGGCAGGGGGTCAACGTTTTGAAATGCATTGTCTGATCCTCCAGGCCACGTCCTTCGGACCTTCTGTGGCCAAAGGCCCTGGATCACCTTCGTTAGCCCCCCCCCCCAAGGGTGTAATTCGATTGAACCTGAGGTCTGCTGAACAGCATTTTAATGCTCCTCCCGAGACAATCAGCGCTAGGAGTCTCAATGACTTCTGACAGTGCCAGCTTGGCCACGGCCGAAGCAGGGAACAGCCTCCGAGGCTTTTGCTTTTCTCTGCCCCTTCTCCCACTTCATTCACACAAACAGCAGAAGAGAAGGAAGGGTGGAAGAGGACGGGGCCCAGTGTTGAGGAAATAGTGGCAGAGCATCTGTCCTGGAGAACACAGGTTTTTGTGGGTGGTTGGCAATGTACTGTCAGCAGAGTATGGAGGGCCCGTAGCCACTGGCTAAAAATGCCTCTGATATAAGTAGAACACACCCTACCAGTCTGTGATCAATTACTCACCCCCCACTCCTTTTGACACTTCTAATGCGGATGCTTAAATGATGGTAGACAGCAATACGTGATGATCTTGAGAGCATATTCCGGGATGAGTTGCAGATAAGTAATCAGATGCCGGGTAACAGCCAGGAAGTTGCTAGGATGCTAACTCCTCCTTAAACTTATCTGATAGTCAAAATGACAATTGTTCTGTTCATACAACAAAAACATGCCATGTTTAAGGAGCCAAACGAATTCTCTAGTATACCCAACCTATTCTTATTTATTACAACTCTGTGTCTTAATTCCCATTACGACGGGCAGGCAACCAGGCTTTGTCACTTTATAGAGAGGTGCTCTCCCCACCCCGACCCCAGCACTGGGAGAGTGAGAGTGTCAGTGGAGACTGGGCTGAATCCCGCTGCGCCCCTAATATATGGGTTAAAGTTTGTAGTAGGGATTTGCAGAAAACCAGGCTGTTGATTTTCTTCCTTTCCTTGTGCACAGAAGTCCTGTTTTAATCTGAAACTGTTCCGTCTCCTGCGTTTGGGGTTGCTACGTGCTGTGAAGTTGCTTCTCAATGATAGCAACCCTAGTAGGGTTTTCAAGGTATGCGGGTGTGACAAACCCAGACCTACTGGGATCTATCACACAGTTACTAAGCTGCCACCAACCATTCCCTATAATAAGTCACACAGACCAGGGATGGATTTTTAAACAACAAAAGAATAAGGTTTATTTTAAATACAAACAGGGTAAATAAAACAATCAGGTGAATAAAATAAAGTAACGTGGCTTATTCTCACACACACAAGCATACAGTTTGGTTCACCTAGAACCTTTAACTTAAAGCACAGACCCTGAACCCATCAGTTCTGGCTAACCAACAGACCCCTGAACCTTTCAGGCTGGTACTCTGACACACAGTAGTACCCTGTCAGACACCCAGACTCCCACAACAGCTTCTTCTTCCCCAGCTGCTGCTTCGTCCCAACCCAGTGTCTCACAGTCTGTCTCAGCATCACCATCTTCACCACACAGGCATCACTTATTTATACAGTACAGCCCCTCCTCCTGATGTCCCGCCTTCCACTCCCCATAGGATGGAACTTTCCCTCCAAACCCATGACAGACAGGTAACATCAGTGCTGTTATGTAACACCTCCCCTCTTTATAAGTTGTTTTGTAGGGGGAAAGCTAAAAGTGCTTTTCACCAAAAAAACAACCTGCATAAAATACACAACAACATTTATACATACCATATAATACTTACATATACTTACACTCCAAGTTAACCATAGCAAATATGCATTTAAACATTTTACCATATACAGTACATCAATTTACCTTTATTAATACCAACCAAATTCAAAACCAGGTACATTTTAACTTTTTGTTTTCCTTATATACATATAGTCCATGTTCTTTCGCCGTCTTCAGTCTTCAGGTCTTCTTGATAAGGCGTCAGCAACACAGTTCACTGACCCTCTGACCACCTTCACTTCAAAGTCATAGTCCTGTAAGTTCAAAGCCCACCTCATAAGTTTGCTATTGTGGGTTTTCATTGTCTTTAACCATTGCAATGGTGAATGGTCAGTACACAGAATAAAATGTCTTCCCCAGATGTAAGGCTTGGCCTTCTGGATCGCGTAGACTATGGCCAAACACTCCTTCTCCACGGTTGCCAAATGTCTCTCACCTTTTTGAAGTTTCCTACTCAGGTAGGACACTGGATGCTGGTCACCATTCTCATCCTCCTGGCACAGAACTGCTCCTACGCCGCTGTTAGACGCATCGGTGTAGATGATGAACTCCCGGTCGAAGTCTGGAGCACGCAGGACAGGATAGTTGATTAACGCCTCCTTCAACCTCTGGAACGCCGCCTCACAGTCACTGGTCCACGGGATGCGGTCATCAGCCTTCTTCCTCGTCAGATCGGTCAGCGGAGCCGCAATCTCGCTAAACCTCGGGATGAACTTTCTGTAGTAGCCCACCAACCCAAGAAATGATTTGACTTTTTTCTTGGTGTTGGGTCTAGGCCAATCACGAACAGCTTCTATTTTGGCCTCCAGGGGTTTTATCACTCCTCCCCCTACCATGTGACCCAAGTATTTTATTTCTGGGCTACCCAGCTGACACTTGCTGGCCTTTACTGTTAGCCCTGCTGCACTTAACCTCTGCAGCACTAACTCCAGGTGTATCAGGTGATCTTCCCAGGTATTACTGAAGATCCCTATGTCGTCAATGTAGGCCACTGTAAAGTCACTGAGCCCTGCCAAGGTCTGGTCCATCAGCCTTTGGAATGTGGCTGGTGCATTTCTGAGACCAAAGCTCAGGACTCGAAATTCATAGAGACCAAAAGGGCTGCAAAAGGCAGTTTTTTCTTGATCCCTGGGATCAATTCTTAATTGCCAATATCCCTTTACCAGGTCCAATGATGAGATGAACCGACAACCCCCTATGGTTTCAATCAGGTTGTCTAGCCTGGGCATTGGGTAGGCATCAGGAGTGGTTACACGGTTTAATTTCCTGTAATCGACACAAAACCTAATGCTCCCATCAGGCTTGTCCACAAGGACTATTGGAGAGGACCAAGGACTAGAAGAGGGGACGATTATGTTCTCCCTCAGCATCTCGTCCAGCTCCTTCCGCACCTTGTCCCTATAGGGTCCCGTTACTCGGTATGGGGATACTGCCTGCGGGGGTGCATCCCCTGTGTGGATCCGATGCATCACTCCCTTCACTATCCCCGGCTTGTTAGAAAACACCTGCTGATATTTACTAAGCAGCATTTTTAGTTCTTGCTGCTGGTCTTGGGTGAGTGCAGGACTGATCTTAACCTCCTCTGGGTTGTATTTTACTTCCCCTCTACCCTCCCAGAAGGGTAATTCAGCTTCCTCACTCTCAGCTGCTTTTATCGCGAATAAAACCCTCTGTTCCCCTCTGTAGTAGGGTTTTAGGGCATTCACGTGAACCACCCTCCTTGCTTGGTTCTCCTCCTGCTCTATTAGGTAGTTCAGGTCTGACATCTTGGAAATGACCCTATATGGTCCTGCCCATTTGAGCTGCAGCTTATTCTCTCTGCAGGGCCTAAGCCAAAGCACCTCCTCCCCTGGGTCAAAGTGCCTCTCTCTAGCTTTGCGGTCATACCATGTTTTCTGTTTGATCTTCTGCGCTTGCAGGTTTTCTGCTGCCAGCTCTAGATTTCGCTTTAGGTCATTCATCAAGGTGTCTATGTAAGTCACAACGTCTTGTGGGTCATCCTGGGTGATCTGCTCCCAATTTTGTTTGATCAAATCAAGGGGCCCTTTCACCCTTCTCCCAAATAAAAGTTCGAATGGACTGAACCCGGTACTGGCTTGTGGCACCGATCGATAAGCAAACAAAAGGGATTGCAGCTTCTGGTCCCAATTGTTTGGATTCTCTGCCAAGTAAGCCCTTATCATGCGCATCAGAGTCCCATTGAACTTCTCAGTTAACCCATTACTTTCTGGATGATAGGCAGTGGTTTCCTTGTGCTTAATTCCACAGATTTGCCATAAGCGTTTCATGAGCTTTGACGTGAACGATGTGCCCAAATCTGTGATTATCTCTGAGGCAAATCCCATCCTGGACATGTACCCCACCAAAGCATCGGCCACTGTGTTAGTTTCAATGTTAGTCAGGGGTATGGCTTCAGGATACCTTGTGGCATGGTCCACAATTGTTAGGATGAACCTGTTCCCCCTCTTTGTGGCCTTGGGCAAAGGTCCCACAATATCCACCCCTATGCATTTGAACGGAGTGTCTACCACAGGCAAAGGGCACAACTTTGCTTTGGTCCTGTCGCGGTTATTCCCCTGCCTTTGACACACATCACATTGTTTACAGAACTCCCTGATCTGCTTCCCTATGTCAGGCCAGTAGAAATTCTGTGTGATTCTCTGCTGTGTTTTGTTCACTCCTAAGTGTGCAGCAAACATGTCAGAGTGACCCCTTTGTAAGATCATGGGGCGATACTTTTCAGGTACCACCAGTTGACTTCTGATCCCATCTCCCCCTTTTGAGATGTTCCTCAAGGTCTCTCTATATAAAATCCCCTTTTTCTCCAGAAATCTCACTGGGGTTTCAGGTGTTAGCTGGGCGTCAGTCACCTGTTCAAAACACTTTTGGAGAGTGGCGTCTGCCTTTTGCTCCTGTCCAAATCTGCTGTCTGTGGTTAAGGTTTCCACCACAGCTTCTGAACTCCCCTCTGCTTCAGTCTCTGGCTCATCATTACCCCCCTGAACTGTCCCTGTGGTGGCTTGTGAACGTGTAATCACTAGCACCCGTTTCACATGTTCAGCCAGGTCATTTCCCACGAGCACGGCTGCTGGCAGAGTCGATGAAATCGCTATCCGCCAATCTCCCCTCCAGCCTTGAAAGTTGACAGGTACCTCTGCTATTGGCAGAGAGATTACCTGCCCCTCAATCCCTGCTACCTTTATGCTCTCATTTGGGATTATAAACTCCCTAGGGATGATATCTGGATGGCATAGGGTTACTTGGGAACAAGTGTCCCGCAGCCCCCTATACTGACGGTCAAGTATTCCTACGTCCACCCCTGCTGTCTCAAACAACTGAGAATCTGTTTTTATCAGCAAGCAGCGCTTTACCTCCAGAAGAGGACCATTTTCCTCAGCCTGATCAGCAGAGGCAGCTGTCCCAGACTGAGTAGCCATGGCAACAGGCTCCCTCTGTGACACTGAGCCTTGCTCTTTCTGGACACAGAACACAGCTTTTGGCTTGGTCCCACTAGAATTCTGAGGCACCATTCCTTTTAGCTGCTTTAATTTTTCACACTCTGAGATTAGATGACCCTTTCCCTGACAGAAATAACATTTTCTAGTGTATTTGGATTCTCTCTCCTCTTGTTTCGGTTTTCCCTCCAAATTCTGAGGGCTTGGTTTCATGCCTGAGGGCTTCCCTTCACCATGGGCCCCTCCCCCTTGCTGGCTTTTCCCTGGTCCCTGAGAGTACTTGCTGTAGGTTTCTTTGGGTTTACGTACAGATTTCCCCTCACCCAAGGGCTTTCTTATTTGGGAGATAAAATCTGCGATCTCTGCGGCTGCTGCCACAGATTTCGGTTTCCTTTCCCTCACCTGGAATTTCAATTCCCCCTGCAGGACTGAATAGAACTGTTCCAGGGCTATCAAGTCTTTAAGCTGCTCATAGGTCTCTATTCCCTCCTGCGATAGCCATTTCTCAAGCAGCCTCACCAATTGGGCCCCCACTTGGGTAAAAGTCTGTTCTGGCTTCTTGGTGAGGGACCTGAACCTTTGTCTCAGCTGCTCTGCATTTATCCCATGTCTTGCAAACACCAGTTTTTTAAACTCTGCGAAATCTTTCATCCGTTCCTCAGGCATCTCGGCATAAACCTCAGCCAGGCTACCACTGATTAAAGACCGCATGATGGTCATCTTCTCAGTTTCCCTCACTGAGAAGTCCACAAACGCTCTTTCCACTAAGGAAAAGAACACCTCGGGACAATCTCCCTTGTGGTACACAGGGAATTTCTTCAGGTCAGCCTTAGACAATTGGCCTCCCTCAGAATCCCTATTATTATTATTGTTCTGGTTCATCAGTTCCAGTTTTCTTAATTCAAACGCCATTTTCTCTCTCTCCAATGCCAATTCAAATTGTCTCTGTTTCTCCCTTTCCTCTCTTCTTTCTCTCTCTAATCTTTCCTCCATTTCCCTCACCCTCAGTTCATGCTGTTGGGCTAGGAGTATTTTTCTGAGTTCTGGGTCCTGCTCTCCTGTGCTGTCACCTTGCACTGAGCCAAATTCATCCTCAGAACCTTGGTCAATCTGGGGGTCTTTCACCTCACTCATGTCTGCTACTTGGCTTCGAGTCAAGGGCATACCCCCCCTCAGAACAGGCTGCTTTAAAAAGTCAAGCCTCAAAATAAAACGACCACTTTTTTTTTTTTTTTTTCTTCTTGCCTCAGAACCAGCTTTTTCTAGGCTGCTGTTCTTCAGCACTAAAGTTGCAACAGTATCGAGTCAGAGCCTACCCCCCTCTGCTGGGCCTCTCAGCTGGCAAGCTAGCTCGCTGTTGCTACGCAGTTTTTCCTCAGCGTTTTCCCGCCAAAACTAGGCTGCCTCAGAGCACCTTAATCTAAGTCTCCCCAGTTGGCACGTTCTTCTACTAGCGCACCTCCCCGTGAGGTACACCTAGAAGATTACCTACGCGCCTCAGACTGTCCCTGACTAGACCCCCCTTGCTCTGGGCACACCTGCCAAGGCTTTGCTGGACCGCTGGACAACTGGACCAGTCGTATCCCACACGCTGGACACCAATCAATGTGACAAACCCAGACCTACTGGGATCTATCACACAGTTACTAAGCTGCCACCAACCATTCCCTATAATAAGTCACACAGACCAGGGATGGATTTTTAAACAACAAAAGAATAAGGTTTATTTTAAATACAAACAGGGTAAATAAAACAATCAGGTGAATAAAATAAAGTAACGTGGCTTATTCTCACACACACAAGCATACAGTTTGGTTCACCTAGAACCTTTAACTTAAAGCACAGACCCTGAACCCATCAGTTCTGGCTAACCAACAGACCCCTGAACCTTTCAGGCTGGTACTCTGACACACAGTAGTACCCTGTCAGACACCCAGACTCCCACAACAGCTTCTTCTTCCCCAGCTGCTGCTTCGTCCCAACCCAGTGTCTCACAGTCTGTCTCAGCATCACCATCTTCACCACACAGGCATCACTTATTTATACAGTACAGCCCCTCCTCCTGATGTCCCGCCTTCCACTCCCCATAGGATGGAACTTTCCCTCCAAACCCATGACAGACAGGTAACATCAGTGCTGTTATGTAACAGCGGGATGTTCAAGGAGGGGGTTTACAATGGCTATCCCCTCCATGCCCCCAGGGCCAAGCAGATTTCCAAGGAGATCTGACACCAGCTCTCCCGAGTCCTAGTCTGAGTTTCTGTCTACTATACCATGTTGGGCCACCTCATTTGGAAGCCAAATTTTAACTGAATACCAAAAAAACCCTTCTTAACTGTGAGAGCAGTATGGCGATGAGGGAGGCAGTGAGCGCCATTCAAGGGAAAATTGGACCGCCCTTTGTCAGGTCTGCTTTGATTTGGGTTCCTTCCTTGACCAGGGGTTGGACTTGATGGCCTTCTAAGCATCTTCTACTTCCCTTGTTTTATGATTCTATGTGGTTGGACTGATATAATTTCCACTACAATGTAGAATACCACACATGAATGCCACCCACACGAGCTTTGGCAGAACAGCATTCCTTGGTTAAAAGTGTTGTTGTTGTTGTTGTTGTTGTTGTTGTTGTTGTTGTTGTTGTTGTTGTTGTTGTTGTTGTTGTTGTTGTTGTTGTTGTTGTTGTTGTTGTTGTTGTTGTTGTTAACCTCTTGAGGGATTGCTTTCCAAGCTGTATCAACATTAATTTGAAGCTGAACCAGCGCTTAAAAAGAAAAATGGTTTATGGCGCCATTTCTGTATACTGAACTGGAATAAACCATATCCTACTGTATGTGCTTATTACTACTGTAATACAATCCATGTAATACAATCCTTGTAATACGAGGATTTGGTGGAGAGAGTGCCTGAAGAACTATGGGTGGAAGCTCATTACATTGTACAGGAGGCAGCAACAAAAATCGTCCCAAAAGAAAAGAAAATGCAGGAAAGTCCAACAAGGCCTTACAAAATAGCAGAGAAGAGAAGGGAAACAAAATGTAAGGGAGATAGGGAAAGTTAAAGAAAACTGAATGCAGACTTCCAAAGAATAGCAAGAAGAGACAAGAGGGCCTTCTTAAATGAACAGTGCAAAGATATAGAGGAAAATAATAGGAAGGGAAAAACTGGAGATCTGTTCAAGAAAACTGGAGCTATTAAAGGAACATTTTGTGCAAAGATGGACATGATAAAGGACAAAAATGGGAGGGACCTAACAGAAGCAGAAGACATCAAGAAGAGGTGGCAAGAATATACAGAGGAATTATACCAGAAAGATATGGATGTCCCAGACAACCCAGATAGTGTGGTTGCTGACCTTGAGCCAGACATCCTGGAGAGCGAAGTCAAGTGGGTCTTAGAAAGCATGGCTAACAACAAGGCCGGTGGAACTGATGGCATTCCAGCTGAACTATTTAAAATCTTAAAAGATGATGCTGTTAAGGTGCTACACTCAATATGCCAGCAAGTTTGGAAAACTCAGCAGTGGCCAGAGGATTGGAACAGATCAGTCTACATCCCAATCCCAAAGAAGGGCAGTGCCAAAGAATGCTCCAACTACCGTACAATTGCACTCAATTCACAGCTAGCAAGGTTATGCTCAAAATCCTCCAAGGTAGGCTTCAGCATGATGTGGACCGAGAACTCCCAGAAAGTACAAGCTGGATTCCGAAAGGGCAGAGGAACTTGAGACCAAATTGCTAATATGCGCTGGATTATGGAGAAAGCCAGAGAGTTCCAGAAAAACATCTACTTCTTCCTCATTGACTATGCAAAAGCCTTTGACTGTGTGGACCACAGCAAACTATGGCAAGTCCTTAAAGAAATGGGAATGCCTGACCACCTTATATGCCTCCTGAGAAACCTATATGTGGGGCAGGAAGCAACAGTTAGAACTGGGTCCCATCACCTCCTGGCAAATAGAAGGGGAAGATATGGAGGCAGTGACCGATTTTACTTTCTTGGGCTCCATGATCACTGCAGATGGTGACAGCAGCCATGAAATTAAAATATGCCTGCTTCTTGGGATCAAAGTGATGACAAACCTAGACAGCATCTTAAAAAGCGGACATCACCTTGCCGACATAGGTCCGCATCATCAAAGCTATGGTTTTTCCAGTAGTGATGTATGGAAGTGAGAGCTGGACCATAAAGAAAGCTGACCGCCAAAGAATTGATGCTTTTGAATTGTGGTGCTGGAGGAGACTCTTGAGAGTCCCCTGGACTGCAAGGAGATCAAACCTATCCATTCTGAAGGAAATCAACCCTGAGTGCTCACTGGAAGGACAGATCCTGAAGCTGAGGTTCCAAGACTCCCTGGAAAAGACCCTGATGCTGTGAAGGCAAAAGGAGAAGGGGACGACAGAGGACAAGGTGGTTGGACAGTGTCGTTGAAGCGACCAACATGAATTTGACACAACTTCGGGAGGCCGTGGAAGACAGGAGGGCCTGGCGTGCTCTGGTCCATGGGGGTCATGAAGAGTCGGTCACGACTGAATGACTAAACAACAACTAAGAATCTGAAGATTGCCATCTACTGCTAGAAACCTGAGTCTTTAATAACAACTTCTTCAACTACAGTATTAAGTTTCTAGCCCTCATAGTAAACGAAGCATGTGAAGCTTAAAAGTATGTTACGATTTATTTCCAATCTTGGCAACCAGAATCCAAATGAAAGCTTCTAGGTTTAAAGCATTGCCCTTTGACATTGCCCTTTTAAGCTCATGTCCTTATTTTAAGGGTGTGAGTCATCATGATTTTGATTTATGTCAAGCATGTAAACGTGGCACTTTCCTGGGTTATCCTCCTTGAAGGCCAGGTTGCCAGGTTGCAGTGTAATCAGAGGTTGCTTATTCACCAGTCAAAACGTAAGAGCATATTTGCGGGGGGTGGGGGGAGTGCAAGGCTATCGTCAAGTTAGGATTGTCATTTCAGTTTATTTCAAACCAAGCCTAGCATTTTTACTGATTCATCCCTGAAACCTGTGTTAGCTTAATTGCATATATACTAGGTGAAATATTCGTGGCAGTGAACGTTTATAGGAATGATTTTACATTATTGGTAGACATAATTAGAGTATTGTATAGTGTTGACTTGATGTTGCGAAGTATCTAGACACACACTCCCTCACATTCCGGGATAGACATAATGAGAGAGATGTAGAATGCATATGAAGTAACAAACTGAATCCGTCACAGATTTGTCATCACACTACATTTGAACGCAACAGAACAGTTTATCTCCTGTATTTTAGAAAAAAATCATAGACACCCATAAACTTCCTACTGACAAGATCATACATAATTCATTAACATCCTCTTTCCTTTGAAAAGTTTTCTTTCAGTCCTTCAAAGAAACACTTTGCAATGACTTTGCCGGACTGCCGTTCCCATTTTGCTGGCTGCGAAATTCTGGGAATTGTAGTTTTAAAATAAAAAACCAAAAGCTTTTCCCCCTGCTATACCAATGAATTCTTACTATAGTTTCCTGGTATAGTTCCTCCTGCCCTCCTTTTAACCCTTTCTTGAGAAATAGTCCAGGTGGTAGAGAAGGTGTTGAATTCCCCACACCTGAACCCCTGTTTGTGCAAGTAGCTGAGATTTCAGTCTGCTTTCGTAATAGTGGCATTTGATATGTGTGTTGAAAAGACGGGGGTCTTCATTTTTTAAAAGGGAGTGATGAAATATAATAAAGTGTGCTGGCAGAGCACTTTTAAAGCATCGTCAGTTTTGTTTCAGCCACATGGGCACACTGGGCAAAGTCAGCTTCCTTAATGAGTACAGGGCTGTGCGAACTTGGAAGCTCTAAGCATGCGGTAATACAATACATATATATATCCAGCACATCCCTTTCTTTAAACAGGATGCAGGCATGCATCACGGCCCATCTCTGACACTCAATTCTAGCTGCAGATCTATCACCGAGTGTCCAGGTGGCTTTTCAAAACCATTGCTAGAAATTCTACCTTCCTTGACGCATCCACTTGCGATTGTGAACAGCCGTCTCCTGCTGGCTGATCTGCATAGACATCATCATCATCTGAGAATTGCAGGGCTGGTTGGGACCCTATGGATCATTAAGCCAACCTCTGTCAAGAAGGTACAGTAGGAGCATCAAACTCCCAACTTCTGGTTCTGCAGCCAGAGACCTAAACCACTGAATAGCAGTCCAGTTGAGTTGTAATCATACTTTTAACAATCACAGATCAATACTGAGCTGAACGCAGTTTCTTGGCTGGGTTTCTGTGCCAGCATTGCCAGGAGAAGAGGCTCCTCTTCTCCTGGCAATGCTGGCACAGAAACCCAGCTAGTTTCTGCAAACGACCGCTAGTTATTGAAGGTCTTGCCTCTCCACCTCTTCTTCCATGCTGTAACAATTCGATTTCCCCAGGCAGTTATGATTTACCAAGAGAACAAGATTGCTCACAGTCTCTTAAAACACCTGTATTCTCCTGCACAGCCAGCCAGAATAGAAATGGAAAAGGTAGGAATTGCAAAGTTTTGCTTAATCAATGGGAGGTGGTTCGTTAGGATATATTGGGCACAGCCCCCGTGGGCAAGGGTTCCCCTCCCCACAGCCAAACCCTCTGACCTGTGTCTTTACCCGCTGGGTGGCTGGAAAGAAGGACAGAGGCTATGCTTTTGCCTTGTGACAATATGAACCAACACAAAAGGCTATTTTTTTCAGTTCATTTAGATATTAAATGGTAAGGAGTTGTATTGTATTATTGCAAGAGAAGGGGAAAGGAATTAAAATTAAGATTACCTGGCTTTGCTTCACCCTCCATTGTCCAGCATGCTCTGTCAGCCCTGGCACTATTATTAGATTAGGCATCCTTCAGTCTCAAGAGACTATGGTAGCGTGCTCTGTATGGAGGACTTGGAACAGCGTCTAGTGTGGCTGAGAAGGCCAATTTGAGAGTGACCATCCCTTCCACACTGAAGACAAATCCAATCTGTCCCCTGTCCAGCTCCCTGGTTTTGCTGGTTTCGGGACTGCCTCTTTGCCTCGGCCTGCTGGACAAGGGTCTCTTCAAATTGGGAGAGGCCATGATGCACCGCCTGCCTCTAGAGGCACTCAGAGGTCAAGGTTTCCCATCTGTTGAGGTCCATTCCTAAGGCCTTCAGATCCTGCTTGCGGAGATCCTTGTATCGCAGCTGTGGTCTCCCTCTGGGGCGATTTCCCTGCACTAATTCTCCATCCAGGAGATCTTTTGGAATCCAACCATCAGCCATCCTCACGACGTGCCCAAGCCAACGTAGACATCGCTGTTTCAGTAATGTATACATGCTACTCTGCCCTCAAGATGGAATCTATGGTTCTCATATTTTTTTCCCTCACAAAAACCCTGTGAAGCAAGTTAGACTGAGAGGAAGTGTCTGTCCCAGAATCATCAGTGAAACCCATGTCTTGGTAGGAACTTGAACCCAAGTCTTTTCCAATGCTAGTACAGTACCCTGACCCCTACACCACAGGAATGCCCTCTTTTATTTACATCTGCTTTAAATCAAGCATGCGAGATGACTTCTACTTCCATTTTTTTCTGAGTGGAATTCACGCACAAGGTTCCTTCATCATTATTACATGCTTCGGTGTCATCAAAAAAATAATCCCTTTTGGTAAGGTTGCCTGTATTCCAAGTCTAGAATTTGAACGCAGATCCCCTGAGTTCTGCCCCAGTGCTCTCACAGCAATAGGGCACAAACGTCAGGAATGTGTGTGTGTGTGTGTGTCTAAATGTGAAGCCTTCCCTGTTCCTGGTGTTCCCTGTGTAAATGTTTGCAGAGAGGACCTCAAGTAAGAATCAATTTTTCCTTTTTTCCACCAGCTTTGCCTGGCCTTTGCCTTAGGCTTTCCTCCTGTCAGACATAAATCACTCCTAGGTTGGTGAAAGGTTTCCCTGATTCTGGTTACAGCTGCAAAGATCTGCCCTCCCGCCCAGCTTCTGGCTGGCCTCAGACCCACCAGCCGGCTGTTTACGGTGGCAACAGGCGGTTTTGCTCCAGAAAAGCAACACAGCTTGAGGTCGGACCGGCTTTACCCTTAGAAATCCCACATTGCCGCCATGCCCTCGCCCTGGACGGAAACGAGAGTCAGGGTGGAGAAGGGAAGGGAGGTTGTCTTGGGTCAGCAAAAATTATCTCTGCTGTCAGAAGGACTCTCCCCATCCATGAGTGGGAACCACCCAAGTTCCTATAAAAGACCATCTGGCGGGATGAGCCAGCAGGTCCTGTACATGAAGCCACTTGGGCGGCTGTGGGTTGGATCCTGGCATCCGCTCAAAACAAACTCAGCCGAAGAGAGCACTGCCCAGCTTGAAAGCTGTTGCATGAGACCAGCCCAGGTAGTTTGTGAGTTTGGAAAAAAGAGATTTGAAAAATTTTTTACTGCCCCCAGCATGACAAGTACTGTAGTTGACAAGAGTGTCCACACAAAAAAGTGTACACTTTCAGGTGTCTGTTTCACACTTTACATTTTTGCATTACCCACTCAGAGACACATTAAAAGTGTAGTTTGTAAAGAGGAATTCATTCATTCATTCATTTAATAGGCCACCTTTCTCCTGATAAGAGGCTTCAAGGTGAATCACAATATGAAAAAGAATAGATTCAAAAATCTAGAAAGTTAAACATTACAAAACAATTAAACTATATGCAAACTAAAATACAATTGAATAATTAAAAGCCACTTAACTTTAAAAAAAGGCATTCAGGGACTGATTGTTAAATGCCAGCCTGAAAAGATGGGTCTTTAGCTTGGTGGAAGGGTAGAAGGGAGGTGGGCCCGCTTGATCTCCCAAGGGAGAGCCTCCCATAACCTGGGAGCTGCCACCGAGAAGGCCCTGTCGTGTCTCCCCATCTGCTGCGCCCGCGCTGGCCATGGGACAGAGAGGAGGGCCTCCTCCGATGATCTTAAATGCTGAGAAGGGAGGAACTTGGGGAGATCTTCCTGACTGTGGCTGTGAGCTGTCAGCTATATTCCAAATATATATAATGTTATTTGCAGTCTATAATTCAGAGAGGGAGGTGCTGGGAAAGGGTTCATTTGGGCCCGTCTTTCTGGCACAGGAGAGACAGAAGCACAAGAGAGTAAGCAGCTTCTCAGAGCCAGTTGTCCATCAAAGGCACACTTGGACAAAATCATTTTCATTTTCTAAAAGAAAGGAGGAAAACGTAGATGTCTCTTTATACTACCCTAAAGCCCTGATGCAAAAAGACAGTGACTTTCCACGGATGTCACCCACTTGGCTTTTGTAGAGGGCACATCGCTTTCTGGCAATTACGTTTATATGCCATTTTTGTTTGTTTCTTATCTGCCGTTCATCTTCCCAGCTCAAGGGAATAGACATCATTTCCCCTGTCCTGTTTTATCTGCACAGCAATTATGTGAAACAGACTATAGTAGTGACCAGCCTAGGGTCACCTGGTGAGTTTCATGGCTGTGAAGTTTATACCGAAACACACAGTCTTTAGGGCATCTGGCAATCCTGTTTGTTTCAGGTTTTATCCCTCCAAAATATCAATTTTGAATGGGACTGAAAGATCTAGAAATGCACACATGCACGCACAAAGGTATACATATATATATTGTATGAATTCTACATATGGAAGATAAATATTACATTGTAACGGCCAAAATCCTGTTGGGTAGGTTCCACCTGCATAACAGGAACTCTGTCACTGGCGGTAGCAGATTGCCCCTGTTTAAAGATTTCCTTTTGAGATGAAGATGACTTTGGTGTATTGTATGCAAACTGTATGCACCCTGAAAGTACAAAAGGGAGCCTTTAATCAGGGGCAAGGTGCCGCTGCCATCATTCCGGTTATGCAGACAGAGATGCACAACAGGATTTCAGCCATTATGTTTCTGTTCAAAGCAGCTCAAATTGATTTATATTTTTAATCGATGTTTTAAATTTAAATTGGGGGTAAAGATTTAATTAAACCGTTTCTCTGTTGAAAATAAAATGTACATTTAATATGTACCAGCATATTATGGTCTACAGATATAGGCTTCAACCCAACACAGAATTAAGCTTGACTAAGCCCATTGATTTCATTGGGCTTAAAGCGCACGTAATCCTGTGCTGGGCTGGGGCCATAATCCATTAAAACTGAATCATGAATGTCTGTCAGATGCACTGGTTTTAAGGCTGCTTTTCTGTGCTTAAAAAAAAGAAGAAGCAACAGCTAAGGAACAAAATATCTGGCCGCTGAGAATCAGCTCTGTAAATGAGACGGCGGCCAGCATCATTCTGATTATTTATGCATCCACCAAAGGAATCACAGAAGTTGCCATGGCTATTTGACAAGGTGCTGGTTGCGCAGCAGTCATGAAACTCATTGCATGCTCTCCTGCGTCCAGCTAAACTTACCCACAAACCGATGGATGATCTTGTCCTCAAGAAAGGGGGATCTCTGAGGACCAAAGGTGGGGAACCACTGGTATAGGCAAATTACCTCCCATCTCAGGGAGAAACATGGAAGTCACCACCTCTGAGTGGGATAAGAGGAAAGGTGAGGTAGAAGTGACCGATCAGAAAGAAACACAAGGAAATGCAAGAAACTTGGCCGAAGGAAGATGTCTTCTACTTCTACCCTTGGTTCCAAGATCTCACTGGTCATCGCCTCTTATGGGTTACCCAAAAAATCAGGAAAAGTGGGTTGTCATCCATGAAACCTCGCCCTGTAGTAAATGTATGAGTTTTAAAGGTCCTACGGGAGGTTTTGCTTTGGTTATGCCTATTGAAACAGACAGACATGGCTCCCTCTTTGGAAAGGGCCTCAAAACATAGGAGAATTAGCATTGAAATGTTTAGCATCGGGGGCTTGGGGGCACTCCACAATTTCTCCACTGCTCACAAAGGTAGAATACTTACATGCATAGATTTGCTCCCACCTCTATCCAGGTATATCCTTGGGCCGACTGAGAACCGAGGGAGGGGTGCGCATGCCCTATGGGCACATGCTGAAATTGCTCTTATCTCATATCTGCTGAGAAGCAGGCTTAGTCAGTGTTTGGACAGAGCTTTGCATGTGGAAAGCCCTACTAAGCACTAACCAAACACATGTCCCCAGAATGTGTGTACTTACATTGTCCTTGGGAGATTAATGTGTTTGGTTAAGCAACAGAAATGAAATCCCACACATTCCCTGGAGATCCAGAAGGAAAAGAAGCCAGGTGTAAATCAGCGCTGTCCATTTACTGTACCTAGTTTCACATGGAGCTGTGCAAAACATGAGGGAAAACCGAATGGAATCAATTGCAAATAAATAAATAAATAAATAAATAAATAAATTGTATCCTGTTCTGCATTACAGGAATGGCTTGGGAAATCTTCTGATCTTTGACTCTTTATGCTAGATCTTTTCTTCTTCTTTTCTTTTTCTTTCTTTCTTTCTTTCTTTCTTTCTTTCTTTCTTTCTTTCTTTCTTTCTTTCTTTCTTTCTTTCTTTCTTTCTTTCTTTCTTTCTTTCTTTCTTTCTTTTTCATTATTCCTGTGATCTCTCTTCTCCTCTCCTCCCATCCTCTCCCTCCGTCCCTTCTTTTTGGGGAGGAAGGTTGATGACTTTGGGAAATATGGTAGGCATGACTGAAAATATATTCCCGACAAGATCTGGAGGGCATCAGGCTGTTGAAGTTTCTCCTAGGAGAGATACGATCGTTGTGCTCTCAAGAAATAGGATTGCAATGATTAAACCAATACAAAGATAACCACTCTGTGCTGTTGGATGCTTGCTGCCTATCTGAAGTCCCAACTGGACCAAATCCATTCTAGATTATGAGGCCATGTGCCACGATCCTTTTCCATCACTTTGGATCCTAGTCCTTTGGATAATCAAGCTGTGGTTATTCCTTGTTAACTAATCAAGATGACCTACCGAGCAGATGCAGGATATGGGGCCCGCTCAGCGTTTTGTGGTGCTCTGCTTCGCGAAAAGTTTGGAACCATTTTCACAACCCTTTCGTGAGATGATAAACGGTCTCTGGCCGGCTTCTCCACCAGGGATGATCTGCCTGTGACCTTTTGCCAGGCTAGTCGCAATGAGAGACGCACATTTTGAGGCCAAAATTCTGTTGTGCGTTTCTGCCAGCCGAAGGACGAGGACAAGGGAAGTAACTGCCAGAGGCAAATTAGCACTAAGAAATGGGTCACCTCTTGGAGTCTTGACTGTGCACCAAACCACTCAACTTACACCAGGAGGAATCAAAGTGCTGACTTGTTAATTACCAGTAATTTGCTGGTGTAAGTAACACCATAGCCTTTTTGCTGGAATGCTTATGCCCTGGGATTTGGCCTGTGTTTTCCTCCTGGCCATTAATGTGTACCAGGAATGTGCTGCTTCCTGTTGTTGTCCAATCTGAGGATGGCAAAACGGCACACATCCTCACCAGCCTCCTTGGAAAAGTTCTTAAACCCTTAAGTGGAAAACCTATAATTACCGTCGGCCTGTAAACCTATAAATGGGCTTTCTGGGGGAAATGCATCCTTGTTTTGTGAGACACAGGTCCTTGGAGGGAGCGATGGTGGACGTCAGGGTGCAGTTATGAACCACTGCTTCGGAGTGTGCAAATTGTGGCATACAGATTATCTTGGAAGTTCCCAGAGTATCAGCTTTATAGTACTCTACCCTAGAGAGGTACAAGGCTTTTGTTTTGTGCTTGCCAGCTGGGTTGCTCGGAGGAAAGACGAAGCTGACCACCTCTCCCTTTATCCATGTTCTGGCGTCGTCGTAAGGCTGCCTGCGCTGAGGTGGCGAAGCTGCTGTGAGGCGCTTCAGACCTAACACCAAAGCTGGATTCGGTATTCAAGCACCCCTCAGGCTTTACATCAGTGGTCCCCAACCTTGGACCTCCAGATGTTCTTGGACTACAACTCCCAGAAGCCTTCACCACCACCTCTGCTGGCCAGGATTTCTGGGAGTTGAAGTTGAAGAACATCTGGAGGCCCAAGGTTGGGGACCCCTGCTTTACATGGTCTCTCTGCCCCTCTCGCCTCTCAGTGTCCCATCAGATCTTTTTATCCCTTCCTCTCCTCCTCCTCCTCCTCCTTTTCTTTTTATTCATCGTTTACTGGTTTTAGCTTTTGATTTAAACCAACACAGCTGCTTACCCATGAACAGCATCAAAACCAAAGAGAAGTAGAATAACAACAGTAACAAGTGTTTTAGTTATCTGGCTGTGGAGCCAGAGGTTTGGGAGTTTGATTCCCCCATGGTGCCTCCTTGTCAGGGGCTTGATGTGATGATCCATAGGGTCCCTTCCATCTCTGCCGTTCTAAGATCATTACCTCACAACTATGCAGCTCAGTTTAGGTTTCTGGCTGCGAAGACAGAGGTTGGGAGTTTGATTCCCCTGAGGGTGTTGATCCCGAGAGAGGCCCAAAGGGAGAGGACTAGGAGTCACACTTTCTCAGTGGTCTTGCCCAAACTTTGGAATCAACTACCTCCAGACATCCGTCCGCCCCCCTCACTTGATAGCCTTCCCCCCCCTAAAAAAAAACTCTTTAAAACTTGGCTGTCCAGACAAGCATTTCCACCAGTGGAAACCCATTGAAACTCTCAGCCTCTAACTCAATCTTACCACCTTTTAAGTATTCAGTGTTTAATGGGCAACTGTGAACTACATAATTTTTAAATTGTTCATTTCATGATATTTATATATTGCTTTGATTCTGTTTTATATTGGCTTTATGGTCACAATTTGATTACATCGTGGACCACACAGAGCGGCTGTAGGCTAGATGGGTGATTAAACGAATTAAACAGACAAATAAATAAAATCTGTAGGGTCCCTTCCAGCACTCGAGTTGTAAGATTCTTCTTATTCTTCATTTTCCTTTCTCTTTTTTGTTTGAAGCAAGCTGCACTTTGCCAATTTATACAAAGTGGCTGAGAGTTACCTTGAACAACATTTCCCAAGGCTGTTCCTGTAGTGTCAAATCCCAGAATGACATGACTGTACACTTAAACTATCCCAGTGTCTCGTAGCAGGTAATTGCAGAACAGAGCTAAAATGTGAATTTGTCATTAGGGGTCGAAATAAATGGCCTGGCTGAACGGGAGGGGAGGGGGAGATACTTCCTGAATTTTATTGACTACAGGCTGCAATATAAGAACAAGGTCTCCTGAGGCGATTGTAGGTGGGGTAAGAGAAAGCATTTCCTGGGGCTGCTTCCTCTCCGCGCTAGTTGGGGGGAAAAACATATCTGCAGAGGAAAAGCAAAAATAAATCCACTCCACATCCGGAAAAGAGCAAGATTCCAGCAGAGCAGTGGTTCATAAAGAAAATATTTGCATGGCCTCAGTATTACCTGGCTTTTCCAGGGATGCTTCCAGTAATACAGCGCTGTGCCAAACGGAAAGGCTGGATGCTTGCCATGTGTATCTTCTTAATGCATGCAGCAGGCTGTCTCAAGGACATGAAAGAGGATGCTGCGGGTGGGGGAGGCATCAGACCAAAGGCAGCCCTCGTGGGAAGCAACATGAACTAAATACCATAATGGTGGGTTTTGGGAGGGGGTCCCATTAAGTACAGCAAGTTGGGTGGCCTGTCGGACACCTTGAAATGAAAGGCATTTGAACAAATCCCCAGATTTGCTCTGGCCCAGTTCCTTTTCAAGTTAACAAGAGTTGTGCAGGCAAATGTCCTTGTGTATTGGGGTTGTGTGCTATGTTAGCAGAAAAGGGCGCAACCAGGAGTGGGGTGGTAAATTCTGCAGTGCATATGCTTATTATGACATTCCTTATAGCCTCCTCAGCCAGCAAAAATGCATGCAGTTGGGTCGATCTATGTCAACAAACTGGGATCAGATCTTTTTAGAAGTCAATGGCTCTTAATCACCCATTTAAGACCAAATCCTTTCCCCGTGATTTGAATTACAACAGGGATCTCTTGCAACAATATCCTGGGAAAATGGCTTACTCATCACAGTTGAATTAGATGCCAGAGACAACTTGTTACTAAAAGCAGCAAATCATACCTTTCCAAGGAAGTTCAATTGTCATCACACAAGATTTTCCAGCCGCCTGTATCTTGCATATTAAATTGTTCTGTTTTGTGATTGGTTGTCAGGAGTTAAACATGGGCTTCATTTGAATTCTAATTCCTTGGCCAAGAAGTCTGGAGGGATTCTGGTGCGTCCCTGAAACACTAGCATGTTTTCATCCTTTAACATTGCACTGACTGTCCCATCTGATTCAAGCTGTAATGCTTAGCTTCGCAGTATTCGTAGCCATTACCCCTGTGTTCCACAATGCAGTTTGACAGATTCAAGCTTCATGGCAACCTTAATGTCTGTTTTTATTTTTAAAAGAAGCTAAACTTCTAGCTTTTGTGCTTATAATGTGCACGAGTAGGCTCTGATCAAGCTATAGCAAGCGGAGAATTTGATAAATAAAATAATGTTTCCAGAGAGAATGTAAATGCATTCTCTATTGCTGTATACCTCCTGATGGCCAACAGGAGAATATATTATACAAAATAAGAGAAGACGTATGTAAGATGTATAATTCCTGCTATTTTCAGAATGTAGTTTTGGGTGCTGGTCATCTTGGGAGTAAAAATTTTCGGATGTAATACATGGAACCCTAGGCTTGGGTGCTTTTAAAAAACTACTTACGCTATCCTCTGCTCTAATGGGTTTGTTCTGCCATTGTATCTGGTCATTGGCTTCATTCCTTGCTCCTAGTTTAAGATAACAGAAGCAGTTCAGGTGACATCCAAAATATAGAGAATGCACTGAATGGGGTGGAGGAATCTGCACATCACAAAGAGCTTCAAATTCTAGTGTCCATCAAAATGATGCTTATATACTGCTTCATATTGCTTAAAGCAGTGGTCCCCAATCTTGGGCCTCCAGATGTTCTTGGACTACAACTCCCAGAAGCCTTCACCACCACCTCTGCTGGCCAGGACTTCTGGGAGTTGAAGTCCAAGAACATCTGGAGGCCCCAAGGTTGGGGGCCATTGGCTTAAAGGACTTTCTGGGCTGTTTACAATTTTGCAGGCTCCCATACCCAGTGATCTGGTGCTCTGTTTAGCGATGGCTGAGTCAACCTCAAGCCAGCTCCCTGGGCCCATCAGGAACGAACTCAAGTTTTGAGCAGGGTCTTGATGGCAGCATTGCAGTTAAACCAGTGATTGCCTATCACCGTTGAAACCGTGCAAAAAAACCACCTTTTGTTGCATCACACGGCTCTGTTATCTGTACAAAATATGTGAAGAACAGCACGTAGTCTTTAAAAAACGGCAATCTGAAATCAAAGGTGTGTGTTATACTTTGGATGTTTGTACCTGATTAAACTCTCTGGCACATTTCAGCTACTGTTCCTTTCATTATTAACACCAGGATGTGAAGCTTCCCATGTACATCAGACTCTGCAGAGTACCAGCCCCAAATACTTTGGTGTCATTTGGATTACAACAAGCAGCGCTGTGTTTGCACAGTAGTGCACTTAACCAGTGACTTGGTTTGCAGGCTTTAGTGCTGGTGTCTCTATTCCCATTCTCAGATCAAACAAAGGAGAACCTTTTCCTGATGCAAGGATGATAATGATTCTGTACACCTTGGGGCCAGCATGCCAACAGAATGCCCGGGCCGCACGCTACTATTGTTTAGTTGGTAGGGCCTCATTTATGAACACATGTGCATATGGAGGGAGAAGCTCTTGTCTCCGATCATTGTTCAGAGATAAGAGAACCACTTCAGGCTGTTTGTGGGCGAGAGGGTGGGGTTTGGAAATTGTAAATATAAACCTTCCAGAAAGAAATGCCAGAGTCTAGTAAATTATTCAGATTTGCTGCTCACAAATTAAATTCTTAAGAGGAAATAGGGCTCACCTGCGGAGAATCACAAGACAGCAGTAGCTCAGTGAGGAAGTATGATATCTGACATTCTTATCTTTGAGTTTTGGCTCTCCTCGTTTTTACTATTATTTTCCTTGTTTATAGGAACAAGGCCTTTTCTAAAGCAGTGTATTCTGGGCAATCTAAAAATGGCTTCCATGGACAGCTGCCAGATGTTTTGACTGCATATACAACAGCTAAACAAATTTTTTTTGTCCATACACAACAGCTAAACAAAGTTAATAAATTTCTTGGCATACGCTTGCATCGGGTTCTTTAGATGCCTGGCACAATGGGGCTTGGTCCCCTGATTTTCCTACCTTGGTGATGATTAAGTTTAAGACCATGCAAGATTATCTCTCGGATTCATTTGGCAGGCTCCAGGCTTCGTTCACGAATTTTTAAATCAGAAATCCATTGTTAATCTTCCAGATCCCCCCCCCCATTCTCATAATGATGTCCTCGATGAGAAAGATCTAAGGCAGAAGTTTTATTTTTATTAAACTGCAAAAGTGCGGGGAAAATAATCCTAATAACTTTACTAAATAATTTCTTCCCATCCCCCACCGCTCTTTTGGCGAGTGACCAGTCAACCTTTCTGCCTGGTTCAGAGACTGAACTTGCAAACAAAGCATTTTAAAAGGAGAAACTACAGTATTATACAGTATTTTCTATGTTTTGCTTATATATATAAGTAATATAAATGATAAAATCCCTTACCTTTGCAAGTAAGGTTTTCACAACACACACACACAGAGAGAGAGAGAGACTTTTTTTAATCTTATACTTGTTTTGAATAATTGTCACACTTCCCTGCCTCTCACATCCCATTACATAAAAATACCAATATTTTTGCCTGGCTAGAATTTACCATACAGTGGGGTCTCTACTGAAGAACCTAATCTGTATTGGAAGGTGGTTCTCAAGTTGAAAAGTTCTTATGTTGAATCTGCATTTCCCATAGGAATGCATTGAAAACCATTTAATCCGTATCTGCTCTTTTCCGTCCATAGAAACTACTGTATGATGTTCCAGTTGTTAGTACCGAACGGCAGACACTTCATAATCAAAATGTTGGTATTTTCTTTGTATAATGATGCCAAAACAGTACAGATTCTTCCATTTATTTTCAGACCACATCTGTTCATAGGAACATAACTGAAAATAGTTTTGGAGAGAGCGCTGAGAAAGAAAGACACTGCTTGCCATGATGTATATTGCCATTTAATTCACCACGCTTTGTTGTTATGTCCTGCCAAGTCACCTCCAACTTATGGCAACTCAAATCTCCAAAATGCCCTCTCCTCAACAGGCTTGATCAGCAATTGCAAATTCAAGCCTGTGGATTTCTTTAGGGAGTCCGTCCATCTGACGTTGGGTCTTCCGCTTCGACCTCTGGCCAAATAGGCTTTGCAGGTTTTTGAAACCATAAAAAACAAGATAAACCTGTTCATCCAGAAACAAAAGTGAGCTGAACCTTAGCCGGAGTGATTGAGAGACACTCCCTCTTGCAAATGACCATTAATTTTTTTGGGAGGGGGGTTAAAGAGGAATCATGTCTCCCACGCCTAATTGTATAAATTGTATACCTACACTTCTAAGAACTTTTAAAAGTGGTTGTTCCCTGAATTGCAATTTTAAATGCTTGCAGGTTAAAAATAAAAATTCTTTTCAAGCAAAGTAATGCATATAGTTTTGTTTTCAAAAGCAATCATTTTGCCCTGGTTATTTCATATTGTGCCACGGATGTGGGGGCGCTGCGGGTTAAACCGCTGAAGCCTCTGTGCTGCAAGGTCAGAAGACCTGCAGTCATAAGATTGAATCCAGGCAACGGAGTGAGCCCCCGTCGCTTGTCCCAGCTCCCGCCAACCTAGCAGTTCGAAAGCATGCAAAATGCAAAAATGCGCGTAGATAAATAGGTACCACCTCGGTGGGAAGGTAAATGGCGTTCTGTGTCTAGTCATGCTGGCCATGTGACCACGGAGGACAGTCTGCAGATAAACACTAGCTCTATGGGTTGGAAATGGAGACGAGCACCGCCGCCTAGAGTCGGACACGACTGGACAAAATTGTCAAGGGGAACTTTTACCTTTATTTCATATTGTAGCATGATTTTATGTTCTTGTGAAAACATGGAGTGGCTTTCTATGGGATGTGCCACTGAACCTTTGGAAGGTGCACTGCGGAGAGTCAGTCCTTCATGACTGGCAGTGTGGGGGTTCATTCATTCATTCATTCACTCACTCACTTATTCATTCATTCATTTGATGTATATTCCACCCTATTAGTTCAAGCATTACTCTGAGAAGTTTGCAGGTTAAAATTTAAAAACCCACATGACAAAATACATTCAACAATATGGCGATTCACAAGCCTCGAGATAGTAGCAGATACCCTAGCTGGAATGGATAACAGTGCATCTCACAAGTACGCACAAGCAGTTTGAATGGCCATTGAGTGAAACAAACAATCTTTATACATTTCTGCTGCTTACACCAGCCCGTTGAAGCTGTATGTTATGACTTCTTTACGCTCTGAAGAGCGATACAAGCATGTAAACTATTCCCTACTCAGCATCCCGCTGTGATAAGTTCAGGTATGCTTATCTAAAGTTATAAACGAGTTCGTTGGCAGTGTTTGATAAGCACCTCTGTTGTCTCCATCTCCCTTCATTTCTCCAAACATCAGCTTGACCATCTTTGGCTCCATCTTGGAACTGTGAGAACCTTGCTTAATGAAACAAAATGGAAGACAGCAGACGAAAATAAAAAGGCAGGCAGCTCCTCTCAATAATGGGTCCAACAGGATTTTGCCCTTTAGGCCCGTGGGTCCCATAGACTGTTTTCCACAAGCTCCAAATTGTTGCTTTTCGATTGACCGCCCATCACTGTGTCTGATACGGATGTCCATCTTGATTTTGACAGTGGTTTGGACTGTGGAGCGATTTGCATGCCAAGGAATGGCATCAAGCACAGAGACTATGGTGCAAAGGGAATATGGCCAGAGGAGGAAGTGACTAAGAAAGGGAGGCAGGCATTAACCACACTGCAGGCGGAGAGGGCTCAAAAGCCTTGAACTGCCTGAGAGAGAAATGAGAGTAATCTGCCATGAACAGATTGGTCACGAAACTGACATCGCATTCATGAGCTACTGGCGGAAGGTCAACTTATGGTGCAGAAAGTTATCATGTGAATCTTCCAGGAATGGAAATGTAGCTTGAAGAAATGGAATTAATTGTTTTTTCTCATGCATAGCATTCCTTTGCTCATGTGTCTTTGGGCTTGTCAACACTGCCAAACCATGCAAGCCCAATTTGTGCTGGCTGGTAGAGTTACTATCATGTTTCTGCTTGACCATCCACTCCATCTGGTGCCCAAAGAGGGAAACCCTGTATTTATATGGCCGGGGATTATCCTGAATTAGTCCATTTCCTCCCATAACTGTCCATAAACAGAACACCTGCTCCCTCCTTCATGGATATCTGGCATTGTGCTCCCGAGCTCCATGTACCATCCATTCAACAGAGACACAGTTTTGGTGATGATCAGCCTGGCTTCAGGGCTTCTGGGACCTGTCATTTTGGCCTTTTGAGCTGGAGGAGTGACCAGAAAAATTACGGGCTGTGTGCAATGGTTAAACTAACTATTTTGGCTTTGTACTGAATGCCCCCTGAATGCAGAAATAAGAAAGGCTTGGGGTTTGTTTTTTGACTTTTCAGAATCGCATCACCAACAATGGGCTACTGGGCTCCCTGGGCATGGGATACATTTATAAATCCAGGGAAAATATCACTTAAAATCCTCCTTCTCCGGATGCATTCACCAGGCACATGATCTTGTGCAAAAATATCTGATGAACTGCTGGACAGCTTAGTGGTTTAGGCTTCTCCTTAGATTCCCCACTGGGACAACAGCTGGACTTGTTGATCCACAGGGTCCCTTCCAGCTCTGCAGTCCTACGATTACGAATCCTAAAAGGTAAAGGTAAAGGTTCCCCTTGACAATTTTTGTCCAGTCGTTTTCGACTCTAGGGGGCGGTGCTCATCCCCGTTTCCAAGCCATAGAGCCAGCGTTTTGTCCGAAGACAATCTTCCGTGGTCACATGGCCAGTGCGACTTAGACACGGAACGCTGTTACCTTCCCACCGAGGTGGTCCCTATTTATCTACTTGCATTTGCATGCTTTCGAACCGCTAGGTTGGCGGGAGCTGGGACAAGCGACAGGCGCTCACTCCGTTGCGTGGATTTGATCTTACGACTGCTTGGTCTTCTGACCCTGCAGCACAGGCTTCTGCGGTTTAGCCCACAGCGCCACCACATCCCACTCTACGAATCCTACTCTATTACTAATCTAGTTTTTTTTTCAAAAAAAATCTCTTTGTGTAGGGCAGCAAAAAATAGCTTTGTTTCTTTAACTATATTGTCAGAGCAGTCAAAAAATACAGCATTAGTAGCACCTTTTCTGCCCTTTTTCTCACCCACCCCTCTCCGGCTACTGGACCTTGTGTTGTGGGCCAGATGAAATAAGAGAGTCTAACTCATCTGGATAATGCCAACCCTCTGAAAGAAGAGTTCAGAGGGAAAATGAGCAAGAGTGACCACAGTTTTATGTAGCCAGAAAGTGTTCAGCAGTGTCCAACGAGCGCCATTTGATGAGATGAATTATGCCTTCTAGTGGAATCGCTGGTAAAGCTGGGTTAAATGCCTCTAACCATTGTCCCTGTAAATCCTAGCCTTTGGCTATGAAGACAAACTACTGACCAATAAAAAAAAAAGGCAAATTGCTTAGTAAGCTTGACTGCCATCGTTTAGATAGAGGCAGCTAGGATTTGAGTCTCATAACAATGGGTGACTATTAGTCTTTGTAAAAACAGTGCTGGTGCTTGAATTAATTATCAACCTACCTTTTTCTTGAGACAGGTTCCACATTTAAGGTTCAGCAGAAATCTGGGCTCCCCCAGTAAATCCATACTGATGAGCAATTCCATGGCTATCTGCTGAGAAATCACCCATGCTAGTTGAAATTGGCTAAGCCCATGGGTGGGTGCACTCTTATCAATGCACACACTTTCAGGTATGCCTTGAAACATGCTGGCAGATGTGTTTGGGTATGGTCTTTTGAGACCGGGAGACTGGGAAATTTTATCCTGAATCCCCTACTCCAGTGGTCCCCAACCTTGGGCCTCCAGATGTTCTTGGACTGCAACTCCCAGAAGCCTTCACCACCACCTCTGCTGGCCAGGACTTCTAGGAGCTGAAGTCCAAGAACATCTGGAGGCCCAAGGTTGAGGAACATTGCCCTACTCTATGCTCCTACAAACCTATGCAAGGCAAACAGGGCATTATTGGCTCACAAGAATAGGAAGCATGAATGATGCTCTGACTTTTAGCATGGTCTTGCCATCCAAATGACAACTCTCAAATGGGAGGAGGAAGTAAGGGCTGTGTTACCCTTGTCCTTCTTTCCTGTAGTGCACAAAGCAATTTTCTTAATGGTAGGACTGGGATGGGTGGACTAGATAGTTCTGTCGTTTAGGTATCTGGTAAGGGAACCAGAGGTTGGAAGTTCAATTCCCCACTGTTCCTCCTGGGAGAAGAGCCAGCCTGGGTAGCCTTGGGCAAGCTTCACAGGTCCAGAGAACCCACACACTGCCCCCAAAGAAAAGGGAATGGCAAATCACTTCTAAGTACCTAGGAAGCCCTGGAAAGGGGTCACAAGAAGTCAGAATTGATTTGATGGCATGCAATTATTATTATGATTGTGGAGAGCAAATTCTAGAGAGTAACAGCATGTGCCTCCATTATCTAATTGTTGCCATTCTAATGTGCTATCAAGTTGCCTCCAACTTATGATGACCCTCTGAATGAACAATCTCCAAAAATATTCTGTCCGCAACAGCCTTCTCTAGCTCCCATGAACTCAAGCTTGTGGGGTCCCTATTTCATGTTTGGTGTTCCTACTTTCCTGCTGCCTTCCACTTTTCCCAGCATTATTGTCTTTTCCAGAGAATCCTGCCTTCTCATGATGTGCACAAAGTAGGACAGCCTCAGCATTTTTGCTTCCGGAGATCGTTGGAGCTTGATTTGATCTAGGACCTACTTGTTTCTCATCCTGGCAGTCCAAGTATTTGCAAAGCTCTCCTCTAATTAATTATCTCATATTGTTTTGAATCCCTGCCTTGGCTAGTGCTGAGTAAAACAGGCAGTCGCTGCATCCTTAGGCCAATGGCCCGTCTGACCCAGTTTCCTGTTTCGAGCAGCAGCCAATACCGGATGCTTGAAAGGAAGCGGCAGAGCAATTAATGAATGATCCAGAAGTTGCCATCTGGCCAGTTTGTCATGAAGTCGTCAGATGTATTGCCAGCTATGCAGGATTTTAAAGCCACTTTTCCTTGTTTGTCCTCATCTCCGCCTTGAGGTCCATTGTTTAACAAGTTTTTTTATTTACAAAAATAAGCATTTATCGTGTATGCAAACAGTTACTTGCCCAATTGTTCAATCTTCAGTCTGGTGGAGATTAGAGGGCCATGCTGGTAAGAGGTTGCCTACGGCCCTTAAAAACCTACCCCAAATGGGCCGATCCACCACAAAGTGGACTAATTGTGTTTTTGAATCTCACTTGTCCTCTTGGCCTTCACAACATCCTACAACAACACCAGTAAACTGTGCGCTATTGTCCTCTTGGCCTTCACAACATCCTACAACAACACCAGTAAACTGTGCGCTATGTACTTCCAAGTCTTTGTTTAAAGTGTAACCCGTTTTTTGTTTCATCAGATGCCCTGTATAATTCCAGTATAATGAGAGAAAATAAATTCCATTCAGGCTGTTAGATGCATGTTTCCAGGAGCTATTTTGAAGACTGGTTCTACCCAAATGGGGATGTTAGCCAAGAAATCAGAAAAAGACTCAGAAGGGCAGGAAAGAAGGAACTAGAAAAGATCCTCAAGTGTAAGGAAGTTTTGCTGGAAACTGAGATCATCCATACTTTGATGTTCCTGATCACTAGGTAGGGGTGTGAAAACTGGACAGTAAAGCAGCTAACAGGGGAAAAGATGATTTTTTTTTTTTTTGAGTTGTGGTGCTGGAGGACAATGTTTCAGATGCCGTGGACTGCCAGAGAGTAAGATGAGTGGGTGCTAGAACAAATGAAATCACACTAGATCAAATCCAGACTGAATTCTATCTAGAAGTTAGAATTACTAAACTGAAGGTGTTATAACATGATCATAAGAAGAGAAGGCAAGATTAAAATCATCAACCATGTTGGGGAAAAGTGAAGGCAGCAGGAAAACAGGAACATGAGTGAGCGTAAGACAGAGGAGTCTTGATGGCACATGATAACATGCATTGTTGCATAAATATTTAAGATGCTTCATATGTTAAGTTGGCTTGTGTGCCTTGTCTTGTGTGGAACAGCTTTTAAGGGAAGCACCCATAAAAGTCATAGAATTATAGAATGATTGCATTGGAAGAGGCCTCTTAAGGCCATCAGATCCGATCCCCTGCTCAAGGCAGGAATACAAATCAAAACAGACCTGGACAGATGGTCATCCAATTTTCTCTTGACTGCCTCCAGCTCACACCCCCCCTCAAGGGTAATTGGTTCCATTGTTGTACCGCTGTAACAGTTCATAGGATCATAGAATCATAAAATAATTGAGTTGGAAGGGGGCCATTAAGGCCAAACACCTTCTCAATGTAGGAATCTAAATCAAAGCACATCTGACAGATGGTTCTCCAGTTTTCTCTTGAATGCCTCCAGCATTTAGCATTTTCCTAGTGCTTTAGATTAGCAATGCCAACCTTTGGTTCCCCAGAAGTTACTGACTCTCAGAAGTCCCAGCCAGTTTGGTCCATGATCAGGGTATTGCATCAGAACTATTTCTCTAGAACTCAGGGGACTTTGCAAATATGTCATCTGGGGTTAAAGGGATCGATCTGTTCCCAGTGCGGGTCATGTGTTCTGCACCTGATCTAAGTTTGTTCCATCCTAGATTTCGATATACTTTTCCAAATGCCTTCTCAAACGGGAGCAATGCTTATATCCACTGAGCTGCACCTGAAGATTTTATTTACCTCTTGGCCTTATAATTTGTTTGAGCTTTGCAGAACATAAACATTTGCCTGGTATATGGTCTTCCTTCACACTGTGAGCAGGAACAAGGAGAGGGTCGTGTCATATGCGCCTCTTTTTATGAAGCAATAAAAGAGAGGATGTTGAGCCAGATTATTGGTGCCTTCACAGATTGAGAAGTGGGTTGCATTAACTATTTGTTGGCAAATGCAGTTTTTTGGTTAGCAAGTGGCCATTTTCATTTCGTTTTTTAAAATACCTAATTAGGAAGACGATGGGTTCTGCTTGGTCTTCTAGAAGCTTGACTACACTGTAGTTTCAGACTTAGCTTTTGCTGAATGCTTTCATGATATCATTTGGCTTTTGGCATCTCACAGTATCTTATTGTGTCACCTATATTTCATGTATTCCAGGGCCCCCTTCATCAGGCCTGCACCAGTGTCTTGTTGTTAGTGCAGAATATTTAGAGTCTCAAAAGTTCATGGCCGATGGGTTTGCCAGGTGTGTTTCTTAGATTTCATTTAGGAAGGACACCGGCTGCACCGGAGGTGTGGTTTTAAATCTACAGCCGAGGAAGCTGTTGATCGGATATCCCATCCCAGTTCTTCAAACGAAGAAGCACGGACATTATGCGTACTGATAATGGCTCTCTAGTAGAGGTAATATAATTTATTTAATTCTGTGTCTCACTGCCCAGAGAGCAGAAGCTGGAAGAACTGTAACACAAATATTCTTTGTTGGCAACGCTCTCCTGCCCTTTATGGAACAGCCTCTACCGAGAGTGGAGAACATACAGAATTGCCTCCCAAAGAAGCACATGCCTCTTTATCGCGTGTTTCTTTGCTAGGCAGTTCTGCATGTAATGTGCCGTCATGTTAGATCTGACTTATAGCAAATCTAAGAGGCCGTTCATGGTAAATGAGATACTGTACGCATTTAAGGAGTGTTTTTGCCTGTTCCACACACCCACACCCTCAGTGTGTTTCTGTGGCCATGTGGTGATTTGAATTCAGCTCTCCTGAATCAGAGTCCATCACTCTCTCCACTACACTATGTTGAATAGGTAGTTCCACCCAGCTATTATTCCACCATACATTTATCCTCCATTTTAATTTTGCTGGTTGCAGATCTTTTTTCCCCCTGGGTTTTGTGCTAGTTTCTGTATTAATTCTTCATGGTTTTCATTGCATTGGGACTTCAGTTATTGTGAACTAATGGGATGGAGTCTTGAAAACAGTAGATCAACGCTTTTCTTTCTTTTTTAAAAAAATGCAATACATGTACCCGAGGAAAATGAGGCTGAGGGGGTAGCTTTCCTAAGGCTAGGGTTTGAGATTCAAATTGCCAGCTTGGTGACTCTGGATCTGATCTCTGCTGCTTTGCAGCACCGGCGTTCCCAAAGAGCACACGGGGGCCACGGCTCTGCCTGACAGTCAGGCATCTATGATCCAGCATCTCATCGTCAGGGGGAACACACTGAGCTTTCCCGGACGTGCGCTTTGAGTGTCTGAGCCTGGTTGCTAGCCTCAGAGTCTCTCCAGCCCAGCCAAAGCTGCTGCCAGGCAAACATCCCGAAAACTGGAGCCTGCTTGTACAAATACTGGAGAGATCAGCCATCCAACAGAGGAAGGGGGGGTGCGGAGAGGGGGGGGAAGAGAAGGCTCTTCACCAGCCAGTGAGGTGGCTGCTAGGTAACCGGCCACAGCAGGCCATGGAATCTCTGACTGTGTTGCTGTCCGAGAGACTTTTAATAGGAGGATTCGTTCTTCCTGCTCTCCCACCTCCGATCCCCTAAGCAAATTTGGAAAGCTCTCTCTCTCTCTCTCTGTAATTACACAGTGATCCTACCTCAGACGGTGCAGCTGGAGAAAAGTTGGTCTCACTGCGTTAATCCAGCGGGTTGCTTCCCTCAGGTCTGTCCTTGCTCAGCCTCCCGGGCAGGATTTAGAAGGATTTACAGTGGCATTATAAGCAATGCCAGGGATCTAAATTTGGGTAGTCAAGCAGATCCCATTGGTGAGGTTTGGGTTTTGTGTATCACTTTGAACTTGAAGTGCCTTAAAAGACCTTCTCCTTTCCCCCTCCCCCCATCTGTAGAGATTTGCAGCCTTCTTCCCTCATTTGATCCTGTCTAGATATTCCAGGATTTTAGCTCTCGTGATCCCTCACTGTGAGCCCATGAGGTTGGACAGATGAGGCATGGCGTTTAGAAACATCTGGAAGGCAGTGGATAGGGGAAGAGTGTGTGGGATTTCTCCCATGTGAACGATTTGGTACAACCTGCACTCCTAGCTACTTTACAGCTTGGAGATGTTCCTACTTCACTCCTCCCAGCAGATATCCATCAGGGAGAAAACAGCCTCCTTCTTCCACATCTTCTCAGTTCGTCGTAAAACCTGTGCCAAATTCCCAAACATAGGTCCACAAACTCTTCAAAATGACAAGACAAGAAAGGCAAGCAGCGGCTTTGACTCCACCTGTGCTGAGATCCTCAAAATACGACCAAAATGCAACATCTCTAGTACCTGGTGGATTGTCGACAACAACAATGGGGCCCTGACCATAGTCCAGTTTGGCTACACTATAGAGTTTACTCCCCTCTCTCTAACAGGTCATTTTAGACCTCCAAATTCATTTCAAGTTCTGGAAGAGGAGACAGCCACCCTGCTCCTGAAAGATCTCATACAGGAAGTCCCCACTGAGCTTCAGGAGGATGGCTACTTTTCCCACTGCTTTACGGTCCTCAAAAAGGATGGCATCCTGCAGCCTATGTGGGACGTAAGGGAAGAGGTTCAGAAGGGTGACCTTGGAAACCATCCTACCACTTCTCAAAAAGAAGTGACCTCAAAGAGGCTTATTTCCATAGAATCATAAAATAATTGAGTTAGCCCATAAGGTCACTGAGTTTGATCCTTTGCCCAATGCTGAAATCCAAATCAAAGGTGATCTGCTAGATTGTTGCCTAATTTTTCTCGTGAATGCCTCAAGTGTTGGAGCACTTACCACCTCCTTGGTCATTGGCTCCATTGGCATGCTGCTCTAACAGTTAATAAGTTTTTCTTGCTGTTCAGCCTAAATCTGGCTCCCTGTACCTTGAGCTCATTATTACTGTGTCCTGCACTCCAAGATAGCTGAGAAGAGATCCTTCCCCTCCTCTGTATGTCTGCCTTTCAAGGATTTGAAAAGTGCTCTCCTATTTCCCCTCAGTCTTCTTTTCTCAAGGCTGAACATGCCCAGTTCTTTCAACCTTTCCTCCTAGGGCTTGCTTTCTAGTCCCCTGATCATCTTTGTTGTTTTTTCTCCAGTCCCCTGATCATCCTTGCCTTTCATATTGCCATCCTTATGGACCACTGATGTTTCCTACGCTTCCCCCTGGGCAACAAGATCTATGAGTTCAAATTACTCCCTTCTGGCTTATCAACAGAGGTCTTCCTTCCATTGCAGCCAGGCAAATGTGTCCTCTTCACATTAGAGAAGATTTGCCCTGGGCTTGAAGGATTCAAAGCAGGATGTCCTCAGGAATGAAGGACATACCAGACTGTGTATACAGATGATCCAGAACAACTTGTGGTCAAAGGGCCGTCCTTTTTAGGAAGGCAATAATTTCCATGCAAACAGGTCCAGGAATTAGACCTAGTCGGTGGGGGCAGGACTTGGAATGTACATGCTGTGTATTTATGGTATGTTCTGGCACAAATTATGGCTTGGTTTTAATTAGCCACCATCAGTTGTCTCCACTAAACTCTCTTCCCAGCAGTGTGAGAAGAGTCTGCTTCCTCTCAAATTCAGCACAAGGGGAAACATTTGTCACAGACGGTCTGCTTCACATCTTGGTGCGATATGTGTCCTTCAGCCGCACCTCTTCCCAAAACAGGCCCAAATGCCCTTGTACTCATCATGGTCTGACTCCTTCTTCTGTCTCCAATGAACTTTGAAGTAACGCAACAAGAAATTGTTGGAGCAAGGAAGTTTCCCCATAGAGCAGTGCATTCATTGAGGCCCATATGCTGAGCTTTGGGAGGGGGGGTCTTACTCATGTTGCATCTACCGGGGACCCAGGAAAAGGCAACAAGCTAACTTATGGAAGTTTGAATAAGATATAGAACATCTGGTGCAGGCACGCCCTTCAATGCACATTCATTCTGTGGGTTTGCATTCCACATCTGCTGAGTTAAATGCAGAACGTATGCATGAAACATGGAATCGGAAGGTTTGCTGAACAGTTGAAATAGCTCCTTCCACTTTTTCCCCCCCAACCAGGCTTAGTTTCAACACTGATTCTTAGAGTTGATCAGTAGTAACTGTCTGTGCTGGCTCAATTACCGGTCATTGTTACATGCCGTCAAGTCACCTCCGACTTTTAGTGACTCTATGAATCAATGGTCTCCAGAATTTCCCATTCTCAACAGCCCTGTTCAACTGTTGTAGTCTTGAGCCTGTGGCTTCCTTTAGAGAGTCAGTCCATCACATGTCCGGTCTTCCTCTTTTCCCGCTGCCTTTAACTTTTCCCACCATTCTTGTCTTTCCCAGAGAAACCTGCCTTCTCAGGATGACCCCCGAATAGGACAGCCTCAGTTTCAACATTTTGTGATATCCCCTGGTTTCAACAATTGCTGGTACCTCTCAGTAAGAATAAATAAATAAATAGAGCAGCAGTGTGGTGATGAGAGTGCTGGACTGGGGAGATCCAGTATTTTGTTGTAAGAGAGCCATAAAACTGACTCGGTGGCCATGAGCCTGTTCCAGACTCTCAACCACTTTGCAGGGCTGTTAAGGGGATAAAGAAGAAGACAGCCATGTATATCTCTTTGGCCTCATAAAAGAAAAGGGGGCATATAAATATTGCAAATAAACAAATTATTAATTTGTCCTCCAGCACCACAGTTCAAAGGCACCAATTCTTCAGCAGTCAGCCTTCTTTAGGGTCCAGCTCTCACTTCCATACATCACTACTGGAAAAACCATAGCTTGGACTTTGTCGACAAGGTGATGTCTCTGCTTTTTAAGATGCTCTCAAGGTTTGTCATCGCTTTCGTCCCAAGAAGCAGGCGTTTTTTAATTTCGTGGCTGCTGTCTCCATCTGCAGTGATCATGCAGCCCTCTTCTCCAGAGCCCCTTAAATGGTGGGGGAAGTAAGGCTGTGTTTCTTTTGGAAGGGGGTTTAAAGGAAAGCCCACAGAGCCAGACAGCTCTCTATGTCAGTAGCTACAGTAGTTTTTTTTAAAAAAAAAACTTTAAAATAACTTTTGATATAACACTATGCTATTCTGTATCTCAGTTTTTTGTTATTATGAGCCATCAGGTCATTTCTGACTTCCTGTGACTCTGTCACTTCGTGATCTCCAGAAGGTCTTACCATTGACAACCCTATTCAGCTCTTGCAAACTCCAAGATATTCAGCCAAATTTAGGTGGAATGTCAGGAAAAAACTTCCTAACTGTTAGAGCAGTACAACAAAGGAACCAGTTTACCCTTGTGGGGGGAGTGGGTTGAGCACTCCAGCGCTGGAGGTATTCAAGAGAAAATTGAGCAACCCTCTGCCAGATCTGCTTTGATTTGTATTCTTGACTGAAGCGGGGGGGGGTTAGATTTGATGGGTCACTTCCAACTCAATTATTCTATGATTATATGATTCGAAGGATGTGGTTTTCCTTTTGAGTAGTCTGTCTTGTATTTGGTCTTCCTCTTTTCAGTCTCAGTACACGGAGAGGAAAACAGACACTTAGTTTAGAAAGCAAAGCTCTCTACAAGCTAAGAATATACGTAGGAATTGGTCCATTATTGTCAGGGAGCTTAGACTGAAGTCTTGGACTTTCCCGGCTATCGGATACATTTAATTAAAGATGCCCGGGTTGCTACTTGGTGAGTGCTTCATCCTTGGGCTGCATGTAGTCCTTTCCCAAAAGCATATGAGTGGAGGTGAAGTTACCGCATAGATATCTCTCTTTCTTCTTATATGATTTTTCTAGCTCTTTTTGAAGTGGTCTCTGGTTCTTTTGTCTCAAACTGGCAAAGGCTTCCTCTCAGCAGCTTCGTTTATTTATTCCTTACAGCCAACAGCATGGTGCGTTATATACGCTTTGCAGCTGGGCTGGCATCAGCCCGTGTGGGGGAGAGGATGCTGGGAACATTCCTGACATATTTAACAACTTTGGGAAGTAAGTCGAATCTGCTGATCTATGGATTCTGTGGCTGCGTTGTTATTATTATTATTATTTTTGCCGGATAAGCAACTGGCAAAAGTACGTTTTTGCTAAACACATCTACTGTGTTGCAGGAGATAAATGGGAGAAAGGGGTGGTGGTGTTGAGGGGGAGAGGCGACTGTTAGATTTTGATTCATTCGTAGCCATGACTTCTCAGTGAGGAGGGTTTAGGCCCTTTCTGTACTTCTGGACTTCGTTCCCCCTGTAAAATAGATAGATTTTGGAACACCCCAGTCATTATGCCAGGTGCTTACTGAAAAAGCAGAGTTGTTCTCTCATGTTGGTGTATTCTGCTGGCCTGGACATTCATAAAAACCTTCAGCTTACATCCATTTCTCACATTACTGTAGCAGTGAGGGGTGTGTTGTGTGTCATCAAGTCACAACCAGCTTATAGTCACCCTAGTAGGGCTAAGTGAGATGTTTAAGGATTAATTCCACAAGTGCTACCAAACCCCCTAGTGAGCTTACATGTTCAAGTGGGGATTTGACCCCAGGTTTCTCGAATCCTAGTCCTTCACTCTATCCCCGTACACCGCACTGGGTATAAGAACAAGGCAACGGCTTCATATCAGAATCTGGTGGGTATTTGTGAAGTGGTTTTGCAGCAGGAATGTTGGCAAGTCTGGGTCCTGAGCCCCAAATCCCAAATCTCTATTAAAAACAAGCTTTTTCCCCTCAGAAATAAAGGGAGGGAGGGGTGCGTTCCACATCATGAGTTGAGTCCATTGGATTAAAAAAACGAAGCTGAATCTGTGTCAAGTCACCACTGTGACTTTAGTTCAACTTGACAGCAGGTCCCATGACTCCAGTCGCCATCAAAGTGATTTGAACCCACTACGACTGCAGTCCTTCCTTGTGGAGGCTGGCTGTAGGTGGGTGGGGTGTGTGGACACACCGCCTTGATCGAACAGTTAAACTCCGCTGTGTTTGACTGGGAAGCTGTTTCTCGCGAAGGTGTTTCTGAATGCAGTTGTGACTCCCAGTTAGTTAGACCTCTTGAAGCAAAGGAATTTAAGTGCTGACTTCCCATCCAAGTGTTAGTCTTATGGACCTACTCTTTATTGGAGTTCCAGTTGGATATCTTGGTAAACCAT
This sequence comes from Pogona vitticeps, assembly GCF_051106095.1. Classification (NCBI taxonomy): domain Eukaryota; kingdom Metazoa; phylum Chordata; class Lepidosauria; order Squamata; family Agamidae; genus Pogona; species Pogona vitticeps. Next base: position 4,501,062 of record NC_135790.1, read on the forward strand.
ATGTACATTCCCTATACTTCAAAACCACTGCTGGATCCCCATAAATTAGAAGTGATGTGCCAGCCACATAACATGCAGAAGGCGTGCGGTGAAGCACCAATGCCCACCTTTCCAGAGGGGAACTCATCTTGGTCTGTAGCAAAACCAACCAAGAATCAGTCTTGTGGATTCCTAAAGTCTATATCTGAGGTAAACATTCATAGATTCAGTGCATTTCTTCTGAGGGATTGGCTATCATCTCTGTAGACAGACACTTATAAATGGTGAGGGGGAAATGTGAAACGTTATAGAAATACTGAAGATACAGCTGAGGATCATCTTATGAGCATTTAACAGTGTTTGGGAGGTTGCAGATAAAGATCTTAATGGTCATCTTACTTCTAACCACCCAGGGATCATTAAATAACCTTTAATGACTACCAGGAGGGACCTTTTAGAATCCTGTTACATTTCACATCCCATCCTTGGTGTGCATAAATGTCCCTTTACAATCCCTGCATGTCTCTGGTGGTCAAAGAAAAATATACCAAATTTTACCAAGAGTGAAATACACTTGTGAGAAGCCATGGCATGTGTGTACATGAACTTTCCTTGCATGCAACTGCTTTGCTCAGAAATCTTGTGTGCACAATCCAACTGTGTATTCATTTCCAGCTGGAAAGTGTGACTGTTATTAATCATTCTGCTATCTGAAGCAGCCCATAGATTACTTCTCAGCTGGGCAAAGAACTTCAGTGAGGATTCTTTTCCTCTTAGGAACATTTCCTCAGAAGGCACGTATTTCGCGTCCTAATTATATTAGTAGTGAGTGAAACGCTTGTTGTTATGGTTATGAGGCAAGCTGTACATCACAGAGATGCATATTTGAACACAGGAATACACTGTATATTACATACACATATCTCATCAGTTCCTAGGATCATAAGCAGGTTTTTCCCTTCCCGTGACAGCATGCCCATGATCCTCTTAGCAGTGGATGGAAATCATGCATTTACATGTAGGGATAGGAGAAGTTTGAATTGAATTCAATGGTGTCAACCATAGTGGTCGTTTCCCGCCCCATGGGACTCATTCTGAGAAAAGGGACACATCGTTTCAAGAAATCACACCACTGTGGATGTAGCAGAGTATTCTGGGGAAACAGGTTTTAAAATCTGACCTGCTAAATACATACAGAATTGAAGAAATGACCAAAATGGGAAAACTATATCCATGAATAAAAATGTGTAGATAGATGACTCCATACATTAGGAAAAATGTGTTTAAATGTTGTGCAAATGTTTTCAAGCCAAAATGCATACAAAGTCTTGTAACCCATTATAGAACAAGGACAGGAATTAAAAACAGGCAGTGGGGCTTGGACTGTAACTCCCAGAATCCCCAGGCAATTCCTTATTTTCCACTTGCTTTCCAGGGTAGTGTACAATGTCCTTGTACACTTGATCGCTCACTGGCGATGCATGTCTTTCTTTCACCAAAAAGAAGGGCATGCATCACCAAAAAGGACAGTTCTTCAAACAGGGGACTGTCCATCCTAAAGGAGGATATAAGGCCACCTTGTCATTGAGACTTGAAGCATAAATCCCATTGCTAGTTCCAGCTGGTGTAGACCCACAGCATCCAGGGGGCCTTGATAAGTCAATGCTTATGTATGTTTCTCTAATGGAGCGGGTCTGTTCTGACTGGATTTAGGTCAGAGGGACTTATATATATATCCCTACCTACATGGAAAAAAACTGAGAATGGAGAACTCCAGGAAACTTAGAAGTGGGTTTCCATCATCTTGTCACAAACACTAGCCAATCAGCATTCAGCACAGCCAAAAATGGGGAAGACTGGAGATGAACTATTGGAGGGAGAGAGATGATGAAGGATGCGCTTTGCCTTTCATGACAACCCCCCCCCTGCTTTTTTTAGACACCTCTGGGGTTCAGGACATCGTTTCACTCAAATTGGCACAGATTCAAGAGTCTCGAGACTTGTGGATCTCCTTAAATGAGACAGGGAATAGAGGATCTGCCATACCAAACCTTGAGAAAGGTGTTCATACGATGGTGCCTAGCCAACAAGAGGGTGGCCACATCACTTTAGTCTAGTTTCCAAGGCTGGCAACGAAATAGCCAATAATTTAATTGGTCCAGAAGGAAGAATCAGATTGTGGGGCTTTGAGAATCTCTTGTTTTGTTTTTGCAAAGCTGATCTGGAACCACTTCTCCTCTTTGGCTGAAGTACCCCCCCCCCCACTTCCCTTTCTGGATCTTAAAATGGTTTCTCTCGGGCCGTGTTGGTTACCCAACAGATGTCTGAAAGGATACTTATTTAGATGTAAATCACAGGTCACCGTCCCAGACAGAAAACAAATACAGAGCAACACTTGTAGTTACAGTGACTACCACTGAAACTTTCATATAAAAAAATCTGGCCGGGGACCATAAATAACAAAGCCCAGGATAAATGCAACTCAGTACCTTTTGCTCTCCCCGGTAGCTTTTAATTATTTGTATGTTTTTCTTCCTCTGATTCCAAATGTTAATCGTTGAATAGCTATGAAGGCAGCATTTCTGTGAAATTCGGGTGGGTGAGTGGGTGGGGGGAGCATTTCAAAGACTGAACTAGTTGAGTGTTCACTAATTCTTTTGCACCAAGAGTAGAATCATACCTGCCTTAGCTCAGTGGTTTGAGGCATCTGGCTGTGGAGCCAAAGGGTTGGGAGTTTGATTCCCCACTGTGCCTCCTTCATGATTCCAGTTCTGTACTGTAGTTCTGATATCATCATCATTGTCGTCATCATCATTATAAGTGGATAAATAAGATGCCGTTTTGTAAAATGGCATTAAGTTAGGCTCTTTGAAAATTCATTGTACCTTTTTAAAGATGGGATATGTGCTGCTATTCTATACAAGACCAAAGGACAAGCGAGGAATTGAAATAGCTCAGTGGTTTAGGTCTCTGGCTCTGGAGCCAGAGGTTGGGAGTTTGATTCCCGATTCCCCATCCTGCCTCCTAGGGGAAGAGCCAGCCTTGGGAAAACTGCACAGTCCCAGAAAGCCCCCAGAAGCAGGAAATGGGAGACCACTTCTGTGTATTCTCTACCTAGAAAACTCTGCGAAGGGTCACCATTACTCAGAATTGACTTGACAACACACACACACACACACACACACACACACACACACACACACACACACACACACACACACACACACACACACACACACACATGCCATATCTAGTGCAAAATCTGTACTATTGATTTATCTGAAAACGGGCCATTTATCGCCAGGCAAACTGCTTGTGCTGTGGCAAAAAACATCTCAGCCTGAAATGGTGTGGGGTGAAGGGAAATGAAGGTTCGTTTGTACTACTCAGACCTCAGCGGAGTTGGGAGGGAGGTGGGTTCTCCCAGGGCCTTCCATTTATATTAGGATGGAAAAAAAATGATTAGATGTTTGCTCCATAATCAAACACTTAGCCAAAAATGTAGACTTCCTCTCATCCCCTGCCCTCCGTATTTACTGCTTAGCCCAATTAAAGAGTTCTGGAGAACTCAAAAGCTTGCACATTGCTGTGAAATTATAGTTGGTCCTAATACCAATGTTGCCTGCTTGCGGATCTGGGGTGTTGTTTTTGCTCTCGTGAACCAACAGCGCGGCCTTCGTTTTTTGTACGTACTCTGTAAAGGTTGTCACTTCTCTGAGTGTGCAAAATCATTCCATATTTACGGCACAGAGCAATGCCCTGTCCTTCTGTGGGGTATGGGTTTATTTGAAATTGGTGGGCTTTCTGGGCCAAGACCCCACCACCCTGTCTTAATGGGTCAGAGCTTTTACATGGTGTAACCCAGCAATTTTCAGACTGCAACTCCCAAAATCTCCCAGCCATCATGACTGGTACTGTTTGGGGGCATTGAGAATCGTAGTTTTGTTTTTTAAGAAATTGTCCGTTTTCCTTCCATGAATAATTTGAGTTCTGGTTAGAGTGCCATTCCTTTCACTGACATTGCACTCTGGGTTATATTTCTAGCAAGTTGTGTCTTCATGGGGACAAAACCCCGGAACCCATACCCATCGGCACCTTACGATTTCACACTCCTTATATTAGTTAAGGTCTCTTGATGTCCTCAAAAGAGGTAAATGTTTTCCTGACAATCTGGATCTTCCTCTGGCCAATGTCACCTCTGCAATCTGTTGTACCTTGATTGTAGAACATTCGGCCGTCAGTTAAGTAAGGCTTCTTCGGTCCTGTTTAGTCTCTCCTGTAATTTTCATCCTGTGGTCATCTTCAGTCAGCTCAGTTTAGGCTTTAGAGGCAGCTGCTGAAATTACCATGTGTGTAGGAAGAATCATCCTGCCGCAGAAAAGAACCAATTCTGTTGCCCTGGAAATCATCTCCAGTCCAGAGCCACTGGGTAGCAACTTATTAAGGCTCAACATCTGCCAAAGCAAACCCTTCTGAGTGACTCAGGAGAGATTGTATCCCTCGCCCCTACCCGCCACCCGGCATTTCTCCATGAGCAGACTATGGGATTTGAAAGGGTTGCCCCAAAAAGGAGGAAAGGCTTTGATGTCTACTAAAGCGTGCCGCCTGGTCTCTTCCTCATTTGGGAATCAGAGCTGGCACTTCAGAAACCAGGCAGTGTCAAAATAAAAGCCTTGTTTCCACCCAAGTCCCGTCCTAGGATTACATCATCTTTCTATGAATATTTGAAAAAGAGAAGAAGTTACGTCAATTGAAGATTAAGCTGTCTCCCAACTGTTGGAAAAAGTCCGTCAGTCCTGGATTTTTTGTGGTTCAGGGGAAACTGCCTGTACTTCTGACACAGCAACTTCTTATGATTCGTTTGTGGAAATACCCATCTTTCAGCAGCAACTGTGTGGAGAGGGCTGTACAGAATGCAGGTAACACTAAGACCCTAGCCATCTGCAGTACCTTCTACAGCAACAGATTATAAATGAACAATTACACTTTATCATGATCATCATAGTTAATCCAATTTCTTTACCTAAAACATAGTGCGCCCCTTCACTGGGACCTGTATAGACACTTCCAGTTTTCCAGTAAATATTCTAGAGACCCTTATTCCTTCTAAAATTGTAATGTTTCTTGTGAAAGTAGATATCCTTTTCCTTTTATTAATACAAATTCTATAAGGTCTTCCCATATGTCCGTCAAAATATTCTTGTTTAACAATCCATTTTTAATTTTTATTTTAATATCACGTGTTAACTTATCATTAATAGCTATATTCCAATCTCATACCACCCAGATACTTGAAAATGTGTCTCCTTAACATTCTGGCGGCAGAATTCCAAAGAATTTTGGAAATCTTCAAATCTTTATGAACTTTCTTACAACACAGAATGCACCTTTCTTGCATGTAGACCATGCACTTCATAGTAAAAGGCACTAAAATGCAGCAAACTTCAATGCATATTAGAAACTGTGTGAAATCCAGTTAAAAACGCTAAAAATACGGATGTATTTCCCCCTTGCATTTCAATATAGCAGTTGGGCTGTACACACTGTATGCAAAATTGTGTTTTGTATTTTATGGGATTTGAAAAGAACAGAGAACTACATTGCTCGTTAGAATAGATAGGGTTCTCCCCCCTCCTTCCTCTGTTTCCCATTCCTCTGATAGATAAGCTTGAAAGATGTGCACACTCAAGATGTTTTTGCTCAGCTTTTGATCCTGTTTTTCCTCAAAACCTTGTCTCCTTCCAGCAGTGTGGGAGATCTCACCCGGCTGCTTTCTCTGGTCAGCCTTCCCTGGCCAGCTGCTCCTTAAGTACACTTAGCTTTAAAAAAAAATCTGTTCTTCTTTTGTTTTTAATAAGAGAAAAGCATCAGCCGTACAAGTGGATCCAATTAGAGGCAAAGTTGAGCCATCTGATTCCTGGCAAGTTCATACAAAGTTTTTGGGTTGAAGATGCGATACTGTATATTCGAGGGAGTCAAAGGTCAATCAGTAATCCCAAAGGGGATGCTGATGTTTTTTTTCCAGAGAGGAAAATGGAACGTCTGCTGCTAAGCTGATGACATTTGCAGGTCGTCTGCAATTTGCATCTAATTTAATCAGAAAGAGAACCCCGTGGATGCAATCTGGCCAGCTGTCAGGGCCTGGCATGTGTCCTCAGCCCCCTTCCCCACCCCACCCCGCGTGTGTGTTTCCACCCCCAACCCCCACATCCCATCACCGCCTTGTCCACAGGCTGCCAATTTCTGCACTAAAGTCAGCTTCCTATCACACTTGCTTGGCAGGTAAAAGAATCACGTTGGCATCATCGGGGGCCCATACTGAGGTGGACTTGAGCAGGAAGAAGGTGGGGGAGGGAGCTACCATTTGCCCAAATCCTACTGACTCCAGTCACTACTGAAATTGGGGTCGTCAGTTGCCATCGTCCCTGCCTGCACACTTTATCCTCTCAGTTGCTAACAGGCACATCACTGTGAAACTTGTAGATGCAACATTTTGATCAGATTTCAAAGGAACGGTCTGTGTTTTTGGAGCCACAGAGCCAGGCTGCTATTTGTCCACAAAACTGCAAAAAATATTTATTTATTTATTTATTTATTTATTTATTTATTTATTTATTTATTTATTTATTTATTTATTTATTTATTTATTTATTTATTTATTTGATTTATTTGATTTATATCCCGCCCATCTGGTATATTCTACCACTCTGGGCGGCTAACAACAAACATATATACAATTAAAATAATATAAATCATAAACATCATTGTTTATGACAATGATGTTGTTTATGACAACCCATCTTATTGCTTTCTGCCTATTTTCTTCCCACCTGTTCCTTCTTCTGCTTCCGTGGCCGGATCAAAAGACCTTGATCAACCCATTTGAAAAACCACGAAGCGGTTAGTCATTAAGACGCTATGAAACACTTTACTGCAGCGGGCTTAACAGCAGAATAAATCTAATGAAAAAGATTAGAAGTCCGTGATACAGGGATGGGGCTGCGCCACTGGTAAGGGCAAAACGGTGCTTGAGAGGGAGGTGCTGAACCCTGCCCAGCTGGCAGTTCTCTGGGACAAATATCTCCTCTTCTGAGTGGTTAAAAGCTACTCATTCAGGCTTGAAACAGGAAGTAAGCCAAATTGGCCGCCGAGGGATATTTCCAGGGATAACTCATAGCTATAGGAGGAATCAGGTGCCCTGATTCTGCTCTAGAAACACCACCCATCAGCACATTCTCCATTAAGTTAGCAAATTTGGAGCCGAGAACATGCCTTTTTCGATACAGTGTTTGGTTAAACTCTGACACAGCTAAGAAATCTGGAACTGTTCACTCTTAGTGTTCACTTTGTCACTCCCATGCAAAGGCAGGCAGATGGGAGAAGCTGCAGGAAAAAGCAGATATAAAAATGCTTTTGGACAAGCTTTGCGAATGAGTCCGCCACGCCTCCCCTTTTAAAGCCCAGAAAGTATCATCGGATTGTAATAGATCACTGACAAGGCAGGTTTCCCGTTCTTCCTTGGCCGATGGCTGGTAGCAGGAGACTCAGCCTTTTGTCGGGCTGTTTCGGAGAGCCACAATTTCTGCTGTTTTTTTTTTTTTTTTTTTAAAGATTGAACTCCTTATTTGACTAACTGAACTCATTGCATTCCAACTGCCTCCTTCTGTTTTGAGCTACCATCAGCCCAGCGTGGCAACTGATCAAGAATGACGGGGGAAGTAATCAGAAACACTGCTGTACTCCGCATTTTCAAAATAGCCATATTAACAATGATTTTTTTTTTTTTTTGGTATGGCACCTTTTCCACGACACTTTGGGCTCAAAGCAGTTCCTAAAAACAAATAAATGCAATAGGTGTAATCAAAGTTACATGATATATCATAATATGAGATCAATTAAATGCACTTAGAGCATTTCAAAAGTTTAATTAAAAAGAACACATACCAATAGGTGAGTTGACAGTATCAAATAACCATGTGAATCACCATTTCTCTTGCATTTCACAATTCAGTGAACAGTTCATATTAAGAGACCCCCCCCCCCCAAAAAAAAGACTTACAGCTTGCATACAATCTTCTCCTTAGGCGGCTTTCTCAGGCATTACCTGCTGCCTCTTTGACACCTGAATCTCAGTCTGGAAAAGCAAACAAGCTACAGCACATCCTAGGTTTTGCAAAACCAGACATCACGGATAAGCTGTCTACCAAAACAGCTCCCGTCTTCTTTCCCCCTCCGATTTGGAATGTAGAACAAGAAAAGGGCAGATATGATATGAACGGGCACATGGCCAAGACATTTCCACCTGCGAGAATAGTTGACAAAAAGGGAGCTCTTCCCGAAGGCAATACACGGGGTCCTGCCCTAGTGAGAAGCTTTATCAGCCCACCAGCAAGAAAACTGTCAGTGAATTGTCCAGGAATCCAGTTGTCAACAAGCCGCAAAACATGCAGCGTCTCAGACTGCTGTGGGTAGAGTTGAAGTCAATGCGGGCAGTCCAACCCTGAGACACTCCTGTATGGGCAGTTAGATTGGTAGGTATTGGAACAGGTCCTTGTTGGTGGTAGCCTCTCATTTATGGGACTGGCTGCCAAGGGATGTGTGGCTGGAGCTCTAGCAAACTTACATAATAGGAGGATCTGACATTTAAAGACTCATGAAGTTATTTATGTGCAACCTTATAAAGGCTTTGGCTGAACATACTAAAACCAATTTTTTATAAGGAAATTTTGTCTGGGTTATAAGAGTTCTCCCTTGGCAGCTACTTGAGTGCATATTCTTCTCTGCTGTAAATCTTTTGAATTCATTTTTCCATTTCCATAACATTCCTCAGGTTTCAAGCCAAGCTGCGAATTTAGTTGCTTCTCCCTTTTCAGCCCTGTGCCACCCTTTTGCATCTTTTTTCAACTGAAAGGGCTAATTGCACAGCAATTGGCAAAGTACTGTTTACTTTGTCAGGTGGTTGTTTGGTTGTTTTAATTTAGCAGGTGTCCTTGAAAGGTGTCATTTTTTACTCTCGAGGAAATCAGAGAGAGAGAGAGTATTCCTCCAAATGTCCCTGGTTTTCAAGTGATGTCAAGAACTGTACAGGAGAGGAGAAAGGAAGAAGACCATCAGAACATTGAATTTAGCCCTAAATACTTCCATGTTTCTTTTGCCAAAAACACATGAGTTATTTTTCATTCCACCCTTTCTATCTGTCTTCTGCCTTGAAGGAAAACTTGTTTTCCTTTGCAGGGATTCTTGGGGTGGACCTTCACAGGTGGAGTTGACCCTTCTGAAGACAAAAAAGAAAGATGCCACCCATCTGGTTTTGCCAAGCTGAGGTTTGGTTCTACAATTCTGTAAATTAAGAACTAGGTCTTCAGATGGAGATATCACTAAACAAAGTTTATTTTCTAATATATAAATTTTGAAGCCACCAAGGAACCTGACAGGAGCAGTATTTACGCCACAGTGTACACAATGAATCCACTGTTTCCCAACTTTAATGGTTGCCCCTCACCAGTGAATTTTGAACCCATGCATCACAAAGATAAAATAACTCAAGAGGCAAGAGCCGACTTCTGTCTCTTTTTGGTTGTTGACGAAGCTGTCGTGGCTCAGTGGATGAAGAATGGAAGGCTGACCTTGCCCCACCTTTCAACTTAGGCTGGCCACTGTGTGTTTCATAGTACCAAATAAAAGATGGCCTCTAAGTTAGCCATTGTGGCATAGCAATTTGACCTGGGACAAAGAAGAAGTGGGGCTTACTCTTCACTGAGTTTCAGATTCACTGGATGATATTGGGCCATTCATTCCCTGTTCATCTAGCCTGCCTCGCTGTGGTTTTATGAGGGTAACGTGAGGAAGTATATATATTTTTTGTTTGTTTGTTTGTTTGTTGTGGGTTTTTCGGGCTCTTTGGCCATGTTCTAAAGGTTGTTCTTCCTTGGTTTTTCCATCTTCCGCACATTCTTAGTAACATGAGAAACAGTTTGGATCTGCGTAATATTGTTCCTTGCCCTAAGCTACCTGCCTAGTGATTGAAGATGTAGCTTCCTCAAGGAAGAACAACCTTCAGAACATGGTCACAGAGCCCAAAAAACCCACAACAACCATTAGATCCCGGCCGTGAAAGCCTTCGCGAATACATTTTTTTTTATTTTGCAGATCAGCAATGTCTTACAGAGGTCCTGCCTCATCCAAGGCTGTCTTTCACATAAAAGAAATAATAGCAATATCATCAATGTGATTCAATTCAATTCAGTTTATGTCTTGCTCTCGCCTCAGGTGCCTAAGACAGCACATGTAGGGTGCTTCCCCTACAATAACCATATGGAAGTAAAGTAAGTTGAGAGATTGTGGCTCATCTGAGGCAACTAAGAGCTTCATGGCTGAAAGGGAATTTGAGCCTGGATCTCCCATACCTTCATTTGACAGGCCATCTCGACAGCACACTGGCTGGCTGCATCATTTTGCGATCTCTGCCACCCACTTTCCTTGCGAACAGCTAAGCAAGTGTTTTTAGACACGTGCTTTCGATCACTGTTCCTTGATCCATTGTCCCTGGAGATTTGCTGGCAAGTATTGGAAATGATCTCAAGAGCTTCCTGTTCTTGCTTCTGAGGGTGTCTCTTTGATAAGGCTGCTTTTGAGGAGTGGGGACAGAAGGTCCATGCATATTCTGCATGATTCAGTTGAGTTCACAAATTGCTTCCAAATTGCTGTCTCTAAGGGCTTTCCAGCTTTAATAAGCAGGTGGCTAGTGGAAGTCTAACAGGTGCAGTTTTCCTCATTACTGTGTGGAGGAGGAGGAGTAAACTTAGAAAGATGTACCCGTATTTTTTGCTCCATAAGACGCACCTTTCCATAAGACGCACCAATTTTTTAGGAGAAGAGAGCAGGAAAATATAATCTGTTTTCTTCGCTCCATAAGACGCACAGACTACTTTCCACCCCCCTGTTTTGTAGGGGGAAAAGTGTGTCTTATGGTGCGAAAAATACAGTAACTCTTAAATTATTATAATTCAGAGAAGGACAGTTGTTGTTACAGGGGAAAGGCCAGTAACTGGAGCATGAAAGAATAAGGGGGGAGGGGACAACTCTGTTCTCCCATCCCATATCTCCATAAATATCGGGTGTTCATTGCTTTGCTACTATAACATTAATTATAATATATCAATATTGTCTTCTACTGATGTAAGCCAACTTGGGTCCTTTTTAAGGAGAAAGGCAGGATAAAATATTTGAATGAATCCATGAATGAGTGAATCAATCAATGAAATTTTATTTTGAAAAACCACATGCCAAGAAATATATTTTAGATTGCAGCAATCTTTTCTTTCTTTCTTTCTTTCTTTCTTTCTTTCTTTCTTTCTTTCTTTCTTTCTTTCTTTCTTTCTTTCTTTCTTTCTTTCTTTCTTTCTTTCTTTCTTTCTTTCTTTCTTTCTTTCTTTCTTTCTTTCTTTCTTTCTTTCTTTCTTCTGAACTCTGGCCTGTCTGTACTAACTTGAACCTGACCCAGGATTTGGTTCCCTGACATACTGGCTTTGTTTTTGAGCTCTCTTTTCTTTTGACTTTACCAGGAGTAAAAAAGGGATAAAGCTTTAGCAGATAAGACGCTTGGTCTGGACTCAAATTAGCTTATTCCAGTTAGTACAAATAAGCAAACTAGATTTTCAGTGTGAGGCAGCAATTGAGGTTAAAGTCACTGCTGCTTTCATGCCGTGTGAATTCCTGGTTTGACTCTTTATATCATGCCAGGATTTTTAGAGCTGTTTTGTTTTATCATCCGGGATCTAACTTTATTTTTTTAATTAAAGGCAAGGGTGAAATGGTGGCCTCCGTTTACACTCTGCTAAGATCTCATGGTTGTCTTGTCTTCGTCATCCATGATCTACTGTTCTTTTTATTAAAGCTCAATGTGTAGCCTTTATAATTAAAATTGTAAACCGCCCGGAGAGTGCTTGTAGCACTATGGGGCGGTATATAAGTCCAATAAATAAATAAATAAATAAATAAAGCTGGGGTGAAATGTTTGCCTCACTGAAATTAGGGGGAGTTTTAGAATTGGCTTTGAGGAAGCTACATCTTAAATCACCTAGGCGGGTAGCTTAGGGCAAGGAACAATATTATGCATATCCAAACTGTTTCTCATGTTACTAAGAATGTGCGGAAGATGGAAAAGCCAAGCGGAGAAGGAAACAGCTGTGAACCCAAACCATCCTGTAAAAAGGACTAGCTTATTTCTATGTGACGTCAAGCACTCTTTAAAAATTTTGTGTGTGTGTGTGTGTGTGTGTGTGTGTGTGTGTGTGTGTGTGTGTGTGTGTGTGTGTGTGCATGTGTGTCTAGCCATAGCTTTGGCATTCATGAAAAAAGTGTAACGTTGGGCCACGACATCCAGGTACAGTGGGGTCTTGACTTGAGAACTTAATCCATATTGGAAGGTGGTTCTCAAGTCAAAAAGTCTGTAAGTCAAGTCTCCATTGACCTACAGTGCCTTGAAAACCGATTAATCCCGTAACAGGCCGTTTTTGTTCCATTTTGGTTTTTTTCTGGTCTGTAAGTCAAATCTCAGTCTGCAAGTCAAAACTAAATTTTGCGGCCAGAGAAGTCTGTAACTCAAAAAGTCTGTAAGTCAAGACGTCTGTAAGTCAAGGGTCCACTGTATATAGCAAATGTGGAGATGGAGGGGGTCATCCTTACACGTTTCATATTACTTCTCACAAGTATAGGTGCCTTGGTTGCCGTTACACAACCTGGCCATTGTTGTGTACATACAATTAGCGGCTTTCCGTGCTTTGTGTGAATGGCAGACACCAATTTGTCTGATAGTCACAAAATAAAGGGAGACAGGCCTGTGTTGATGACTATACTATATTGTTATAATTATTAGGATGTGTTTATGCACATGACTGTGACCAATCTTATTTTTGTTTTGGGCTTCTTTAATCTCGAGCCAGCTGGATAGCTCCGGGAATCGGGCACCTAGCTATAGAGTTAGAAGTCAGGCCTTGGATTCTCCACTATGCCTCTCAGGAGGAGAACCAGCCTGTGTAGCCTTGGGCAAGCTGCAGTACCTAGCCTACATGGCCCAGCTATAGCAGTATGGTACCGCTTTAAGTGTCATGGCTCCAGCCTATAATATCCTGATATGTGCAGTGTGTTGAAATATAAAAAATTCTCTGCTGGAGGACTCCCCAAAACTACAGCAGAAAATTCTTAGTATCTCTGTCATGCAACATTCCCAGAATTCTTCGGGATGGAACCATGACAGTTAAAGGGGTATTAAACTGTTTTCACTGCGTGGTGTAGACAAGCTAAGGCTTCTTACAGGTACAATTATATATTGTAATTCAAGAAATCTGGTGCTGAAATAAATTGTTTACTCTGAAAGGGAGTTTATGGCTCATGGAGTCCAGTCCCTATCAGGGAGGCATGGGGAGGTGGGGGGTGGAATTCAACTCCCAACCTCTGGCAGAAGGAGATCTAAACCACTGAGCAATTGGCTACCAAGATCTTCTGATATATTTCTTTAGAAATATAAATAAATAAATAAAACTATGAAGATATGCAAGAAAAGAGAAAAATTATAAAAAGAAGAAAAAAAGAAAGCAAAGAAGAAACAATCAAACAAAATGCCTAGATAAAATACTGAAATATTGGAACAGGTCCACCCCATTAGCATTAGAATGATGGGCATTTGCTCAGGGTGAATCCGTGTGCCAGGATAAAGCCAGCGTGGATCAGTATTTGCACCGTTTGGGTTTTTTTTTTTCCAGGCTTTTGCGGTATTCTCTGTGATTTTGTTTTTGTTTTGTTAGTGTGCAGATGGACAGGGCTTTGTTCCCTCTAAGCTCAACAGTAATCTACCTCTTTGCTTCCACAGTGGGAGAAACACACATTTATAAAGCAGCCGTCATGTGTAGGATGTATCATTGCATACGTGATGCAGGGAGAAAGTTATTGTCTGTCTTCTGGTATCCTAAAAGAAAGAAAAAATGCTGGTGATGAGAAGAACTCCAGTTAGCTTAGACATAGAGTAGTTCCACTCTTCCCTTGATTTCAGTAGAAAATATTAATAGTAAAAGAAAATAAACTTTTTTAAAAAAAATTGAAAAGAGCAGAAGGAGATGGAGCACTAAGGCAAGCAAATCCTTAATAGATATGGGCACAAACAGGAAAAAATGTGGTTCGTGATGGTTTGTGGTTCGTGGCTATCCATGAACCATGAACTTTTATGAACCACCCCAAAAAACAAACGTGGTTTGTGTTCATCCCAGGGAGGGCATTTCAATTTGTCAAAATAAGTTGCACGAACCGAATCATGAACGAACCATGAACCAGCCCATGGTTCGTAATTCGGTTCATGCCCATCTCTAGTCCTTAACTGTTGAGGGAATGGAGTATGACATGATTCAGTTTTCCAACATGATTTACAAACATTAAAGCTATTTGCTTGCTGGAGCCCCCCCCCCCAGCCCCCAACTTCTTAGTTTCAGGGAGGGTTAAACCCCCATCCCTGAAGCACCCCAGTTTCAGAAGCCCAAGATCCCTTGTGGTGTAAATTCATCTTAAATTTAAAAAAGGCTTAAGCTTACACAGATACTGGACTTCTTCCGGTCTATTCCCTGTTTGATCGTTGCCATTTCTCTCACACATTATAAATCCAGTCTTATTTCTCCCTTTCTCTGCCCTGGGTACTTTCTACACATCTTCTTTATTTATACCTTTTGGCTGCAAATGCAGCATCGATCCTCATTAAGCGAGCTTATTTCCCCCTCTTTCCCTGTGCATTTATAGCCAGGGGTGTTGCACAGAAGCGAAGGAATCCAGCGACCACTTGTGCTTTTTAAAATGTGAAATGTCTAGAAATACAGCTGTTCCTATTCAATGCCGTCATGTTCCCTAGTATGCTCGCATTTGGCAGCAAATATGAATGTTGCGAGACGTTTCTTATTCTGTTGATTTCCTCAAAAAGAACTGTATTCTGGACTCTGTATTTAAAGCTCTTGCAGAATTTGAAAGGAGACAGGGACAATTACGTGAGGTGCCTGGATGGTGGGAAAAGGACTGAAGACTGTGAGGAAGAGAGAGCCCTCAAGCATCTTGTGCTCCTTCTTCAACCTTTTGCGAAGAGCGTCTATGCAACTGAAAATCCAACTCCAGACACAAGACTGTAGACAAAAGTTAGTTAATCAGCAGGAAAGCTGCCCATTTGTGTGAACCAGCTTTGGAACCAGGTGCCCGTTTCAAACTTTCAACAGCACAATGAAACCGCTCTCCCCTGTTATGGGGCAACTGTGTTCCAGGAACATCCTGAGAGGTTCATTAGATGCCTTGTTTCCAGGCCAGAAGGTTGTGCTACATTTTTTAGCAGCCTTTCTAATGTCCTCTTCCTAAATTCCAGCACATTAGACTTGCTTTTTCTTTGCGTGCATCCCCTTGTCATTATAATGGAAAAGTAATTTTGCTTAATAAGTAGGTGTATTCTAGGGCATTGTAAAATTGCATACATAGCAAAAAAAAATGACTTATTCGGCCATCTGTTAAACTCTACAGGGGAGGGGAGATTGTGTTGTTTAGTCTGTTGCAGCAAACAGACAAAAAGAGAGAGCTTGACAGCAAGTACAGTTTGCATTGTGTATACAAGATAAGCACCGTAGCCCGTCACAACAGCGGTAAAGTCACAGGCTGTACTTCTTATAGTTCATGGCCTCCTGGCTCTGATGTTTACCGATCACTTCCTCTGCCATGTGTATCTTTTATGAGCCAACTGAGGATAACCTTCTGCTAATCTGATGAAGTGATCTCTTGTCCGTGCGAAAGCTTCAGCCACAATAAATTGGCTGGTCTTGGAAGCTGCCGTTTCTTTTGTTTACTATGGTGAAGCGCCCTCATTACTTTATTTCGTGTTCGAAAAACCCTCCTAGACACCTGTGTGGGACTAGTTCTCTTCCTCCGAATCCCTTCGCCAATCCTGTAGGCAGTTACCTGAGAGTAAACTCGATAGGATTTCTCTACTGTTAGTCTTTGTGTGTATCTACACTAAAGAGTTAGAACAGTTTCATTCCACTTTGACTGCCATGGTTCCATCCTAAAGAATTTGTAGTTTGATGAACAATTTAGAATTCTCTGTGGTAGGTGAATTAGGAGAGAATTCTAAACATCTCACAAACTACGAATCCCAAAATTCAGTAGAATGCAGCAACAGCAATTAAAATATCAACAAATATTGTATAGTGTGGATGCCTTCAGTCCCCGGCTCAAATAAACCCTGAGTGCTGTTATATCTGCTTTTGCCAAGGATTAGCCAATGTTGCCCTCACCTCTCTATTCTTTGACTTCCTTCTGTTTTTATTCCACTTATTGCCATTATTTAAACTGCACACGCCACAGGGCACGCAGGTGTTCTCTTCTCCACTTATATTATTCTTTCTGTATGGATGGTGAGAATTTTGTGTCTGTTCAGTTTAGAATTCGCCAACCATTGCAAATTTCTTTGGTCCAAGTTTGAAAGAACCTCATCCTTTTTAAAAAAAAAATCATGTGAGGAAAAAGCAAAACAGCCATGTTTGTCCATATCCAAGGCTAGGCCTTGAAGGATTTATGTATTAAAAGTATGGATTTAAATCCCTCAAATACTGTAGGAATCTCCCCTATTCACTTGAATTAGTATCTGTGGATTCACTTATCTGCTGCCTGAAAGTATTAAATTAAAAAAACACATACATACTTGTTTGTACAGATTTCCATGGTGTGTTTAGAAGAACTACCCACTAGAACCTGAGACATTGCTATGTGTAGCATTCTCTACTTCCACATTTTTGAGCGTCCGTGGTGGTTGCTTTGCAACCGATCCCCTATGGAGACCACGGTCCTATTGTATACAATCATAATTGTGTTGAATCAGTTTTTTCTCCCTCTCAGGATTCTCCTCTTTAACACCTATATTTTCCGAATTAACGAAAGTTGCAAATGTCTTCAGGGAAAGAACCTGAGGTTTTAAGGAACTCAAAGGCTGATGAATGTGAAATTGACAAATTTTTGCATACCTGGCAGATTCATGTGGGGAACTCCTGATGGAGGATAATTAACATTTGATTGATACGCACGCTTTGTGATAGCTCTTATGCTCATGAAGAGCCAGTGTGATGACCTGGCTGGAGTTTTGGACTAAGACTCAGAACACATGGGTTCAAATCTTAGTTCAGCCATGAAAACTCACATTGTGTAGCAATGGTAAACCATTCAGTATCCCACATATCTTAAAAAACCATGTTAGGGGTGCCAAAAGTAAGAAGTGATCTGATGGCACCCAACAACAACATGTATCTTCAGTTTGCAACTGTTAAAAAGCCAGATTCCTACAGCTGTAAGATTGTGAGTGGGTTGAGATGCCTTAGATAAGCCGAGAGACGCTCGTTCTTGTGAGGTTTTTTTTTTAACAGGCAATTGCAGGTGTTGGTTCAGACACCGCTTGCTAGTTTCAGCTTGTCGTTGGTGCCTTTTGCTTTTCCCTTGACACACTCATGCTCTACATGAACTTGAATGGTCTGCATGTCTTTCCACCCCTGCAAATTCCCTTCACTTCAAATTAATAAGGAGGTCATTCACTGTGCAACCCAACTGCTTGCCTGGGTACCTCCCCATTCATTTCTTCACACAATTGCTTCTCTCGGAAGAAGAGGCAGCTCCTCCCCAAACTTTCTGCTTAGTTCTGCTTCTCTCACCACCGTGCCTACCAAGTCCTTAAAGTCTGTTGAACTAGGGGACAGGTTCACGCATGCAGCCACCCTGCAAAACGGACAGCATGCAAGAGTTTTCAGGCATCCGTTCCTGGGTGGCCGTTCCTGGCTCTGCAGACTTGAAGCAGGATTTCTGGGCTTCAATGTAAGGCACGGGCAGGGAGTGGGTGACACTCCAAGGACTGGTGGATCACAATTCTCATTGTCCCTAACCAAAGCAGTCAATGTGAGGGACGATAGCCCTGGAAAGCCACACAGTCCCTACATTGCTGGTCCGTCTGCAAAGAGCAGGAACAGCTGATCTATCATTTCTGACTACAATTCCCATCATTCCCAAACATTGGCCTGGGCTGATGGGAGCTAGAGTTCAAACCATTTGGAAGACACCAGCCTAAATCCTGCAGCAGTCTAAGAATAAAGCCTTGTGCAGACATGAATGGTGTGCAATATAGGTATCTGGCTATGGAGCCAGAGGACGGGGGGTTCGATTCTCCACTGTGCCACCATGACAGGGGTTGGACTCTGTGACCCATCGCGCCCCTTCCAGCTCTGCAGTTCAGTTGGCTGGGTCCCAATCTCTGATGGTAACTTTCCAAGCCCTAGTGTTCTTGCTGGTTATAGAACTTAAAGAGCTGTACGTAGTTTAAAAAGGTTCATGTTCAGTACATGCTGACTGAGGGATTCTGTGTGCTGTGGTCCGGCTCTCCTCCTGTTTGTGCCTCTCCAGAGATTTGAGATCTGTGCTGGAGGCCCTCAGAGGATAGCTTTGGTGGGTGTGTGGCACAGAACGTCCTCCATAACAGGGCAAATGATTATGGGAGTCCCTCCGAAGACATGTTAGGTTTAGCTCAGTCCCTACGGTCCTTCCCATAGGCAGCTAAAATGATATTGTTCCAAGGGGCCTTTTATTTCTAGAATTTTTTTTTTCAAAAAAGCTGCTTTTGGAGGGTATTTTGGATCTGCTTTTAACGAATGTTTTGAATTGGCTTCTTTCGCCATGTTTTTAATCTGTTTTTAATAATTTTAATCTATTTGAAACTTCATTGGAAGCCCTGCCTGGCAGAAAAGCAAAAAATAAAAATAAAAGAGAGAGAAGTGCCAGGAATTATTCAGAAGAATTGTGGCTCTCTTGGCGTGAAGGATGTTGGCCAGGAATCAGCTGTGACTTAGAAGAACCAGTCGCCAAGCTGGGCGAATGCACTTTTTCAGACTACGGCTTCTAAAATCAGGGCACATGACTCTGGGCACAGCAATGCCCAGCACCCCCAAAGCAGGATGGCTACTGGTCAGACTGACTGGGTGGTTGTGGGAACTGGGATACAAAAAAGGAATTTTCCCAGACATGACTGCTGGAGTGGGCCTGATCATTTACAGTTCCAAAAGCTGGACCCTCCATAAACAAATGTGCTTGTTTGTTTGTTTGTTTGTTTGTTTGTTTGTTTGTTTGTTTGTTTGTTTGTTTGTTTGTTTGGTTGGTTGGTTGGTTGGTTGGTTGGTTGGTTGGTTGGTTGGTTGGTTGGTTGGTTGGTTGGTTGGTTGGTTGATTGATTTCTATCCCACCCATCTAGACTACGGGTCTACTCTATATTGTATGGCTCATCTAGTAGTCACACAGCACAGTGCCTGAAAAAGTGAACCAGGAAAGCTTGTACAGGAAAAAAAACTATTTATGATAAAGATCCCACAAGATCAGAGTTGTGTTTCTGTCCTTTTTAGACATAATCCATCCCTCTATAAACCTGGTCATGTCTCAAGATCTGTAGAAGCATCCACCTCCTGCATCCCATCATTGGTGAGGGCTAGAGATGGCAGTATTCATATACAAATATGAATCGCCCCCCATCTCTAGCGATGGTACATGCTATGGCCAAGTGAGAGAGGATCTTTTCCTCTTTTCAGCGATCCTTTCCCTGTTTCTGGTGCTTTCCCTACTGAAGCCACATTGGTGCTGACATTAGCTTCACTTTAGCACCCATTTAAGACTTGACTACTTAATGAAGGAAGGAATAGCTTAAGAGTTTGCAAAACCTGATCAGGGCTGTTAAGGATAAGACCTTCTGGAGGGTACTCACTCACGGGGTCACCATAACTAGTGTGTGGCTTTGTCAGAACAAGATTGGTAGTGTAGTAAAAAAAAAATCACTGCAGTATGGTGCAAGCAACAGAGGAAGGAAGGAAAGCTGGAGGGTCAGGTGAGAAGGACAGATAGCTTGGGGCAATTCTTGAAGAGGATTCTTTTGGGGACCTGTCTGATGGCAAGTCCATAAATGTATGCACGGCGAGATAGTGAGGATGGTCAAGTCTTATTCTGCATGTTGAATTTGGCCTCCAGCGTAGTTTTATTTGGTCTTGACCTGTTCCATCCACTCTTAATCATGGTACTTTTCTAAAAAACATAAGCCGGATTTTCAGTCATAAGGAAAGTAAGAGAACTTGCAAGTTAAATGAAACTGGGAGGGTCTCTCTTTGGCTTTTGGACAGGATGAGTTGCGGTGCTTGCGTCCCTCTGCTCCATAGGTAAACAGTGGCACCAACATTGGCATTCCTTGCTTGGACAAAACATGTCAAGGTTTTGTTTCTGTTGAAACGGATGAATTCTCTCCAGCTCATTAGCATCAGTTACAGAGGCTGACAATGTTGTTTAAGTGGATAAATGCACTCCCAAGATTTCCCCTTGTGTGCCTGAGGTTAATTGTCTTGGGCGTGCCTGGGAGACCTCCTGAGTGGATTATGTCCCACGTTAATTAGTGGACATAGACGTGGAAATGCCTTGGGGGCCACCCTGCTCCTTTAACAGCTGGCTCCTTCCAACTGGAGGCGTCCTGTATTAATCGGACAGCAGGCGTGACTCGGATCTATCCTGTGTTTAACAGGAGGAGCTGTTGTCAAACAAGCAGCTCACTTGCAGGGTGGCAAGGAAAAACTGAGCCATAATCAAACAATTCTGATAGCAAAATAAGCTAGCAGAGCAGCTGCAGTTGTAGGTGGCTTTTAATCAACACCATCTTAGAACTACAGGGCCCGAAGGTCATCAAGTCCAGCCCTGGTCAGGGAGGCCCCCCCGGGGGGGGTGGAATCGAACTCCCAACCTCCGGCTCCACAGCCAGAGACCTAAATCATTGAGCTCTCCGGAAATTCCAGTTTCCTTAACATTTCCTTAAGCATGTGGATAAACTGATCAATTGCTATAGTGATATGACAACATGCCAACAAGGATAATGGGCGTTTTAGCCCATGCAGAGAGGTGGGGAAAGTTACCTCCCTTTTTGGACTGCTGCAGTCTGGAGCTGTCGTCTGCCATGCTTTGGCACGGGCCAGGACTATGAGCGTTCAGCGATTCTGTGAGCTGCAGTCCAGATGATTCCCCCCCCTCCCATGGCCATCACCAAGAATCCAGGTTCCTACTTGCTGAGTTAGGAAAGGAGAAGGGTGATGGGGGGGGTAGTTGAATAGAGCAGCAGTTGGGATGGTTCCAAAAGAGGACTGTGAAACTGGGATAGAAGTG
Organism: Pogona vitticeps; assembly: GCF_051106095.1. Taxonomy (NCBI): domain Eukaryota; kingdom Metazoa; phylum Chordata; class Lepidosauria; order Squamata; family Agamidae; genus Pogona; species Pogona vitticeps. The sequence continues at coordinate 4,522,275 of NC_135790.1, forward strand.
GTGCAAGCCGGGCACTTAAGGGGCCTCTTTCTGCCCGCTTTCATCCACTCGGCTGCAGTTGTTTCCATGCTGCTTGCCAGTGACTCTCACGTATCACATTTCTGGGTTGATTTGCCACATTGCCTTTATTTCCATGCTACGTTTTGGCCCGTGCAAGGTTCTGGCTGGCTCTTGTCTTCCCGTCCCCTACCCTGGAGCAGTTTTAAACAGAAGAGCGACAGAGGAATTGGCTGATGGGCTGTCAGGGATGACGCCGGCCCACAAAAGGGTCACGATGAGGGGGAAATCATTTATTCTAATGCCAAAATTGCTATGCCATCATTAGGTTTCCTGTCCTGCCTTTAGCACCATTTTTAGTGGAAAGGTGGACTGTCCCATGAATGAATGAAATCATAAATAAATGAATGAAGTCTAGCCAGGTTTTGTTGGGTAGCAGAGTTTGTGTTTGCACATTTAAAGATAGCCCACTCGCCATGCCCATTCCTGGAAGTGTTTCAAACTGGTGACTCATGTTTCATTCCATCCTGGCTTGATTATTGAAACATGTACTGCATGCCTTTGAAAAATGCTTGGAAACCAAACCTGGTCCAAAATATTATGTCTGGTTAACAGGGCCATGTGTTCGGATGGTTCCATTAGCTGCTGCCCTGTTTCCAGGCTCAGCGGAAACATATTGATTTATTTTCAAATATTCTATGTATTTCATATATTTTAAAATTTGGCCTAGAAATTGCTCTAAGTTAGGCTTGAAGTTTAATTCTTTTTAATAGTTAATTTTGTCTTATGTTTTAATTCTATATATTAAAAAAAACAATTGCTAAACCTAATTCAATCCCGTAGCTCAGTGGTTTCGATATTTGGCTGCAGAACCAGAGGTTGGGAATTTGATTCCCCACTTGTGCTTCCTGGGAGAAAAGCCATCCTGCGTAGCCTTGGGCAAGGTGCACAGTCCCACAGCGCCCCCAGTGGAAGGGAAGAATAAAGCACTCCTGAGTATTTCCTACCTAGAAAATCCTGAAAAGGATTACTATAAGTCAGAGTTGACTTGATGACACATAATTATTAGAATTTGCTAGATAGCTCAGTGAGTGAAGTATGTGGCTGCAGACCTAGAGATTCGGAGTTCGATTCCCTATTGTGCGTCCAGGGAGAAGAGCCAGCCTGGGTAGCCTTGGGCAAGCTGCACAGGATTCAGATCTCCACAGATAACCATATCAGGACCTTTCTGGGGGGAAATGGTTACATGGGGATGCCCATGGAGGAGATGACAATAATTAAAGCGAGCATGTATCTTTTAAAGACATATTCACTTGCTTGTCCATCACCAACGAAGTGAAGCAGCCTTTGACTGTGTGGACCACAGCAAACTATGGCAAGTTCTTAAAGAAATGGGAGTGCCTGACCACCTTATCTATCTCCTGAGAAATATATATGTGGGACAGGAAGCAACTGTTAGAACTGGATATGGAACAACTGATTGATTCAAAATTGGGAAAGGAGTACGACAAGGCTGTATATTGTCCCCCAGCTTATTTAACTTATATGCAGAATACATCATGCGAAAGGCCGGACTGGAGGAATCCCAAACAGGAATTAAGATTGCTGGAAGAAATAACAACAACCTCCGATATGCAGATGATGCCACACTGATGGCAGAAAGTGAGGAGGAATTAAGGAACCTTGTAAATGAGGTTGAAAGAGGAGAGTGCAAAAAATGGTCTGAAGCTCAACATCAAAAAAACTAAGATCATGGCCACTGGTCCCATCACCTCCTGGGAAATAGAAGGGGAAGATGTGGAGACAGTGACAAATTTTACTTTCTTGGGCTCCATGATCTCTGCAGATGGTGACAGCAGCCACGAAATTAAAAGACGCCTGCTTCTTGGGAGGAAAGCGATGACAAACCTTGACAACATCTTAAAAAGCAGAGACATCACCTCGCCAACAAAAGTCCGAATAGTCAAAGCTATGGTTTTTCCTTTAGTGATGTATGGAAGTGAGAGCTGGACCATAAAGAAAGCTGACCGCCGAAGAATTGATGCCTTTGAATTGTGGTGCTGGAGGAGACTCTTGAGAGTCCCCTGGACTGCAAGGAGAACAAACCTATCCATTCTGAAGGAAATCAACCCTGAGCGTTCACTGGAAGGACAGATCCTAAAACTGAGGCTCCAATACTTTGGCCATCTCATGAGAAGAGAAGATTCCCTGGAAAAGCCCCTGATGCTGGGAAAGTGTGAAGGGAAGAGGAGAAGGGGACAACAGAGGACGAGATGGATGGACAGTGTCACCGAAGCGACCAACATGAATTTGACCCAACTCTGGAGGAGGTAGTGGAAGACAGGAGGGCCTGGCGTGCTCTGGTCCATGGGGTCACGAAGAGTCCGACATGACTTAACGACTAAACAACCACAACAACCAAAACATTTTTAACTACCTATGTGTTTGTTCTTTACCTGTCAATTTCTTGTCCATCTGTGTCTCTCTGCTCAACTCTGTTCACTTACCTAGCTGAAACTCCAGTCCTTAAGGCAAGGCCAGGGATGCACCCAGGTACCCCAATAAGGGCTGTACCACTAAATGAAGAAAGACAAGGGACCATGAACCTTATTTTAAAGAAGCAACACCAATTCTTGTTTGGGAGTGCTGCTGGTTTAGAGTTCAGGAGGATCTGGGGATTGGAAAATGGATAAGTAGGAACTAATTTCAGATAACTCATTATTTGTAACTACAGTAGTTACTTCCAAGTTCTATGCTGTGGCCCACCATTTTGTCCTCACAGCAGCTCCTCAGAGTCCCAGGGACCTGGCTTGAACAAAGTTTCAATGTGCCTTGTACACATTTGGGGTGGAGGGGTGGAAGGAAAACATGTTTGGCTTTTAGTTACAAGACTCAAGGTTACTGGCTGAGGAATGAGGTATTGTGTATGGGTGTACAGAAATCTGTGTCCACCTGGTGTTATCCTCCCAAACTGGGGAATTTGCTATGGGACAAAAGGGACTCGGCCCAGGTCCTCTCTGTACGAGCTGTGCTTGTTGTCTGCTTCTTTCGGCAATACCATATGGTTTTGATTCTTTGTGTGGCAAATGAATAGAAGGTTATTTGAAGATCCCTTGGCTATACAAGTTCAGATTGGCTCAGTAGCCTGCATGTGCAGAGGGAAAGAGAGAGAGAGGGAGAGGGAAGGAGGGTGTACTAGAAAGAGAACTTGCGAAAGAAGATTGGGGTTAAAACAATTTGTGTCATAATAATATCTTTAAAAATCTCTCTAAGACGTGCAGCAGTCTTTATGAGAACCAGATGTTCATATGCTGAAGCGGCCAGCAGAACTGGTGGGCTGATGGAGTCCAGAGACCCCGTCGATCATGGCACCTGCTTTCTTTTCGAACGTTGTTGTTGCTGTTGTTTTTTAACTACAAAAGGGGATGAATGAAATTGAAAAGTTGCCTTCTTCTTCCATTGGGGCATCTGAGCTGAAATGAGCCATCTCTTCCTCAACTCCCCATCCAGAGAGGTTGAAAAAAGCTGCCAAACGAAGAGATTCGGGTTTGGGCAAAGGTGGTTTTGCCTAAATGTTAGGAAGAGCTTTTCGACAGCGAGGTGTCAGAGGGCGGTGGCTTCTCCATTGTTGGAGGTCTTTGAACAAGGGGTTAGATGGCGACTTATTGGGGGTTACTTTACCTGCGGATTTCCTGATACAGCAGGGGGTTGGCCTGGGTGGTTCGTTGTGGTCTCTTGAAGTTCCACAATTCTATGATTCAGGATTGGAAGGAAAGAAACTAGGAGGAAGCAAGATGGGTCTCAGAGAAGCAACAATAGTATTTGAACAAAACCGATTTTGTGACAAGAGTACACTAGATCACTAAACCCCAACTCAAATGTTCTTGGACTGCAACTCCCAGAAGCCTTCACCACCACCTCTTCTGGACAGGATTTCTGGGAGTTGAAGTCCAAGAACATCTGGAGGCCCAAAGTTGAGGACCACTGCTCTACAACAGTGGTCCTCAACCTTGGGCCTCCAGATGTTCTTGGACTTCAACTCCCAGAAATCCTGGCCAGCAGGGGTGGTGGTGAAGGCTTCTGGGAGTTGTAGTCCAAGAACATCTGGAGGCCCAAGGTTGGGGACCACTGCTCTACAGTACAGAAAAGATATATATCACCAAATCTAGTATACCCCCAAAATTCTTGATTTTAAACTGTTCTTGCATGTTTTCTTATGGGATAACTGTTGATCGGAGATGTTGTTGATGTAACCTAGCTAGTAATCATACCAAATCCATATGACTTCTCCTAATACCCTATGTAATAATGTTCTGCTAGATCCAAGCCCTGTAATAAAGCAAGAAAAGTTATATTGACAGAAAACTTCATGTGTGCTCAGATTGTTTGAAAGTGGGAAAGAAGTAAATTAATGACATTCCATGGAGATTTAAGGCCAGTCTTATTTCCCATTTCCGCCAACAGCATTACAGACAGTCCAGGGGTTAGTGTGTGCTAATGAATTTTGTGAATAACAGAGTTTAGGAAATATTTTTTAATTCATTATAAAAGAGCTGGGAATTGTACAAGGCAAAATAGATGACATCAAGAGCTAGAGTCATAGAAATGGAATGAAATCGGATAGAGTAACATGTAAGGTCATCCATTTGGGGGCTAATAATGTTATTTTGCTGTTGTCTGGGGATTGTCCAGCTGGAAATGGCAGAAGAAGAATGAGACCCAGAGATCTTGATTGATTGCAAAATGTCTGATCTATAAATGTGAAACAGCTGCAAAAAGAAAGAAAGAAAGAAAGAAAGAAAGAAAGAAAGAAAGAAAGAAAGAAAGAAAGAAAGAAAGAAAGAAAGAAAGAAAGAAAGAAAGAAAGAAAGAAAGACCGATGTGATTAATGGACTTAGGCGGTGGGTCATTTCTAATGAAGACATCAGAAAATGAGAGATACCCTTGATTTTGGGATGCGGGGAGCACATGTGTTCTGTGCTATCCAGTAGGAACCAACATATAGCGACCCTCTTGGGGTTTTCAAGGTACGTGAGATATTGAAGGAGTGATTTAACCAATTCCATTCCCCCAGTGAGATTTCCATGGCGGATCGGGGATTTGAACCCTGTTCTCCAGAATCCTAGTCCATCACTCTGTCCACTACACCATACTGGGCATCCCAGGGCGCACAGGCAAAAGAGCAAGAGAGGCCCCTTATGAGCCACTCCACAACTGAAGGATAGAAATTAGTTGCAACAGCCAAGAACTTTGTACAAGGACCTGAGGTGGCCTAGTATTTGCTCTTAGTGTGGCCAAGGTTGCATGGCAGATACGTATTTTGCCTGCCTTTATGCCAGTTGTTTCCCTTGGCTTGTTTAGGGACAACAATGATTAGACAACAAGGAGAGTTCTAGGCTCAGCCGATTCCTTTAGCTCTGACTTAGACAGGAAAGTCCTCGATGCTTACTAGACAAATGTAATGCTTCCATTTCTTTCTTTAAAAAGTAGCCGTGTAAGTCTGTGCAAGTATAAAATATAACTCTCTCTCTCTCTCTCTCTCTCTCTCTCTCTCTCTCTCTCACACACACACACACACACACACACACACACACACACACACACACACACACACACACACAATCAGTGAGTCTTTAAGTTGCCCTGACATTTTTATCTCTTTTTCTCTTCCTCCCCTTTGCATTGCCTGATTTCCTTTCTCGACCTGCTATGTGGCCAAGGCAAAAACTAGTTCCTTACATGTTAAGATCCCAAAACATTTTGGAAATATTCTGGAAGCAATTCTTCTAGACCAGAGCACTTCTGGTGATGTCTAAGAATGAGAAAATTGCACAGTTGAAATGGCCTCCAAAGGTCATAGATCCCAACCCCTCAATGAAGCAGGAAATCAACTAGACTAGGAAGAAACTGTTCTGGGAAAGTACCTGAACCCTTTCTCCCCTTCTTCTTCTTCTTTTCTGGCACGATGTTCTCAACCCACACTTTCCTGCCACTTACGTTTAATTAAAAGAAGAAGAAAGAAAGAGAGCAGGCGTCCTGATCATACATGCCCTATTGTGCTATTTGGCTGCACCTTAATGACAAGGCCTTCTGGGAGGTTTCTAGCACCAGGACCTCCTTCTGTTATGCAAAAAGCAGAGCGAGGTCTAGGCAACACTGAGGGGTTGCTTCAGAGTGATGGGAAAGGAATGTCCGTCTTTAAAGGGTGGCTTTATTGTCTTCCGACTTGAATCCCATTCCTATGATGGGGAGTGAACAATCCTTGGTAACAGAACATGTGATAGCAGCATTGCATGATCATGTTATCCAAGTGAACAAATAAAATTGGAAGCGGGTGCATTAAAAACTGCATTACGACTACAAAGAAAGCAGTTTACATTTAACCTAGGTACTATTATAAATAAAGTATTTTTTAATCATTCAATCCAAAACATGTAGAATCTTAATAAATTGTTTCTCATTTCTTCGTAATGGTTCCTTCCTTCCTGTCACCCAGGTGACCTGCTTACTCCTTGCATAAATGATATACTGTATAAAGTGAGCTTATGTGCCCTTTTTTCACTTCTGTTTTAAAATGTTCCTTCAGAGGATAGTCAAAACCACCCAGACTGACCTCACTCCTCATAAGTTCTTCTCCTTCCCCCCCCCAGCTGCCTTTTTAGGAGACATCGCTCTGGACGAGGAGGACCTCAAGATGTTCCAGGTGGACAGGGTTGTGGATCTTACGCGACATACAATTGAGAGAACGGCCACCAACTCTTCAGGTATCGTTGCCACTAGTCTTCCCATGTCAGAATCCATAGAGAGAAATCAATCCTGGGACTTAGAGGTTGGATTCTGAAATTGCATCATCGAAACAGAAGGCAAGCAAACAGCTGTAAGGGCTGATTGATAACATTTTTACCTCTGCATCTTTGCTGGTTGTGCCAATTGGCTGTTAATGCTTTTTTTCCCTAGAAGAAAGCATGATTAGTGGAGAAAATGATTAATGGCTTTGTTCTTCGTTTCCTGTGAACTCAGGGGCTCGGATTTCAGAGAAGAACATCACAGAAAGCATCTTCTGAACCTACTCCCCCTGTTTCTTCTGCTTTATAGATCTTTGGCGCAGATTTCCTTCCGTGTCATCTTAGCTAAGAAATCCCCCAGTTAGAACCATCAGTAATCAGTCCAACAGAGAGAAACAGAAGGTGCCTTTCCCCCATCTTGCCTTATTAAAAGCCAGACCCTAGAAGGCCACTAACTGTAGGCAAAGCTGGTGTTATTGAAGGAACAGCCTGAAAAAGGGTGCAGCCACCTTGGTCTGTCTCCCTTGATAATATCGACAGCAACCAGGCCTGTATGGGATAAGACAAAAGCAGCTGGCTTCCCATGGGTCCACTTCTCAGCTGTCCTCCACAAAGCATCTCTGGAACCACCTGCATTTCCTTGACAGAAAGGGAAGGATAAAAAGATTTGTCATTGAAGGACCCCTGTTTCGAAGAAATCTCCCTGGCAGTAACATTTGTTTAATTACGGGATGGGATTTTTAAAAGGCTGGAGAATCCTGTAGAGCAGTGGTCCCCAACCTTGGGCCTCCAGATGTTCTTAGATGACAACTCCCAGAAGCCTTCACCACCACCTCCGATAGCCAGGATTTCTGGGAGTTGAAGTCCAAAAACATCTGGAGGCCCAAGCTTGGGGACCACTGCTGTAGAGAAGATAACGATAAACAGAGAAAGAGAGAGAGAGAGTGTTCAGTCATTAGGCTTTCATCATCATCATCAGAGAACTTCAGAGCTGGAAGAGACCCTATGGATCATTGAGTCTAGCCCCTGTCAAGGAAGAACCACAGGGAATCGAACTCCCAAACTCTGGATTCACAGCCAGATGCCTAAGCCACTGAGCTATCCATCAGTTCTACGTTGTTCACTTTTAAAAGGCCTCCAAAAATTGGTGTAGATCTGGAAAGAATAGCTAGCAAAATATGATGGAAATGGAATAATTTGTTGTTGGGTTTTTGGGAAAGAGGCAGTGGCTAGGAACATGGATTTCATTTTGAAATCTTTTGAAATTGGGTGACCAGAATTAGGACGGAGAGTCCTCGTGGTATGTTGTACTCTGTCTGAAGAAATTGGACTTTCAATACCACCCAGTTTATTTTTGGCTGATAAAGTTGTTTCTGGTTTATGGTGACCCAAATAGGAATTCCCAGTGTGGTGTCGTGGATAGAGTGATGGACTAGGGCTCTGGAGAACAGGGTTCGAATCCCCCACTGGGCCATGGGAACTCACTGGGTGTATGTGTGGAACTGGGAAAACCATTCCTTAAATATGTCAGTTACCTTGAAAGCCCTATTAGGGTTGCTATAAGCACAAAATACACACACACACACACACACACACACACACACACACACACAGAGACACTAAGGATTTCAAACTATACGAGATATTTAAGAAGTGGTAAGAACCGCCAGTGAGTTTCCAAGGTGGAGTGGGGATTTGAACCCAGGTCTCCTGAATACTCGTCTGACACTCTACTCCTTATACCATACTGGCTCATTTCATAAAGGGGCAACAGAAAAGACCAAAATCAAAGCTTCCAGTTCATGCAAGACTTGAAGACAAGCCTTTCGTGTGTCTGCGACAGCAACTCTGAAACCTACAACACCCAACCATGAGCTTTCTCTTGTCAAACAACTAGTTGTGAAGTGTTCGCATTGGCTTTCGGCCCTGGTAATTTTTTTTTCCCTCTCTCACTCACTCCTGGCCCTTTAGGGTAGGATCTTCTGCCAGGTGATATTTTCTTTCATTTTTGGCGACAGCTTGGCTGATAGAGAGCATTTCAAACAATTTAGAGACAAAGATCTTGGCATCCTACAGTTGCACTCCTTCTGATCTTGCGTTGACAAAGCCAGCCAGAAACTTGGGGGGAAAGTGTCCTTTCCCAGCCAAATATGCTGTGCTTGTGAATATACTTGCCCATGACCTATGTCGCTCTAATACGGTCCACCAGCAGAACAAGAAGCAATGGCCTGATTTCTAAATACACCAGCCGCCAAAACAGTTAAATCAGAAGAAAAAGCTGCCAACTTACTGGCTGGTTTTTCATAGTTCCATGTCCACCTCACTTTTCTTTCAAAGCCAGAATAAATACCTAAGCTGCTCTAAAAGACCTTGGAGCCTAGAATAATTTCGTTCTTTCGTTCTTTCGTTCTTTCGTTCTTTCGTTCTTTCGTTCTTTCGTTCTTTCGTTCTTTCGTTCTTTCGTTCTTTCGTTCTTTCGTTCTTTCTCTCTTTCTTGGGGTTTGGAATAAGCACCAGGGAGTAAGCCTTTTTTTAAAAAAATCTGCCTGATTAATTTATGCAAGCAGGCATCGTTAAAGAGAAAGTGGAGGACTGATTTTTTGTGTGAAAAAGAGTCATGCCAGCAAATTCTTGGAGGCAACTAGACAGTGCACAGCTAAAATGGCTCTCAGCTTTGGACCCTCCAGATGTTTCAGGATTTAACCTCCCAGAATCCCTAGCCAAGGCCAGGCTGGCTGGCTGGATTGTCTGGGAATTGGTCCAAACTAGCTAGAAGACCAAAGGTTGAAAACCACAGAGATGATGTTGGTAGCAGTAGTAGTGATGATTCAGGAGCCTTTAGCTCATCTGTCTGAGAGATACTGGGCAGACAGAAGTTCCTCTAACTATGATGAGCTTGACTAATTTTCGGTCTGTGAAGCGCTGAGCATTGAGAAGACCTTCTCACAGTAAGGGGTTTTCCAGTGCTGGCAGCGACTTCTTGAAAAATCCTAGGAAAAGATGTTTTTCCTTTTAAAAATGCCAGACACGAGAGAAGAGGGCTCTTCTGCTTCTCCCACCTTCACCTCCAAATCTGGATGGAGTCTTCTGCTGTTCATGTTGTGAAGAAGAGCACCATTGATTTGCATAAACAGCTGGTGGGCTTCCAGCCGTGTCAATACACGTTCATTGTTTAAATAGTCCCACCTTTCGGTGGCAGTATCCTGCCCCATCTTCACCAGGGAAGGCAAGATATCAACGAAAACACAGGATATTGCCATCAAAAGCTTGGACTACTTAAACAATAAACGTGTATTGACACGACTGGAAACCAACCCATGAGCTGTTTTATACAAACCGTTCGTTCGTTGTGAAAGACTGACATCCCTAAATACAACGGATGTTTCAGTAGCAGGAGTCCCTAAAGGTTCACATTGGAGGACACACCTCATTCCAAAAGCTACATTGGGCATCGCACCCCCAACCCCTCAGATTACTAAATGACTAACTGCACAAATTGTTGCCCTCTTAAAAGAAGGTCAGTTTTTTAAAAAGGATGAGCGAGGAGAGGTTGGAAGGCAGGAATAGGAGAGGATAAGGAAAACCAGAAATGAAAATAACCCATGAAATGGAGCATTTCGTGGCACGGAATAAAATACTAGCGTAGTGATTTGAAATGGGCAACCCAACATCTGTGTGCAGCTCTCTGGTTTTAATATAAATAAATGAATAAATGAATGAATAAATGAATGAATGAATGAATGAATGAATGAATGAATAAATCAATCAATCAATCAATCAATCAATCAATCAATCAATCAATCAATCAATCAATCAATCAATCTTTTGTAGTGGCCTGCCTCAGCTGGTGTGCATGTTATGTTGCAGAGTTCTGATTTTTTGGTAAAAATTCCTTGGGCTACACAATAGAAGTACAGAGATTGACAGGGGAGAATAGCTTCAGCTTCCCCAGATAGTCCACCCCTTTCTCATTAACTGGCACTTAACAGTCTCAATAACTCACTCTGAGACATTTGGAGGAGAAAGGATAAAAAGGTTTCTTTACTTACAGTTGTGAGCAGATCAACAGCATATGAACAAACACAGCAACTGTTTCCAACAGACTGAAGAAAGGGAAAGGAATAGTAAACACTTGAAACAGAGTGGTGGGGCTCTCTTTGAATTCAGAAGCAGGAAGGAATGACTAGTTAGTGCCGAATAGATTGACAGTCACCCCCGAACCCAGAAAGATTCCTCAGAAAACTCCCAACATCTTACATGCAATCTCACTTCTCATTTATGGAAAACCTAGTAGAGTTTTCACGGTATGCGGGATGTTTAAGGGGTGGTTTATCATTTATATACACAGAATCTCTCTCTATATATAAAAGGACATTGCTTTTAAACATTGTCATCTGGACCCTCGCTGACGCACTAGGAAGACCAGTTTAATCCAACTGGAGCCAATAGGCGCATAGGACATCTCGCATTTATAAAGTGTTTGTCACTGGAAGGCCAGTCTTAGCAGTGGAACCGAACGAACCATGTGTGACGAGGAGCTTAAGAGTTTTTCTTCTGGCTCTGACTGGGAGAACAAGATGCGGACAAACCGCTTTGTCGATTGTGCCCATGACAGGGAGCAGGAACAACACCAGCCTCAGGCCTGGGAAACAGCTGAGGAGACGATGGAAGCAAGGCCAAGGGCGCCTGAGGAGTCGCCGGGCTGCCACTTCACATCAAGAACGGGTGTGGCCGGATGGAGTCATCCCTTACGTGATCAGCGGGAATTTCACTGGTGAGTTGCTGTTTCCGACATGGGATCGGAAGTGTTGCACATTTGAAACTCTGGTTCTCTCCTACAATAGAGGGTTGAATGGGGAAAAGGTCTGGTATTCATGTATGGTTTGACTGTATGATGTGATCCAGAAGAGATGGTGGGCATGGAGTGAAGAGGGCGCTATCTGTATTTTTGAAGGCTTTCACGGCTGGGATCTGATGGCTGTTGTGGGTTTTTCGGGCTCTTTGGCCGTGTTCTGAAGGTTGTCCTTCCTGACGTTTTGCCGGTCTCTGAAGAGGCCAGCTACAGAGACTGGTGAAACGTCAGGAAGAACAACCTTCAGAACATGGCCAAAGAGCCCGAAAAACCCACAACAGCCATCAGGTCACCATCTCTTCAGGTTCAGCCTGAGCAGAACCTGGAGAGAAAAAATAATCAATGGGATTCCTGTCTATTTTGCACCCCATGTGTGCAAGACTACATTTAAGAAAGGAACGGCTATATCCCTCTAGTCTTAACTCTGTACGCTAGGATATAGCCATTTGAGTATGCAACTGGGTCTTTGCTTCCTTCCACATTATTCCTGGGCTCATTGCCACTTTGAAATCCCCAAACCTTCATCTGACTCCATGGCAAAGATGTGCAATTGAAAAGGGAGGCAGGCCACATGCTTGGAAGGTGTGGCTATTTGAAGCAGGCTGGGGAGTTATAGATGTTCTGGTCAGCTGCCCAGATTCTAGTATCCAGCTTTAGCAGCATGTTTAGAAATCCCACCCAGGCTTGTTGCTTTGCTTTGGTTTACTGTTAGTTGTAACCAAGTTCATCTTATTCAAGAAAAGGCCAAATGGGATCTTGTGTTGCTCAACTGGGATGTTGTGTTGCTCAAGTGGGATGTTGTATTGCACAACTGGGATGTTGTGTTGCTCAATTGCAAGCTGAAAATCTGGTCAGTTTCGTTCAGTTGCCTCTTTTCCATCCATCAGCCAGTCCTTCTGTGCTAGTGATGTGCCTGTATCCTTAGCTTCACAAGGAGAAATGATGCTGATAGTTTTGCACAGAGAAATTTGGGCAAACGGCAGAAATCTTGAAGGGGTGGATGTCTTCTTCTCCTTCCATGTGGGATGAGAAATCTCACAGAGCTTGAAAAATCCCCCCTGATGCATCTCATTTTGTCAAGAAAGAAAAAGAAGAACCTACAAGAATTAGGGCTTTTCTGCGAGTCCTTTTCACCTCCCCGTTGCCATTGCTCGGTGCTCTCTAGAGGTGCCATGTGTTACTCTGCTCCGCTGCTCACACAGTTCAGAAAGCTGGTCCCTTCCCTGCTCTAGCCCGGCTTTGTCTTCTACCCATTTCTTGCAGGCAACCAGCGAGCCGTCTTTCGACAAGCCATGCGCCACTGGGAGAAGCACACCTGTGTCACCTTTTTGGAGCGGACAGATGAAGACAGCTACATTGTGTTTACATATAGGCCATGTGGGTAAGCAAGGGGAAGACCTTCTTGGCATGGAGCGGTTTCTGTTATGCAAAAAGCCCATAAAAGCTCCTTGACAAGCCGCTGCTCAAGAACTATGGAGGAATGCCAAGTGATTAATGCATTAGGCCCCCCGGGGTCAAAGATAGTTGATTGCTCATCCAACATTATCTTCTCTGTAGGCGTACATACAGAGTCAACCTCTTCTGGGAAAGCAAACCTTTGGGAGACACCCAATCTCTTCCCCACCCAACACCTTCCCCCACTACGATTTTCAAGGACTCAGTCAAAGATTACAGCAATTTGAGTGGATGTAACTCCACCGGTTGATTCACTCTTTTTTTTCTCCTGGGATAATGAGCCGGGATTTTATCTTCTGTTACATGATAGCAAGATTCTTTGTTCTGTTATTTTACTCCGAAGACCCCCGAGGCTCTCTGCTGAGCAGTAAAGAGGCATTTAATCCCAGCTCCTGCATTTGAAGGTATAACATTAAACGGTCACTGGGTGCAGGAAGGATCTCGGAGCAAACAGAGGCTCCAAGTCATTCTAGTTTTGATGCTACCAAGCCCAAGCTTCCTCCTGCATCCAGTGCGCTGCTAGCCATAGGTACCCCTGCAGAACGATGGTGCTTCATTGACACATACATGACCTCAGCTAGGAGAAGGGAATTTCGGAATTATCCCCGTGCCGTGGTCATTAGTTTTGAATAGGATTGTATCACAAACTGTGGGCAGTGTCCAGTTGCTGGGCTCAGCTAAGGTAGACCCACTGACTTAGTGGGATTTACATCAATGCCGACATACCATTGAACGGTTGATCCAGCAGGTCTGCCTTCTAACTGAGACAAGCAATCGCTCACTGGTCTATGCAAATGTTAAAATTCATGTAGTAAGATAGACAAAATAAGACATGTTATGAACTCTTGCTCGCTTTGAGCACAGGCTGTGGAATCCAGCTCAATGCAGTTCAGAATTATGAGCACCTTGATGCAGGATTGCAACCTTTTTAATGCAAAGCACGTGCAGTGAGCTGTTTTCCAGAATTAATGGCTGTGGCCTGTGGCCTGGCCAGGCATAACAGACACATCGGCTCTCTCGTTGATCCATTGGTTAGTAGCCATGTCGTTCCAGAGGGCCTTTGAATAGACCCGTTTCTTAAACTATGGCTGTGATTCTCCTGGTGTGGCCTACAACCACCATTGATCAGCCTTAGCTGCCATAGCTATGGTGAGAGATTGCGCAAGTTATGGACAAAGATTCTCTGGAGGGCCACAGTTGCCAACCCTCCTTGAGACAAATGACAACCAATTTCTCTATTATTGGGGACCACCTTTTTTCCCCCCCAGATGATAGTCCAGATTGTCAGGCTCAATCACAAAGCTGGTGCCATCTACAAGGAAATATTTCATAGTTTTGAGCCCCGTGTACTTGAGCATAGCCAGATAAAGCATATGAAATACAAGGAGATTTGGTGTATCTCTAATACTCCCTTTGCAAACAACTCCAGTATATTTTGCTTGCAATCCAGTCTGTGGACTAGGGATTAATACAGTCTGGGGCGGGCTCCCAAGGGCCCAGGAGATGTTGCAGTTGTGGGTCATATCCTGGTTTAGATGTTTAAAAGGCCCAGACTTTGGCCAGGCTCTGCCAGACACAGTTCCAACCAGTATAAAAAGACGGAGGTACAGAAATGAGAGGAAGGGAGGGCCAAATAATCATCATCATCATCTTAGAACTGCAGAGCTGGAAGGGAATCTATGGATCGCTGAGTCCTGCCCCTGTCACAGAGGCACAGTGGGGAATCGAACTCCCAGTATCTAAACCACCGAGCTGTCCAAATGTCTGCAGCTGGAACGTTTCTTCTATCCAGATGGCAGCTCCTCCTCTGAGCTCCGTGGATTTTTGTTTTCCTCTTCTGATAAAAAAACAGAAGAGCTCTCCTCTTGTCAAGGTCTCGTTTGTGAAGATGGAAGGCCACCAGGGCTAAACTCACACAAAAAAAAAACCAACTCCAAAATAATAATAATTTTTTTAAAAACACTGCACGAGAAGGTGAAAAGGTTCATAAGGCGAAAGCAGCAGGCATCCTTCCAGTCTTAATGGTTTCTGAGAAGACTGCTGTTTTTCCCACTCATTTCAGCCTCCTGTTTGCAGCACATTGCCTTAGTCACTCTTGTTTTTCCGGATGATGACCAGAGGGAAGTGGATCTCTCAAGGTCGTTCTGTAGAAATCTGCTTGTTTCTTACTTATGCACGGCAGATTGACATATTTTTG
The DNA here is from genome assembly GCF_051106095.1 of Pogona vitticeps. Classification (NCBI taxonomy): domain Eukaryota; kingdom Metazoa; phylum Chordata; class Lepidosauria; order Squamata; family Agamidae; genus Pogona; species Pogona vitticeps. The sequence goes on from NC_135790.1 coordinate 4,537,561, forward strand.
CAGAGATTTTGAAGAGACGTGTCGTGGCTATCTATGGGCCTCTGTTCTAGTTGGTCATTACAGGTTTCCCTCCCCTGCCAGTATTTTTTTAAATACATAATTCTAGTCAGCTGCAGATGTTTGCTCCATCCTGCAGCTGTTGCTTGCAAGATCTTGCTTATGCACATCTGGGAATCATTTGAAGGCAGGTGGGTCCATTCCAGCAACATGCACCTTATTCTTGGCCCGGTGCGGGTGGCCAGGAGAGGGAAAGAGGCTGGAAATGATCTCTCCTCACCACTTTTCCTTCCCATGGTGGAAGAAACAGGGATCTATGTACTCTCAATTCATGCTGAGAGAGAGCACCCTGACCCTGATTGATTGATTGATTGATTGATTGATTGATTGATTGATTGATTGATTGATTGATTGATTGATTGATTGATTGATTGATTACTTCGATTTCTATACCATCTGACCAATGGTCACGTTGGGCAGTCTACAGCACTGGTTCTTAACCTTTGTTACTCAGATGTTTTTGGACTGCATCTCCCAGAAGCCTTCACCATCAGCTCTGCTGGCTGAGGTTTCTGGGAGTTGCAGTTCAAAAACACCTGAGTAACCCAAGGTTAAGAGCCACTGGTCTACAGCAATGATAAAGAACATATAATACCATAAACCTAGTTAAAAGTAAAAATTTTAAATTAAAGTTTCATTTGAAAACAGGCCATAATTAAAGACGATAAGCTAATCATCTCAGCCGGTTATTCAGAGGGGATAGTTTGGAGAGCCTGCTGGAATAAGAAAGTTCTGAGAGATTTCTTAAAAGTCACCAGAGAGAGAGAGAGAGAGAGAGAGAGAGAAAGGGCCCGGTGAATTTCAGAGGGCGGCTCCTTCCAGAGCAGAGGGGCCACCACCGAGAAGGCCCAGTTCCTTGTGTTCTCCTACCAGGCCTGTCTCAGGATTAAGGTCCTCGGCTGCCCAGCCTAGGATACACAGATAGGATCACCCTGAACTTAATGGTATTGTCTGTACAGGTGCTGTTCCTATGTGGGGCGCAGGGGAGGAGGCCCACAGGCTATCTCCGTCGGCAAAAACTGTGACAAATTCGGCATTGTGGTGCACGAACTGGGCCATGTCATTGGCTTCTGGCATGAACACACACGCCCGGATCGAGATGACCACGTGTCAATTATCCGTGAAAATATCCAGCCAGGTAAAGGCTCCCTTTTCCTCTCCCCTGCCAGTTTTCCTCTTCTTCCTCTTTTCCTCTTCTTCGTTCCCAAAGAGAAGGAGAAGTCTAGCAGTAGCAGGCTTTATTTAATTTTTATTTATTCATTTAAAATATTTTTTACCACGCCTTTCTCCTTCTAAAGGACCCAAGATGGCTTAAAAGGCAGTATTTCATGCTAACAAGGGTGAGTATAGAAATACAAAAGGATCAAACCTATACTGTATGAAAAGACATTACCAACACAAAAAAATGCATTCAAAGCATAAGGTACAACAATCTATTCAAGAAAACCACTCAGGCTGCCAGTCACTCAGGGAAAACTTGCCTGAAGAGAAAAGTGTGTGCTTGCTTGCAGAAGAACAGCCAAGAGGAGGCCAGTCTGGCCTCCAGTGGGAGGGAGTTCCAGAGTCTGGGAGACTTTGTCAAAGGATTCTGGACAAAGCAATCCTACCTCCAGGATATGCTAGTTATAGGATTACACCCACGCCTCTTGACTGGCAGAAATCCCATTCTGCTGGCAGAAATGCCTGTTTGCCAGCAGAACCCTCTTTGGTTGGATGATCTCAGTGGCCTCCTGATAAACCAATCTGCTGGCCGAAGTGCTTTCCTGAGTCAGATTTGGCAACAGAAGAGTCAAAACGGGAGAGAAGAAGAAGAGGCAGGGTGAGCAAGCCATGTTTCATCAGAGGCCAACCTCTTAAAATCCATGGACAGAAAATTAGGTCAGGGCAAAGGTCATCTTAAGTAGCGGCCAACATCCTATTTACCCTTCTTCCCTCATCAGGTCACCTCAACATCTATTGGCTTCCCATCCTGTCACCCTGCCAGTGCTCCCTCATTCCATTTTTGCCCCCAGTGCTCAACCACCTTTGCTGCTACCAACATGTTGGACACAATGGAAATGTGAGAGCATATGGAATCAGAGTAGTACAAATAGGTCTTAAATTTGATGAGTTGGCGCATTTTTCACTCCATAAGACGCACCAAATTTTTAGGAGAAGAAAACAGGAAAAAAATTATGTGGGAATTTCGGCCTGCTGGGCCAGCAGGGGTGAAGGTGGGGGAAGCCTCCAAAGGGTCCGAGAGTGCCTTCTCCCTCACCCCCGCTGGCCCAGCAGGCCAAAATTCCCAGATTATTTTTTTCTTGTTTTCTTCTCCTAAAATTTGGTGAGTCTTATGGAGAGGTCCATCTTATGGAACACACCCTAGGACCCTTTGGAGGCTCACCCTCCCCTCCCCCCGCAGGGCGAGTGGGAGCAAAATCTCCACCTTCTGGGACTCTTCTGAAGCTTCCCAAGCCTTAAAAGAGTCCCTGAAGGTGGCGATTTCACTCCATAAGACACACACCTTTCCCCCTATGGTTTTTTTTTTGGGGGGGAAGTGTGTCTTATGGAGCGAAAAATACGGTATGTCAACAAATAAAAGTTCTGCAGCTCAACTAGGATTCTGTCAGTCACACAGTCAAGGCATGGAGCTAATCCCTCTTCCACTCAGCTGGAACTTCAGTCTGCTGGGAAGGAAGCAGACAGAGCCCCAGCGAGCAAACTGTAGTGTGTAAACAGCAGACATAAGGATGTGGTCACCAGGGGGAAAGATATTTGCTCCACACCCATCTTGCATTTCTCATGCTTTCCCCTCTTTGTCTTCCCACAGGGCAGGAGTACAACTTCCTGAAGATGGAGCCTGATGAGGTGCAGACGTTGGGCGAGAATTATGATTTTGACAGCATAATGCACTACTCGAGGAACACCTTCTCCAAGTGAGATTCCTAGATGTTGTTGCTTCATATGTTTTCCCACCCCCACATTGATTTCATCAAGACCCTCCCAGACACAAATATTGGAATGGGCCCAAGATAAAGAGACATGAACATCACAAATTCCCTGCTCGGGCTTGGGGAAGCAAAAATAAAATTGGCATGTGTAGCCTTGAGAAAATACGACTGAGGGGAGACAGGATAGCACTTTTCAAATACTTGAAAGATAGCATCCAACAGAGGCGGGGGAGGGTGTGTTCTCAATCATCCCAGAGTGCAGGATATGTAATAATAGCCTCAAGATATAGGATGCCAGATTTAGGCTGAGTATCAGGAAAAACTTCTTAACTGTTAGAGCGGTATGACCATAGAACCAATTACCTCGGGAGGTGGTGAGTGTTCCAACACTGGAGACATTAAAGAGAAAATGGGACAATCCTCTGTCAGATCTGCTTTGATTTGGATTCTTACACTGAGCAGATAGTTGGACTCAGTGGCCTTCTAGATCCCTTCCAACCCTATGATTCTACAAAAGGAATCTCTCCCTGTCTCTGTTCTGTTCTGATAGTTTGGTGATCCCATCACCCTACTCCCCTGGTCTTTTAGTAGAGATGGGGAATCTTTAGCCCTCCAATTTTTAAAGGTTATAATGCCCCATCCCCTTTCCTAATTGCCACGCAGGCTATGGCTTTTGGAAACTGGAATCCAAATAATCTGAAAAGCTTTCCTTAGGCATCTGTAGATTTGTGCTTTTGCACTATAACTCCCAGAACTGCTATGCTGCCTGGGCAATTCTTGGAGTTATAGTCCAAAAGCACAAATCTGTACACTTCTTGCTTTCTCCATCCCAGCCTGGTAGCATAATTTAGTGGCTCAGGACATCTGCTTGCGGCAGTTACATTTCCGCAATCCCACAATTTGTTTTTATGGATATAAGCTGAAATCCTCCAGTTTTGTTAGTACTCCTGTAGAAGGCAAACGTTCAGTCCATCTGGCAATCAGAGTGTCTCTGACAAGATTTTGGAGGATACTGTTAGGAGAGAACATGGAGAGACAGAATGGTTTCCTATAGACAAATGTGTCAGATAAGGGTGTTTTCTGTTTCCTTATCGGTTCAATCTGTGTGCAGAGCATATCATACAGAAAGCCAGACTAGATTCAGACGAAGGAGGAGTGAGAATTGTTGGAAGGAACATTGATCATTTAAGATAAGCAGATGACACTATCTTACTAACTGACAGCAGCAATGACTTGAAACCACTTTTAGGGAAGGCAGAAGTGACAAAGCGGGACTGGAGTAGAATGTTAAGAAGATCAAAATCATGACAACAGAAGAATTTCACAACTTTGGTGTTGACATTGAAATAATTAGTAATTTTGTACACTTTGGTTCAATCATCCATCCAAATGGAGACTGCAGCCAAGAAATCAGAAGAAGACTGAGATTAGGAACAGCCGCAATGAAGGAGTTAGAAAAGATCATCAAGTGGAAGGATGTGTCACTGGAGACCAAGACCAAGATCATCCATACTCTTGTATTCCTGAACACCATGTGCGGGTGTGAAAGCTGGACAGTAAAGAAAACTGACGGGGGGGGAATGATTTGATTGAAATATGGTGCTGGAGGAGAGCTTTGCAAATATGCTGGACTGCCAGAAAGATAAAACAAGTGGATCTTAGACCAAATCAAAAATGTTGAAACTAAGGCTGTCCTACTTTTGGTACATCATGAGAAGGCAAGATTCTCTGGGAAAAAATCCAATAATGCTGGGAACCACTGAAGGTAGCAGGAAAAGAGGAAGACCAAATACAAGATGGATCAGTTCCCTAAAGGAAGCCACTGATTTGAGTTTCCAAGAGCTGAGCAGGGCCGTTGAAGGCAGGACATTTTGGAGAGGGCACATTCATAGCGTTGCAATGAGTTGGAAGTGACTTGCCAGCCCATGAGAACAGCAAGAACAAAAACAGCCCCACTGGCTTAGCACATGCTCAAGAATCCCAGCGGGGACTTATCAATTGCCAGATAGGAGTCACCGAATATTAAGCCGTCTGCCTTCCACTTGCAGGACAGAAAAACAGGATTTCAGCCGCCATATGTTAGATCATTGTACACAGAGTATTTGAATTTCGTGGCTTAGTTCTTTCTTTGAAAAGTAACCTTTCCCCTGCTATTGCATCCACTTGGCGTGTATTTGTTTTAAATGTGACAAGGAGGGAAATGACTGTTTGTTCACTGCCTTCGTAGCTTCTGGCATTAGGCGGACAAGTCATTTTTGGTCTTTCAGAGGGGCCTGTAATACATTTAGGACAGAGCGCAGAACGACCCTGCCAGAAATAAGTACGGCAGCCAAACCAAAGTTATGTTCACAATCCATCTTCCCTGCTTTCTCCTGCTATTATAAGGGCGACAGAGCACCCGCTTGGTGCAGGATTGCAGATTTAGAGGAGTAAATTGAAATAATAGGAATGCTAGGCTGGAAGGTCGTTCGGTATGGGCGCCCCAAAGTCTTTGCCCGGTGAAGTGAAAGATGAACACAGAAGCTGGTTGGAGAGGCCGGTAGAAACACAGCCGAGGGCAGAATGATGGCTATGGTGGGATTGTTTCCAAGGACATTTTAAGGGTAAAACCTTTTAATCAAGTGCAACCTGGTGGCCACACACACACACACACACACAACTTCATGAATGCCAGGAGACCTGTCGTCTTTCCTTGATCCTTTGTCTCTTTTCTCGGAGGCTGTAGGAAGGGGATTCGATGTGCCGGCTGCCAGGTCCGCATGGAACACATGTCCTCTTCCTGTCTGGCTTTTGAATAGCACCACAGTGGGCCCTTTCTAAGCCCCGGCGCAATCAGACTCAGCAAAAGCGGCTGAATGCGCTCCTGCGTGTGCCCAAGCAAGAGCCGAAGGGCTTGAGCGAGAAAGAAACAGCTGCCTCATTCATCCGGCTGGGAGGGTGCGGATGCCAAAGGGCATTACAGAAAGGCTGGCGGCGGGGTGGGGAACAACGTGCGTAGCTGGGGGTGGAGTGGGGGCTGGAGGAGCTGCTGTCAGAGCCAGTGAAGAGGAAATGCTGTCGACTCTGCCTTGTGGCTTTGAAGTCCTTTGAAATGGGGAGAGTCCTCTTAGAGACCCCCAAGGAAACCCTGCTTTGCATCCTGCGGAGAAGCCTGTGCCAGGCTTGGGTGAGAAGGGGGTGTCCGTCTGGTTGCAGCGGCTAAATAAGCTTCACCGTACAAGAGAGCCTGTCACGGGACAGCCGCAAGGCAAACACCAGCACCCCTGTCAAAACAGACCTGGCAGGCTTCAACAAGGACCGGCCATGACCGGGCAGCCTTATTGCTTTCTTCAGGAATCAAGATTGAGGCTGAATTGGTTGCCTTTAGAAAACCTGGAGGAGCGTAGTCGTGAAACACCACTGCCCTCGCCTCCTGTTCACCTCTTCTTCTTGCTCTTGGGCTATTGGTTCCATTTTTCTGTTTGACTCAGTGTCCACGCAGCAAATTTTTACACAAAGTCATATTATGGGAGGCATTCCTGTAAAGGAAACGTAACCTCCCCTTTGGGGCAGCCCCCTTCCATTTAAGCACCTTGAGTTGGCAGTGACCCCTTGTGAGCGGGGTGAATGGCTGGGGAATCAACCCCTCCACAGAATGGTTTCCATGGTTTAGAGTGCGAGGTTTGGGTCAGAAACAAGCAGATAGGTTCCCGTGATTTAGTTGGGCAGTATGTTCATCAGCTTCTCCTTCTCCTAACCTAACTTCAAAAATAAAATCCGGCTTCTGAGAATTAAATCCACAGGTCAGAGAAAGCATATGTTCGGTTCCCTTGAAGCAGAATCTCCTTGGCCACTTGTTCTTTACCATCTTGCTTGTGCCAATCAAAAAGTGAAGTTTGTGTCCGTCGTGGGAAGGAAGGTGACCTCACCTGTACTTGGGATGGAAATAGCTGGACTGGAAGTGTTTTAAGAATGTAAAATAAGGACTGGGGAGATCCAGGTTCTGAATGACACTCAACCAAGAAGCTCAATGGAGTTGCTTTGGGTGTGACTAGGAAGGTGTTTTCCTGCAGTTTGGTCTGGGTTGGTTTGCTCCTTTTTCCACCTGATGCCACGAACCAGCCTGCCCCAATTAATGCCTACCTGCATCTTTTTCAGGGGCTAGTACATTGTGGTGGCTGTTTTGGTACGAGTAAGATCACTCCATTTTGTCTTGGTTCCAGTGGATGGGGGATCGAGCCAAAGTGGATGGCTTAAGCTGGCCCTTTGCTTAATCCATTTAGCAAGCTGGAGAAATGGAAAACGTCCTTCCCCCTCCCTTGAAAAAGGGAAGGGAGAGGAAGTTTTCCCATTTAAAAAAAATGTTGCAGACGGCCTTTCAAAGCATTGCTGTTGCACTGTGTCAGTTAGCAACATTTTTTAAAAAAAAAATGGAAAGCTTTGTCTTCCTTCCACTCCATGGAGCAGTGGGAAGGAAGCTTTGAATTTCTCTAGATCGTTAAGTGGCTTAGGCAAGGCATGGAGGAGGAGAAAGAAGGGAGATTCTGTTGTTGTTTTCTTTCATTTTGAAAGGAAAGAAGATTGGTCTAGATCATGCTAAACAGAGTGATTTGAGGGGCCCTATAGTCGATTCTTGCACATGCATGCAAGGAACACCCCAAATGATGTATTACACCTTAAAGCGACCCTGTTTAGCACAATCTGGACTGATCCATGCTAGGATTAGCAGAACTGTGTATACCGTTTTGAACTCCCTGACTTTGTGCACACAGTTGGCAACGATGGACCTGCAGAAAGGTTTTATGAACATGTCCCCCCCTCCAAACCCAATTAAATCAACAACATCTATATAACCATGAACGAGTGGGCGGAATGTAGCGACCATCCCAGCCGAAAGGAGCTATAATGAACTTATCTGTTGTTATTTCCTGCTTGTCTTAGCCCTTTCCCCCAAATGCCAATAGAGAACTGTTCTCTGGAAAATAATATCCAGAGTTCGGATTGCACTACTCTTAAGAGGTGAAATGTTCACCCTTCCCGTGGGAGCCACTGGGCTGGCTGAGGCCCGTTGCTTCACATCTGTTCCCTTGACCCAGCGCTGTGACTGTGCCCTTCTGCTTTTTGCAGAGGACGAGTGCATGGAATTCTTATCACAGTGGCGTAAGAGTGGAATCAACAGGTTTTCCCCAGAGGCGTGTGACTGCAGAAGCCATTCTTGCTTGTGCATAGCAGTCTGTTAACATTTGCCCATAGCCGTGCCGTTCGTGTCCTTCTTGCTGATGGCGGCGTTGGGGCTCTTGATGTGGAAACTGCTCCTGACTGTCGCTTTCTCTCTGAAGAAGAACCAAGGGAGCTAAGCCTGGCTTCCCCGGCCAACGCTTGCTGTGAGCAGGCTTGCACCCTGCCCCAACCTATCTCGCCTTGGATCGTGCCTTTGCTTGTCATTCGGTGATGCTGTCATCTGCTGGGCCCCTCGTCTCCGGATTACCCTCTGTTTTCATTGGGCTCGTCAACCTTTTCACCCTCAGGAGCTTGGACTGGAAAGCAGAGCTTAAGTGTGAGGATTCTCGCATGCTCTGCAGATGCATACGGCCACAGGCTGCTAGGAGGGGCGTGGTCCGTAGGATGATGGTTCTTGCTCAGCGCCTTTCTACCACGGAGCGTGCTCAGGCTGGTATTGTTTTCAACATGATCCAGGCATGCCCCTGGATCTCTCTTCTGGAAGACTGACACAGCCCCCGCTGGGACTAATGGGTGGTTATTGTGTCGAAACTCCTTGTGGCACAAGGGAGGAGTCCCTTCACCTCAGCATCGCCCTCTTTTCTTCTAAACCTGTCCCTTTAGCATCTGACCGTGTACCTCCTGTGAAGGGAATGCCATCAACCCTCAGAGATCCTAGAAAAATTGCATTGGAAGGAGCCTGTCAGGCCATCGAGTCCAACCTCCTGCTCAAGGCAGGAACCCAAATCAAAGCAGGCCTTATAGCTGTCGAATTTTCTCTTGAATGCCTCCAGTACTGGAGCGCTCACCACCTCCTGAGGTCATGGGTTCGACTGTCAACAGTTAAGACATTTTCCCTGATATTCAGCCTAAATATGGCTTCCAATAGCTTGAACCCATTGTTGTGTGTCCATCACTCTGGGATAACTGAGGACAGATTCTGTCCCTCTTCTGTAAGACGGCCTTTCAAGTATTTGAAAAGTGCTATCATACAGTATCTCTCCTCAGTCTTCTTTTCTCAAGACTAAACGTGCCCAGTTCTTTCCTCTCAGGGCTTGGTTTCCAGTCCCCTGATCATCCTTGTTGCCCTCCTCAGAACTTGCTCCAGTTTGTTGACACCCTCCTTAAAGTGTGGAGTCCAGAATTGGACACAGGACTCTAGATGAAGAATAACCTCATATAACATTCATAGTACACCTACGTACAGCTTGATATTCCACCTATGGTGCACTCAAAGCATGTAAGAGGAACCGCAGTGAGATGGCAAATATTCCAGATCCAAACCTGTCCCGTCAGTCCGTGTGATAGACAGACACTATAAAGCCTCTGGTTTGGATAGATAATATACATTTTGAAGCTCTGCTCTTCAACACCTCCTAATTAACAAGGGACTGTCTTCTGTTTCCTGCATTTCTGGGTCCAACTCTGGCAACTGGCATCAGAGACCCCGGGGAGCAAAAGAACACATGCAGTGGAGCCAGGGCTGGCTGGAGCAAAGCACTGGGACTTTCTGAAAAGATTGTGCCAATAGCAAAACTCACACAGCACATATGAGGACCTTCCCTCTTGTATTTGAGCTCACGTGCAGTCCTCACGCTCGCTGGGGGGAGAAATTCAGTGCTGTATGTTGTTGCAAGTTCTCTCGGTTGTAATACAAGGTATTTGAGGACGGGTTGGTCTTGAATGGGCCATTAAAGGCCATTAACTTTCCAAAAGACCTGCTCTTCCTTTGTTGATATAGACCAATCTGGAACTGAATTTTGGACTTCTTTTATGCAGGGAGGGCTCTGATGATGAGTGTCTCTGCTTCCAAAATCATCAATTGACCACCGCACATGAGCTGGACTGTGGGCCCCCCAGTTCCATCCCTGATCTGATCCTGGACATAGATTTCAGCCTGATCCATTCCATTGTGCTTACTCCAAGTCCAGCGAGTGCATAGGGCAGGATGCGCCCAAAGGGGCATTTTTGGCTTGAGTGCGTGCTGATCCTTGACTTTCAAATGCTTTTGCACCATCTTCAAAACATGAATTAAAGCTCGAAGTGTCCGGTGTGAATGGGGAACTTTGCAATTTTGGAATGGGGGCACCCCCTCTGCCATAGATACCTTTGTACATTTTAATGATAGCAGCCCACAAGGCCTGGAATCTTCCCTCCCTGGCATTCCCAGCTTTGCCAGCCCCTTCTCCCGAGAGCTTTGCTTAATCCCACCAGCTTTACAAGCCGATTCTAAGAACAAGCCTGGTATTTTTAAGCCTGCTTGAGAAATCAAGAGCCCATCTGTCAGCTGGGCAGTTGACAGGCTTGGTTCTTTCATGACTCCAATTCCAGAGATTTACAGGAAAACGCCAGGCCTGTTTTATTTGGGAGATCCTATCCCTTAGTTTCCTGGATTAAAAAAAATATTGGCGAGAAGCCGGAGGAAGAAGAGGGATGAGTTTTCCAGATTGATGAGCAAAAGTTTGTGGCACTTCTGGTAGAGGCCATCCTGGATCAGACTCCACCTTGCTAATTTTCTTTTTTAATATGTATTTCAAATTCCATGGCTGCTCTCGGTCTGCTTCAATTGCTGGATGGAGCCATAGACTCTTGTCAAGTAGAGGAAGATGTAACAGGAAGTGCAACTACCCAGGAAAATATTCCTAAAAATCTCACAGGGAAGTTGGACAGAAACTGTAGGTCACTGGAGAGAACTGCTCCCCTCCCCTCTTTTCAGATTTAAGCAGATCCATCTGGGCCATCAAACAGGTGGCAAGGTGTGACTGGGTATCTGTGAAATCTGCCAACACTGAAACAGAAAGAAAAATTGTCTCAACTTTCCCTTTTTATTTTGCTATTTCCCCTTCTATTTTTATTTATTTTATTTATACCCCGCCTATCTGGTCGGTATGACCACTCTATATTCATTTACGTCCCTCAGCTGCTTCTTTGAGTTGTCAGAATCTTGGAGATCCCACATAGCACTGTATTTTGAAAAAAAAAAAATTACAGCTAAATGGTAATTTGATCAGCATTATGAGATAAAGTTCTCGCAATAATTGCCATGACCTACGTGGGCCTAATGTATGTTAGAACTGAGCCCCAAAGCATCTCCTGTTTCTTTCCTTGGAAGTCGTTATCTCTCCACTGACAATAACACAATAGTCAGTTGTGCTTTGACTGGCCTCACTTGTCGAAAATGTTGGCAGTGTGAATTTCTGGCTAGAAGCCTCTAGCTACACAACAGAAGTGCAGGGACCTACAGTGCAGAATTAATTTCAAGTCTCCCCAGAGGAGATCGCCCCTTTTGGTTCTCATAAACTAGCATTTACAGTCTCAGTAATTCACTCTGAGACATTTGGTAAGAGAAAGAATAAAAGGTACTGTTTACTCACAATTCTGAAGATATCAAAAACAGCATTATTGTAGGGGGGGAAATGACTGGTTACACGAACAGACCTTAACTAACTCATAGCTACATGACTGCATACTAACTGTAGCCTAATGGACAGCAGACAGAAAAGGAGAGGGGAAAAAAAACAAAAGCAGAGAGGCATGGCTGTCTTCAAAATCAGAGACACAGAAGGAACACTTGGTTACTGCTGGATTGATTGACAATCACCCCAGCCTAGAAAGGTCAGTCCCAACAAACAGTCTAAAAAGCAACATACAAGGTTGACTATGCCAACCAGCATTGACAGATGTATATATATATATATATATTGCTATAATGGCAATACTTTTTAAGACAACTGAAAGAAGCTTCGTCCTCATCAACAGCATCCGTTCTTTTACATTTTAAATTCAGCCAGCAATCCATTCCGAAACTCAGCTAAAATGTATTACAAAATTCACTGTGATAATATTGAAAAGTCACTTTACCTGACGATAACCAAACGGTTTTATTAGGAGAAATCGAAGAAGAAACAGTCATGAAGTCCATCCAAACATTCACTCACACTGACACTGACTGACTTCAACTCTCTTCCCTTAGCTATTGACTGTCTGAGGAGTAGGAAGAAATGTCACGTGCTGTCTCTCAGCCACTCCACGTCATTCACTCACATGTTCTGACCACGTGCAGAAATATCAAGCAGTTATTTGCTATCAGCTATTTTTATAACCGATTTTTTAACTTTCGTTTGTTTTTAATGGAGGCCATATGTTAGAAAAGCCAAGTTTTACACAAACAAGCAAGGGAAATTAAGAATTTATTCTATGTTTTCTTTTCTTTCATTCATTCATTCATTCATTCATTCATTCATTCATTCATTCATTCATTCATTCATTCATTCATTCATTCATTCATTCTATTTTAACTGCAAAAGATCATTACATTTCTACAAGCCTTCAGAGACCCCACAGGGGTCCGTGGACCACAGGTTAAGAGCCTATAATCCAACTAGACTAGAGATATCATGGATTGAATGTGGATCTCTCTGTCTGCAAACATGCATTCCATCACTAAGTTAGGATCTTTCTGAATTTTTTTCAAAAGGCAAAACATACTTTTTTTTTCATCGTGCAGAATTTTGGTTACTTTAGCTATATCTTTTGGTTTGGGTTCTGTTTAATTTTAAATATATATTTCTTGCACAAAACGTCTTGGAGAGATATATTTCATTTCTCTCTCTCTCTTTGGCTAGCTTTTCTGATGCTGTCTTACAGTTGGCCATGCCCACAGAGAATATCCCCTCAGACTTTTCCTATTTATGTCAAGAACTTCCACAAGATACAGGATGATAGTCCAAGTGGAGGCCTCCCTCAGAAACAACATAATTTTCTGGGTTTTTTTCACTCTTTTGCCTCCCTAAACATATAATTCATCTCCACCCCCTGAGGCCATTCTGACAGGCGGTGTCCATCGTGGGCATAACAAGCTTCGTGCCTCCCCCGCCATCTCACTAAAATAGGGTTATTCTGACATGCTGTATGTTTTTAACTGGTATCTCCATGGAAACATTGCCAGGACTTGCAGAGATACTCCTATGCCTTTCGTTTACATTTTCGTGTGTTTTCTTATTTTGCTTTCAAGGCCATGATGTTTGTCTAATTGTAAGTGAAATAGAAATCTAGCCAGGGCCAGGGCCACCTCCTCCTCCTCCTCCTCCTCGTCTTTGTGTTACTGCTATACGATTATGAGAACAGAATCTTCAAGCTTTGACTTCCCAAGTTCTTGTCTCAGCCCACATGACTCATTTCTTTCCAATAACCTAAGGAGAGAATCAACAAACTCAGGTTCCTACTTATCCAAAGTTTTATTATATGCATCTCCACAGATGTTTGAGGAAAGGTTCAAAAGTACACGCTTGTATTTCTGAGTGCTACGAAGAAAACACACCATAAAATACTGATGTTACTCTAAATCTATTAGGATCCTGGCAGTGAACAAGCAACAATAAAGTTCACGGCCGGTTTTTGGATTCCAAAGATTCTTTGCTCAGAGAATTGTCCATCTATGTTTTCCGTGCTTCCTATTTAGCACCAGAAAAGCTGTCACGCTTTTCGAATGGACTACTTCCGCACTAACGGCAGGAAAGCCAGGATTTCCGATTATCCGGGTGCGTCCCAAAACAGCTTGCCCTTTGGCACCTTTGATACAAGCTTGTCTGTCTGAACTAGCTTTATGCAAACTGCTTACACCGCAGCCCATGTCGTCCAGCTGTCCCTAGTGACTTCACAGTGACTTTTAGGTATAAAGGACTAAATCCAAATAGTAGTTCCGATTAGACCATAATCGTGTGAATCTTATGTCCCATGACCAACAAGATTTGATGTAACAAGTCCTATTGGTTCTATGAGAATTCATCATTGGGTTTAACCCACAAGACCAAGATCCTATCACCTGTAGGATCCACCGGTGTTCTCTACCTTTGCAGAGTGTATACACCTAGGACATCACGCAACTGCAAGAGAGAATTAGCCAAACATCAGATTTCTGGCGATTCTCTCATGAGGCACCTGAAGAAAGATGGATTCCCCTGACAGTGGAGCTTTCTAGCAAAAGATTATAATCCCCGCTAACCAACTACACCAAAATATAAACAACTGGGTCCCATAACATAGCGACATGACAAAGACATGTTAAACCACATAGATACACTCCAGCCAAAATGTACCTCATACCACACAGAAAACTGAGCTCTTTTTTCCCTTTACCTTAGGATGTTCATCTATCATCCCTAGTTTTCTCCCTCTCCCCCCTGTAATGTGAGCTGTCCGACGGCTTTAGGAGACCACTTCTCTCCCTTCCAGAGCGAAGGTGAGAAAGTGGTTGGTGTGGGTTTTTCAGGCTGTTTGGCCATGTTCTTAAGGTTTTTCTTCTTAACGTTTCCTTCTTAACGTGGCCGGCATCTTCAGAGGACAGGAGTCAGAACTCTGTCCATGTTCCAGATAGGTGAGAAAGGTTACCTATCTGGAACACAACTCCGAGGAGGGCCAAAGGGTGTAAGAGTGTGATTCTGAACATTTTAGTCTAAGGACATCTCTGATCTGGGTTCCACTCTACATATGGAGAAATTACTGTATTCTGCTTGGGTGTGGGTGGGATCCCTTTTGCATAAACCATTGGGATGGAGGAAACCTTTTTCCCTACAAGAGTCCTTGAGTCAACAGGAACCCCCCCCCCCCCCGTTCTCCTGTAAGATGGTTCTCCGTTTTCAACTTAATCTCTTTGTTTTTCCTCACTTCAAAGGAAAAGCAATGTCCAAATATCTGTGTGGCTGGTCAAACACCCCCCGGGGGTAGCCATCTTGTGACTCATCTCCTCTTCTCAGCAGCCATTTTGTGGTCGTATCAACAATACCTTTTGAAAAATATCAAATGTGTTCATGGATCTAAACAGCCTGGGGATCCCTTTTCTAGTATGCGCAAGGAATTATGGAGTTGAGCTCGGTTCTCAGTTACTCCCACGAAGCTTCATGGAGCAATGAAGAAATATGGGGCATAGTTGAGGGAGAGCTAAACTTGTCTCTGGGGTTATGCTCTATCATGTGTGTGCGTGCAGTAACAAGGTGCTCCCTCCTCTGCACCCCCAGCCATGAAAACTGGGGCATTTTGCCAGTAAATCAATCCCATCTGTTATAATGGAGGGAGTGATAGCTCAAGGGCAGAGTATAAGCTTGCATAGAGAGTATTGTATTAAGTTCCCAGCATCTCTTTTAAAACTTTTTTTCAAATAAAATAGCCGTAGGTATGTGATATCCTCTCTTTCACTCACTCATTCATTCTTTGTATCTCTGAGTTAGGCTGCCAGTCAAAGCTGGCAGTACCGGGGTATATAGATCAAAGGTGCAGGTTGGGTGGCCAAGGGTCCTCCTCCAGTCATCCATTTGAAGAGCTGCCCTTTTTGGGTGATGCGTAAGTGACCACCCTCTCTCCCGGTGAGCTTTCCTGGCCAATCAAGGAACGCAGAGGTTTTGACTGGTGAATATATCTAATTCGCCCTCTCTCACTTTTTAAGTAGAATGATGCAGGGTGGGGTTATTTTTGTAAGAAAAGACACACATCAAACATATTGACAGAAGTACTGAGGCATGGCAGGAAGAATATGGCATGGCATATCAATTCTGTATGACTTCAGATGGGGGTGGGGTCGGTCCCAGGAGCAGACGTTCTGAAGGCACTGCTCAGACCCTTAAAATAACTGATTGTTGCCTAGCTAGATATTTCTGCAAAACGACAGTTAACATCTTTCTATATATATTAATTTTCAGTGAGCTGCAGGAAATACAATACCTAGGACATTTCAGAGAGTTATTAAACACCTTGCTATATTTATTTATTTATTTACTTGATGTATATCCCATCTTTATCTCAATGCTGCGTCACATAGTGGTTTTTTAACATAGGAACAGTTGCGATCAGTTACATAAATCAACTCTACCAATGTGAATCTGACAACAGCCAGATAGCGTGATTAAAATCCAAGTCTCGGTCAAACAAGCCATCCTGTGGCACCCCAAGATTTCAGACTGTCTGAGCTAGGGCTACCTGATTTTCTCCCTTCTGCTTGTTTAACTGCCAGTCTAATTATAAGGGCATGTGTGAGTTTTCCCCGCAGCAACATGCACCTCTTTTTCTGCATCAGAGTTGACCTTGTACATGTAATTTTACAGATGTGGCACTTGCATAAAGGTACTAGACTCCAGAACTCCAAGGGGAGGAAATGAGCATGACATTCTGATTTCACCAAGGATCACCGGCCAGGTGTGGTTCCGCCACAGCCGCATCTCGATACAGCAAGCTCCCAACGCAGCTGTTACGGGGAAATCGGTTGGCTCTGATTTCAGCTTCCTTGCCCCATCTCCATTTCTGCACAATAATTATAGCAATGTAGACTTTGAGGATTGAATGCTCTGCTTAATGACACCATTGCAGGGCCTCATGCTGCCATGAAACCATGGCGATATATAATTTAACTCTGTGTGAATCTTTTCTCACTTGCTAGATGCCTGTTATTTGTAACGGCACAAGCAGGCAATGTTAATTGATGCAATAAAAGCAGGAGTGTCTCCTTCAGCCACTGGGCTGTTATTTTAGGGATCTGATTTCCCTCCTAATTTAAAATCCATTGAAAGGATCTACAGGCAGGCTGATCAGACTGCTGCTTCAGATATGCCCCTACCCCACTCTTCTGCCTACAAAATCAAACTAACCCTGGTTTTCTGTATGTGAGAACTTTAATGCCATGCACTCCTTCTTAGTCTGGATGCCACCCAGTTCCAATGGGCAAAAGGCATAAGAAAGCAGGGAAGAGTGAGTCCATGTGAGCCCATCACTCACCTCAACTTTCAGTATGCTCATTTTGTCCACTTAAAGGTAAGATCTGACCTGGTCTGTTGTTTCTAGCTATTATGAACCATGGTCTGGACAGCATACCTTTACGTGAAAGCAGCTGAGTTGCTTTGCTTCAAGCGGTGCCCATGGGAGGAAGCTAAGAACCGGAGAATGTTCACTTCCTGTTCTGTGCTGTCATTTCAGGGGGATCTTTCTTGACACCATCTTGCCCAAATATAATGTGAACGGGATGCGGCCCTCCATCGGCCAACGAACCCGGCTGAGTAAAGGAGATATTGCACAGACCCGCAAACTTTACAATTGCCCTGGTAAGTATTAGTGCCTTCCTGCCCTCCAAAAATGCGTCCCCCGGGGCTTCCCGGTGAGGCGGTTACTCTGCAATCATCCTGCTTCATTCGTGAGGAGCTAAACCAATGGGTCCCAACCTTAGGTAACCCAGGTTTTCTTGGACCACAACTCCCAGAAGCCTTTACCATTAGCTGTACTGGCTGGGATTTCTGGGAACTGCAGTCCAAGAACACCTGGGTTCCCAACCACTGTCCTAGACAATAGCATCTTCTTTCTCTAAGCCTCCTGTGTTTCCTTCATGCTCCTTCCGCCATTTTTCTTATGGAGAGAAAGATGCACAATGTCTTTGGATGGGTATTCCTAACATCTCTCGATCTGGAAGCACCCCCAATAGTAATAACAGTGAACATTTCCATGTTTCCCATTGTTGATTCAGTTATATTGGATCAGGTGTTCTCAACTCTTGGTCTTCCAGATATTTTAGACTTCAACTCCCAGAATTTCTGACTATTGACCCTGCTGGATGGGGGGGTCTAGGAATTGAGAACCATTGTCTTGTACGTGGTATGGAATCCTTGACAACCGTGAGACTGTCCAGAGGGTTTACAATCCAAGATCTTTGCCAGGTAGTATGCGTGCAGTGATCCAGATACCTTTCCTCAGAGACTCCAGTTACTGTTTCCATCCCTGTTTGCTACTCAGATTAATTCTGGCTGTTCCCATCCCTTCAAGACCAGTCATTCCCCTTTCTGTTTTTTTTTCTCAGTCAACAGTTCTGAGACATCCTTGACCAGCTTCTGATTTCCTCCCACCCATCTCCTCCTGTCTCTTTACCTTTCTCTCCCCTGATTTTAGACAGCACCGCTAGTTGCAGAACATAGCCGGCTGTTCCACCTGAACCTGCGACATATGTAATCCAACTCTCAACCTAAGAAAAATAACCCAGTCATGCCAGTGAAACCCCTTATCACGAGAAAGGCAGCCTATCAATAAGACAAATGAAAATAAAATGAATAAATGCTTTGGGTTTCCCCAGCCAACAGGAGAGCCATATTTGAAGGTCTTGCCCCACATCGGCCTATGTTCAGCTTTTTTTATCCCCAGGATTTTCTATTTCTAAATATATTTTTATTTTAGGGTACATTCAGATGGCACTTCATCTTGCATTTTGGATCACTTTTGGCATGGTCAGTTTTGATTTTTTTTTTTTTTTTTTTTTTGGCAGCTACATAGCATATTGGTAGTTATGAACCAGCTGCCCTCACCCATAGCTTTCCACACATTTTTAGACCACTGGTGGGAGTACTGTTTTTTCAGCATGGGTAGGATTGCTCCCTTTTAGTTTGGTTTCTTGCATGTGTGATCATTGGCACTCAACCAAAGTGGCAATGGTTGGTGTTTCCCTAACAATTCAGCGCTATGTCACTTGTGTGGCAGGCCAATAAAGTGCTACAGTGTGCCACTTACCAATAAGTGACTTCCCCCCACCAGCTTCCCCCTTCTGCCAACAGAGGCAGCAAAGGAAGCAGAAACCTGTCTCCCTTCCTTTCCTTTACAATCAAGCGCTGTGTCACTTCAGTGCAAACTAATGTAGTGCTATGTCACTTATCAATAAACTGTTTAAATATCCAGCTTCTAACCCACCCACCCCCAGGGGGAGGTTAATGGAGACTAAGAGGGAGGAAAAAGCTAAACAGGGTTGCTCTGAGGTGCGCTGTGTTTTCCTGTCCCGGAACCAACCATTCTTTGTATGTGGATTCAAGGATTGTTCTAAATATCAGGTGGCACCTCGAAGCGTTTACCATGATCGCGCCCAGGATAAATTTTGCTGCCAGGGTGCACCCTTAATCTCTTATTCTCCAAAAATATATTCTGTCTCTTACTTTTGTACACTTCATGTTTCCCAAAACACATCCAATCGTCTTTATCCTTTTGACGTTTCCCACGATTGATCGTCTTCCTTAGTTTCCCATAGTGAGGCAGCTCCTCTGGGGAGTGAGTTACTCAGGGAGGATTCATTGCCTCATGTCTCTTGACATCATCTCATTGCGGCTGGACTAAACCCGGTCTGCAATGTTCCAGCTCTTCCGTTGCATGTTATAATCCCCCTCGGGGTTGACCTCATCATGGTCCAGTCTCCGTTCTTCCCATTGCTTTATGAATGGAAACAGCATGATACAACACGTGGTTTCGGAGCCCGGGCTGGGTGGATGGCTCCCACCTTCACCACGGCTTTGGAGACTCTCCAGTCGACGCCCGCTCTGGCTCTAGAAGCAGAACAGATGTCAGAACAGAAGGCCGGGGACCGGGAGCCAAAGACACGCCATAGACTGTGTGAAACTTTTGCTTCCTCTTTGACTCTCAAGGCCTGCGCTGGCTGGGAGCTTCCCCGGCCTCCATCCCCTACTGGGTGTCTGTTTCCGTGGAGAGGACAAAGGCTTGTAAACAGAACGGTGTTGTTTTTCTAGAAAGGAATGCTGCAATTCCTGCAGGAACTTTTCTGAATGGGCAAATGAACCAGAAGGAAAGGCGGACTGGGAGGGAGAGCAAAGCAGAGGCAGCCATTGGCAGGGAAGAGGAGGGGGTGACAAGATCTGTGGCATGTAGTTTATGAGGGAGATAAAAGATCTGGGGGTGTCATGTATGAGGTGTAGGCTTGGAGTTGAGGTCCTTACAGGACTGAGCGTTGGACACTTCCTATATGTTCTTTGCTTGCTTTTCCCCGACACCTACCTCTGACTTCCCATCCTCTTTCTTCCCCCCACTCTGACCCATTGGATGCCTGGGCTGCAGTAAATCCCTCCGAATTTTTGTCTGTTTGCAAAGCAGGGGGGAGGGAGAAGAACACTTCTCCACCATATCAGGCAACAGAACCCCAGGGTTCTGGACCACTGCCCACATAACATAACCATGGAGATATGCACTTAGTTACAGTTGCTTAGCCTCTTCCTCCTCCCCAGCCAAGGAAAGCTGCTGTGAATTCAGTGTTGACAGAAGGTGGCTTCACATGTTGCAAGGAGCTGCCAAAAAAACGAGGAGGGGAGGGGCGTGACTCCCGAGTGACTTCACGCTTCCTCTTTTGGCGTGGCCAGAGCAACATGTGAAGAGGGGGGAAATCCACATGACTTCCTTGTGCGGGAGATCTTCAGCTTTAGGGAGGCCTGCGGTATTAAACAAACACTTGCAAGGAGAGGCTGGAGGTCTTCACAGCCAGACCCTCCAAGGCTGGGAGGGGGGACATGAGAATCTCAGGGAGGGAACGGCGAGGAGCCTGCAGCTGTCTGGCTCCCTCCCAGCCCACTCATGCCTAGCAGGAAAAAGTTATATTCCTGCAACCCCAAGGTCCAAAGTCTGCCTGCCCCTGGAGGTTTTTTTCATAGTTACCTGCTGCATCCACCTTCAGCATGGCATGTGACCTTTCTCAGCCTTCAACGGCTCTCCTTGAGGCAATCTGAGGCAGCCACGATGTGCCTAGGAGGCTGTTCCGTGAATTGAGAAAGCCTAAGTGAGCCCTAAGTGTACATTCAGAGAATTTATAACCTGAGGGCCGTCTGGGTACCTGGAGAGTGAGCAAGACTGGAGAAAGCTTGAGTTGCAAACCCCTTGCAGGGCTCCACGCCATGTTACAAGGAATCAGATCTTGCACACAGCCAGTGGCAGACCTCCAGTTTCGGTGCCCTGAAGTTAGAACTGTTGTGGGGGCCCCTTTGCGATCAGCCATGGCATCTGGGCCACCACTGTTATCTCCTTCCATGGAGTTGTTCCACAAGAGTTCACCAGTTTTTTTAAAAAAAAATATGTGAACTAAAGTGGCTTCCTTCCGGAGTTAGGAGCCCTGAAGCTTAAACTTCATTAGTTTCATAGTAGATCTGCCCCTTCAAAGAATACTTTTTTGGCCCACCAGCCCCAGAATTTTCCACCCAGCCTCTGAAAAAGGTTTTCAAGCTTTAAAGCCTGTGCATCTCCCGAATGTTCTTTCTGCAGCAGTAGGACTGAAGGTCTGGGGTACCTTTGTGATAATGGAACTAAGTGGGTTCAGTCATTTACCTCTCACGGGAACCGGACTCTGCAACTGGAGGTAGTAGCAAGAGGTGACCCACAGATGGCCTGAATTTCTCCATTATTGACAGTCACACCCCTCACCCTTGTCAGGGTTCTTCTAAATACCCAAAATTAGGCATGCCAGATCCTCTAGAGTGACCAGTGGTTCCCAATCTTGGGCCCCTGGATGTTCTTGGATTAAAGCCCCCAGAAGTCTTTGCCACCAGCTGTGCTGGCCAGGATTTCTGGAAGCTGTAGTCCGACAACATCTGGGGACCCAAGGCTAGTAACCATTGTTCTAGACCAAAGAGACTCATGTCCTCTTCTCTCGCAGACCAGCCTAAGGAAGGGAACATCATGTACAAAGGTGATGCAGCATCCATGTCTGAGAAACTCAGCTTGGAACAAAGACCACGCAGAGATGTAACCAGGCAGCTGTAGGCACCAAAGCCTGTGTTCCTGGTGGACCCCTTCCCTTCGAGACCCTAATTATACAGCTTCATACAAATGTCCGTACAGGAACTAACAGATGATCAAGCAATCCAGGAGGTGAACCATGGGTGGCTTGTAACCAGGACACCTCCCTAAATCTTGGGGTGGCGTACCTTCCATGCCGGTCCATGAGCTGCTGCCGGTCTGAACTTTTAGAAGTGAGAAATATGTACAACTGGAAACTAGAGTTGATTTAATCCTTTGGATTAGCCTTATCCATGCATTGGACTGCTTTGCAAACTCACTGATTTAGTTCTTAAGGAGTTTAGAAGCAGCTCTGGAAAAAAACACTTTTTCTACATCCCTGTATATTCTTATGTATTGTGAAGACTTAGTAGTAACTGCACATGACTGGCCAGGGCCCCATCACTGAAAGCATATCTGCATACTTTCTTGTAGCCTGTCTTACCTTACAGGACTTGCAGACGTACTAGCTGATGTACTAGCCGAAACCCAGGAGTAAGCCACAACTCGAGTAGACCCTTTGAACCAGTGGAGATTTCTTGAATCAACATCCATGACAGTTCCACTGATTCAATAGGCCTACTTTAGTTACGACTAGATTGCAGCCATTGTTTGTCGTGCCCTGATATAATGTGGTAATGATTATGGACTAAGCATTTTCTACGCCTCTGTTCAGTATCACCAGTGGTATTTTGAACGTGGGACTCAAAACAAGCAGGAAAGGATTTAATTTCCTGGAAGATTGGAACAAAGCAAAACACGATCTGCTGCTTAAGATAAACAGATACAGTTCTGTAAACATCACTGATGGTTTAGCCTTTCACTAAACACAAATTTCCATCCTCTGTCAGCCTGGGGCTTTTTGGGAGTCATGCATCCCCTCTTAAATGGTCCGGCCTTTGGCCCTTTTGTGAGAATGTGTGCAGTTTCCGACATGACACACACAAGAGAACAGAAATGATTCAGGCTTCCTCTCAACAAATGTCTGCATTTTCTCCAAAGCCAAGGGATATGCATGGCCACCTTGTACATCAGGAGATGTGGCCGTGTGGTCAACGAACGCCTGAGTCAGTAATACTCATGACAGGACTTATGGTGAAATCCCCCAAACTTCTCAGAAGTTCTCTAGCAGGGTGGTTATCCTAGACCCAACATTACAAATATTATAAACCTCACAGGTCCAAAGGTCAATGCCAAAATGTGATACAACGTGGATGCATGATTTCCCAAGACGTGTACTGGCTTGTTGGTGGCGGGGGGCATGGTAGTTTCTCACAGTTAAACATTAATTTGGAGTAAAGCTCTCTTCTCCCTTTATTACTGCGAAAGATAGCCAAGGCACCCAAGACAACTAGAAAAAGCAGCTTTTTCGAAAGCGTTTTGTCTCAGATCTGACTGAGGCTTTCGAATGCTTCTGTAAAAACGCTTTTAAGAAAGGGTGGTGTTTTCCCCTTGGTTTAAAAAGCAATCATCTTGAAGGCAGAAACAGGCCCAAGGTCATTAAAACAAAAATTAATCTGCAGGTCATATTTTCTATTTCTTAGGAACAAAAGATGCTGCCTTATATATTACATTAGTGGTTGAGGTCTCTGGCTGCAGAAGCAGAAGTTGTGGGTTTGATTCCTCCCCACGGTGCCTCCCAGAAGAAAGGCCAGCCTCTGCGGCCTTGGGCAAGCTGCCCACAGTCCCTTTGCGCCTACGTTGGCTAAAGGATTCTGGGAGTTATATTCTGAAAAAAATTGCTTTTCCAAGGTTCGGGTTCTAGCAGATCGCTGCACAAGACAGAATTTTCTTAGTGATGCTGCTTAAGCCCCGAAGCTCACTTCTAACCAGGTTGTCAAAAACCTGATTATTTTAAATTCCAATTTAATAGAATTCCCAACGCTTGAACCTTTCTCCTCTTAAAGATGCCTGCCTAACCTTAGCTTGGTTGTCTTTTTCTTGAACATTTCGGGTCTGGAAACAAATTTACACGCCGTGTTTGAAGAGATGTCCTTTTTTTTTTAAAATGGAAAATCCCAAAGTTTATTTATTGTATTAGTAACATATTTATACCCGCCCATTCTATCATTCTCCACAGCTTCTCAGCATCTCTGGTAGCACAGCCAAAAAACAAACTGTGGCATAAGGAGGGCTATACTAGGAAAGCATGGATCCTATGATTGTCAAAGGTTACACCAATGAAGCTTATACATACCTATTTCTCTCTGTGATTTATGTCCACTTGTAAGTCGAATAGAATTTGCCCCCAAATAATTGTTTTCCCAGTGTGGTGTAGTGGATGGAGTGATAGACTAGGACTCCAGAGAACAGGGTTCGAATCCCCACTCAGCCACGGAAACTCACCGGAGAACTGGTAAAACCACTCCTTAAATATCTTATTTACCTTGAAAACCCTATTAGGGTCACTATGAGTCAGTTGCAACTTGATAACACAGAACACACATACACACACATACAAAATTGTATACAGGACTGCAGCCCAAGTCTGTTCTTAATAGTCAAGGTAGGAAGAAAACTGGAGGAATCGTGTCCTTCAGTCCTCCTGCTGCGTTTACCCTTCCCGTTCTTTCATTGCTTTCTCGTTCGGCTTTCAGACTGAGTTTGCATTCCATCCATATTTTATTGCTAATTTGTTTCTTGTTGACTGAACATCCTGGGTGGCTGTTTAACAGATAAGCAGGCTAGAAAGAAAGGTGCTAAATAAATACGTGACAGGTGGTCTAGAAATCTGGCTTCTTGGTTGAAGGAAATCCCAAGGAGACCTCTCTTGTTTCAGAGATTTCTCCAGAGTCCTTTGAAAAAAAGAGAGAGAGAGAGAGAGAAAGGACAGAAGATGCCAGGACAACCTGCCAGTTGCAGGCGTTTGTGCATGACGTGTAATTAGGCCCACACTTTCACTTTTATCCTCGTGATGGTGTCTTGTCCTTTCCAGGGCACAGAGTCTATGCAGCCAGCAAACGCGCTGGGTCGTTTTCCTGGGTCTTTGCAAAAGTCACAGTGGAAGTGCATCGCTGAGGCATAAAACCTGTTCTGTGCGCATACGTGTAGTTCTTTTCGTGCGCTCACACACACACACACCCTCTTTGCTTCAGCACATTTTCCCTTCATCCCTGTGCATTTGGTGCCCATTTGGAGAAATATTCATGAGAGAGGAGATCTCGCTCCTTGTCAACCTGTAAGCAAATCCCCGCCCGGCGGGATCATCTGGCCTCCAGATGGTGACGCTGGGGTGGCTCCAGATGGTGCGGAGCAGAAAAGACTGCCGTGGTCCCAGCTGGCCAGCTCACTGGCTGGAGGCCGGACAACGTGGCAGCCTTGGGGGGGGTGACCCAGCTTCCCCCTCCACGGCTGGATTTTAAGAGGGGACGGGAGGCGGATGGCCACCACCTCTGGGCAGGGGTGTGCCATATAAAGGGGAGGCTCTCACTGCCGTTTGAATGCCTTGGGAAGCTGGCTGGGTTTTGAGCCGCTGGCAGAGCTGGGAGAGCAAGGGAGGGGAGGCGGGCCTCGTTCCTAAGCGGATTCCGGGTCCCCTGATGCTTGCATGCAAAAGGAGGGAAGGGCAGCCACAGAAGAGAACACGAAAACTCTTGTAAAGGGGTTAGGCGGCTTGTGTTAAAGGCCTGACTTCCGTCACTGTAGCAACATGGCATCAGGGTCTGGTTTCCATAGCTACCTTCCCAGCTGCAGAAGAAGCTATAGATACTTCGGAGGAAGGATAGAGGAGGTGCAGGGACGGAGGGGCAGACATTCTCTCCAATGCGCTGGTTTCAGGAATAAGAGAGAGGCTAAAAATTAGTTAACTATTTCCTCTGGGATAAGACTGTTCTGAAGTTCCTCTGCGCAGGTACCACAAATAAGACTGAACATGCTCAACATTGATAATTGCATTATCAAAACAGTATCTCTTCCCTTCCCTTCCTTCTAATTTTTAAAAAAGCAGGTTGCTAGTCCTTAAGATTAGCAGAGTGCGTCACTGGTGTTCATCTGTGTTGCCACAGACGGCTCCTTGTTCCTACATAATTAGCAGAGGGACTGAAGCGAAATTCAGGTCTCTAGAAGGGCTCGTTGCCCATCATGGATGTCTGCTGCAAGCTTCCGTTCTTCTTGTTGCAGAGGTTGTGTCCTTTGGACAGAAAAATAAATTGCATTGGGGTGAGGAGTGCCATAAAGGCATATTTAGCGATCTACAGCTGATGCCAGTGCTTCTAGCTGAGCAGGCTGGTTTCAGGGAGCATCCCAGAGATGGGTGGGGGTACCTGCCAACCTTTCAGTTTCCAATAATCTAACTGCAAAGAGGATAATGTCTTGGATGTCCCTCAGAGGTGGAAAGAAGGTCTCCCTTCTTTCAAACTAGAGTAATCTGTGTCTGCTTAAGCCCTAGGATAGCCTAGAAGAAGCAGCTTCCTGGCAGTTTTCTAACTGCTTTATTCTGTGTGTATTTGTTTTCTCTTTGTCGTTCCGTCCAGCTTGTGGAGAGACCTTGCAGGACAGCCAAGGGAACTTCTCCTTACCTCGGTATCCCCACGGCTATACTGCCCACATGCACTGCATCTGGAGGATCTCAGTCACCCCCGGGGAAAAGGTAGGCCAGCCCACCAGTTTGGCTCGACTGCTGGGACGGACTCACAATTTCTGCCCTTTCCAGGTTTCTTGCTTTCTCACACAACTCTCTCTCTCTCTCTCAGGCCCTTTAGAGAAGGTAAGGTTAGGAACCATTACATGTTGGCTTGTACTGTATGGGCAGAGTTACTGGGTTTCTTGATTTCGGTCCCACCGAGAGAAGACAAAAGGAAACATCAGGTTATCATCCAGTCACCATTCGTATACAGTGTTGCCTCGCAAGACGAGTGCTTTGTTTAATGAAGAAATCGCATAATGAAGAAGTTTTTGTGATCGCAAAAGCGATCACAAAACGATTTTTCCTATGGGTTTTTTCACTTTGCGATGATCGGTTACCTGCTTCGCTAACCGATTATCGCAAAACGATTTTCGCACAGCTGATCGGTGGTTTCGAAATGGCCACCGGGTAAAAAAAATGACCGCCCACTGTTTTCTGGGATGGGCTATGGAGGATCTTCGCTGGACAGTGAGTTTGAAGCCCATAGGATGCATTAATCGGGTTTTAATGCGTTTCTATGGGCTTTTTAAAATCGCTTTACGATGTTTTCATTCTACAGCGATTTCACTGGAACGAATTAACATCGTAATGCGAGGCACCACTGTATAAGCATGTGAACAGAAGCATGTTCTCTCTATTCTTCTTTCCTCCACTCTCTCTCTCTCTCACACACACACACACACACACACACACACCAAAGTTACTCCCCCATCTCCTGTTTAATCCCTTTTCAGAACATAGCATTCCCTGTTGGAAAACAACAAGAGATTTTGGAAGGCTAGAGCATTAGCTTTGTGTTAACTTTGCAAAGCCAAGTGACCCGATGCATGCCGTAGGGCAGGAGTCTCTGGGTAAAAGATGATGGGAGCTGAAGGGCAAAACATCTGGAGGACCAAAGATTCCCTACCCCTGCGATTGGGAGATTGAGCTAGAGCAGCGGATTGTCTTCCTAGCCAGTGATCTGGAGTCAGGATCTGAGATGGGCACAAACCGAAAAAGCCAGTGGTTCGTGATGGTTCATGACTGCCTATGAACCACAAACCACAAACTTTAATGAACCCACTCACCCCCTGAAAAATGAGCCAGCTTGAAACCAAGGGAGGGACACAATGGGAGCAGTGGGGGCTGGGTTGGTCAGGCAGCCCCTTTTGCCAAACAAAACGAAGTGCCAAAGGGGGGAAAAGTTCAGCGCTTCATTTCGTTTTGGCAAAAACAGGATCCTTGAACCAAACCACACACCATCCTCTGGTCTGGATTCAGTCCCCCACTACGTCTCCCAGGAGAGGAGCCAATTTGTGGACTAGCGACACATTTCCAGAGCCCTCCCAAAAACTGGTAAGCCAGTTTTCAGTACTTTATACCCCAAAAACCCCTACCCCTAAGAAGGGTTGACATATATTGGAACCACGTTTAATCTGAGTATATCTCCAATACGAGTGTACTCTTATTCTCTCTCCATGGCACTGACTGTCTGCATTATCAAAACAGAATGTCAGTGAAATGACTTGAAAACTATGACAGACCCCCCACACACACACACACACACCACATGCACAAAGCTTGAGACCTTGATGGCAGGTTGTACCCTCATGATTTATTTGACCCACTGTGTACACAACACTGGGACGAGGTGGTGACCTGATGGAAAGAGCATGGCATTGCCATCAATTATCCACCTCCCCAACCCATGCATAGACATCCTTCGGTCTCGAAAGACTATGGTAACATGCTCTGAATCGAGGAGTGTCCTCTCCAGAGCATGAAGCCTGGGTAAAGTAATGTGGAGGATAGGTTGTTACCCAAGCAGCAGATCCCCCCTCTCCACGTTGCTGAAATGGTCCAATGGAAAGGCAAGAGCCAATACAACTGGTTCCAGCAACGTCGCAGGAGTTGGCAGAACGACAAGAACTGCCTCCGGGACTCCAGCTCCAGATTTTGCCTCGAGGTTAACTCCTGAAGCCTTTTCCCATTGTTGGAGTAAAGGAAGTCACTGTGTGTCATATGACACACTCAAGAGAGAGGCTTTAATGGCCTCAGGCACTGGCTTTGCCTTGGGAGTCCTTTAACATGTCCATGTAAGAGTGGTGGACAACACAACGCTCTGTAAGAACCAAGAGGG
Organism: Pogona vitticeps; assembly: GCF_051106095.1. NCBI lineage: Eukaryota > Metazoa > Chordata > Lepidosauria > Squamata > Agamidae > Pogona > Pogona vitticeps. Next base: position 4,566,053 of record NC_135790.1, read on the forward strand.
AGGGAAGTGGACAGAGTAAGACTAGAATGGACGGGACGGGCAATGAGTTGTAGCAGGAACCGTGAGGGAAAGAAATCAGGATGAGGTGCAAGGGAGATTGATAACAGCCAGCATCTGTTTTCCCCAACTGAGTGTTTTTCTGGAGAAGGCTTCAAATCCACATCAGGCCAATTTGGGCCGAGATTCCTGGCACGGAGACGTGCGATCATTTCGAGACTGAGGAGCCAAGGTGACTGCTAGCTTCTGGCTTGGGAACGTCTGTCATTCAGATGTTTTCCATAAACGCAGAAGACTGTGTGCCATTTCAAAAACCAGAGCTGAATTTAGACTCAGATGTTTTCGTTTGAGCTTCAGGGACTGTTTTAAACTGGGAGGCCTAAATGAATCTCAAAAGTGCACACCTGTATTAATAAGAGGACAACGCTGAGTGAGAGCCGGGGGCAAGCCACTTTCGGCTTCTTTGCAGATTTTAATATTGTACACCGTTTCCAGATGGAATCAGAGTGCGGCCTGATTGTGGAACTTGCTCTTTTCCCTTTAATACCAGCCAAATTTGCAGCAAGGAAAGTTTTTTTTTTCCTGGCATTGAGATAAATGACAGGAATAGCGTCATTCTGTTAAACCCGGCTTCGCCAGATTGTTTTTAAAGCAGGCTGGACAGAAGGTGGGCCTCCAGATGTTGTTGCGCTAAAACTCCCAGCAAGGCGGATGCCAGAGCTGATCCACCCCTGTTTGAAAGGTGCAGGAAAGCAGGCTATAAAAGGTCAGCAACCTTAGCATAGAAGGAATGGGCCGTGGTGGCGCTGCAGGTTAAACCGCAAAGCCTCTGGGCTGCAAGGTCGAAAGATCAGCAGTTCGAATCCACGCGATGGAGGGAGCTTCCGTTGCTTGTCCCAGCTCCTGCCAACCTAGCCGTTTGAAAGCAGGTAAATGCGAGTAGATAAATAGGTACCACCTCGGTGGGAAGGTCATGCATTCCATGTCTAGTCGCGCTGGCCACCTGACCACAGAAACTGTCTTTGGACAAACGCTGGCTCTACGGCTTGGAGATGGGGATGAGCACCACCCCCTAGAGTCGGACACGACTGGAAAATTTGCCAAGGGGAACCTTTACCTTAATGTGTCATGCTTGACCAAAAATCAGGGCCTAGAACCCCTACAAAAGCTGACTGTCTCTCCAGGTGATCCAGAAGGAGTGATGTGATCCCATCAAGTAAGAGATTCAGATACCTGATCATTCTAAGAGCCCTATAGAACTTTATAGACCTCTTGGAAAAAAATCAGAAACCTCTATTTATCACAGCTGGCATTTATCCCCACCAAAAAGGTTATTTCTAGAATGAAATCAGGCACTCATTTCTAAACATATCAAAATTCATCTGGGTATCAAGGTATAAGTCTTTTCATTATTGCAATAATTCCAGGCAACATCTGCTTGTCTAATTCTACAAGCTTTATCGAGATTGCTTTTGTATTGCACATGCACAACAATATTTCACAGTCGTAGAAAAACATCAAAAAGTCGTACAGCTATGGAAAACTGGAGGCACAAATGCCTATATTTCATATTTATATGAAAACTGAACTTAAGTTGCAGGCAAATACTTAAGTCAGAATTCAGTCCAAAATACAGAACGGCAAAAAGTACAATAGAAATCTCAAAAAGAATGATTTAATTACATTCTAAAATCACAGGAGCTTATAGCCTAAGAAGGCACATTGAAAAACCAGACAGTACATTTCTTAAAAGACATCATGTAAAGAGTTAAAAAACATGATTATAACTTTGAGCAATATGCAGCCTTTAAGCATAATTTTGGACATACAGAAATTTATTTTAAATGCTCACCCAGCTGACCCAGTTTGTATCAATGGAGGAAAATCCATGTTGTCCTTGTCTGCTGCCACTGTTGCTGCTGCTATATGATACCTGCTGCTCACTAGTATCAGTGATGTTGGTATCTAGGGTGTGCATGTTATGATGCACTTGTGATGCATTGTTGTGTGTGTCTCCTGCCTCCCCATATTTATACTTCCCTAAAATGTTTACATTCCCTTCCAATAGTAAACAACTGACTTTTGCCAGACCAGTAAGTTATAGGGACTTGGTCACACTCAGAAAATGTATAATAAGAAATTCTACTGCTTTTATTGGGATAGAAAAATACAACTCCTGTAAATTAGAATCTGGCAAGCTGCCACTATTACAATAAGTGTTGTTAATTTAACTAAAAGTTACTAAGCAGGTGGGTTACACTGTGTGTAAATTATTGGATCTAATAAAGTAAAGGAGATCAAGTCATGGGATCTGCAAACACCACCCATTGGTTGTGTCAATACACTGCAACTTTCTACAGAATGCAAACCAATTATTTCAATACGCTTATACAACAGTTATTTATTTGTAAACATATTCAGCTGTCAGTCATGAAAGAAATGCTTTCACAAGGCAATGTGTGTGAGAGATGGTTGATTGTTTTGCAGTGACATTTAGTAAACTGATGTTCAAACCTCATTTTTAAATGTATATTTTTTCAAGGTTGCTTTTTCTGTACCCCTCCCTTAATTATTTTAGCACTCTTTGTATTCAAAATTCCATGTAGTGACAGTCCAAACCAAGCAAGAGTCAGGATGCAAGGCAACTACTAGGGATAAAAACTTAAGTAGTAAAATCTTTACTTCCAAAAATTAGTTGCTCAAACTGACAGCTGAATTGCTCAGAGTGGTGGTACAGAAGCTAAGGTGAGCACCGGACGTTGCTCGAAGCAGGTGTGTCTGAGACTCAACAACATGTTTCAGTACAACAGAAAAGTATAGTAGCCTTTGTGTTTCTACTAAAAGCTATAACATCAGGAAGAATGAGAATTTCTTATTCTTTCCAGTTCTAATCTCTCTGTGTGTGTCTGTATACGTGTGTATTTGTGTGTGTGTGATATGCCATCAAGCTTCAACAGATTTACAGTGAACGTAATAGGAGTTTAAGGTAATGAAAACAAACCACTGGCTAGTTCAGTGGTTTAGACATCTGGCTGTGGAGCCAGAGGTTGGGAGTTTGATTCCCCATTTCTGTCTCCTTGCCAGCGGCTGGACTTAATGATCCATAGGGCCCCTACCAGCTCTGCAGTTCTAGGATGCTGGTGATGCTGCTGGTGGTGATGATGAGGATTTAAGGAGTGTTTTTACCAGTTCAACCCCAAGTCCTATATTCTGAATAAGTAACAAATGACTCAGCCAAGCATCATTAAGCTGTAATCTTCAAATAGTCTTAACTTGGCTCATAATTATCGTGTGCCTTTTTGTAGCTATTGACTTTCAAAGCCTAATAAGACATTATAAGGTGTGTTTCTATGTATTATGTACTGTCAAGTTGATTCTGACCTAGGGTGACTCTAGTAGGGTTTCCAAGGATTTGTGAGATATTTAAGGAGTGGTTTTCTCACAGTCTCACACACACCCAGAGAGTTTCTGTGGAGGAATACAGATTTGAACTCCAGGACCCTTGAGTCCTAATCTGACACTCTATCCACAACACTCTACTGGCTCTTGTTAGCATTACAAGGCAGTCTTCCGTATTCCATTTATCCTGCTCCTCCACTCACAAATAAAACATGCAATGTCAATTTTATGTTTCATTTGATGTTCAAACATTAGATTCTAGAAAAAGAAAGGAAAAACAGACAGGGAGATGAGGAACTCTGCTGAATTATGTGGCATTCCTTAATCCTTCACTAAATATTGCCCACATAGATCTATACACTTCTGTTCAAGATGAGGGACAGAAATACAGTGGAGTCTTGACTTGAGAACTTAATCTGTATTGGAAGGCAGTTCTCAAGTCAAAAAGTCTGTAAGTCAAGTCTCCATTGACCTACAGTGCATTGAAAACTGATTAATCCCATAACAGGCCGTTTTTATTCCATTTTGGTTTTTTTCTGGTCTGTAAGTCAATTCTCAGGCTGCAAGTCAAACCTAAATTTTGCGGCCAGAGAAGTCTGTAACTCAAAAAGTCTGTAAATCAAGCTGTCTGTAAGTCAAGGGTCCACTGTACTGTATGTGCGGTTTTTGTTTTGAAGTAAAATTACATCTTCTGGAAGCTTGTTCTCAGACTCCATATTACACATTTCATTAAGAAGTGACCAATGAGTTCTTTAAGGTCTCCCTCTTGACTCATTCACAGCAACTGTTACATTAGCAGCGTTACTGATCTCGGTGGAGAATAGAGGATGTAGAATAAAGAAGGAATGTTTAGTTATTGCTTCTTACGTAGGTTGGTGCCTTTTCTACTTACTTCCCAGATCATTCTGAACTTTACAGTCATGGATATGTACCGAAGTCGGCTCTGCTGGTATGACTACGTGGAGGTGAGAGACGGGTTCTCGAAGAAGGCCAATCTGCGAGGTAACCAATGGGAATATATTAGTGGCCAAGCCATAACGAGTGGCTAGATCCCATAGAAGCATGGATTTTAATACTGGGAGAGCCTCTTGAGTCCCATCTACTAACCTTCTGCAATGCGCCAGCTAACTATCTTCATTCCAATTTGGGTAGGGTCGGATTAAAATGTATTTCGTTTTCTATTTCTCCTTATTCGTAGGATGAGGGTAGCCTTTGGAGAATGGTGATTTGAGATATAATAACAATTTTATATCTTCCTCTTCAGAAATGGAGGCATGAATGTTGGGAAATCTACTCTGGCTGAAAAGAAAAATGGTTTCCGCCTCATTCTGCCACTTTGTGTTGCAGCGCTTGGTCTGGCACTCATTATTTTGCTTGTAACCGTTAATTACGGCTCCTTTACCGTCATTAGCAGCTCTTTCATCCTGGGCTACATTTAGAGATCCAGCAATGGAGAGCTAATTACATATGAATAAAACACACAGCACTCTTCTGTTACATCATCTGGTGGTTTTATTTGGTAACAAGGTGCCCTCTACTCAAAGGCAGAGCACTCTGGACAAATGACGTGTGTGCGTTTGTTCATCTTCCTTGCTGTTCTGTGACCAGTCTGTGCACAATAAAGTCACCTAGATTAGATACAGCTGCAATTTGGCATAGACAGGAAAATTGCTTCTTGATCTAAAGGCTGTGTTTGATTTAAAATCTGCTCCGACACAAGCTGTTCTGCCTTGTGGTTAGCTCGGAAAGTTGTCTCTCATTGGCCTATAAATTTTGCATGGCTTTAGCAACCAAACCTCCCAGTTTTTATCATGGCTCTGTAAGCAAGTGTGAAAGAGCCTGTAAGAACATACTTTATTTCCTAGTTACCGGTTTGTGCAGTCTGCAGACCGTTTTGAGTCTGTAGGGCGTCTCATTCTGGACTTAGAATACAGGGCAAGGCAGATTTTTGTGTGCGTCCAAGAAAAGCAAGGGTAAGGTTTTCATGCTTGGTAGGAACGCATGAGAAGGACCAGTTACATACCCAAGAAAGCATGTGGTTTTTCTCCAGGTAGGTTCTGCGGCAATAAACTGCCGGAGCCCATCATCTCCACAGACAGCCGCCTTTGGATCGAGTTCTTCAGCACCACCACCTGGAATAACAAAGGTTTCTTTGCAGTGTATGAAGGTATGGCACTTCCCCCCCCCTTCTCGATCTGGGCAGAGTAAATTGCGGGTGGGAAAGGGGCAGACACAAATTTAGAGTCCCAGAAGAGAGGATGTTATTTGAAGGCACTAATCTGTTGCATAGACAGTAGGACCGGCCTATCTGCTGAATCGGTATCTGCTGATTCATTTATCCATGGTCTGAAAAATGTTAAAAATTTTAAAAGAAACAGAACAGTCTATAAAATTTGATTTGGAATACTCTGCTGAATGATTTTTCTGAAGAAAAATGCCCTTTATTATAGTAATCTTTGACAGACTGACAGTCGATTAAATATTTTTAAAAAGCAATTCCTATCTTTGGTTGTTGTGGGTTTTTCGGGCTGTTTGGCCATGTTCTGAAGGTTGTTCTTCCCGACGTTTTGCCAGTCTCTGTGGCCGGCATCTTCAGAGGACAGGAGTCAGAACTCTGTCTGTGCTCTGGTGACTCAGTTCTGACTCCTGTCCTCTGAAGATGCCGGCCACAGAGACTGGTGAAATGTTAGGAAGAACAACCTTCAGAACACGGCCAAAGAGCCCGAAAAACCCACAACAACCATCAGATCCCGGCCGTGAAAGCCTTTACAAATAGAATTTCTATCTTTGCTGGGCTCCCAACATGGGAAAATCAGGTATCCATTTGTGTGCCTACAGAAGGAGAGCGAGGAGGCTCACAGCTTCGTAGCATTTCATAACGTTGACCTAACGGGTTGCCCTAAAATACCATAGAACCTAGGAGAACAGAGGCTACAAAAGGCATATCAAAGAATTGCCTTCATTGGTCTACTCTAGTTGGATTAATCCAAAGTAACCCATTCTCGCTGTTCTGCCCATATTTGCCTCTGCTTCTAGATGACCACACAACCAAGCCTTCTGCTGTTTATGAAGCATTGACACTCCCACTAACCTTTCTGTCAGTCCAGACCATTTCTATTCTCATAGATCAAAAATGAGCAACACAGAGCCCTCAGGCTCTATATATACCCCCACCTGGTTTTTTTGGTGCATACTCCCCAATTCACCTTCTACTGCTGCGATCTAGGAGGAAATGGGGGGGCCATCCAAACAAGGAGAACCAACTTTTCTGGAAGCAGCTGTTCTCCTTCTTCGATTTGTTAAAAAAAGAAGAAGAAGTAAATTTTCAAGCCAAAATTGTGTTGAGAAAAAAAAATCTGCGCACAGGGGAAGTCGTGCAAAATCATTTGTGGCTTGCAGGCTGGCCCAACCTGGTGTGTGAGTGGACGTGCAGAGGACTGCACAACTGGAGAAAGCCTGAGCGCACGATGAACAACCTGCAAGAGAGCACTCGCCCCCTTGCTTGATCGCCTGTTTACATTGGGCGATTCTAAGAGAATTCCGGCGTCAGTAACTTCGTTTTGAAAAAATAGATAGTATTGAAGGAGGTGGAGGGGTTGACAATAAGTTTTACTGGGATGGGGGCTAGAAATGGGTCCCCAGACCTGCCCAAAGTGCCAACCCCTGCCTTAGATCCATCCATGGGCAGGAGAGGCAAGAGAAGAGAGAGAAAGCCAACATGTCAAATATTCTGTTGTGAAGACGGCAGGTGGTTCCCAGTTGAGTTTCTCTCTCTTAAACAGCAGAAGGCATTGCTCAGAGTCCCTCGTTTTGTGCTCTTCCAAGGACTGCCTATTCCGTTTTGAAATATTAGGGAGCCAATGAATATGGATCCCTTCGCTTCAGGGCCTTTATCCCTGTTCCAAAGGTAGAAGACCTCTGATATTTTGCCTAAGCCAACTCCCTAACTCAATATTTTGGGTTGTTTCTGTGTGGCGTTAAGGCAACCAAGTCAGCTTCTCTTGGGCTTCTGGCAAGTCTCTCCCTTTTCCAGTGTTACACGTATTTCAGGACGCATCCATGCCCTTTTCTTAAGGTAGCAAACAAGGTTTCTAAGAAGGATGTCTCTCTTGTTCTCTTATGGTCTTTCACCAGCCATCTGTGGGGGAGAAGTGAAGAAAGATAACGGCCACATCCAATCTCCCAACTATCCAGATGACTATCGGCCCAATAAATCATGTGTCTGGAAGATTACTGTCTCAGAAGGATACCACGTGGGCCTCTCCTTCCTATCCTTTGAGGTAACAACCTTGCAGTCCCAAACGTTGCTGTTTGCCCACATGCTTGTAGCATTTCTCATTTAACCAGGTTGGCTGGAACAAAGTAGCCTTCGAGACCAAAATGGACATGACCAGAGATGGGCATGTACCACCAGTTTCGTGGTTCGTGCTGGTTCGTCTTTCAGACCAACAGGTGTTCAGCTGTTCCCAGCCCCGCCTCCTCCAGCAACTGCCCACTCAGGGGCAGTGCCCAGAGGAGGCAGGGCAGGGAAGCCAGAGCGCTGCCTCTGAGTGGGTGCCCACTGGACGAGGCAGGGCTGGGAAGCCCCCAAACATCTGTTTTTTCCTAAGGATGAACTGGGAGTTTGTGCCAGTCTCTAGGCACGATGTTAGATGTGCCTTTGCATTTGGACATGATATGACATTAAATGTGCCCTGGTGTTCGATGTGCACGTTTTGATTTTATAAAATGCCAGTTACAGCTGCTGACATTGTCAGGTTTTTTTTAACATTCTTTCCTCCCAGGCTGCAGCCAGGGAGGAAGGAACCCTCCTCTGAAACTGGTACAGGGAGGAAAGGGCTTCCGTGGCCTGGTTGCTTTTTCCAAATGCATGCAGGGAAGCCTTTGGCCTTCAGCTTCTTCTAGGATCTTTGTGCCCAAGAGAAGGGGGTCAACTGAATTGTATCAGCAGTTGAATGGAGCAGGGAGCAAGTCAACAGATGAAGATTTTGGAAACCATTCTCATGTTTCCGACACATTCTCTGACTTATCAGTTGGATCCTGCTTAGAGCCAATTGAATCATTCATAAAGAGTGCATGATAAAAGTCTCTTCTGGGACTGCATATCTCAGCATTCCATGTGCTATGGACCCTGACGGGTGGGGGCTTGATTCACGAGACTCACTGTCAAGTCAGACTTAAGTCATACCGGTGACTTGACTTGTCTTTGACTCAGTTTCATATTTAAAAATATGAACAAAACAATGGCAGTGTAAGTGTACATATTGGGATACATGATTTGAAAGCAAAACAGCAATGATAGGAACAATAAAAACACAACTGCAATACAAAATACACATACTGTAGCATAAAACAATTAAATTAGAGCAAGTCCATCAAGAACCTCAGCAGGCACCTCAAAAACCTGAGAAGCATTTTAAACAGCCTTCACCTGGCACTAGGAAAAAAAATACAGAGTAGGCACCAAAGGGGGAGGTGTAACCCATCAAGCACAGCACAAATGCTTACTTTTCCATAATCTTTTTCACCCAATTCCATAGATTGAGCGGCATGACAGCTGCGCTTATGACTACCTGGAGATCCGGGATGGTAACACAGAATCAGGCAGCCTCATCGGAAGGTACTGTGGTTATGATAAGCCTGATGATATTAAGAGTACCTCCAACAAGTTGTGGATGAAGTTTGTGTCAGATGGTTCCATCAATAAAGCTGGATTTGCCGTCAACTTCTTCAAAGGTACAACCCTTTTCCTGACCCTCTTGTTGCCCGGGGCCAAGAAAATAACAGATTTCTGTGGGAGGAGGAACGGATCCTGTATTACTATTGAGCTGAGCATCCACAGTTCTCCAGCAGAAAGAAGGCAGTAGTGATTCTAAATTAGATTCAGTAGAACAACTTGACCTGTCTTTGATTAGAGACAGAACATCATGGTTTTAAGTCATGGCATTCCCTGGAGATAGCAGTCCATTCAAATATGGAGCATTTGTCTCAGATAATTTTGGGGAGATTGTCTAGAGATGGTAGAGATGTTCTTGTTTTGGCCACTGGGGGGCGGGTCTGACAAAGGAAAATAGTTGCATTGCTGCTGGGCTGACTAACTTCTTACTCCCAGGATGAATTTCTTTTCTACCTCCAGAGAAGACGTCTCCCTTGGCTGGTCTATCCTGTGGTCATGATAGTTCTCCCTTTGTTAGAAAGGGAAGCTATTCTCTCTCCATACAGACAGAAAGAACAAGGAATAGGCCGTGTGATTCCCCAAGATTACATAAATGCAAGAGTGGGAGAGATCTTTCATTGGACCACTAAAAAAATTAAACACATAGCAAGCTTTCATGGATGAAATCCACTTCCTCAGGCTAAGCACACCTCCTTCACGGAGAGTGCAGACAAATTATAGACAGCTACCTCTGTGACTTACAAGGCCTGAAAATGAAACCAAAAGCAAAGTTGATACCCCTGATGGAGTAATTTGGACAGAATGCCATTTGGGAATATACCCCAGGCATACATTGATACATGGCTGTTTTTGTCATCCTAGAAGTGGACGAGTGTTCAAGAGCAAACAATGGTGGGTGTGAGCAACGTTGCGTCAATACTCTTGGCAGTTACAAGTGTGCCTGTGATCCGGGGTATGAGTTGGCTTCAGACAAGCGTAGGTGTGAAGGTGAGTGTGTGGGCCAGGGGGTCTTCGCAGTCATCCATGTCTTGTACTTACGGAGACGAATAGTGCAATCAGACAAGGAAATAGGTCACCGTTTTTGACCACTTGTGGTACCACCTGGTGCATGTTATTTCCTAGCAATCACATGACGTAGCACAATAGTAACCCAGATGGACCCCAGTCCATGCCCGATGGTCTAGTGGCAGGGCTAAAATTTGGAGACATGTCCTGCAAAGATAGAACAGACAGTTTAGGGGAGATCAGTCCCAGCAAAATAATCCTTTCCAATGTGATCAGGTGCAATCTTTTCTTGCTGTATGATTATACAGTACTTTAAGATGGCTTATACTTATACTTAAAGATTATACTTTAAGATGGCCGGGCAGATTGTATTTAATTTATGAATCGACAAGTGAGTTTCTTCATCAGAGTAAAAGCAAAGCAAACCCAAAGCACCTCATGGTTTAAAATCAGAACAACTGAGAAATTCAAGATACTGTACACAATCACAAGAATCCAAACGAGAATCTCAGTAGAATAAAATTATAATCCCTGTAGAATGAAATTATAGTACTGGATACCAGCAAAGGCTAACACTTAGCTGTATTAATCAGAAATTGTTTGAAAAAGCCAGGTCCTAGCAAAATGTTTAACAAACTATAGGAGTGAGGAAAGGAAAGCCCATGACAGGAATTCTACAGAGCTGGCACCAGTTCAAAACGGCCTTTAAATATCCACAAATCCTTATGTAGGAAAAGCATTCAGAGGAGGGTCCCAAATGGTGAACAGAGTACAGTATAAGTACGGGCTTATATGGGATCAGAAAGTTGCTTCCACTCCCCTTTATCCTACAACAGTGATGGCCAATGTGTAATTTGTTTGGACCACGAGTGGATCCTCCATGACTGATTCTGTTGGGTTTTCTGTCCTGTAGCTGCCTGCGGTGGGTTTCTGACCAAACTTAATGGCTCCATCACAAGCCCAGGGTGGCCAAAGGAATACCCGCCCAACAAGAACTGTATCTGGCAGCTGGTAGCACCCACTCAGTACCGCATATCCCTGCAATTTGACTTCTTTGAGACAGAGGGCAACGATGTGAGTATTCAGCATTATGAACAACATCTTCTGCTGAGACATCAAGTTATTTCTTAGTAATATATTTAGCTGCTGTGCATTGCCAGGGATTAAGAAGCAGAAAATGCCTGTGAGTTTTGTACGCTGTGTGAGTGCCAGGTGTATGGTACATTACAAGACCAAGATCATTCTGCATGTTCAGGGCAGAATGTAGTAATAAACCTATTGTGTGCCTTTATTGGTTTTAGAATTAATACAGACATTAAGGAGATCTCTGAGCCACCTTAGTGTCTGTAGAAAAATGTTTTCCAAATAATATTTGTGTTACTATATCGCCACCATGAAGTGCAAGCTTTCAAGCTCTCCAGAGATCTTCTTCAGGTTAGGCAAAGGTAGTGTTTTGTTGAATTTTAGCTTTTTCCTACTTCAGAAACCTGTGTGTTTTGTTTAAGGCAAGAGACAGCTGTCTGATCTGCTAACACGAAAATATTTATTTTTGCATGAACAGAAGAACACGTCAGCTGATGCATCTGACGATCAGTGTTTTGAAAGCAGCATTTTAATATTATTTTGAAAACATTTTTAAAAGATAAGATGCAGTCCTCCTGCTCAATGTAAAAGTAGCAATTTTCATTCCACTTTGATGTGTTAAATCCAATGCGTTATTTCTAAGATCTGCTTTCCACTTCGAAACGTTATTGTGGGCTGTGTTAAAGGCTGGCACTTGGTGCAGGACAGACTCTTTCTTTAATAATCCCTGTCTGTCTTCTCGCTCCTTCCCTCCCTCCCCAATCGGTGATTAATAATCTCTGCCTGTCTTCCCCACAGGTATGCAAGTATGACTTTGTCGAAGTGCGCAGTGGACTCAATGCTGACGCAAAGCTGCATGGCAAGTTTTGTGGGGCGGAAAAACCCGATGTGATTACCTCCCAGTACAACAACATGCGTATTGAGTTCAAGTCTGACAACACCGTCTCCAAGAAGGGCTTCAAAGCTCATTTCTTCTCAGGTAGAGCTGCTTGGCCCACCATCGGCATGGCTCTCTCTCTCTTTTCTGCTTCCCCTGAACTAATCCCTTTCCTACATTTATCTGTGTTTAGAGGGTGCAGTTCCTAAGCTTTCTCAAAAGGAGGCGCTGTGTTGTCTAAAAGAGAAGTCTGGGCTTAGTTCTATTGATATCCACCACCTGCAAGAAAGATGGTTGGTTGGTTGGTTGGTTGGTTGGTTGGTTGGTTGGTTGGTTGGTTGGTTGGTTGGTTGGTTGGTTGGTTGGTTGGTTGGTTGGTTGGTTGGTTGGTTGGTTGGTTGGTTGGTTGGTTGGTTGGTTGGTTGGTTGGTTGGTTGGTTGGTTGGTTCACAATATTAAAAAGAATAGAATTAAAAACATAATAAGTTAAAAATAAAAAAGTAGTTGACTTTACACTAATTAAAATACAATTGAATAATTAAAAGCAAATAAGCAAATTGTCACTGTGCTAAAAACAAGGTTGCTGGTAAGAAGGATTAGGATTTTTTCAACAAGCTCTCAAAGTGAATCTTCTTTAGCTATTCACTTTACAGTAGCCGCAGACTCAGTCCGGATTCTAGCAGGTGCCTAAGGGGATTAAAAACGACTAGTGGTTATTTAAGCTTTTGAAGCTTCATATTTGGTGCCATTTCATGTGTTTTGTGACATGTTTTGGGTTTTTAAACCCTATTCTTTTTTTTTAAATCCTTTTTAAAAACATTTAATTGACTTCCAATAAAAACTTAATGCAAAATGAATAAAAATCACAACGAGCAAAACATATATCAAAAACAATATATAAAATAGCCAATCTAACCATAATTATGTAAACAAATTGAACTTTAAAAGACAAAGGGAACCTTCCCTCCACCAGGACCAATAAAGCTACTCTGAATTTTCTTTCTTAGATTGGAGCCCCTTATCCAGTTCGAAATTGCAATGTTTCTTGCAATGGTGAATGTGTTTTCTCTTTGATTAATACAAGTTCTATAAAATATAATACTATTATTAATCTGGTTGAAGCAAAAATATATTTAAATCCCTTTAGTCTGGGGTGGAAAACTTTCGTAGGTCCAGGGGCCAATTTCATACACAAAAACACATGTGCCCCAACCCCGCTTTTCTGTCTCTGCATGCCACTGAAACTCAGCAGCTCAACATGAGCCAAAAGATTTTGAGAAGGGGGAAGACACAGTTTTGTGATAAAAGAAGACACAAGGGCAGTGCCTCCACCTTCTTCTACAGCTGTGGTTCCCCACCTTGGTTCCCCAGATATTCTTGAACGAAAACTCCAAGAAATCCTGGCCAGCACAGCTAGTGGTGACGGCTTCTGGGAATTTTAGTCCAAGAACATCTGGGGACCCGAGGTTGGGAGCCCCTGCTCTAGAAGACAATCACACTTCCTGGAAGTTTTTAGGCATGCAGTAGCTTCAGTTTCGCAAGCAAGCAAGCAAGCAAGCAAGCAGGCAAGCAGGCAGGCAGGCAGGCAGGCAGGCAGGCAGGCAGGCAGGCAGGCAGGCAGGCAGGCAGGCAAGCAAGCAAGCAAGCAAGCAAGCAGGCAAGCAGGCAGGCAGGCAGGCAGGCAAGCAAGCAAGCAGGCAGGCAGGCAGGCAAGCAGGCAAGCAAGCAAGCAAAAATAAGTTTGTTCCGTGGCACACAGGCCATTGCAACATATATCAGGTAAAACAATATAAAACAATATAAACAATATAATATAGTCCATTACAATACAATACAAAACAATACATTACAATATTAAAAGCCATTTAAAATCGAATCAAGTTGATTTCTATTCCGGCACAAAGTTTTAACATCTAAGAAGAGGGCAAAGGCAGATGGAGGACATTAAGCCATGCCAACAGAAAGCACTTATCCCAAGAGGAATAATGCTAAAGATACAGTTACTTAAGTATTGACTTAATTGATAGGGGTGGGGGATAAAGATTTCATTTTTAACAATGTAGAGATAAACCGTGCCACTCAGAAAGTGACAAATTTGTCTCTGTTGGAAAGTAGGATCTTAAGCTTTTCTTGTTCAGAATTATTAGAATGTTTTTGTAAAGCATTCTAATAATTCTGATGATTCTAATAATTCTCTAAGGGGGACGTGGTGGTGCTGCGGGCTAAACCACGGAAGCCTCTGCTGCGGGGTCAGAAGACCAGCAGTCCTAAGATCGGATCCATGCGACGGAGTGAGCTCCTGTCGCTTTGTCCAGGCTCCTTGCCAACCTAGCAGTTCGAAAGCATGTAAATGCGAGTAGATAAATAGGGACCACCTCGGTGGGAAGGTAAAATGGTGTCCCCTAGTCACGCTGGCCACGTGACAACGGAAACTGTCTTTGGGCAAGCGCTGGCTCTACGGCTTAAAAAACGGGATGAGCACCGCCCCATAGAGTCGGACACGACTGGACAAAAAATGTCAAGGGGAACCTTTACCTTTACCTTTTGTAAAATAGGGTTGACAAGTCTTTCACGATAGGTCTCTAAAAGCGGACAATAGAGCACTACATGTGTCAAATTCTCCACTGATTTTTGATCACAAGAACAAAGTCTCTCGTGATATGGAATTTGTGTAGCATCCTAATCAACTAGCTAGTGGGTAACATATCAAAACGTGCCCAAGTAAAAGCTTTTCTACAATCAAAAACTCATTAAATCAGTAAAATAAGATGGGAGATTTAAAGGCAAAGGTTAAAGTGTTCTTGTATAACGGAGCCGTTTTTAGGGTGCCTAACAATCCTAAATGGGTTTGAACCCAGTGGTCGAACCGTCTCTGTTTTAGTAAATGTTTTGCAGTGAGTAGGCCAAGGTGTCCCACAGTTTCTCTAGCAAATGCAGAGCAATATTCCACCAGCCACCCAAAATAGGAGCATATTTAGTAAATGCACTTCATCATTTGGTATGGTAAAGTCAATAATGACGGATGGCTCAATAAAGAGTCCCCTGCAGTAGTTCAATTGTTAGAGACTCCCTCTGAAGCAAGAGAAATCTCACTTTCCATTGCTGTGGTGTATGAAGAAGAGGGCATGTCTATAGTTGGGTTCTTTCCTTCACAGACCACTCCTGATTGACTCCCGGTGTATTTTGGCATATGTATGTTCCCTGGGGGTGTCCCTCTCACCCTGAGCTCTGATGTGTTCCATTGAGCTATTTAAAGTCCACTGTTACCAGTGGCCGGCTTTTCTGTAATGTTGAAACGTTGCATTTGGAGGAAGGTTGCAGCTAAAAGATCTCTCCGTTCCCACAGAGCCAACCATCACTGATGATTCCTGCCACTGTGGGAACATAGACTCCCACAATCCACCAAGCTCAAGTACTCATGAACGACCTACCGTATTTTTCCGTGTATAAGACTACACTTTTGTCTCAAATCTTGAGACTAAAAATTGAGGGTCGTCTTATACACGGAAGTAAGCTGAGGAGACAACAAAAATAAGTGGAGGGGAAAGCAGAGATCAAAGCGATCCTGCAGGGCTTTGATCCCTGCTTTCCCCTCCACTTGCTAAGCTCCACTTAGATTTCTTAATTTTGGGTTAGAAAAGTGGAGGAGGTGTCTTATACATGGGGATATCTTATACACAGAAAAATATGGTACGTATTGTTCTTAATGTTCATAAGAACAGGCTAAATGTGATGGTCATGTGGCTGTTAGATGCACAGGGTTTTCTATTTATTCTTCAAGCCCAGGCATTCCTCCTTTGGGTCCTGCATCCTCTAGCGATGATCTATTTAATCTCTGACACTTGCCAGGAATATTAACTCTGCTCCTGGGCTGCTTCTCTTGCCTGTGCTACAGTGTCTGTGTGCCGCGAGCATCTCATTCTGCTTGACGTAATTCTGTTTACCTTTACCAATTCTACCTTCAGTTGCGTAGACACCTGGCAGTCCTGTTGCACACCCCTCTTCTAACGTGGCCTTCATTTTTGCTACCTTGACGGCTTCTCCTCCATCTCTCTACATGCAGCGACAAACGCTGACATAGGACAGGTGTCCGGGAAATCCTTAGTTTTTCTGGATTGATCAGCCCTGATCGCTAGGCATGGTTTCAGTGAACCCTGGAGACTGTCCTCCTTCTTACACAAACCATCAGTGTACTAAGACCTCTTTCCCCGCAGCGCTAGAGTAAAATATCAAAATGTGTAGCCAGGCAACGGTTGTGTTTGCTGGGACCTCAAAAGAGGCAAAGGGATGCCGGGAAACCATTACCTGCTTATTTTGTCTTCTGTTCCATGTTGTCCTGTTGTCTTCACATTATCAGTTGGGGGACAATGATTATTTAAAACAGGCAGCAGCCTATCTGGCAAAAATTCCAGTGAAGTTGTTGTAGAAGAATAAAAGCTACAGACTGTATTCAAAGGTTTACTAAGAAATCAGGTCATGTTCGAACAATGGCATAGGAAGGAAGGAAGGAAGGAAGGAAGGAAGGAAGGAAGGAAGGAAGGAAGGAAGGAAGGAAGGAAGGAAGGAAGGAAGGAAGGAAGGAAGGAAGGAAGGAAGGCTGATAGACTGATAGATGTTGCCTAGCTGAGACTGTGGAAGTTACTAGCAGTTAAAATGCGGATCTCCAGTGTCTTTAGATCATGGGACGCATGTTGAAAGAATAGGCATTCTGACAAGATGGCTGCAACAGAGGGGCTTGCCCAGTTATAAAAGGGTTGCCACAGAAGGACAGTCATAAAACATCCATTTCCCAGGAATTGAGGTTAAAGGAAAAACTGCTGTGCTCACATTCTGAATGAAAGCTGGGGGGGAAGGAGGGGAGACCTCCAGATGACAGATTTGTATCACGAGCCATAACAAAACATCCATTTTCACAGAAAGCAAACTATGGGCAATGCTCAGAGAAAAATTGACTTGCATTTATGTGCAGACAGACACACAGAGAACAAAAGAGGAAAAAAAGGACTGTGTGTGTGTAAAGTACCAGCATGTCAAACATAGTGCATTGGAGAAGTATTCCTAGAAATAAGTATTGTGTTGTAGATTGATGCTTTACTTTGCTGCATCCCAGTCTCCTAATTAAAAAGGTAAGGGAGGCAGCATGTGTAATGACTGCCAAAGTCGCTAGAGGAACCAGTGATCCCACTTGGTTTAAGATATTGTCATATGTACAGTATATGCTTTAAGCAGTACTTTTTCTTGGGATGAAAATCTACCAGACATTATAACATTGTCCATACTAAATTGCCACTCTTTGATTCATGAAAAAACCTTTGAGGGTGTCTGTAGCTTTCATTCTTTCTTTCTGCAGAAGGCTTGCTGTTACAGGTAAATCCCTTTGGGTTTAGCATGTGTGTGTGTGTGTCTACGTCCGCCTATAGCTACCGAGTTATTTGCTAAGACCTTGGTTGTGGGAAGCATCCGTCCATTTTCAAGACCGAGGGATCTCCCTTTTTTGAAAAAAAGGGATCAACAGGATTGATATGGCTGCTTCAAAGACATGTGTGAAGAAAGATGAGATTAAGTGCATAATAACGAAAGTCCTTTCCTGCTCCGGATGGATAAACGCCATCATCGGCAAAAGAGCCACCTGCTACAGAATGCATGCGTTACTGCTCCCAAATGACAAAGGAAAGCTCGCCTTATGTCAGATGGAGATGTGATAATACAGTGGTCCTCTTCTGATTTTCTGTCTATGGAAGTCAGAAGGAAGCCACTTCAGTCTCATGAGACGTGCCTTAGCAGATCTGTCCATCCATTATTCTCCCTAGTTCCTCCCTCTCAAACCAGTCAGGTGGTAGACCGTGTTGCCATCTTGATTTAGAAAATTCCCCACAGTTCTCAGTAAAGTACCCAACATGTCGCCAAGAGACACCTGAATAATTCAGGTTCTGATGAAGATGATGTAGTCGCATGACTGGTGAATGATGTTCTCAGGCTGGTAATTAGAAAAATGTTCAGCTCAAGCAAAAAGCCTGGGGGCAGAGTTATATTTAATTGTTCTTTTAAAATAAAAACAAGGCATGTAAAGCACACAGGAGACCTCCAGCCATCAAGAGGCCAAACACCAGAACAGTTTGCCAACAAGATCCCAGACATAGCAGGTGAGTGCTTTTTCTCTTACTCTTTGACCTGCATTCAGGTGGGCTTACCTGAGCAGAACCCTTATTGACTCTTCAGAATGGAGAGCCTTCAAGACGTTTTGATCATGTTCAGATGAATTGTTTCCGTTGCTTAATCTTTCTACTTAACAGGTCTTGAGGTGAAGTGCAGAACAGATGTGTCAGATGTTTCTTCCTGATTTAATCTCAGTTGTTAAAGAAGTACGCAGGCTTCTGGATAGTGCTGAATTGTAAACAAGGAATATCAGCCACAGAAAAGGCATCGGAGCTGTGAGCTGATCACAGTGCTGTTAGTTTGGCCAAAATCCTGTTGCTTAGCTTAGTAAATCACATTAGAACGGACCCATTGAATCGGGGGCGATTTAGTGAATTAACACCTCTGTCACTTTCATTGATTCAAATGGGCCTATTCTGATTGCAACTTACTTTAGTTGCAATTGGAGTTGACTCGCTACATTCCCATTGATTCCATGGGCCTACCGTAGCACAATTTATGCTAAGCAACAGGATTTTGGCTTTTGTCATCAATAGGTTAGCATTACTTTTTAAAAAATGTATCTCCTTCCAGGGAAATTGGTGCAGAATGTCAGCTTTGTAACAATGCTGAGAGGTAAAGTAGGGTGAGAAATAGTGGCATCCACTTCCATCGCTCCTTTAAAAAGATCTTCCTACTTTGTTTTGAAGATCAATAGCTGGATGTGGTACCTACTGCCATGGTTAGGCTGAATTTCAATCGTCCCACTGACATTTTCCCCCTGAAGATCTTATTTTCTTATGTCAACTCTTTTATTGGAAATGGGACAAAGATACATAACTGAGTAGCAATAATAGTTTTCTTTGGAATGATAATCCACACTGGACACTTCAAAGGAATCTCTACCAGGAAATGAAGGCGGGAGAAATAGGTGTACCAAATATTGCTTGTTATCAGCTGAAATTCTGTTTGTAGGGTTATAACTTTCAATCATTTCCTCTGTGGTAAATAAAGTATACCACCTGCAGCTTTCTGTAGATGTGCTCCCAAGATACAGGAGCACTATGTTTACTAGAGAGGAACAGACTGAAAGTAAAACCTGGCTTAAGGCTGTGGACAGGACTTCAGCTTTTATGTAATTAAATTATCTTTGGTACCGTGTTTCCCCGAAAATAAGACAGGGTCTTATATTAATTTTTGCTCCAAAAACGCATTAGGGCTTATTTTCAGGGGATGTTTTATTTTACAGTCATGTCATCTTCTGGTTGCTGCACAAGGGTGGAGGGTAGGGTTTAACAACTGGGGCTTATTTTTTGGGGTAGGGCTTATATTACAAGCATCCTGAAAAATCATATTAGGACTTATTTTCAGATAAGGTCTTATTTTGGGGGAACAGGGTATTATATTAGCTTATTCCAGACAGCTTAACAACATTTTTATGGAGCATTTCTGGTAAAAGCCTAGATGTGAAGTCTCAAATTTCCTCGGAGTCTAATTTGCAAAAATAGTGTTAAAGATATGGAACCAATTCTTATTTTTTTAAAAAGTCACATTTTGTGTGGAAGCAACAGTTCTTGAGATTATGAATATTTCTATCAGGGAAGAAATTGTATATTTTACAAGCTAGGTCGTATGTGTGTCACATATAATGTCCAATGAATAGCTTGCTACCAAATCAAAGCAAGGAAATCCACCATTCTTTCACTATTTTCTATTCAAAATTTTGTGGAAAAAATAATAAACAAATACAGTAAGACCTTCGTATCTATCAGATCAGTGTCTGCTGATTCACTTATCCACAGTCTGAAAATATTAAAAATATTAAAAGAAAAATCCTAGAAATATATATTTCTAAATATGAAATTATCAGAACTGGCTACTAGAGGGAGCCAGAGACCGTGTTATGTATAGTGTTCACTGTTAAAATAGAGAAGGGGAAGACAGAGGACGAGATGGCTGGACAGGGTCATCGAAGCGACCCACATGAATTTGACCCAACACCGGGAGGCAGTGGTAGACAGGAGGGCCTGGCGTGCTCTGGTCCATGGGGTCACGAAGATTCGGACACGACTTAATGACTAAACAACAAACAACAACAAATTAAAATAGCATTCATTATAACCTGCATTTTCAGCATTCACCGGGGGGGGGGGGCCCTTGGGACTGAGCCCCCGCAGATACATATGGGGAGGCTGCTCTATAGCATTCTTAGGTCACAGGCAATGTTTGAGATACTTCTTGTAAATCTGGTTTGTAGAAATATAGTTAGAAAAGTTTATTTGCTACTTGTGGGTTTAGATTTACCTCCTATTCACCCAGCCTGTCAAAATGAAGGCAATGGGGATAGAAGACAATTTAATTGCTCAATACAATCCACAGAATCGAGATGGCTTTTTAGAACAATTTCAAGATTATCAGTAAACTCAAATCGCAAATGAATTTTTTACAAACTAGCAATGGTATCTTATTCCACATAAATGACTGAAAAATATTATGGCAAAGTACTTTGGTGGAAATGCAAAAATTTCTAGTGCTAGCTTCATATTTTGTGGAAATATAGAGAAATTCAAAAATTCTGGAATTTGTATTGTTGACAATAAACAATCTTACTGAACACAGTTTGTCAAGAGGTGATCAAATGATTACTTCAGTGAATTAATCAGGAATTAAGTGTCGGCCACTTACAACTCTGTGTTTTGCCTGTTGGCTTCTTCATGGAAGACACGCAACCCTACCAAAGGCAAGCCAGTGGCCATGTTTTATTCTGTTGTTGCTTTTTTAAAAGCCCAAAAAAAGAGCTTGAAATGGAAAGCCCAATCCTGGGGCCTCCACATCTGTTAAGACTGAACCCACCACTTTATGCATAAAGCATAAGATCCTGGGTGCTATCATTGAACCTATCTGGCTGAATTGCCTCAATAAGTAAAATAAATCTTGTCTCTGGAAAGGCTGAAAGGCTGACGTGCCGTCTTACAAAAAGCTGTAAATCAGTCTCTTCCCTTCTGTCTCACACAGGCCACAGCAGCATCTCTGCAAATCTCAGGCTGGAGGACAACGCCTTAGTTGGATTCCCTTCCAAAGCTGATTTTCACCTCTGTCCATAGCATCCACGAGCCTGTGTAGCCCTATAACCCTCTGTAACTGAGAATTTGCTCCTGAACACTCTTAAAGTCCTGGAGCTCGTATGGCAGAAGAACCAGACAGTGTTTCAGTTCCCTTTAATCCTAGCAGAGAGAAAAAACATTTCCCCTCACATTTTCTGGCTGCGAAGCCATCTTTTTCTTCACAACAAACGGAGTCAGAAGTGACACTAAAACAGAGGGAGCTGCTGGGCATGGAACGGATGCCTGCCGAGTCTTCCCCAAAGAACAACGGGCGAGTGTGGGGAATTAATCCTATTGAGTAAAACCCACTCATCCAGCAAAAGACACAAGGCCAACAGGATGATGGTGGGTGGGTGGGAAGCAAGTGATGCTATACTGCTTCTGCGGGCCAAGAAATGCCACGAGCTACTGAAAAATCCTGCAGGCACCTAAATCTCTTTGCCTGGTGGTTCATCAGGAAGGAAGCCTGGTCAACACGCAGGCTCACAAACTCAGCCTTGAGGTAAGGTCTCTCTTTAAGTCCTTGTTCTGTCCTGGAATAATGCTTAGGCAGCTGTCAAACTATATGTTTTTCCAACAAGCTTCCTAACTCAGCGCGGGATCAAGGATTATGACGTTGTTGGGGTTTTTTGCACATAAGTCGCTGTATACGAGTAGCTGTGCTTTTGTTTGGCTGTGATTCAGAGACGCAGTCTGCCTGGAGCTTCCTTTTGTGTGCTGCTGTGCTTTGGGATCGAGGTGCCCAATTTAAGAGTGTGTGCGAATGTTAGGTCAGGGTCCTTCTGAGAGCAAAGCCTTTATCCACGGTCTCCTGTATTCAGCAGCTAGAATCCCAATTTGAAAACTTACACTGGTGTACGATAGGCCCCACAGTGACAAATCCAGCTGCAAAATGTCACAAGTTAAAAAGGCAGCATCGGGTTTTATTATCCTGCATCAAGTCACGTAACGAGAGAGCACAGAGGCGCATTGGAGCATCTGCCTTGGAGGGATCTCCACCTGCAGACCTGCTCGCAAAGAGACCTCCTCATCCAAGCAGGGTGGGCCTGCTTGCACATGGCACCCGACCCCACCCCAAAAAAAGCTGGCATTGGGTTTTCAGGGAGAAGGAGGGAGAAGGAAGCATTTCTGCTCCTCCTTGTCCTGCCAAAAAGAAAAGAAAAGAGAGAAGGGTGGTACAAATGTGAATACACCTGCAGTGTGTATGTGATCAGAGGATCGTGCAAGGAGGAGTCGGAAGGGGCAGGCAAGGGGCATAGCAAGACACTTCAGGAGAAACTTCAGGAGAAACTTAGAAGTCAGGAATGAATGGCAAAACTGTAATTGCTCCAGCCTTCTGGCTGATGTGAGCCAAATGTATTGCTCAGATGCTAGATAGGGTGCCGGAGACAATCCCAGTTTGCTTGGTGGATCTGCTTCCAATGCCACAGAAGGTCAAAGAGTATAGAATCATAGAGTCACAGAATCATAGAATAATGGAGTGGGAAGGGACCTATAAGGCCATCAAGTCTAACTCTCTGCTCAAGGCAGGAATCCAAATCAAGGCAGATCTGACAGAGGGCCGCCCAATTTTCTCTTGAAGGCCTCCAGTGTTGGAGCACTCTCCCCCCCCCCCGAGATAACTGGTTCCATGGTCCTACTACTCTAACAGTTAGGACATTTTTCCTAATATTCAGCCTGAATCCGGCTTCCTGTAGCCTTTACTATCACCTTTAGACCCAGTCAGATCTTTTATGGCTTTCTCTTCTTGTCTTGCATTCTGAACCGTGGACTGATCGGAGAGGCCGAATCCGTCTGGGGAGGGAGAGTGTTCACCTTTTTCTGCTGCCCTAGGGTTGAGATCCGATTTCACACTCTCACCTGAAGCTGCTTTTTGCCGCCTCTGGAGAAAACATCCAGCTTCCGTGCATGTGTGGAGCAAGTAACCGCTCCAGGGAGCCATTTACATTGGGAAAAGGAATCCGGCAGAAAGGGCTGAATACCTCGTTCTCCAGCATCCCATCCCAAATCCAGTCTGGGAATGCTCTGTGGCTGTCTTGAACTTTAAAAAAAAATTAATAATAAACAAGGGGGTGTCATAGATCTCTGGTGTCTCATCCAGTGTGGCCTTCGGATTTCATTTTAATTCTCAGATCTGCCCACAGTTTGCTGCACTTAGACCCTTGTGGCATTTCTAGATGATCAGGTTTCTAGGAGATGTAAACTCAGGAAGGTCATCCTAGCCGAACGAATCCCAGGAGGCAGCATAGCTTGCAATTTCAGACACACATACCTCTGACACTGAAAAAGAAGCAAGAAATCCATGCAAACAGGCAGGGGAAGAGGCGAGATAACCAATTCCACACTTCAAGGCTCAGTGGATAGGACTGAGTATATATTATAGGTGAAATAAAGGTACAAATATTTGTCTAGAGTACAGATACAGAGGAAAGTGAGATGCTCCTCTCAGTCTTCTGTGAAAACCTATAAGGTGATGAGAGCAGTTTCATCCATTGTTGAGCTACCGTACTGCCCACAGAGAACTCTAGAGCAATAGTTCCCAACCTTGAGTAAACCAGGTGTTCTTGGACTGCAACTTCCAGAAACCTAGGCTAGCACAGCTGGTGGTGAAGGCTTCTGGGAGTTGTAGTCCTGGGTGACCCAAGCTCTTGGGAACTATTGTTCTAGAGCTACAAACAGTATTACAGAAGCTTTCACCATCTTGATGTTCAGCCTCGTCCCAGTCCATTTTTAAACCCACTGCAACTAGACTTCTGAGTGGAAAGAGACCTACCTCCCAAGTAGCACTTTTTCTGCTTCAGGTTGTATCTGCCTTAACTGCTCGATACTACAGTTAATTCATAGGATCTTGGAAGCGATCTGGTAAGCTCTCAGATGAAACCCTGGAAATCCCAGTTCTCTGTGTGTGGCTAGGCCCGGTTTTGGACATGGACGTCCAAGCTCCTTGGCCAAGACTTCCGAATAGTCTTATAAAGAAATGGGGGACTCTGATGCATCTTTTAAGGAGTTTTCTTGGGGCTTGGATAAAATCCTTCCCGGGTCCCAAGCCTGACTCTGCTCCAAACAGTTAGCTGGGTTGTTCAAACAAAGGTGATCTTGATCAGTTTTCACTCATCTGAAAGTCCTAAAATGATAGCTTACATATCTTGAATCAGGTGATGATGACTCCCCCCCACCAGCTTCTACTTGAGTTTAATGTTGCTTCCTTATGCAGTCTCTGTCCTGCAGCTGCGTCCCTTTCTGTCCCTTAGCTTCCTCTTAATTTGGCTGTTTCTGATATGTATTGTAAAAGTATGGCCTCTCTCACTGCATGCCCCTCCATCTGTTTATTTAAAAAGTAGATTTATTCTCACCCACCCCTGTCCCCTGGTGCAACTGAGTGGCCTCCTTTTCCTCTCACTGCTTCTCCATCTTTTTTCCCTTCTCTCGTTTCAGAAAAGAACCATCTGCCAAAAATACGTCCCCCGGGCTTGAAATTCCGGTTGAAGAAGCGAACCCAGGGCCCTTCCTGAACTGGGCTGTGCTTGCCTTTGATTCTCAGGAACTCTCTCGCACTTCCAAAGGAACCATTCCACTCGTCTCCTTTGGTCCCCCCTCCCCTTCCCAACAGGACAAGGAGAAGCTCCTTGCCTAGGTTCCAAAGCTACGCTTGGAGCTCTGGCCATTGAGGGCACAGCCGGTTCAATTCCCCCAATGGACGTCTCAAAGTTCCTTATTTGACTGAACTGATCGCTAGTCTATTTTTTAAAAAAGTAATAACAATTCCCTGTTTGTTTTTAGATTCCAGTGGTTTGTCATTGACCAGCCGACTTTGTTTTGCATTTTTTTTAAAAAAAAATTGTGTCTGTGACATTTTCTATTGATAAGTAAAGAGGGACATCAGGTCCTAGTCTCTTTCCTGCATCTCCTTCTTGTCTGTGTGTCTCGTTTTTCCACTCGCTCCTCATCTGTTCAGTAAGCAGGTAATGGTTATGCCCACTCTGTATCTGCTGTGTGACGTTGGCTGTTTGCAGAGTTAGAACTGGCCAGCATTATGGCTTGGCTTTCCTTTTTCATGATCACTGCTGCTGTATTGCCGAATCCCTATTTAAGCTACTGGGAGACTGATCCAGAGGTAACGCCATACCTTTGGATGCTGTTGAGCTTAAGAGGAGCCTGTTGCTTCAGCGCCAGTCTTATAAATCAAGACTTAAATATTCTAAGAAAAGGCCAGGAAGTTGCAGGAACCTTGTGGTTCTATTCTAAGACTGTCTGATTTGATCATTAGCTGAGCCTGTCCTCGCCCAAGGAACAGATGAGCACTAATATGGAAGGGCGAGTTTACGTGATCAGCAGAATTAGGTAAGAAAATGATGGGGAGGGGGGGAACTAGACGGAACTTCTCCTGACCTGCTACTTTGCTATATGCAGGGAATTTCTGGATGGAGGAAAGATTCATGCTTTCACTACCTGTACATTAGTAGAGTTGGGGGAAATTCTACCTTTCTGTTTTGCTGATTGCATAAATGGTTCCCAGATCTTACTGAGTTTTATTTTTCAAGGGACTCTGAGAGACAGGTTTTAAAAGAGCTCATACTGTGCAGAAATCATACCATGGGCCGACGAATAGATCTGCGCAGTTGACCATTTCCAAATTAATTAGCTGGTCCAGGTGCCTGCAGTAATGAAGTTTTTCAGTAGGGGGCAGACTGCTCAACAAGTGATGTTTTCTTTCCTAGACATAGATGAATGTTCCAAGGATAATGGTGGATGCCAACATGACTGCCTGAACACATTTGGCAGCTACGAGTGCCAGTGCCGCAGTGGTTTTGTGTTGCATGACAACAAGCACGACTGCAAAGAAGGTGGGTGATCTGGTTGTCTGGAGGAAAAGCTGAGAGCCGCGTAGATTGCCACATGCCAGTGGTACCATCCTTTCTTGAAAGCACACACATACACAGGAAGAGAGAGAGATTGTCATATATATGCATGCAAGTGGCTAGTCTTGCATTGTATGTCTCGAACTAACCGTCAAGATGTGTGTGTGTGTGTGTGTGTGTGTGTGTGTGTGTGTGTGTGTGTGTGTGTGCGTGCGTGTGTGTGTGTGTGTGTGTGTGTGTAACCAGTAGTAGATAATGGGAAAATTCTTCCTCATTGTCAGTCAGTCAAAGGAGATATATATTGTCTCCGAACACAGATGTTGCACTTAGATATTTTGGCTGATAAAAGAATGCCCACTGGCTAGAGCTAAAGTTTAACTCATGGCACAGTGGTTAAACTGCTGTACTGCAGTCAAGTTGAACCTGAGTTCAATCCTGACCAAGTCAGGTGGCCAACTCAAGCTCAACTCAGCCGTCCAGCTTTCTGAGGTTGATAAAATGAGTGCTGTTTGCGTAATAATGTTGTAAACCACCCAAAGAGTACTTTAGTCCAGCGGTACTCAAACTGGGCTCTCCAGATGTTCTTGGACTGCAATTCCAAGAAACCTTCACCACTTGCTCTGCTGGCCAGGATTTCTGAGAGTTGCAGTCCAAGAACATCTGGGGGGGCAAGTTTGAGAACCACTGCTTTAGTGATGTGGGGTGGTAGATAAGTTGAAACAACAACAATAACAAGTTGGGGCGCTGAGGGCAGATGGTATATGAGGGGGGTCCTTTGTGCATGGTGCTTCTTAAACCCCAATATTTAGAGCAAGACTAGGGAACTTTTGCCTCCCAGAGGTTTTGGATTACACCCCCAACCGTCTCTTACTATTGGCCCTTCTGCGTCGGATGGTGGGAATTGTAGTTCGAGACAGCTGGAGATGTTCCCACCCCATGATATGGAAGCACTTATTGTTCTTGTCCAGCTTCCCTCCTATAAAAACAGAGGATCACTGTATAGACAAACAAGGCCAAGACTGATGGCACTTTGCATGTTATAAAAATGTTGGATACTATTTATGAAAACACTGGATTGTTTCACATTACATCTCAGTTTTGTGGAGGAACCATTGTTTAGTGGCAGCGCCCTTGCCTGGCCTGCTGATGGCTCCTGACTTAGTCCCTGGAATCTCCAATTAAAAAAATAGCCAGTATTTTGAAACACCCCTGCCCGAGACTTCAAAAACGATAGAAGGCAATACTAGGCTGGGAGGGTAAATCACCTGAATTTACAAAACAGGCTCCTGTGTTTCTTTGAGACCATATTTCTCTGTAATATCTCTCTATGTTGATCGTACATCGGTTGGAAACAGCAAGTTAAAACAGATTTATAAAGCCATCTTTCGGGCAAATGGGTTTAAATACATCTTGCTTCTTACAGCTGGCTGTGATCACAAGATGCTCACCACCAGTGGTACCATCACCAGCCCAAACTGGCCAGATAAGTACCCAAGCAAGAAGGAGTGCACCTGGGCGATCTCTACCACCCCCGGACACCGTATCAAACTGGTAATGTGTAGGAGAGAAGACCATTACAATGCATATCTTAAGAGGCTTCCAAGCTATATTTTAACCTTTCTCCAATCTCCTCACCACAGATTGATAACTGATACTGCAAAATGTGAACAGAGGGAAGGGGAGCCCTCTGCTGATTGTAACAAAATTAAAATGTAACAAGAAAAAGACCTCTGAAGCATTCCCAGCCCTGCCTCCTCTAGCAGGTGCCCAATCGGAGGCAGTGCCCAGAGGAGGCAGAGCTAGGAAGCGCTGAACACCTGTTCAGCCAATAAACGAATGGGCAGGAACCACCAAACTGCTGGTTCATGCCCATCTCCGATCATGACAGTGACATTCTGGAGTTGAAAGTTAGGTTCCTTGATCACTGGGGTTGCCAGTGTAGTGTAGTGGCTAGAATGATGGACTAGGACTCTAGAGAACAGGCTTAGCCATGGAAACTGACTGGGGGAGTGGAACTGGTAAAACCAGTCCTTAAATATCTCACTTACCTTGGAAGCCCTGTTAGGATCGCTGTAAGTTGGTTCCAGCTTAACAGCACGTAACAACAACAACAACATCCCCAACAGAAGGACACAAGCTTTTTGTGTACTTGAGCAGAATGGGCAACCATGGGCCAGCGATAATGCAGGAAATTAAGTCACCCAGTGTAACATGGTTGAAAAACATACTTTCCAGATGTTTCTTGGAGGGAAATCATTTGTGCTTCTCAAAATGTCTGTCTGATTTCCTGTTTTTAAGTGAGCATGTGAAGCTGTCTGGAGTACTCTTAGCTGTCAGCCTTGGGGCTCCATCTGGTCCTTTACAGTATTTAGGCTTTCCAGTTGAAAAGTGATGTGCCAAGAGGTTCTAGAACTCACCATCTTCTGGATCAACGTGGTTCTCCGGTAGATCCAATTGCTGACCAGGAGAAATCTTGCCTGTGTTTCCTGCTGTTGTTTTTCAGCAAGTTGTCTTTTTCAGATCCTTAGGGAGTTGGACATTGAAGGCCACCAAGAATGCACTTATGACCACCTGGAGGTCTATAATGGAAAAGACACCAAAGCTCCAGTCTTGGATCGGTTCTGTGGAACTAAAAAACCAGAGCCCTTGATATCTTCCAGCAACAGGATGTTCCTCAGGTTTTTCTCAGATAACTCCGTCCAAAAGAAAGGCTTTGAGGCAACCTACACATCAGGTAACACTCCCTGTTGGCTCGTTGCTCTGCCATAGCCCTAAACCACAGCGGTCCCTGTTGGCTGATCGCTGCCTCTGGGCCTTAAAGCCACTGGGTAGGGTGGTGCCTCAGATGTGCCTAGTATTCCAGATAATACTGGCGGTACACAAGGGACACCCCCACACATCTCTCTCCCACCTCTTCAACACAAATATCACAACGACTTAAGGTGCTCGGGTCACTAAAAGCAAAATTAGGAATGGGGAAACTCTCAAGGGATTATATTCGACTTTGGGAGCAACACACTAAAAAGCCCTTCTTCGCATGCCATCCAGGTGGCCTCCATCCTTCTGAAAATCTTAGCACTCCGACCAGTTCATCACGAGACAGGGCAGCCCTTTGAATAATGCACGCACAACATCCCTTATTGAATTTCCGGTCTCTCTGGTTTAAAAAGGCACCATTGACAAGACATTTGCCCAATTGAGGTAGAACAATAGACTAGGCCAGTGGCTCCCAACCTTGGGTGACCCATGTTTTCTTGGACTGCAGTTCCCAGAAGCCTTCACCACTTGTTGCCCTGGCCAGGGTTTCTGGGAATTGCAGTCCAAGAACCTCTGGGGACCCCAGTTTGAGGACCTCTGGGCTAGACAAGAGTCAAAGGGTCTGATCTGTGATAACAATGCCTTCCTATCTTCTCTGCTACTTTCCCCTTCTGGAAACCTAGCCAAGAGGTGACATTAGCAAAACCCAGCTCTTTTGATACAAGGAAAGAATAGTGTCCCTTCTCTTACTGGTGCTCCTTAACCCACCGCATGAAAGGATATGGTTATTTCTCACTGGGTGGCCGAGGAGGAACCCAAGATTTTTCCTGTGTGTGTTTTCTTCTTTCCAGAATGTGGAGGTCTGCTGAGAGCTGAAGTGAAAACCAAGGATCTCTATTCACATGCCCAGTTTGGAGATAATAACTACCCTGGGGGCTCCGACTGCGATTGGGTCATTGTAGCCGAGGAAGGCTACGGCGTTGAGCTCATCTTCCAGACGTTTGAGATCGAGGAAGAAGCCGACTGCGGTTATGACTACCTAGAGATATTTGACGGCTATGATAGCACGGCCCCACGTCTGGGACGCTACTGTGGCTCTGGGGTAAGCGGCTTCTTCTCCATGCTTCTCTTCTTTCTCCTCTGCCTGCCCCCCCCCTCCGCGGGATGCTCTGTTGCAAAGGAAATGGCACAAAGGGGTCCTGGTCATTGTACCTCAAAGCAGGGTCTGAAGCTGGAATGGCAAAAGGGGAAAGCAAAGCAGAACTTTAAAGGGTACTTTATTTCCCATAGCTGGCTGGCTGCCACAGTGGTTTAAGAGCCCAGAGGTTGGGAGTTCGATTCCCCACTTGTGCCTCCTGGGAGAAGAACCAGCCTGGGTAGCCTTGGGCCAGCTGCACGCAGTCCCAGAGCTCCCCCTAGAGGAAGGGAATGGGAAAACCACTTCTGAGTATTCTCTACCTGAGAGATCCTGAAAAGGATCATCATACGTCGGAACTGACTTGACGGCATGCAATTAATACTTACTGTATTTATTTCCAATAACATGGACTTTCTTTGGCCCTTTTTAAGTGGAGAGCCTCAAGACCAGAGAGGGAGAAAGTTACCTTTTTGGCCTACAATTGTTCGGCTATCCCGGTCATTTGTGCAGTCCTTTTTTATTTTTAAAGACCATCTAAGCTGATGCCCACCACCACCCCATCCTGTAACACGAAATCCTATTTGGAAGACTTTGTGTCCTCTGTCATGAACACTCTTTAGGATGCCACCTACTAGAAAATCCCATCCACCACGGCCACTGGCTAAGCGGTGCGGGGTCGTTCAAGGAACTTTCCCTGTTTCTGCTCAGGATGATAGCTGAGTGAGGAGGCTGGGAGCCCTTCTCTTCCCCTCCTGCTCCACACAGAAGCTTTATCGCTCTTCTCGGTCCCTCGGGTCCCTGTTGCCAATTTCGCTTCCTGCAGCGCACCTCATTCCGGGCACCTCATTTTGGTTTTCTTTGTACCAAGTTCTGACTTTGGAGTTGGGGGGGACGGGACAAGCTTGCCTCATCTTATCTCTACAAGTTAAGGGCCCATCCTATCTTCTTGGGTGAGTTTACACTCTTGTCTTTCTCTTGACGCGTTCTTCTTTCTAGCCTCCCGAAGAGTTCTACTCTGCCGGTGACTCCGTGATGGTAAGGTTCCACTCGGACGATACCATCAACAAGAAAGGTTTCCATCTACGCTACACAAGTACCAAATTCCAGGACACACTGCATACGCGGAAGTGATGCCCGGCCGCCCTAAGCCTACCATCATGGAGAACAAGCCTTCGGTCAACGGAAGGGGCAGATGTCTGCTGTTGGCAAAAAAAAATAATAAAAAAATAAACTAAAGAGAGAGAGAGGAAAAAAGACATCCATGGAGAAAATTCAAATAGACTGGGAAGAGAAATACACAGTACACCTCAGAGTGTGAAACACTCGCTCAGAAATAAAGGTGCTGCCAGCCGCTTATACGGACTAGGCTCGGGGGGGTGGGGAGTGTTTGAGTTCTTTCATTTAAAAAAAAAAGTCAATTTCTGTGCCTCTTTTGTTTCTTGAGCAATGTCTCCAGGACTAATTTCTTTGCAGCTTCCATTTACGGTTTGATTTTATTATTATTATTATTATTATTATTATTATTATTATTGTCTTCACTGCTCCCCACCCCTCTCCCCGCCCCCAATCCTGGAGGCTTTAAGGTTTAAAATAATGCTGGGATATACAAATTTATGGCAGACGTTTTCCTTGAGAAACTCCACAGTGCGGGTTGACCAGCACAGAGGTCTGAATGTACAGACCCAAATTTGATGGAGAGACTGCCAAGCTTACAGGAGCTGTCTGTTGTAACGATGTAATAAATACACTTTCTCGTACTTCTAAAGAGATGTCCTTCAGCCTCTTTAAACCTTTACTACTTGTGAGAGGGTGTTTTTTTTAATGCTTCCATTTCTTTTCTCTTTTTTTAAAGGTAACATGAGGAACTTTATGCTGCTTCCTTAATTTTACAGTTTTTTTTAAATTAAAACAATTAAATTGGAATCAATTGGAACAAAAGTCAAACCACTGAGCTTATGATACGGTGGTTAAACTGCAATACTGCAGTCAAGCCTCTGCTCACTGGCTACCTGAATCTATTGGTTCGATTCCAATCGATTCAGGTAGCCAGCTCAATCTTGACCCAGCCTTCTGTCCTTCCAAGGTCAGAAAATTGAGTACCCAGCTCATGGGGGCGATCGTTGTTTGCATAATTATGTTGTAAACTGCCCATAGAGTGCTGTAGCTCAGTGGGGTGGTATATAAGTTGAAACAAGAACAATATAATGCAGTCCAGATTTACAAACAGAGAACATGCCCTTAGATCTAGAAATCCTGATCCTGCTTTACTTCCAACTGCTGGATCTTGATGATCCTGCATCTCCCCTTTGCTTTCTATTTTTGAGCATCTGTATTTTTATGGAGCCCTTGCACAGAACTACTTCTACAGTTTGCACTTTTCCTGTTCTGGCTCCAATCTCCCTGTGGCTTTTCCCCGTGACTTTCCTCTTGGCCAGTTTCCTATTCACCTTTCCTATTCTTCAGACTTTCAGCTGCTGGGTGTGACCTACCACCCTCTTCCGCAGAATCAGCTCAGTTGTGTTGCTTTTCTGGACTGCACAACAAGCTCATACATCCCATGCAAACCATTGTGTGGATAAGCAGCACACTTTGGATGTTTGGGTCCATTGGCATCAATTCTAAGTGGATGCATTCCCAAGCTAATTTTAGGTACCTAAAAATATATCATAGAACAATGGAGTCGGAAGAGGCCTCTGAAGCCATCAGGTCCAACCCCCTGCTCAATGCAGAAAGCCAAATCAAAGGATATTTGATAGATGGTTGCCCATTTTTCTCTTGAAGGCCTCCAGTGTTGGAGTGTCGTTGGTTCCATTGTCGTACTGCTCTTACAATTAAGAGGTGTTTCCTGATATTCCACCTAAATCTGGCTTCCTGTAGCTTGAGCCCATTCTTATGTGTCCTGCACTCTGGGATGATCAAGAACAGATCCTGCCCCTCCTCTGTAGGACTATCTTTCAGGTCTTTGAAAAGTGCACCCATCAATCACAGTGACAGATAATCTCTCCTCCTTATCACAACAATACACCCACAACAAAAACACACTGATCACCATAATCACCCATTCTCCTGAAAAGGACAAAAGCTGATCTCACAGCCATAAATACTCAACTCCCAAACAAACTGCACCAGAGCACAGAGTGCTGTCCTCTGAAGATGCCAGCCACAGAGACTGGCAAAACGTTAGGAAGAACAACCTTCAGAACACGGCCAAAGAGCCCGGAAAACCTACAACAACCATCCTTGTTGCCTTCCTCTGAATTTGCCCCAGTTTGACAGCATCCTTCTTAAAGTGCAGCATCCAGAACAGGATACAAGACTCTTGAGGAGGCCTAACCAGTGCCGAATAGAAGGGACCTAGAACCTGATGGGATTTGGAGATTATATTTTTATAGGTATTTCAACAGTACTGGTTCAGAAGACTCTGCAGTCCTTGGCCATAAATCTAGAGGCCATATCTGTGGGCTGGAAGGAAGCACACAACAGCTCAGAAGTGCTCTGGGGTTTTTTATTACGATAGACGTAAAAGCCTTGCCCACTGTGGTGGGTGAACAGCCGTTGCAGTTAAAAAATGTTTGAAATATGAAGGTACTCTTTTAGCACTAGATAATGGCTTTTTTAGTCCAATTGCATCTTCTGTTTGCAATCTTGCTGTGTTTTCTCTTTGATTCCTCCATGGGCTTTTTTCTTTCACCTGAGATAATCATTTAGGAAAAAAGTCGAGATAACTGCACAGTGCTTTTTAACTGAATGGAAGGAAACCTCTCCCTGGAATCATTGACCACTGGCTTCTCTCTCTCTCTCTTTCTCTCTCTCTCCCCGTCTGTGTTTTTGTTTCCTGGTGCTTCCCCCTACGAACATCCAAAGAAGAGGGACTTTTTCCAGGGAACATTGTCACATGTATTGTTGCTTGGTTACATGCTTTAAATCCCCTCCGTTCTCCAAGGGCCTATGGGTCCTACATGTGATTATTTCCTTTTTTTCCCCCCTTTAATCCTCATAAGACCTCCTAAAGGTAGATGAAGAGCTAAGGCTGTAACTGCAGCAGAGTCAAGGTAAGTAGAAAGGAAGTCTTGGAAATGGCGTATAGGACTTCTCAGTCGGGTGACATTAGAATGGAAAATGGCAAGGGTAAAGCTTCTCCGAGCCCTGGGAAGAATCTTCATGATACAAAAGCCCCACACACATTCGGCCAGCCAGACGGGAGCTGGCCTTGCTGAAATGCCTTGTAATAGCCATTCCACCAATGTAAAAAAAAATTGAGCTGAAATATCTACCCAGCCTCTGGAATGTTTTGGTGTGGTGCACCTACATGTGGGGCACAATTAAGACAACATTTGTTAGGATGTTCTCCTGTTCAGTCACTTGCACATGCGCACCCACACACACACACACAGAGAGAGAGAGAGAGAGCAGCATGACAGTAAATTTCAGTAGGCTTCACTGGAGAACTCGCCAGGATTTTGTGCTCTATTCTGCTGTATCCAGAGATCATTTATAGAATCGAAGCGGCTGGAGGGGGCGGTGGTTCTTTCCCTCACTTGAATATTATTTATTATATTCTGCTTTTCCTCACATTGGTACACGTGGTTCTCCTCCTTATACCTTCAAAGTGACCTTTTGAAGGAGGCCAGATGAAGAGACAGTAGCTTGAAGCCCATGATCGCCCAAGCATGTTCCAGCAGAAGTAAATTCGCAGGTTCCCCTGAATGGTATTGTCGGTCAGCTGGCTTGAGAAAAAGCAATTTCTTCTGACCAAAAATGAACAAGCTTGTGCTGCCAGTCCCATGTAAGTGGCACATGGGTGAATGGGTCACATTGGCATCAACAGAACCTGTTCTATACAGCAGATGGGTAACCCTGGGCCGTGTCAAACAGTTGTGGGGAAGTTTAATGGCTGGCCTCTCTGATGCTTTACTGCAATCCCTTCACCTCTCATGCCTGGATGGTGAACATGCATACAGAATCTCAATTTTGTGTGTCTCTCTGTGTGTACATGTGTGCATGTCCAGTGTACTAGTACTTCCACTATAACATTTGTTGTGTCGATTTTACTTGGGTATATTTGGATGCATATCGCTAAGAACTAAGAGCATGGAACTCATTTGTGCTCTGTCAGTCCACCGTTATCCGCCATGATCTCACAGAACCAGTGAGGGCTTTCCATTCCTTATACCTGATACATTTTGAAGTTTGTCAATGAACAGACTCCAGGGCACACACACACAGAGAGAGAGAGAGAATCCGATCAACACCTGTCACCTAGACCAGTTCACCCTCTTACCAACTGGCACCAAGGTGTTAGAAAGAAGGGTGCCCACCAAGGAAGGTAATTCAGAGATTAGAAGCCACTTTGGAGTACCTTAAGAAAAAAGTTAACTATACATCTAAGAAATAAATTAAGTGCCAGCTTGGCCACAATTTTTTTTTTAAAAAAAAGGCATGTGTTTGTCCTGAGGAGTTTTGCAAGGCATTTAATTATCAAGATTGCAACTATTTAGTAAATCTCAAATCGCGTACCAACAGTGCCAGGCGCTTCAGTGGATGAAGGGGAGCAAACCATGTTTCCATCCATATCTGCAGTCACAGGCCAGAGTCCTTTCTAGCACAGTGGGAGGAAAGCCCACTGCTTGGCAGCCGTTCTCACTCTGAGCGACAGATGGAACTGAGCTGGTTTTTCTCCTTCCTGTCTTCTTCCCATGCAACAGGGCAAAATCCTTCCTGTTCCACCAGTGTAGGTTTGCTTCTGCAACCACTCCGAGAATATTCCCAATATGCATTGACTCAATGATAGGTTATGGCAGCTGCAGTTGCCTTCCTAGAAAAGACAATGATGCTAGGAAAAGTTGAAAGCAACAGGAAAAGAGGAAAGCCAAATATGAGATTGAGTGACTCAGTAAAGGAAGCCACGCCCTAGAGTTTGCAAAGCCTGAGCAGGGCTGCGAATGAGAGTGCGGTTATTAATCCATAAAGTCCTTGTATGTCAGAAGCAATTTGAGTGCACATAATAGCAGAAACAGAACATCAGGGATTCCCAGCCAAAAACTGTTCCAATCACCCAATGCAAGGGACCTGTGGTCAGTGTCTTCCGTGTTGAGGCTCCGAGGACTAGTGCTTTCAAAGCTTTACCCATCATAGCAAGATGTCCTAGGCTTGGCTTAAACAGAAATGACACTCCAGGATCTATGGCCGGCATGAAGGGCAGCTCCTGCTTATGACATCAGCTCTGCAGCTTCTGATGTCACAGAGCTCCTTCGTCCCTGTGGACCCCTGCAGAACATCAAGAGCCAAGGTGGCCATAAAGATGGGGTAACCGCTAAGGAGGCGTACCATGGAAATCGACAAGACCAGGTGGCGGGAACTGGGCCTCACCCCCAGGCAGCTCTCCAAGAAGATCGGGGTGACCCATTCTATGGCTGAGTTCATCACGCAAAGCTACCGCACCCCAGTACGAGCCCCCGGCCCGGCAACGGCTTGCGCGCGTCCCGCTCCCCGGGGGAGGAGAGGCCCAGAGAAGAACAGCTGTGCCTACACAGTGGCATGCAAGAGCGGATGCAGGGAGGCCCCTGGCGTTGCCACCCCTGCCACGTTTTGTGGCCAAAAAAGGGAACGGTCAGAGCCAAGAGACGGTGAAAGCCCGTCGACCTCTTACGTTTGGTGCGAAACGAAAGAGGTGCTTGAAACCAAGGAGGCTCCCAACCCTCCGCCAAGGAGGACTAGCGCAAGCAGCAAGCGGGGCCGTCAAAGCCGCTCCTCCTCCTCCTCTTGTAGCTGCTGTGGGCAAAAGACGGCCAAGGCCAGCTGTTTCCTCAAGGCAAGATGTCCAAAGGGAAGGAAAAGGCAAAAGCATAAACGGAAGAAGAATGCAGGGACCCAAGACCAAAGAACAGACCAGTGTTGCTCCTGCACCGCATCGCCCCGGCAGAAGAAACGCAAAATGTACCCCATCGGCATCCACCTTGACGTGCCTTTAAATATCTTCCTGGAAGAAGAAGATTGCATGGAGTTAGCGAGGGAGGCCCGGCAAGGCAAGAAATGGAAGAACAAGGGTACGGCCACCCAAGTGCCATCATTTCATGAAGAACCCATCCATGAACACCAGGGCCATCAATGCCAGAGACCAGAACCACCAGGGGCTCTGTGGAAGGAAGACACCGAGGATCAAGATGACATTGAGATGGAAAACTGCGTCCCCCACGAGGACCACAGCTCGGACGAACAGGACAACTGCAGAGAGAGGACAAATACCAAAGATGACGGCCACCTTTCATGGTGGGAGAAGATTCAAGAGTGTATGTTTTCCCTTGAGACTGTTTTGTCCTCCTTAATAAATAAATGTTAGTTGTCCTGCCTAACTGTTCTGGAGAATAATGCCTGCTTCTTCTTCTTCTTCTTCTCTTTCTAGTTAATTTTGGATTGATCGGCAAGTTTGGAGTTGTAATGAATGGCTTGGGGATGTGTAGTACAGCTGCATTTGGCAGGACAGTGACAGAAATTCTAGTCCCCGAGTTTGGTGGATCACAACTCCATGGCAGAGCAAAGGTTTTGAATGAATGCAAAAAGCCCCAGATTTTAACTCTTGACATGCCTAGTTTAAGCAAAGTGTGCGTTATTTAAAAGGAGCTCCCGCAGCAAAGGCTAGTGAAGAAGAACCCAGCCTCATCTCATGGGAAGCTACCACCAGTTGAAATAGGATATATGGGTCATCTTGGGGCAGTAGTGTGACTTGGTATACACAGCACCTTAATATGACCATAGGATGACAGCATGGGAATCAAAAAATCTTTTTACAAAAGCTATGAGTCTTCTCAACATGTTTGAGCGGTTGCCTTATAAAACATATTTGCACTGAAATTTTATACATCTTAATAAAAGATATTTTTGTGCCTCCACAAACAATGTTTGTGATAGCCTACCTTATTATGGCCAGTTGGATACCTGGCTGGGTATCTGGCTGTGGAGCCAGAGGCTGGGAGTTCGATTCCCCATTTGTGCCTCCTGGGAGAAGAGCCAGCCTGGGTAGCCTTGGGCCAGCTGCACAGTCCCAGGGCACCCCCAGTGGAAGGAAGTGGTAAAGCACCTCTGAGTATTCTCTAGCTGCGAAACCCTGGAAAGGATTGGCATAAGTCAGAATTGATGGCACATAATGATTATTTTATCTTAATATGGGCTCACCCATTTGAGTTATCCTTTGCAGCCTTGAAACGATGCAATCCATGCAGCTCATCAAACTGGATTCAGCAGTGCGTTAACTAGAAAGTGTATTAAAATCTGAACATGGATGTGATCTGGACAATAAAAATCAAAGTAATCATTCTCCTCCTCCTTTTCATCCAGCAGAACAATAATGCCTTGATGATGTTGTTCTAGCTGTTCCCACGTAGTCTTCACATTGTTTCTGTAGCAACTGGTTGTCTTCTACGTTCTTCTGCTAAAAGCATCTACAAAAGTAGGTTTACAGAAATGTGAGATGTTTGAGGCTATGTCTCTTCTACCTGAGCAAGGAAAGTGACAATTTTACATTTGGGAAGGCTGAACAAGAAGGGGTACTTCCTTCCTCCT
Organism: Pogona vitticeps; assembly: GCF_051106095.1. Classification (NCBI taxonomy): domain Eukaryota; kingdom Metazoa; phylum Chordata; class Lepidosauria; order Squamata; family Agamidae; genus Pogona; species Pogona vitticeps. The sequence goes on from NC_135790.1 coordinate 4,604,643, forward strand.
GAAAAATGTGTGGTTGTTTTTCTAGCAATCTTGCATCAGATCTGCAATTGTCCTCCTTAATTGAACTTTATTTTAAAACATGCTAACAATTGCTGATGTATAACTGAAGCACTTGAAATTATATACAGCACACATGATGTTGCAGCAAAAGCTGACCTTTACATACACACAAAATCAGATGAAGGCCATGATCCAACAGCCTATTTCAACTGGATCCCACTGCTTCCCCTTGAGAACCAGCACCCTCTTTTCCCAGCAGCTTTCCATGTACCCAATTAGCAGGTTAAAAGTAGCCATATCAATTAGGTGCTGGGTGGATAGTGTCATTCTACAGTTTAGCCACAGAGGGGCAGTACATATAGTTAATTCTGGGTAAAATCAAGAGCTTCCTGCTCTGATTTTGTCTCTGTTGGAGAAACATAATGTTTCCAGCTGGTTTCCAGATTGGTAGGTCATCTAAGTATTAATTAAAAGAATTTAAGGGTTGTTTTTTTTTAATCCATATTGCAGACAGAGGCATGGAATGGCCTGCAGGGGCTAAGGGATGAGTATGTCTCTGGGAAACTATGACCAGATCTGGGGGAGTGATCCTGTGGATTGAGGCTGGAGCAGGGGAGGGACCATAAGTGAAGGGCAGGATACAATCTTTGTTCGCAGAAAGCCCCAGGTTCAGAGAGAGACTTTGCATCCCCAGTGGGAGGACGGATCTGTGTTAACTAGGCATGTCAACTTTCTAACTGTTCTCCCACTCTGAACATCAGCTCAATGCACATGTAGGTTTTCGCAGCACAGAAATGCAATAAAGCATGGAAAACATTCAGCTGCTAGCTTCCTATCTTCCAGATAGTGGCTGTTATGCACCTTCAAGTCGGAGCCAATTTATAGATATTCTAACAGGGTTTTCAAAGTAAGTGGGATATTTACAGGATGGTTTTACCATCGGTCTTGGATTAGCTGTGGAGGCCCTCTAGTGTTGGCCAAGAGACCAACCTTCAAGATGCTTTCCTATAACACTTTGGGCTTGTGCACAAAACTGCAATCCAATTAGTCCAAAGAACAGGGGTCTACAACGAAATGTTCCAACAAGGGGATCTCTCCAGTTCATGGTCTCAATTATGCCCTAAGCCAAGATGCTATGTTTCACATCCTCTCTCACCCCAAGTGTTTGGTGGGGAGACGGGAGGGGACCTTCTCTGTGGCTGTCCACCAACTCTGGAACTCCCTCCCACTGGAGGCCAGCCTGGCCCCATCTTTGCTGTCCTTCCGCAAGCAGGCAAAGACCTTTCTCGTCAGGCAAGAGGGGTGGGGAGTGAAAACCACTCAGAGCTGAGATTTGCATGCTAACAGGATCTCTAGTTTCGTGTTATCAGGAATAACATGACCACTAACATGCTCCAAGCATCAGCTAGATCATAGCAGTATTCTGAAAATAATAATATAATATAATTTATTGTCATTGTAAGTATATACACAGTATACCCATACAACGAAATTCATAATACATAAACCACCACATAACCTAAAAAAGGTTGTGCATTCTCGGTCTGCAAGCTGAAGGTGTGTCTGACTTTCCACAACAGTCCTCTACTTAAAAGCATCCGCTGTTTGATGGTCCACAACCAGTGTAAAGAACGATGAGTGGGCTTTTACATTTGTGTGTGTGGTTTTCATTCGTCTAAGATTAGTTTTTGCACCTTGTTCTTATTTGGACTGCTGCTGGTGAACGATGGATATAAATGCAGCCTGGGCAGCCGTGGTGTCCACTTTTTCCCCAGGCCTTCCCGGGAAGGAACGAACACACAACACAGCAAGTTTTTTTCATTTATTATTGCATACTTAATATTCCAAGAAGGATCATAATGGAGCAAAGCATCTTGGAGAACAGCCGACAAATGGCCGTTGAATCCAGGTCTTCTTTCAACACATTCTCTCTGCAACTTTTTTTTTAAAGGCACAAAGTGTCTCAGTGTGTTGTGCATAGCAACCACAATTGTCGGAGAATAAGAATAGCCTCTGCAGGGGCGGATGTGCTTGGGAGATAAAAATGGCCTGTATTCTAAGCTACCTCCCTGCCAAGGGTCTGGAACGATCGTTCCCCATCCGTGGCCAACGTGTCACAGAGTTTACTAAGTATACTTCCCGGCACGTGCTAAGGCTTGGTGCGTTAAACTGACAAGCATCCTTTCTTAAGTGACTAACTTAGAAATGCACCATTTCAGATGACTCATTTTGAAATCTCTCTCTTATCACGTTGCTGAAAATTGCAGCCATTTGAGCAGCTTTGTGTTCTGAAGAAACTGTGTGTATTTTTAAAAGAAAAGTTCCACTTTCCAGTGAGTCTAAGGGGGTTTAAAGACTTACATGGCTTATGATCGCGAGACAGTGAAAGAACTGCAGGTGCGTTGAATTACTTGCTGGAAGTGACTGGACCCACTATAGCTGACTCTTGAGAAGATGTATGTCCTTGCATGAAGAGAGAAGATGTTCTCAGGTATCCTACCATCCTTTACCTGCCCTGTGTTGACTGACCTTTAAGCTTAGACTGCTATTTTTAGGGTTGCCGTTTGTCACTTCGTTCGTTCTTACCCCACATTTGGGTTTCGTTCTCTAGAGATGAAAGGGGCAGCCACGGCTCTTGACATCACCAAATGTTTAAAGTCAGCTAGAACAAGGACTTCCATCATCTTTCCTATCACAAGTTCTCTCATTTCCTTAGAATCATAGAATAGTGAAGTTGGAAGGAGCCTATAAGGCCATCAAGTCCAACCCCCTGCTCAATGCAGGAAAGAAATGTGTATGTGATTTTATTTTATTTAACAAATGGGGGAAATGTGCTCAGGTACTCATTCAAAGATTCA